>NC_138774.1:267419301-268619301 GCF_965119305.1 Pelophylax lessonae | reverse complement strand
ATTCTGGTAAATCCACACCTTAATGTCCTCAGGGGACAATGCTATTCCTCCACAGATACAGTATGTTGAGTAAGCATTTACGTCCTAGGACAGTGTTACTGGCAAGATCCCCAGATGAAATAAAAGAAAACCACTGCATCTATGGACCAGTAACCTGCAATATGCAAAAATGTAATTCTTGTGTTCACATACACTTTTATAGCAGGGTGCACAGTGAAACAACTTAAAATAGGGCTTTTTGTATTGCAATACAACCCAAACATGCCTTTATAAAATCTGTTATTCCCTTATACTTACAGGAGGTCCAGGCTTTCCACGAGGACCAGGGGGGCCCTAAAAAAACAAACATTGTTAAAATATTTATCTAGTAATTAAATCTGTAAAAAGATGAAAGAATCAGTTTCATATTAAATAGCATATAAAATGACTATAAGATCAAGTGATTTCTATAATCTGACTTTACTTACCCTAGGCCCAGGTATTCCCTGAAAAAGCAAGAAAATGAGTATTAAATAACTGTCAAAGTGCAGCTCCAAGCAAACCTATACAGTATTATGTATTTACTGTTTTTACTCTGCCAAAGTATTTTGTTATTTTGACCTGCTATTCTAGTGATCCACATACCTTTACAAGTCAGACAAAGGTGATGGCACTGACTTACTGTCAATGAGGAGTGAATGTAGGTGGAGAGGCAACATAGGAAGCTGAATTGTTGAACTAGGAAGATGTTAAGAGGTAATTGATGCCTGGCCTCCTGAGCCAAACTTGGCATGTGTCAGTTACTTAACATGGAACTAAACTCATCGATTTATTGGTTTAAAAAAAAACATTACATTCCAGACATGCTGGGATGCTGTCACATTTGCCATGTGCTCTCAACCAAAACTCTCAAATTATCAAATGACTAAGATGGCAGCCTCCTGAAAAGGATTAGGGCATCTGCTTTAGTGCCGGGTCACACTTGTACGATGCGGGAAGGCTGCGAATTTGCAGCCTGTTCCCGCATCGCAAATGCACATCTGGCTGTTCACACTGCCATATGCGATACGCAGGGGGTGTCAATGAAATGTTAACAACACCCCCAGTTTGATCGCATATCGCAGTGCGATCTGGCAGTTCGCACAGGATCGGATCGCACAAGTGTGAACCACTGTGCGATCCGATCCTGATGCGGCTGAAAAAAAGGGTAATGTGCGACTTTTGTGCGGGTGCAGTGCGAATTTAGCCATACAAAGTGTATGGCTGAATTCGCACTGCACATCCGATCGCATGTAATGAAGGAGCAGTGCGCTCCGATATTACATGCGATCGCCGCACACGCTATAGTGTGAACTGGCACTTAACAAAAATTCTGATTATTTTGAACTCATAAATATTTTGAATGACATTTAAGCTTTTTTTTGGTACACTGTTTAATTAAAAATTATACTGCTTCTGCTTTAGACTGACAAATGTGAGAAAAACCTCTTTTCATGTGTTTTTTTTTCCGATAAGACTGACAACTCATCCTGTGTCCTCATTCTGTCATCAGTGACCTGAAGAGGGAGGCCATGCCTCCGAAACGTGTCGTCATGACAACGAACTGGGACGTGACGTTGCTCCTTTTCTCCTGTATGCCTCGACCTCCCCGTGATTACTGGTCTTTCCGGCTGAGTTTAGACACGCATGCACGGTAGTGACGGTGCAGGCCTGGCCGGGCGCAGGCGTATCAGCCGGAGACGCTGGGATTACAGTGAGCGGACCGCATGGCCAGTAAATCGTGGGGGATTACCATCATACAGGAGCAGTGATCGGGTTCCTTGCTATGCTTGAAGAGGCCATATAGGACAGGAACATGCCCAGAATCGTCTGCCAATATGTGAGTATCTGCTTTCACAATTGACATCTTTTAATAAAACTGTGTTATGCTAGGTCAGATGTGCGCTTGTCTCTTTTTGACTTGCATTCTGTCATCAGTGCCCGCCATTCTGTCCATTTCATTGGTGCCCACCAATCTGTCCTTCACCATTCAGTCCTCGACTGTGCCGCCATTCTGTCCTCCACTATAAGTTTGCAGAGCTTTTCTATTGACTTGAATGTGTAGTGTTCGGCAGGCTTGTTGCCCGCTGATCGGTACAAGTCAGGTAAACTTGATGCTTTGTACCCGCAGCATGTAAACACCCCTATCTGTTGCCTATTGCAGGTCAGGGGGGTTGGCGGGCAGCAAAAACACGGCTCATCTGCACATAGAACACTCTACGCGTGTGTGTGTGTGTGTGTGTGTGTGTGTGTGTGTATATATATATATATATATATATATATATATATATATATATATATAGAAAACATTTTTGATGTTTACCTACCATGTCGCCTTGTGTTCCTCTTTCTCCAATTGGCCCCTGTAAGAAGAAAATATGTAGAATGAGTAGTTTGTGTTGGGGTAGAATGCAATGTGTGACAGATTCAGGTGTTATAGTCATTAGTTCCACATTAGTCTCCTGTGCTGGTCTGCCAGCTTTGGTCATAATGTGCTGGGGGATTCCTTACACTGACAAATGGAACAGAGAGGTGTATACATCATGCACAGGGAGTTCACACTACCGACAATTTGAAAGGAAACCAGATTATCGAGTTCCATTTTATGGGCTTTTCATTTTAGTCTGGGTAGGTGTATTCCAGCTGGAAGCAGACAGACTGAACTCAACTGACTGATAAAAAAAGAAAGATTAAGCGGAACACATAAAAATATCAGAAGCCAGTTTATTAGTACACTCTGAATATTTTTACATTGCCGCATTTTGTAGGCACAGTGCTGTTGTGTTCAGTTTCTTATCTCCATCTATCCATAAATAACCTGTATCTTATTACACAAGGCACATGCACCAGTGAATGATCAAGGTGGAAAATAAACTACTATGTTTGCTAATGTCTTTCAGCAGCTGCTCATTCTCGGTTATCCTCATTCATGAGCTTCACTAAAACAAGTATTAAGACAGTGAAAATTTGGCACAGCAGTCTTCGTGCAAATAAGTGACTCTTTAAGCAGTGAAGGATGCTCACCATCAAATGAACTGGCTGACCTAATGAACTGGCTCCAATATAATGCCTCACGTGTGAAGTTCCTATAACTAATTATAGAGTTGATGAAGCAAAAGTATAGAAACTTGCCATGTGTTATGCCATCCACAGACATTATAATATTGTCACCCAATCTGACCAACAACATCTGGATCAAGAATCAATCATATTTCTCTAACCTTTGCAGCCTCACGGCTGACCTGTCTTAGAGTAAAGAGTTGATCATACAGAATGTATTTCTCAGAACGAATATTAATGCTTCCCTCAAGCTAGGGCTGTCTAAATGGGAACCTATGTTTTACCTATGCAGGACAAAAGCAACATGTTAAAGTATTTCAAAAGCCTTATGGCTTTTCACCTTAACGCATATTTAATGCATTCAGGGATCGGTACCGGTATGCAACCCCAGCTGTCTGACCCTGTGCTCCTCAGGTCCCCCCAAAGCGCTCTCCCACCGGCTAGCAGTGCAGTAAGTGGGCGGCCTGAATAAAGGCATAATCCTCAGTATAGAGAAGTTTAGCATAAGACAGCCACAAAATCGTTGCAACATAACCCTCCTTGGCACTCGTTCTCCTGGTCTTCCTTACCCCGCTCTCCATCCTAAATGGATTGAAAGTGAAGAAAGGAAGACCAGGAGAACGAGTGCTGAGGTGGGTTAGGTTGCAACTATTTTGTGTCCGCCTTACCAATCGTGCTGAATTCCTTATGCTCAGGATTATTATGCCTTTATTCAGCCCGTCTGCTTACTGCACAGCTAGCCGGCAGGGAGAGGGAGGTAGAATAGCTAACTACACAGCTATTGCCTGGGACTTTCTGTCTTTCCTGCCTATTGTATCAACTGTTACACATTGTGCATAGTGCACCCCTAAACCCTGCACTCTTCTGTACACAGCGCACCCCTGAACTCTGTATGTGACGAGGCTGGTAAAGTATGTAATTTACCGGCCCTCTCCTTTTCTGAATGAATACAGTTGTGTTTACTATGCTTCAGTTTGTGAATGAACAGGAAGCTGCTCAACACAGAGCACTTCCCATAAATGCAACTGAGGCTGCAGAGAAAGGGACTGGGGAATCTGTCCTCAGTCCCTTTCAGTGTCTCAAAAATCAGACCTCAGTGGCCTGTTTGGGCATTTTTGGCAGCTTGGCATCTTTGCCCTGGGCACTGAATAAACTTGTTTTAGTACTGGGGGGGGGGGGGGGGTGGTTGCCGAACTGAGTCATTGCCCCGGGTAAAAGAATGTCTAGCTTCGAAACATATTGTTATACAATGATGAAATGAGTTACATAATCCAAGCTATTTGCCCGAATTATGGTGTAAGGAGAAACAGAAGCAACTAAAAGCCTTTAATCTGACTGGTCTGGTGTATTGTAATGTCATGAATCCTTTTAAATTGCCCTGTGTTACATTGGTACAAACCGAAAGTACAAAAGAAAAAAAGGCGTAAGCCAGAAGGGAATGCTCCCTAAAGGTGCATGAGGTTATCACCAAAAATAACCGTGGTAAAAGGGGTGCAAAGTTGCAAGTATTAACAATGTGAGGGGGAGAAGGATCTCCAGCAGTGTAGGAGGAGCACCCAAAGCCCCCCCTTTCACAACACAAACACAGCAATAAAGCATACGTAAATTAAAACTTTTGTACCAATCCTACAGGATGCCAATTCTAAGCCAGGGACTAACAACTTTAAGATACAGGAGATATAAGCGCTAAGTTCAGACTCCTGAATGATAGGTTAACAAGTGTCCTTTGAAAAAAGGGGTAGTTATAACCCCTGAGCAGGGTAGCGTGTCCCTAACTTCCTGTTTAACCTGACAACGTAGAACCCTTTCTGAAAAGGGTTATAAAATCACAACCAATGTTGTCAGCCCTGCCTGCTGGACTACAGAAAACTGCCTATTGCCTTCTCTTTTCACATGCATTTATTAAACTTCTTTCCTATCAAAACAATGCTACTAGCCTTGAATACCAAATGCTTGCTCACACACTGTGCATAGAGAAAGGGCTCTTGGTAGATGTAGTTCTGGAAGAAAGCCTATGTCAACAGGATATGAGCTCCCAGGAGCTGCTTCTACAAGAATTTTACAAGAATAGTGATGACATCACTGGAAGTAATAAAAACGGTTTCCCGCTACAGGAACATAATAAAATAAAAAAAAATAATGCTGAGACATGATCTAGAAGGGGAGCACAATAAATTAAGGTACAATGATCTTTTATGTCCCCTTTCCCTGACTGAAACTAGCAGAAACTATCCCTCCCCAGATGTATTCTTACCCCAATCAAACAGCAGCTGTGTCCAGAGGATATGTATATTTATGTGTACTGTTATACATCCTTAAATATTTCTCGCAAACTATTGCATAAAAACAGGGATTATTGATTTGCTGGTATTGCAATACATTTTCAGACTGGTCATCTTCATAAAAGTGTACTTTAAAGTAGAACTATAGATAAAAAAAACTTTTTTTTTTTTTTTTTTTAAAGGGAGGGCTTAAGCCATAAGATTTTTTTTTCAGCCATCTGTGTCCCATTTTGGAGATTTCCCTTTACTTCCTGTGTCCCATAGCAAAAACCGGAAGTGAGAGAGGAAATTCCTGCAAATTAGGGGAATCTTTTGGGGACCCCGTGGTCACCAAAACTAGTGTCCTATTGGAAGATCCCCCCCCCCCCCATTACTTTTCTGGGGACACCCAAAATGTAGGATTTTCTTTACTTTCAATGATTATGGTATATAGGACAAACAGAAAGGGTGAATCTCCCTAATAGGGAGAGGGAAAGAAAGAAACAAAAGCTGACAGGGGTTCTAATTTCTACTCGAATTTAAAAAAAAGTTTTGCCTTTAGTTACACTTCAAAGCTGCCCCTGTTATGTCTAATATCTATGCAAGAAGCCATGTGTAAGTCGTTCCTGATTGGAGCTTGCACCGGGGTCTGAAGACCCTCTTCCTGCTCTGAGCAGCCATCTACCAATGCTGCAACGTGAGTCCCATTCCCTAAACCCATCATTACCGCCAGTGAGGGGTACAGGATAAAAGGGAAGAGACTATAAGCCAATTCCAGGTTATGAATAAAAAGCCTTTGGTTTAGAATTTAAAAGTGGCAAATTGGGTAAAGCACAGGTTCACTTTAAATCTTAGATAACAATTTTAGAAAAAGAAAACTTACTGGGTTTCCTGTGGGTCCTACAATCCCCATTGGTCCTCTGACTCCCTCATTACCCTTAGGTAAAGGGAAACAAAATATGAATTAGTACACCATTAAACAGAATTCTAAAATAAACACTACTTCCAAATACATAATATTTGTAAACTCGTTAAATACCTATCTTATGTTACTATCTGCAAGTTCTGTGAATTTCTAAGAGATACAATCACATTTAAATACCAGCATAAAACTAGATTACACTAGAAAAATTGAGTGCAGTCTGGCTAGCGCAGACAAACATAGACTTGCTGCGGGTTGTTTGCTAACATGCCATGTGCGTACAATAACACACAGCTGCCAATCAGCAACTAGCTAAGGGTAAATTCCACAGCAGCAGTCAAGGCTTGGCACTTTTAAAAAGTGTGAGTTTGGAACAAACCATCTCAGAATCAACATGGCAAAAAGCCTTTATACCCTCATTTAAAGCGTCCCACTGTACCAATCATTGGGAGGCATACCTAAAAATTCTTCATCAATGGTATCTAACCCCCATCTAAAATATACCCCGATCACCCATCTCAATGTTGGAGATCATGCGGTGAAACAGGCTCCTTATTTCACATCATATGGTCATGTAAATCTATCAAACCTTTTTGGAATAAAATCTTCACATTAATCTCTGAAATCTCAGGCAAAGTAACTCAACCAGATCCCAAACTAGCATTGCTTCATCTAAACATAGAACAATTCCCTCCCAATTCCAGAACAATTATTATACACCTACTATATGCAGCAAAGCTTAACATCACCGGACTTTGGAAGTCGGACTTTACTCCCTCACTTTCAAATATGATATCAGATCTTAACTGCCAATGCGAGATGGAAAGGCATTTCGCTCTAAGATCCTCTTCTCTTTCTAAGTTTACTAAAATATGGGATGTACGGTTCCAAAATCCTAATTGTACTGTCTTAGTATGATAATCTAGTAGAGAACAGAAAAGCTATGATAATAGGTAGTGTATGTATAATAAAACAAGTACCAATTTTATAATGACTGTTCAACCCCAATATTTCATTATATTGTTTAATTATAAATTTGATTTTTTTTTTTCTTTTGTGTGTTTTTCCTGTTTGGATTTGTAATGTTTAAAATTCAATAAAAATTATTGAACTGTTAAAAAGTGTGAGTCTTTTCAATGTCTTTACTTCGGTATACATGTTAAAGAGTTCTTCTGCTTGATGTAAATGATAGAACGAATATAGGTTAGGCCACATGCACATTGGGAGTTTAGCCTGTTTGCATCCAATCCTGGCATTTTCATGTACATGGGAGGCACCAGTGCAGCTTCCTATTATAGGCTGAAATATTCTGCAGCTGGATACTACGCAGAGTGGTACTCATATTTAGGTCCTTATGCATTGAGGCAAGTATTCCTGGAACGCAGAATACTTGCGTTCTGAGCATACTTTCCCTAAGTGCAATTACCATCCAGTATAGTGTCCTGCTGCAGTGTGTTTCAGCCTGTCGTAGACTTTGATAGGCTGTAGGCAGTGGGGCTTGGATGCTGCACCTGTTTCTCCTGGGTACATGAAAATGCCAAGATTGAAAAAAGTTGAGTTATTAAAAATATGCCAACGGGGGGATTTCCCTGCCATACAGTGTCTTGAAAAAATATTCATAAATCTTAAAATTTTCCACGTTTTATCATGTTACAATCAAAAAATGTAAGTGTATTCTATTGGGATTTTATGTCATAGACCAACACAAAGTGGCACCTAATTGTGAAGTGGAAGGAAAATTATAAATGGCTTTTTTTACAAATAAGTAAAAGTGTGGCGTGCATTTGTATTCAGCCCTTTGAGTCAATACTTTGTAGAACCACCTTTCACTGCAATTAAAGCTGCAAATCTTTTTTGGGGATGTCTCTACCAGCTTTGCACATCTAGAGAGTGACATTTTTGCCTCTTTTGCTTTGTAAAATAGCTCAAGCTCTGTCAGATTGGATGGAGAGCATATGTGAACAGCAATTTTCAAGTCTTGCCCCAGATTCTCAATTGAATTTAGGTCTGGACTTTGACTGGGCCATTCTAACACATGAAAATGCTTTGATCTAAACCAGGGATGTTCAAACTACAGCCCCTCCAGCTGTTGCAGAACTAGACATCCCATGAGGCATTGAAAAACTCTGACATTCACAGATATGACTAGGCATGATGGGAATTGTAGTTCCTGAACAACCGGAGGGCCAAAGTTTGAAGACCCCTGATCTAAATCATTCCATTGTAGCTCTGGCTGTATGTTTAGGGTCGTTGTCCTGCAGGAAGGTGAACCTCCACCCCAGTCTCAAGTGTTTTGCAAACTAACAGGTTTTCTTCTAAGATTGCCCTGTATTTGGCTCCATTCATCTTCCCATCAACTCTGACCAGTTTCCCTATCCCTGCTGAAGAAAAGCATCCCCACAACATGATGCTGCCACCACCATGTTTCACGGTGGGGATGGTGTGTTCAGGGTGATGTGCAGTATTAGTTTTCCGCCACACACAGCAATTTGCTTTTAGGCTAAAAAGTTACATATTGGTCTCATCTGACCCAGAGCACCTTCGTCCACATGTTTGCTGTGTCCCTGACATGGATTCCTGCAAACAGAACTTGTTATATGGCTTTCTTTCAACAATGGCTTTCTTCTATAAAAAGCCAGATTTGTGGAGTGCACGACTAATAGTTGTCCTGTGGACACATTCTCCCACCTGAGCTGTGGATCTCTGCAGCTCCTCCAGAGTTACCATGGGCCTCTTTGCTGCTTCTCTGATGAATGCTCTCCTACCTACCAAGACATGGCCGTCCACCTGAACTGACAGGCCGGGCAAGGAACAAAAACAAGTTCTGTTTGCAGGAATCCATGTCAGGGACACAGCAATGCTCTCCTTGCCCGGCCTGTCAGTTCAGGTGGACGGCCATGTCTTGGTAGGTTTGCAGTTGTGCCATACCTTTCCATTTTCGGATGATGGATTGAACAGTGCTCCGTGAGATGTTCAAAGCTTGGGATATTTTTTTTTATAATCTAACCCTGCTTTTTCGCTTTTCCACAACTTTATCCCTGACCTGTCTGGTGTGTTCCTTTGGCCTTCATGATGCTGCTTGCTCACTAAGATTCTCTAACAAACCTCTTAGGGCTTCACAGAACAGCTTGTATTTACACTCAGATTAAATTACACACAGGTGGACTCTATTTACTAATTAGGTGACTTTTGAAAGCAAATGGTTCCAATTTTATAGTTAGAGGTATTAGAGTAAGAGGGGCCACACTTTTCAGATATATTTGTACAACATTTTGAAAATCATTTATCATTTTCCTTCGACTTCACAATTATGTGCCCCTTTGTGTTGGTCTATCACATAAAATCCCAATAAAGTGCATTTACGTTTCTGGTTGTGACAACATGTGGAAAATTTTAAGGGGTATGAATACTTTTTTTAAGGCCTGTCCACCTCTGTGTGTTGCAGTTCCTCCTGTTACATTTTCCAAAAACAAAGGAAGGAGATTGGGAAATATTCACAATAGCAACGTGTGTAGACTTTGAATTCAGCACAAATAGAGTCTCCTGTTCAGCATCTACCAAAAACTAAAATATCAAATTTTGGGTGGAATGACCTTTAACCTGGTTTGGAGCTTGTTCACACCATATCCGCTGAGCTGCCTTGATCTGCATAGGGTAATGAAGGCTCAAAGCAAGGACACATAGAAAACATTTGTTTTCTGTTTGCCCTGCTCACACAATATAACTGCTTTGAGGTGCGTGTTGTAAAAAAAATGTTGGACAACACCACATTTCCCACACTACGCAACACACTATAGTGCATTCAGTTGATTAAAATGTAATTTAACGATATTTAAATAAAGTAAAAAAAAAAGTAAACCGTGCAGTGCATCACATCCTTCACATCGTACATCAACACAAAACCGTTATCCGGAGTGTTAACTCATGTGGGATGGTTTGAATGAGCCCCTTACTTTAAAAAGTATAAAATTAAAGTGGTTGTAAAGGCTGAAGGTTTTTATAAAACCTTCAATGTGCAGCATTCCCCCCCCCCCCCCCCATAGTAATTGGAACCCAATCCAGCAATGTGCATAAGAACAGTGGCTCTCTACCTCCTCATTGGCTGAGACACAGCAGCAGGAGAAATTGGATCTCACTGCTGTCAATCACAGCCAGTGAGGAGGAAGAGGGGCGGGGCTGAATTGGGTCCTGTGTGTCTTATGGACGCATAGAGGTGGCTTGGAAGCGAGCACGCACGAGTGCCCCTATAGCAAGCAGCATGCTCTGGGGGTACTTAGCAAGAGGGAGAAGCTAGGAGTGTAGACAGGGGACCTGAAAAGAGGAGGATCGGGGCTGCTCTATGCAAAACCATTGCAAAGAGCAGGTAAGTTTAAAATTTTTTTTTTCTTAAGTTGAACCTTAAGCAGTCACCTTAAGTTGCTTGTCTTTACCATAACCACATCTCTCCTGCCCAGATAAACCAGGTAGATGGAGACCTTAAAACATCCCCACAAGACCGAGCTCAGTCGCAGAGCTGGAACAAGTATCCGAGCCTACGACCATCCTTGCCTGTCTCTGGCATACTGTAGGCCTTACGTATCTATTTATCAATGTCCTCTATCTACTATGTGTGTATATTTTTCTAGGGCAGTTTGAAATTTAGAATGAAAACAGCACAATCCGCAATTAACCAGATTTTAAAAATCCTTTAATTGTGACTTTTGTGCCAGAACAGCTGATCTGATTGCTGGAAATTACTCACCATTAAGCCAGGAGGTCCTTTCGGTCCCTGAATGCCCTTATATCCAATGTCACCCGGAGGTCCCTGTAGGGATTATAAAAGTACAAATTAATTGGTTACGGTACCCAATCCTTGGCATGCCGTGCCCACAGACTCCTCTACTGCCCAACTGTACATGAATAGTCAAAACCCACAATTACCAGCAGGCAAAGCTGCCAACCACCCGACTACCCACAAAGTCCTGACATTTGGAAGCTTGCTTGATTGTGTCATCAGAAAAAGTATAACATGGTCGATAAACTACAGTTATGTTAGGGACGTCTGGGCCAAAAATGTTCTATGAGGAGCACACAAAGATGGCAAGTTCAGCAGCTTGAAGAAAATTGCCAGAGATCACAGAATGAATACCTTTGGTCCAAACAGGCCAGCTATGCCAGGGAATCCAGTCTCTCCATGGTCCCCCTGAAAAGCACAATTAGGACAGAATATAGGTGGTCTTAATAAATAAGGACACATAATAATTAGGGACAAAATAGCACATAAAACAAACACTCCAGACACTCAAAGCCTGTTTCTGTAGTTTAATCCTGTAAGCACTTGAGCAGATTATGCATTACACTGAAAAAGTTGACGAAGTTCGTCATGAAACATAAGAGCATCAGTGAATAAGCAGTGTGATTTTAGGTCAGAAAATGTCAGTGTCCTATTATCTGGTTAACTGTAGCACACATTTCTTTTTGATTGATTAAATGTACAAAGAGCTGAAAAAACATCAGTTTGATTGAACCTGGCTGTTTTGTTATCACATAGTAGGCACATTCCTCTGTGCAATCACAATAACATTTATTAGGTTCATGCAAAGAATGGATTTGTGTTCTGATCTATACTCACTCTACACCCTGTGCACTTAATAACCCTGATATAAAAAATTAAATGAAAAAAACAAACAGCCCAAGCTGCAAAACTCATTTGAGTTGAGGGTCAGGGTTGAATGACACCCAGCACTAATCCAGAGGACTGAGGGCAGACTGTGCATGCAGGGCGCCCCCCTCTGTGCTCTGTAATGGTGAAGAAAGTCTGCTTTCTGCATCTTTGAGATCCAGCACCTGACAGATCAGGACTGAAGGGAACCCTTGGGAATCATAACTACATAGTTTATATTTTTAGAACGTTAAAAAAAAAAAAAAAAAACTTGGGTCCATCCAATTCCTATATACCTTCCTTTAATATATATCTTTATATATTCTGCTTCCTGAGGAAGACAAGTTGTAAACACTCAGCTAGTACCACTTCCTGGTGGAGGGAGTAACACATTTTTTGTGCTCTAATAATAAAAAACCCTTTCCACAATCTAGTTCACCTTTAAAAAACAAAAGTGTACATATTTTTTCAGGAAAACAAAAAAAAACAACAAAAAAAAATATATATATATATATATATATATACACACACACACAGGCTAAGTTTTAAAGCTGCAGGCAGTGGCAATGGACAATGATAATGGTGATTACTCCACTTGTGTTCCATTGAGAACTACACATCTATCTGCCGCAGTAGAAGATTGGACTAGTAGTTCATTCATTCACAGATCTCTGTAAACAAATGACATGGCTACGTAAGCAAAGACTCATACAGCTGCACCGACTTCAAAAGTGACAGCGACTATGGGGGGAGAAGGACACCCACATGCTCTTAGAGGTGAACAGGGTGTTCTGGGGGACTATTTGCTTAGAAAAGACATTACACCTTAAATGCAGGTGTAACATACAACATGTCAGAAAAGGTGGAGTAAGCCTTTAAGCCTCCTTTCTTCTAACCTCGATTTGTGGTCATGTGCCTTGTTTAGAGACTTTGGCATAAACCGTTTATTACAGTTACTGAAGTCAACTTTGATATATTTGCATATTGTAATCACAGAAGTGTAAAACGGATACAACAAAAATGAAAAGAAGATAGAGTCCAAACATAGATTGGGCAAATGGTATACAAGATATGGATATAGAGAGTCAATGAGCGATAATGAACAGTTAATAAGTATAATAATGTAGAAGTGGAAGTCAATGGGGTTGTAATGATAGGAATAGCGTGTCCGTGTCCTCCCTTTGGGTCACCCCTAATGGGTTCAAGCTGTGACCCAGAAGGAGAACAGGTAATGGGAACCTTCCACAAATAAAGGATCTTCGAAAAAGTTACATATCTTGACTAATAAAATTATATCATAGAACATATGAAGAACAGCCTAATATAGCATGGCGCATAATCTTTCAAAACAACAATTTACTTTCTCTACTAGGTTTGAGTCCTCGTTTATTTTGAACAATTGGATGACTACTATAAACCAAATAATAATTTAAAAAAATAAAAATAAATAGAGGGAAGGAGAAGCTCATCATCTTCATGATAAATAAGGCACAGGCCATAGATGTTTGAACCATGTATGGGCAGGCAGAATGTACCAAAGTTGATCAATTAATCAATTTGGGTACAACCAGCCGTCTTCTTTTTACATTAGATTAGCGCTAGCAGATGGTATAGCTAGCAATAATTACGGTCTTCTCCTGAAGAGGGTGGCTTCCTCCGCCAGGAGAATACATTGGCTCGGCAGAAGGGATTCCCCTGTTAACACTGTCTTGTCTGAGTTGATGGTGGAATCAAGCTAATTTCTTTCCTGCAACCCGTGGTTGCATAACAGTATTTTGTGATCTTTGTTAGCTGTGGCTTGGCAGTGCATGCTATTGCTAAGTCTGTGATCTACAGACACCTGCCGATCTTTTTCCATCACCAAATCTTCCAGGGGAACCCCTCCTAATGTGCGATTTGCATGTTTGTTTTTGGCACCCAAGTGCATACCTTTACATTTCTCAATATTGAACTTCATTTGCCATTTAGCTTTGAGAATTGAGCGTAGAGTCTCTTTGCACATAATATTATGCAAATTAAGTCTGTAGGTAAAAGGAATGTAAACTACAGGGCTCTGTGTTTGATACCATTATGGTTGCTTGGAAGCTGGAAGACTACATTTCATATCAGCTTGGATTTAAGGGTTTGCTCACTTACAGCATCCAGACCAAATGAAGTCAAGTCAAAGGTGATACAAATACATCTTTCATAGGTAGCCTGCACAACTGTAATCATTAAAGATGAATCTGGCATGGACCCATTTGTAACAGGTTTTTTTACTAAAAGTTACACTAATTCTCACCGGTTGGCCTTTCGTTCCTGGCTCTCCTTTGGCTCCGGGAAGTCCCATGCCGCCTTCATTGCCACGGTTTCCAGGTACCCCAACTTCTCCGGGTAGTCCCCTTTCTCCCTAGAAAACATCAATAGTTATAAATGGAATGTGTTATTCCAGTTCAGTCAAATATATTCCTGAGATTAGGATAAAGACAGCAGGCCGAAAAATTCCTTAGGCTCAATTGCCTAAAATTCCAACCGTGGGTACCCGCCGACCTTCATTGAAGGAGCCACTCGGATGCAGCCACTGTTCAGGTATTTTGGCAGCCGCAGATGTCAGCTTTCAAAGTACAATAGCCCACAAGGAAAATTCATCTATCCGTGCTCTTTAGGCTGAGCAAAATAAGTCTATGCATGTATGGACAGTTTCAGACAGGGGCGGACTGACCATTCGGGGATTAGGGCACTGCCCGAGGGCCCAGGGTCAGTAGGGGGCCCCATTAGAGGCTACACACTACAGAAAGAAGCCAGGAACTTCCATGCAGGCTATGCCCACTCTATGTGGCTGAGCTGCAATTTGTAGGTGGGGCTTTGTGTGACTTGAGTGTGGACACAGGTGGCCCCATGATCTCCGATTGCCCGGGGCCCCATAAGTTGTCAGTCCACCCCTGGCTTCAGAGTAACTTTTATTATTCTAATATGTATTTACATTCAAATGCAGAGTTAATAAGTCAGTCTTGGCTGGAATATAATGATCAGACCAGTTCAAAGGACAGAGCTGCTCTCTACCTTTGTTATTATATAGTGCTGTGCTAAATTTTATATACAGCTGGAGTAAAGCAGAAGTATTTTAGGTAGGCCAAACACATGGGATCATACCTAGAGCACAAGACAATACATTTAATGCACTGATATACAGGGACATCCCTGAAAAACAATAAACTTTCAATACATTCAAACCAGCTAAATAAAAAAGGAAAATTCAGATGTTGTCATGGGTTGTTACAGCTTGCATATTGTTCTTTGCCTTATTATCCTGTGCCAACTACTGTATATGGGCTGTGCTTTCAAAGAACCACCAATGTGTGTTTGCTGGGTTCAGCAAAACCAGACCACTGTGACAAATAGACCCAAAAAAATACTTTTCTCTTACGTCCTCCGACAGTCGCCGCCTCTTCATATTCGTCACATATGGGTATTAGACTTTGCTCCGAAGGAGTAGCTAGGCAACAGAATATGTTAACAATAAAGCTTTAACATATCCCACCCTCAAGGGGTGGTCCCCTCAGTCAATACCCTCCTACTTCCTGCAACCATATCTCAGTTTTAATGTCTAGCTTGTCAGGAGTGGCTGGCTCTCTCTGTGCTGGGACTTTCTGTCCCAGACTCTTTCTTCTTTTTAATATTTTGTTTGAGTTTTCTCTCTATCTTTACTTAGCTGTTATTTTTGTCAGCATTAGTTAGTTCTTCGGACGAAGAGGATCATGCGGACTGGGTCTCGGGCTGATCCCCCTGGTCGCAGGTCGTGGGTCAGTGGCTTCCCAGTCTGCCATCGAGCGTTCAGCCAGGTAACGCTCCTGGCACAGTGAACGACCCATCCCTGTTCGGTGCAGGGATGATTGGTGAGGTGGCTACCTCACCGGACGCTGTGCGGTTTCTTAACCCCCGTTGTGTGCGTCTTGAATTGCGACTCTCCCTGCCTCATGTGCAGCGGCTTGTTCGCCTGTGCGGGTTCCCCACGCCATGTGAGGTAAGTGTATTTATGTGGGGACCTGTCTGTCTGGGGGGGTCTCAGTCTGGGACTGTGTAACCTGCCTTTAATCACACTGCTTGTCTCCCTATCTCTCGGCTGCACGCTGTGGGCTGCAAGGGGGGGGGGGAGCTGTATGACACTGTGTGTGTCAGGCTGGGCAGTGTGAGAAGCTGTGTGCTGTGGGGCATGTTTTTTCTTGGCATGTTTGGGCATATACAGCGATCGCTGCGGCGATCTAACATGTATCCTTATATTGGGATGTAATGTGTGTGTTTTTATGCACTGTGGAGCGGCGTTTTCGGCGCCAAACGACGCCATTTTACCGGCGCCCGCTCCGGCCGCATGGTTTACATGCACGGCGGCCATTTTCTTGTAGCCTCCATAGGCTTACATAGAGCGCCCTGGCAGCATCACTTCCTCTTTCCAGGAACACCGATCGAGGCAGCAGCAGCAGCGGGGTCTCCTCAGGTTTTATCCTTCTGTTCTTGCTATCCATTGCCTGTATTCAGTTTGTATATTCCCTGTGGGGGTCTCATTGTGCCTGAGTGTGGTGCGGTGGGCTGCGCTTGCCGCGCTTGCTAAAAGGGGGCAGTTAACCCTTGGTTGTCTGGCATTACAGGGGCAATGGATTCTCAGGAGGGCAAGTTTCCTACAGTATTGGTGGAAAGCCAGGGGACCGCTGTTTCCCCCCCAGGGGGGGATTTAGCCACTATTGTGGCTGGCCTTGCTGCCCAGGTGCAAATGCTGGTGGCTGCTCAATCTGCTAAACGGCCCAGAGTTGCTCTGTCCTCTGATTCTCAGGGTGAAGGTGATGGGGCTGTTCTGGCAGGGACCTACTTATCGGGGTCCCGCTCCTCTCTTGATCTAGTGGGGTCTGAGGTAGAGGCTGAAGTTGAGGGGGTTGATAATTCTCCCCCTGGCTCGCCTGAAGAGCTTGCAATCATGGATGAGTTGATTGCTTCCATTAAGCAGACGCTACGTTTGCAGGACGAAGTGTGTCCCCCCGCTGCCTTGGCGGCTTATGGGACGCAGAGGAAACGCAGGACGCCGCAGGTTTTTCCCTGCAATGCTGATTTTCAGCGCGCTGTTAAGGATCAATGGCGCGATCTGCGCAAGCCTTTTGCGGTACCAAGTAAATTCAAGCTGCGTTATCCTTTCTCGCCTGCCACTGATGAACGGTGGTGTGTGCCTCCGCCAGTGGATCATGCAATTGCGGTTTTGAACAAAGCCACTGCGATTCCTGCAGAGGGTTCCCCTGTTTTCCGTGATGCCACGGATAGGAGACTGGAGTCTCTTGCCCGTCATACTTATTCTGTTACGGGTTCTATGCTTAAGGCTCTGTTTGCTTCTCTCATGGCGGCCCAGGCGATCGCAAGTTGGACGCAGATGCTTAGGCGCGTCCTAGTGGCCGATTCGGCCTCGGCGGCGACCCTGGATATGGTGGATCAGATCCACCAGGGTGTCATGTATCTGTGTGATGCGGACCTGGACCTGATTCCGTTGGCTGCACGTGTGCACAGCGTGGCGGTGTTGTCTCGCCGCCTGGTTTGGTTGAAATGTTGGTCGGTGGACCAATCTTCACGTAAGACCTTAGCCAATCTGCCTTATGATGGGTCTCGCCTTTTTGGGGAGTCCCTGGATGTGTTGATTAAGGGGATCACCGGGGGTAAGAGCACTCTCTTGCCCCATTTCCCCAAGGCTAAGGGGGCTTCTGGGAAGAAGCATGCTAATTTTCGGCCCCCTCAGGGGTCCTTTCGTGCCTTTCGGCCGCACTACAAGGGCAAACCGTTCAAAGGCCAAGGCTCTCAGAAGAAGCCCTGGTCTGGGAAACAGAAGTCCGGCCAATCCGGACCTGCAGCCCATAACAGTTCGGCCTGAAGGGGCGCCCTCACCCAGTTTTGGGGTGGGGGGACGCTTGCTCGGTTTTCTTCAGCCCTGGTTGGCCCGTGTGCGGGACAGATGGGTTCTGGAAATCGTTCGATCTGGTTACAAGATCGAGTTTCTCTCTCGGCCGGAGAGCAGATTTTTTCCCTCAAATCTTCAACTGTCTCCAGAGCGCCTGCGGGATCTGCGCCTGGCGGTGCGGGACCTGAGGGCTCAGGGAGTGGTGGTTCCGGTGCCTCATCGGGACAGATTTCGGGGGTTTTATTCCAATCTGTTCACCGTGCCCAGGAAGGAAGGCAAGGTTCGTCCGATTCTGGACTTGAAGGCTCTGAACCGCTCTGTGCGGGTTCGCAAGTTCCGCATGGAATCCCTGCGCTCGGTGGTGGCTGCCCTCGTTCCGGGGGAATTCATGGCCTCCATCGATTTGAAGGATGCGTACCTTCACATCCCCATATTCGAGGGTCATCAGAGATACCTTCGATTTGCCATTGCGGAGGATCACTACCAGTTTGTGGCGTTGCCCTTTGGTCTCGCCTCGGCTCCGCGGGTCTTCACCAAGGTGCTTGCACCGGTTCTGGCATTATTGAGGGCCCAGGGCATTTCTGTCCTGGGGTATCTGGACGACATTCTGGTTCGGTCTGCGACCAGACAGGGTCTGGAGGAGGACCTGTCTGTCACAATGCAAACTCTGCAGGAGTTTGGTTGGACGATAAATGTTCCAAAGTCGACACTGAGTCCGTCGGTTCGTCTCCCCTATCTGGGAATGATACTGGACTCGGTGCAGGCGAAGGTCTTCCTGCCGGAAGACAAACTCAGGACTCTTCAGGAGGAAGTCAGGTCCCTCAGGGACGTTCCACACTCGTCTCTGCGGACGTGTATGAGATGTCTGGGATTGATGGTCTCGGCCTTCGAGGCGATTCCTTTCGCGCAGTTTCACACGCGGGGTCTCCAAGCGGAGATCCTGTCCAGGTGGGACGGGCGACCTCAATCTCTGGATCTTCAGATCTCGTTGAGTCATCGCACCAGGGAAAACCTTCTGTGGTGGCTCCAGTCCCCGTTGGTGTCCGGGGGCAAGTCGTTTCGTCCGATCTCGTGGACGGTAATCACCACGGATGCCAGCCTGTCGGGCTGGGGTGGTGTTCTGGGCGTTCTGTCCGCCCAGGGGACCTGGTCGGAGGGGGAGTCTTCCCTCCCGATCAACATTCTGGAATTGCGTGCGATAAGGCTCTGTCTTCATCGCTGGACGGACCGGCTGCAGGGCTGCCCGGTTCGGGTGCAGACGGACAATGCCACGGCGGTGGCCTACATCAACCACCAAGGGGGCACCAGGAGTGCCCGAGCGGCTCGAGAAGTGGCCGACATTCTATCTTGGGCCGAGACTCATGTCCCGGCGATAACGGCGGTTCACATTCCGGGAGTGGAGAACTGGCAGGCGGACTATCTGAGTGGCCAGACCCTGGATCAGGGGGAATGGTCTCTCCACCCGGCTGTCTTCCAGATGTTGTGCGCGAAGTGGGGTCTTCCAGATGTGGACCTGTTCGCGTCTCGCCTCAACTACAAGGTGAAGAGGTTCGTGGCAAGGAAGCGCGACCCTTGGGCAGACGCGTCGGACGCGTTAGTGGCCCCGTGGCATCAGTACAGGCTGATGTACGCGTTTCCACCGATTCAGTTGCTGTCCAGGTTCCTTCGCAGGTTACACTCGGAACGCAGCACGGTGATTCTTGTGGCACCGGACTGGCCTCGCCGGTCCTGGTACGCAGACCTCGTGAATCTGGCGGTCGACGCCCCTTGGCGTCTGCCTCTTCGAGACGATCTACTGTCTCAAGGACCGATTTACCATCCTGCTTTACAGTCGCTGGCTGTGACGGCCTGGCTGTTGAGACCGAGGTCCTGAAGGAGAGGGGTCTCTCTCCAGAGGTCGTTCATACTTTGATCAACGCGAGGAAGTCTTCCTCGGGGAAGGTTTATTACCGTACTTGGAAGGCCTATTTTGCCTGGTGTGAGTCCAGGGGGTTTTCACCCGCACGTACTCGGTTTCCCGTGTGCTGTCTTTCCTTCAGACGGGTGTCGATCAGCGTTTGGCGCTGGCTACGATAAAGGGTCAGGTGTCTGCGCTGGCCGTTCTGTTTCAACGTCCCGTGGCTTCCAACTCCTTGGTTGGCACCTTTATTCAGGGTGTGCGGCATCTGGTTCCTCCTAGGAGGGATCCTTTGCCCCCTTGGGACTTGAATCTCGTTCTATCTGTGTTACAACGTGCTCCTTTTGAACAGATCAGGGAGATCTCGTTGTCTATGTTGTCCAAAAAGGTCGCCTTTTTGGTGGCGATCACTTCGGCTCGCAGAGTGTCGGAACTGGCGGCTTTGTCCTGCAAGTCTCCGTACCTGGTTGTTCATTTGGATAAGGTGGTCTTGCGACCTAATCCTTCTTTTCTGCCGAAACGAGTTTCGGAATTCCATCTTAACGAGGATATTGTTTTGCCTTCGTTGTGCACGAAGCCTAAACATCCAAAGGAGATGAGATTGCACTCTCTGGATGTTGTTCGGGCGATAAGGGTTTACCTTAAATCGACTGAGTCTTTTCGTAAGACGGACTCCTTGTTTGTTCTTCCAGAGGGTCCTCGGAAGGGCATGGCGGCTTCGGCCTCTACCATCGCCAAATGGATCAGGCAGACCATTGAACAGGCCTATGCTTTGCAGGGGAAGGTTCCCCCTGTGCCTGTGAAGGCGCACTCTACTAGATCTCTGAGTACGTCTTGGGCCTGCCGTCATGGGGCTTCTGTAGCCCAGGTGTGTAAGGCGGCGACTTGGTCGACCGTGCACACTTTCACAAAATTCTACAAAGTAGATGTTCAGGCATCGGCGGATGCTTCCTTTGGCCGCAAGGTTCTTAGTGCGGCTGTTCCCTAGGGTCCCTTGTTGGGGACTCCTGGCTGTTGGGATAGTTTTTTGTATCCCCTGGGTTTTTTTGTCTTTTCCTGGGTTGTTGCTCCTGTTGAGCACTTATTTTTGCTGTTGCCCAGCTGGTTTCCTTCCTTTGGTAAGGTTCCTTTCTTTGATGTGGAGACTGCGTTGCCTTTCGGCGCGGATGCGTTTCCCACCCCTCATGTTTGCACTGCTTTGGGACGTCCCCATATGTGACGAATATGAAGAGGCGGCGACTGTCGGAGGACGTAAGAGAAAACGGAATTTTTGTAAAATCTTACCTGTAAAATTCCTTTCTCTGAGTCCTCCGACAGTCGCCGCCCCCGCCCCTCTTTTGGGGTTTGAATGTATACTCTACTGCTATTCCACTAAAACTGAGATATGGTTGCAGGAAGTAGGAGGGTATTGACTGAGGGGACCACCCCTTGAGGGTGGGATATGTTAAAGCTTTATTGTTAACATATTCTGTTGCCTAGCTACTCCTTCGGAGCAAAGTCTAATACCCATATGTGACGAATATGAAGAGGCGGCGACTGTCGGAGGACTCAGAGAAAGGAATTTTACAGGTAAGATTTTACAAAAATTCCGTTATTTGCAAGTCACACTAAAATAATAAACCACAGGTCTCATCCACACATCGGTATGCAAAAGCTGTAACATCTAATGGAATATTAAGCATGAGAACATTACATTGCAGGCACCCTGGTAAGAACATACATTGTTGTCAACAGTGGTCATATGTCACATGCCTAATGTGAACTGCAAGAGGAAACCCATTACCTGACTAGTGTGCAGGACGTGACGGTTATAAATAAACCAATGTACAGGCCTGTCACATGACGGCAGGAAAAGGCTGGATACCAGATGGGAAAACTGGGTCTCTCTGCTATCCTGGAGTGACCCAGCTTGGTGTCATGTCTGTCTCTAAGCTATAAGTAAAAGATACACAGAACTGCTTATAGGCTGGGACACAACCTATGTACTACTCTTTATACATATGGGATGTTTAGCAACTATAACTTAATGCACAGTGATCAGTTATTCTTAGACATATTCCTTATATGCTTAAAGTGGATTTTCAGCTTACATCTAACTAACCTTCAAAATGCCACCTAACCCCCCCCTCTTTCTAACACCTATGCTGACTAACCTGTGTAAGAAAGATGTATACATTTACCTATTTTAAGGCTGCTCACGTGACATCCCCTGTGTCAGCTAGAAGCAGCTGCAGGGGAGAGGAGAAAGTGCTCCGATGATGGCTCGTAAAGCCTAGAGCAGTGACTTCACCCATAGACTTTAATGGCCCATCAGCCCGTCAGCGCTCCCAGCTCCCCCCTGAAGCCATGCTGGATCACATGACTGGACAGGAGCAGCGTGAAAATAGGTAAGTATGATAGGCCAGTTTGAAGGCTAGTTAGATGTAAGCTGAAATTCCACTTTAACCATATAAGGGATATGTCCAATATCTGTGGATGGGGCTAGTTTGCTGTAAGCTGGAATTTCACTATGACACGTTACAGAATGCCTTTGAGGACAGAAACATGGGTGCCTTTGAAAACTTCTGAGCATATTTTTCACAAAATTGACCGAATTCAATCTCTTATGATGGCTTTTAGTTCCAAAACACGTTGGCTTGTTGTCTTTGAACTTCTATGATAAAATACAGGTGCATCTCATAAAATTAGAATATCATCAAAAAGTTAATTTATTTCATTTATTCAATTCAAAAAGTGAAACTCGTTATATAGATGCTTTACATACAGAGTGATATATTTCAAGCATTTCTTTCTTTTAATTTTGAGGATGTTTTGTTGGGTCTGGTGTCTCTCATCTTCCTCTTGAAAGTACCCCACAGATTCTCTATAGGGTTTAGGTCAGGTCAGTTTACTGGCCAATAAAGCACAATGATACCATGATCATTAAACCAGGTATTGGTATATTTAGCAGTTTGGGCAAGTCCTGTTGTAAAAGGAAATCAGCATCTCCATAAAGCTTGTCAGCAGAGGGAAGCATGAAGAGCTCTACAATTTTCTGGTAGAAGGATGCGCTGACTTAGGACTTGATAAAGTACAGTGGACCAACACCAGCAGATATCATGGCTCCCCAAATCATCACTGACTGTGGAAAATTTTGCATTTCAATTGAAAATCAACGTCCCAGAGTCTGGAGGAAGATTGGAGAGGCACAGAATCCAAGTTGCATGAGGTCCAGTGTGAAGTTTCCACAGGGGTATTTTCAAGAGGAAGATGAGAGGCACCAGACCCAACAATGCAGAAGAGCTGAAGGCCGCTATCAAAGCAACCTGGGCTTCCATAACACCTCAGCAGTGCCACAGGCTGATCGCCTCCATGCCACGCCACATTGATGCAGTAATTAATGCAAAAAAGGAGCTCTGACCAAGTATTGACTGCATGCTATACTATACATGGACATACTTTTCAGAAAGTCTGTATTAAAAAACCTTTTTTTTTAATTGATCTTGCATAATATTTAAATTTTCTGAGATACTGAATTTTGGGTTTTCACTAATCATCAAAATTAAAAAAGAAATGCTTGAAATATATCAATCTTTGTGTAACGCATGTATATAAAATATAAGAGTTTCACTTTTTGAATTAAATTACTGAAATAAATTAACTTTTTTATGATATTCTAATTTAATGAGATGCACCTGTACATACATTTGGACTTGTAGTTAATCCAAGGCAACTTAAAACATCCCTCTTGTTCACAAGCTGTCTAACCAGAGTCACTTTATTCCACAATATGGATCAAGTGATCCCACCTACAGTTTTTAAAGCAAAAATAAAAAACCTGATTGGGGTTCTAATCTTTCCACGCTCATACTAGAAAAAATGGTTTGTCTGCAATGGCACTTTGCAATCAGCAGGGTATTGGACAATGAAATCTGGGTATATATAGGCACCTTTAAGGTAAACATTCGCACCTTGCTTCATGGCACGGATACTCGGCTAAACGTGTATTAAAGCTTTCCTCTACAAATGTCTTTCTTTCTGTTTCTAACAGACATTAGACCTTTTTGGTAATTTGTGTTAACTGGAGCTCCCGCAGGTGGCCAGCTGCTGTCAGTACAGCCAATAACCAGAAATTTTGCACTGACGTAAAGTTGTAATGTCTTGAATGTCAACTATTTTTATAACACATGTCCAACTGAACTGAGCTGAGCTAATGTTCCCTGAAACCGCTGATTCCACACACAGAGCGACAAGGGTCTTCTCTGCAGCAAGCCAAAAGGGGATCAGTATTTCTAATCAGGCTGTGGTTACTTCATAAAAAAAAACGTAAGACTTTATACATTTTTAAATTGATGCACCTTGAATGTATTTAGCCAATTTAAACTGAAAGTCCAGTTAGAATTAAAGGCTTGTTCACAGTCACTGCTCAGGGCACATAGTAAACAATTGTTTTCTCTGTGCTCCATTCACACTGCAGTGCAGCTGAGAGATTCTATGTGGTGAACTGTGGGATAATGCAGATGTATAGTTCCTCTGTGCTGAGTGGGTCTAATAGGAGTGGTTTCATAATTGTCAATCAGCTGTGCAGCTGCAAAGCACTAATGAGGAAATCTGCTGGGCCTGCATCCCTTTAGACGTGTTCCTATTGGCAGTATCTCACCGAAAATGCAATTTGTTTTGCAAGGGATGCCAGAAATCTGACTTGTATCTTAGGCAGACTTCTGGGAAAATTGGTGAGCCAATCACACAAGCAGGAAATTATGTTTCTGGGGTGTGGTCAGTATACATTCTGTGTACAAAACAGCTCCAAGTAGCCATATTGCATTGCATTTTCAGAAAATGACAACGGCTGCAGATTGGAAAGGTAATTTTATGCTATATTTGCCCCATCAACATGGAGTTACCCTTTACCCCTTCACGCCAATGGGCGCAAATATGCAGCCTCCGCTTCAGCGGGCTGTACCGGGGTGATCCCTGCAGCTAGAGACATTACCCCGGGACCGTTGTTTAGAGCCAACGGTCAGCTTACTTGTAATGACAACCAATGCAGCTGGGCAGCTGATCGGTGGTCGGTGGTCATTACAAGGAGTGGGAGGGGACGTACCCCCTCCTTCCACCTTTCGCGCCTCACCTGGGTCTCCCGTCCCACCAAGAGACCCGAGCAACCAGCCGGCAGAAGGCCCGAACAAACCGGATTTGTTTTTGATCAAGTCTCTGATGTAAAAATCCAGAAGCGATGTCATAACATCACTTCTGGGTACTGAAGCCTTAAAGGGGCCAGATTTTTTTTAAAAAACGGCCGCATTCAAAACAACCAAACTTGGAGTTTTGAATGCTTTTAAGTGCAGAGGAGGGATCTGGGGTCTTTTAGACCCCAGATCCCTCCATAAAGAGTACCTGCCACTGCCTATTATGGTCACAATGTTTATATTCCTTGTAACAGAAATAAAAGTGATCAATTTTTTTTTTTTAAAATAGACAGTATAAAAATAAAAAAATGTAAATAAAATAAGAAAAAAATAAATTTAAAGCGCCCCATCCCTGGAGATTTTTAAGTACCGTAGTTTGTCGCCATTCCACGATTGTGTGCAATATTAAAGCGTGACATGTTGGGTACCTATTTACGTTGTGTAACATCATCTTTCACATTTTGCAAAAAAACTGGGCTAATTTGACTGTTTTTTTTTTTTAAGTTGCATTTGAAAGTCCCGCTGCGCAAATACCGTGTGACATAAAATATTGCAACAATTGACATTTTAATCTCTAGGGTCTCTGCTAAAAAATATATACAATGTTTGGGGGTTCTAAATAATTTTCTAGTAATAAAAATGGATTTTTGTAAGATCTTACCGTAAAATCCTTTTCTCTTAAGCTCATTGACAGACGTAGTCCTCCTTGATTAATATCAACTCGGGTTATACTACCCTCTACAGGAGTAGGACTAGGCAGAAAAGAAAAACGTTCTGGCCACACCTTAGGGGCAGTCCCAGAGGGTATATCCTCTCCCTCTCTGCTACAGGAAGTCAGTTATGTCACAAAGCAGTGTTTAGAGAATTTAACCCAACCCAACTCAAAAACAGAGCGGCGGGTACTACGTCTGTCAATGAGCTTAAGAGAAAAGGATTTTACGGTAAGATCTTACAAAAATCCATTTTTCTCTGTCGCTCATTGACAGACGATGATTAATATCAACTCGGGACGTCCCAAAGCAGTACCACAAATGAGGGGTGGGAAAATGGAAATCAAAATCCAATCTAGAAGGCCCAACCGGTGCCAACTAGAAGTTTTAAAGGCTCATCAATCAAAAGATGAGACTCAACTGAAATTCCAACGAAAAAAAAAAAAAAAAACCCTCGAGGTAGACCACCGGTCTCCTCAAATTGCGGCTTGCAAAACCTTGCGGCCAAATGAGGCATCCGCCGATGCCATCACATCAACTTTATAAAATTTTGTAAAGGTATGCACCGACGACCAGGTAGCCGCCTTGCACACCTGGACCACTGACGCCTGATGGCGGTAGGCCCAGGAAGTACTGAGCGCTCGAGTGGAGTGCGCCTTAACAGGGAACGGAGGATTCCGACCCTTAATAGAATAAGCCTGTACCACCGTCTGCCTAATCCATTTGGAGATAGTCGCGGCAGATGCAGGCAACCCCTTTCTGGGGCCATCCGTGATCACGAAAAGTGAATCCGTTTTACGGAACGATTCCGTAGTCTTCAGGTATACCCTGATTGCCCGAACCACATCCAAGGAATGCAACACACATTCCCGAGGATGACTGGGCTTAGGACACAAGGAAGGTAGCACAATATCTTCATTCAGATGAAAGTCTGAAACCACCTTAGGAAGAAAGGATGGCTTCGGATGAAGAAATACCTTATCCCTATGAATCACCAGATATGGGGAATGACACGATAATGCAGCCAGTTCTGACACCCTGCGTGCAGAAGTGATAGCCACCAAGAAGGCCACCTTCTGGGATAATGTAAGCAAGGGAATCTCCCTAATATTTTCAAAGGGAGGTTTCTGCACAACCGACAACACCAAATTAAGATACCAGGGCGGTAAGGGCGCGCGCACTGGCGGAGCCAAGTGCCGCACCCCCTGGATGAAATTCCGCACCAAGGAATGAGTAGCCAGAGGCTTCTGAAAGAAGATTGCTAACGCTGAAACCTGACCCTTGATAGTGCTCAAGGATAGTTTCTGCTCAACCCCCTTTTGCAGAAAAGCCAAGATTCGGGTCACCGAATAGTTACGTGGGGGAAATCCCAAAGATTCACACCACGCGATATAAGTCTTCCATGTGCGATAATAGACTTTGCTGGAAGTCGCTTTCCTTGCTTTAATTAGAGTAGGAATAACTGAAGCTGACAATCCCCTGTCCTTCAGTACCTGGGTCTCAATGGCCAGGCCGTTAAAGCCAGCGACTGTAAAGCACGATGGAAGATCGGTCCTTGAGACCGCAGATCCTCCCTGAGAGGAGGTCTCCAAGGAGCGTCCGCGACTAGTCTGCCCAAGTCGGCGTACCTGGCTTGACGAGGCCAGCCCGGAATTACCAGGATTACTGGAGTTCCCTCCACCTCTATCCTGCGGAGAAATCTCAGCAGCAACTTGAGAGGGGGGAAGACATACAGTAGCTGATACTGCCCCTACGGGGCGCTCAGCGCGTCTGCTGCGTCCGCTAGAGGATCGCGGGCGCGAGCTACCAACCTCCGCGCCTTCCTGTTGAACCGACATGCCAACCGATCCACCTCCAAAATGCCCTATTGAAGACACAGCTGGTGAAATCCTTGGTGATCGACCTAAGTCATCACCATGGCATTGTCTGACTGGATCTGAACCAGGCTGCCCTAGAGCTGTTTGGTCCAGGCAATCAGACCAAGTCTGATCAGTTCCCACACATTTATCAGAAACTTGATTCTTATCGGAAGTGATAACTTTTCCTGGCTGAGCTTTAGAGACCGGAGTCACCGGACCAGAGACTCCCTGGTCCGCTTGCTCAACCGGATCCGATTCCTGGAGGGAACTGGGAATGATCTTTGGAAAAAGTAAAGAAAACGTTCTGCTCAAGGAATGGGAACTACTGCTCCCTGTAGCATATGAATGTTGGCAGGGAAGAATTGCACCGGTAGAGGTGATCGACCCTCGATCTTGTATCCTGATCGTATGATCTCCTGAACCCCTTAGTCCGGGATTCAGGAAGGCCCTGGATCTAAACACCGGTGAAGACGTCCATCCACCCCTGAGCTGGGTGGGGGGCGCACCTTCAGGCTGTATTAGTTTTATCTTCAGGTTTGGCTGAGTCGGCCTTTTGTTTACCCGACCAGCGCCCTTTGAAACCTCCTGAAGGGGCTTTGCCCTTCACGCTCGCCCCGGCGGAGCGAACGAACCTTTTATGAGCGGAAAAGGAAGGTCCTCACCTGTTACGAGGTCCTTTAGCTTTAGCAGTCTGTGGCAAAAAAGTGCTCTTGCCCCCAGTGACATCCTTTATGATCTCATCTAGGGTGGCCCCAAATAGGCGATCCCCCTGAAAAGGGAGATTAGCCAAAGCTTTCTTGGAACCTTGATCCGCCGACCAACACTTTAACCACAGCACACGTCTGAGGACTACAGCTGACATCGATGCATGCCCTAACAAGGGAGTAGCATCCAGGGCTGCGTCACAGACGAAATGTAGTCCTCATATAATTTGCTCCATCAAATCAGACGCTGCCGGGGGGATACCTCTCCCCTTTAAGTCATGGCGTAGCAATTTTGCCCACTCTGTCAATGTTTGTGAAACTAAACCAATGGCAACCACTGGTCTAAAGGTTGACCCTATCAGGGAAAAAACAGTGCGGGATTCCGCTTCCACTTTTCGATCCACCGGATCCTTAAAGGACGGAGCGTCCTCCAACGGGATAACAGTGGCTTTATTTAGTCTGGAAATCGGTGGATCCACCACTGGTGGTACCGTCCATTTTTTAATGAGGGATTCCTCAAACGGATAGTGTCTAGCAATGCGTTTGGAAATAGTAAGGATTCGTTACGGATGATCCCATTCCTCTTTAATTTTATTACCAAAACATTTGGGTAAGGGAAAGACCTTCGCCGTCTTGGTAGGCTTACTAGTACCAAAAGGAATTTCCATCTCGTTTACTTCTGCCGGTGTAACCTCAAGTCTTAAGGTTTCCCGGACAGACACAACTAGTGCGTCCACCAACGCTTCTTCTTGTGCTATGGCGGAGGTAGAAACATCCTCCTCACTATCTGAGGAGACATTACATGAGACAACAGCCCCAGCAGGGGGACCTGCAGCTGCAATGACCATCTCAGAATCTGAATCTGAAGTATCAGATGAAATAGGGGTAGGCGGGGGTCGCTTTCTTGACCCCCGTCCCTGACAGGCCATCTCCACCCAGGATACCAAAGACTCCAAAACTGCTGATAATGCATCAATACTCTGTGAGGAACTGGAGGGTCCTGCAGCCACCTCGAGGGGATCAGGTGGGGATACATGTGTGGCAGGGTACATGATTATACAAGACACTTGCTAAGAAAAATAAAAATTGCAATTTTTAAAAAAAAAGGAAACTGACTTCCTGTAGCAGAGAGGGAGAGGATATACCCTCTGGGACTGCCCCTAAGGTGTGGCCAGAACGTTTTTCTTTTCTGCCTAGTCCTACTCCTGTAGAGGGCAGTATAACCCGAGTTGATATTAATCAAGGAGGACTACGTCTGTCAATGAGCGACAGAGAAATACAGATTTTAACTTGTAAGCAACATATGTCAGAAAAAGGCTAAGGCTCCAAGGGGTAACTAAGGCAGCCTAACTATGCAGCCTAACCAGCGGGTTGAATAAAATAAAAAAAAAAATGACCAGATTCCCCCCTCCAAACACTCGAGGATGGGGGATCCCTTCCCATTCCGCTATTGTTATCTGACAGCGGGGAGACTTCCCATTTGTCAGAATACAGTGAGTGATAAGTGCTGCCAGCTATAGCCAGGTAGCACTGATCAATTAGGAAAAACCTGACAGGGTGGTTGTACAGAAGTCGATCAGTAGATCAACATCTTGTACAATCAGCCTGCCCATACATGGATTGAATTGCGATCCATGTATTGGCAGCTTGAGGGATTAATTCACTTTACTGTATATCCAATCGAGGAGGCACTACATAGTTGCTGGCAGATCTAAAAGAGATTGTGCAATGCTGTACATTGTAATACTGTATGTACGGACAGTTTAGGATTACATACACTGCTAGATTGATATTTTGTTTGTCTAAAATTTCCACTTGTCAAGGTGATGTGCACTCAGCACATTATTACATTTGCTACATATGTGGGTAATTACAACTTGAACTTTACTTAGAATAAATACTTCAGGTGCTAAAAATAACCTTTAGCTTGGCATTTCTTTTCCAGCCCAGTAGAATCATGCCTTGTGACATATGAGGAGAGAGTATGCGTTTCTCCTTGGTCATATGCATTTTACACAGTCTGATGACTAGTGGGTATACTGCCTAAATTAAAATAAATAAATATAATTTATTTTCTAAAGTCAAGATCCACCTTTCTAATACAATTTTAAAAAGTGGTCCAAAACCTGATTAGTTTTTGGAAACAAATACATAAGATAATTTCCAAGGTGGTTTTGTTTACAGACCACAATAGCTTAAGCTGAAATAGACACAAAGAACTGAAGGAGTAGCGACTCCCCTCCTCCCTGCCTGCCATTTTAATTTCTCCCTAGGAAGTTGCATTTAGAGAAAGAAGCCCTGAAAGCAAGCAGCAGAAATTTTAACAATTTTACTTTGGGTACCAAAAGCAATTTGATTTGACAATGGACTAATCTGAATAGACAGAGCCGTTTACCATACGGCTAGGTATGCCAGAGAGTGTACTGGTTCTCTATGGAGAAGCAGAGTTGTACGGATTGTATCTTGCAGACAGCTGGATAATATTGAGAAGCAAAATAAGGAACTTAATACAATATCCCATTGATATACCCAGAAAGCAAGAAAACAACACACCAGTGCATAGAAGGTGAAATAAAACCAGTCATTTATCTAGGGCCAAAGAAGTCATTCCCAAGCCCTAAACAGCTGTTCACACACCTCCAGCCAGAAGAGGGTCCCGCAGAGAACACTGCAGTCAAGATGGGACAGCTGCAAGAGCTTCACAATATGGAACGGCTTATGTTTAACTCCAAGGGGGTTAGCCCAGACCCGAGCTGTAATGATGTATCTATGAGGAATTGAATGAACTTTCCAACAGCAATTGAATTAAACACAATCCTATTAAAACAGGATTCCCTGTGTGTAGCAGACAACATCCACTAGAGGGTAGCAGATACAAAGACAGTCACAGCTAGCAACTCATTTAGGATTCTTTTGGCATTCTCTAATGCTCAGAAATTCGGATGATTCCAATGACTCTCTGGCTCTCTTTAGGTCACATGACCAGTTGAGACTGGGCAAAATGCAGCCTAAAACCTCAGAGGAGTCCATAATGGATGTTTAACGTTTACATGAGTCAGACATTGGCTCCACCTGGATCAACAGAGTAGACATAATAATTAAGCATATACTGAACTGACCTCATGCTGTCTAGGGAATAGTGGGAGAATCCTGGAAAATTACAGATTGGTCAAAAGAAAATTGCAATCTGAGCAATACTCTACAATATATGACATTACCGGGGCAAAGCAGGTGTCCATAGGGGTTAATATACTTAATGAAATAGGCCACAGTACTTCTTCCCTTGACACCCTTATGCCCACTCATATCCTTAATGTCTGCACTCGCTCTTTCTTTCTTCACTTCTCTATACAAGGCCCAACCAACACAAAGGTGGAATTTAAACATGATACTATGGCTGTCTGACAATGTCATAAAGTGACAGTTGACAGTATATAACAATTGTACAGCTTTCATTGTTGGGCTATCTAATTCTGTGACATGTTATTAATATTTTACTACATTTCATCAAAGATTATTGAACAAACAAGCTACAGAAAAATACATCATGTCATTTTACCAGTATAGCAAATCAGATTCAGGCCAAACAAACTGAAGGCCATTCATTGAACATTTACAATAGGCAGCCACTTAATCAGACTGTTATATATATATATATATATATATATATATATATATATATATATATATATATATCCTGCAAGATTTGCCAATAAATAAATATGGTAGAGTGGGGGGACTGTTTGTGGTTTGTCTTGTACTAGGTTCTTGTTCAATTCAGTCCAGTGGCTTCACCCAGGTGTTGTGGTTACCAAAGGAAAACTTTAGTGTGAAAGTATCAGGGCTGTCCTTGACTCCCCTCTGAATATTTTAGTTCTCTGGCTGTCACCTCAATATCCGTTCCCTTTGAGCTTAGGTTCTTACTCCTAGACAGTAGGCTAAAAACGGAGCTGCCTCTAGCAAATAGAGGGTTTGGCCATCCCTAGGATGTTTTTTTTGCCTAGTGTCCTATAAACTCAATAGTCCGAGACCAAGATCTCAGCTGTTCCCATCAATGAACGAAAGGGAAACAATGTTCCTCAGCACCTCTCATAAACTCATCAAATATCCAATCACTTTCTGATAGTGAGGCCACTTGCCTATTCCTTCTTACAGACTGCATACTCTTATTGGCCATCATAATTAAAGTATGAGCGCTTAGAGCAGGGGTAGGCCACCTGAAAAATGGTGGAGACCTACCTGAACAACATGGGAAAAGTCAAAGATCACTGGGCACAGTGTCGCCCCTTCACACCCAATTTAAACATCTAATTGCCATACTACTGTTCGCAATCACGTGCATTGTACAGCAATCATGGGTTTAAATCATGTGGTGAGGAGGCAACCTATCGCTTCCTCACCACCTATCAAACACACTTGGATTGCTTTTCAGAGTAGCAGCAGTGCCTTCTGCACTTGTGCATGGGCCCTTAGTTGCATTCGGCAGTGGCACCATTAGGGGTCATTCACACAAACTTGGGGGGTGGTAAACCCTGTGGTTGACTTTAGGTAGCAGCCAAAGGTGTACACACGCCGAAGAAGGAATAAAGCCCCCTGTTGCTTTTGGTGGAATTTACTGCCTGCCAATCGCGACCCATTCAAGTAAATGGGGCCACTCTGCAAGTGCCCCACAACTGTATGCTTCTGTAGGGGCCAAGGGGTTAAAGCAGGCAGTGAGAAAGCAACACAACACTGCATGACAGGGAGTATAACTCCTGCTGTGGCTGAAACACGTGTACACCCCTGGCCACTGCAGCTAAAGGGGGTGCGGTTGGGGCAGGGGTGATAAAAACACATCTTAACTATGGGGTTTTACTACCCCCCCCAAACTCCAAATGTAAATTAACCCTTACTATTACCCTTACTGTTCTGCTGCGCTGCGGTTTACCTGCACCCTGGGTGCAGCCCAGTGCATCTGCAACTTTTTTGAGTTTGCTACGCTTTGCCATAGACCTCTATTATATCTTACAGGTGTGGGGCACTTTCTGAAAGTATACCAAACCCACAGAATATAATAAAAGTCCATGACTAAGCACAGCAAACCCACAGGAAAGCTGCAGGTACACTGCACTGCACCTGCGGTGTGGATAAACCGCAGTGCATCAGTGTGAAAGCAGCCTTATATTATTATCCCCAGTGTATTGCTGACCTGAAAATCTATTCTTTCCTGCTGATGGCACCACTCTGGAGACCCCGAGCCGGGATTAGAGATCAAGTGCAGTTGGTATCACTCCGCATGGGACATGAGCCAGCACTACAGAGGAGGCATTGGCTTATGTGGCTCTTGCTCCCTTTTACAGCTCCAACTTTACAAGTAGGAAGGGACAAGTAGTCCCTCTGCTCCCTTTTACAGCTCCAACTTTCCTGCCATCCCAGAGCACTCTGTTCAATGCTCTGGGATGGCAGGTCAGCAAGCTGAGAAGGTGATCTACCAGTTACCTGTCTGCGATCCACAGGTTGCTGACCCCCAGGGGCTGACTGGCAACCTTCGGCCCAGGGGGCAAGTACAAACCAGAAGCCCATGGTGCAGCTAATAGGCATCGCTCCCTCTATCCATCTTCCTGGCTGCCTCCTGACCCCAATTCCAGGCTGAAGCTCCGCTCCGGGTACTCTCTACTGACTGGCCGAATCTGGATTCCCGACTTGGTCAGCAGGGGGCGGTTGGGGAGAGCTGGGACAGCTCAATCAGGGCTGGCCGGGGGAGGCGAGTCTCCAGTGGTGCATGGAACTGGCCTCTGTTCAGACACAGTTTACACCATGCATGCTGGGGGGAGGCCTGTGCTCTGTCCTTGTCTCTATCCTGCACTCAGTAGGTAAGCAGTGGAGACTTTTTTACTTTTCTTCACCAGGAATCATTTAGGCATGTCTGTGGCAGAAGCGGTGCAGCCTTTTCATGGGGCATCAGAGCTGACCCCCCACTTGGATGCAAGCTCCAACACTTCCCATGTGTTACCTCTATGTCTTGCAGAATGGTCCAGCATTTAGCCATGACAGTAAGGTTCGGAAGACTGTTGCAGGAAGAGGTGTCTGCACTTCACGCTTACAACATTTTGGCCACCCCCCAAGGAAGGAGGTTCTTTAAATACCCCAACTGTTAATCCCTAAAAAACTGGACCCCTAAGCCTGACACTAGTTACTGCCTCAGGTATCTAAGCAGAGCTCTCAGTGCCAAAAGAAATTGCCTCATTCCCCTAGACACACAGTATTTATGGAATCTTATAAATCCCCAACTCCATCAAATAGTATTGAATATCAGACCTGGAATCATCTTACACTCCTTAGCAATGTTCAGAAGGTATCCACTTTAACATAAAGAATATATGATTAATTGTCCTGGTGTAAGCTTGAAATCCTTACCCTGAGTCCTATGGGTCCCTGAGCCCCAGGTAAACCAAGCACGCCAGTGTTTCCTCGCTTTCCAGGCAAGCCATCAGGGCCAATTTCCCCATCATCTCCCTGTTCCCCCTGAAAAGGAACAATTCATTCTGGTAAATACAAAATATCTTATGACTAGTGTTCTTGGTGTTCATTGCTGGGAAATTCACACACTTACCTTTATCCCCACACTGCCATCTTTCCCTGGTATTCCCTCTGGTCCAGGAGGACCCTCTTGGCCTTGTCTTCCTACCACTCCCCTAGGACCAGCCAATCCTACAGCTCCCTAAAAATAAAGTCAATCAATATTAAAGATTTCAAGTTTTCACCCATTGCTAGATTGTTAAAACAAACCTGTACTTCCCTTATTTAGGGCAAAACAATAGATTTACTTAAAAGGTGGCCCCACTAGGGGCACATACTCACCTTTCTCTTCAGTCCCCAGCCTCCCCATTCAGCTGCCAGGAGTGAAGAAAATTACCTAATATTTCTATGTATGTGAGAAAATTGACTCACTCCCCTCCCGCCAATGTGACAGTGCTTGTCAGTTGGCCACTCAGGCACCAAGGAAGTGAGGAGGGAATTATAGCTTACAAGGATCTAACTCTCCCTTTTTCCCAGCAGGTGCACAGGACAGTATGGGAATTAAAGTAAGGTAAGTATGCCCAGCTGGTGGCCCCTACCATTCAAGTGAACTTGCATGGGCAAAGCACGTGTTCAGATTGCCATCTACAGTATGTACTAAGACAGAATTTTATCTCATATTCTTTTAGGATTCTGAAGAACATACAGGACCATAGCAAACTGAAATGGGAATAATAAAAAAAGGAAATAAAAGGACATTAAAGTGATATTAAAGGTTTTTTTCTTTTTAACCAACATACATGTTATACTTACCTGCTCTGTGTAGCGGTTTTGCACAGAGCAGCCCCGGTCCTCCTCTTCTCGGATCCCTCACCGTCACTCTTAGCCCCTCCCTCCTGCCGAGTGCCCCTAGACCACGCAGCTTGCAATAGGGGCACCTAAGCAGGTTCGCTGGGGAGCTGCAGCCCTCCATGTCCATTCACACACAGAACCGCAGCTCTGCCCCCCCCTCTCCTGATTGGCTCAGGTGCTGTGATTGACAGCAGCAGGAGCTAATGGCTCCCGCTATGGTCTCAGCCAATGAGGAGGAAGAGTCCCTGGAGAGCCAAGAAACTTGTGCACATTGCTGGGTCGAGATGGGACTGATGAGAAAGTCTTAGCCTCGGTTCACATTTATGCGATGCGGGAAGGCTGCGAATCCGCAGCCTGTTCCCGCATCGCACACGCACCCCCGGCAGTTCACACTGCCATATGCTGGGGGTGTCAATGTAATCTTAACGACACCCCCAGTTTGATCGCATATCGCAGTGCGATTGTGCAGTTCGCACAGGATCAGATCGCACAAGTGTGAACCGCTGTGCGATCCGATCCTGATGCGGCTAGAAAAAAGGGTCCCTGTGCGTGTTTGGTGCGGCTGCGGTGCGAATTTAGCCATACAAACTGTATGGCTAAACTCGCACCGCACAGCCGATCGCATGTAATGTCGGAGCAGTGCGCTCCGACATTACATGCGAACCCCGCACACGCACAAGTGTGAACCGGGGCTTAGGGGGGGGGGTCTGGAGGGATGCTGCACAGAGAAGGTTTTTTATCTTCATGCACAGAATGCATGAAGGTTAAAAAAAAAAACCTTGAGCCTTTAGAGCCACTTAAAATGTGTCTGAGAAGACAGCTGTATACAGTGAATCCGGAAAGTATTCACAGCGCTTCACTTTTTCCACGTTTTGTTATGTTACAGCCTTATTTCAAAATTGATTATATTCATTATTTTCCTCAAAAGTCTACAAACAACACTTCATAATGACAACGTGAAAGAAGTTTGTTTGAAATGTTTGCAAATTTATTAAAAATAAAAACCGTAAAAAAAATCCCATGTACATAAGTATTCACAGCCTTTACCATGATACTCAAAATTGAGCTCCGGTGCATCCTGTTTAAACTGATCATCCTTAAGGTTTTTCTACAACTTGGAGTCCAACTGTGGTAAATTCAGTTGACTGGACATGATTTGGAAATCCACACACCTGGCTATATAAGGTCCCACAGTTAACAGTGCATGTCAGAGCACAAACCAAGCCATGAAGTCCAAGGAATTGTCTGTGGACCTCTGAGAGAGGATTGTATCAAGGCACAGATCTTGGGAAGGGTACTGAAAAATGTCTGAAGCATTGAAGATCCCAATGAGCACAGTGGCCTCCATTATCTGTAAATAGAAAAGTTTGGAACCACCAGGACTCTTCCTAGAGCAGGCCGTCTGGCCAAACTGAGCGATCAGTAGAGAAGAGCCTTAGTCAGGGAGGTGACCAAGAACCTGATGGTCACGCTGGCAGAGCTCCAGTGTTTCTCTGTGGAGAGAAGAGAACCTTTCAGATGAACAACCATCTCTGCAGCACTCCACCAATTAGACCTCTATGGTAGAGTGGCCAGACAGAAGCCACTCCTCATTAAAAGGAACATGACAGCCCACCTGGAGTTTGCCAAAAGGTACCTGCGGGACTCTTAGACCATGAGAAACAAAATTCTCTGGTCTGATGAAACAAAGATCAAACTCTTTGGCCTAAATGGCAAGCGTTGTGTCTGGAGGAAATCAAGTACCTCTCATCACCTGGCAAATACCATCCCTACAGTGAAGCATGGTGGTGTCAGCATCATGCTGTGGGGTTGTTTTTCATCAGCAGGAACTGGGAGACTAGTCAGGATCGAGGGAAAGATGAATGCAGCAATGTACAGAGACATCCTTGATGAAAACTTGCTGCAGAGTGCTCTGGACCTCAGACTGGGGCGAAGGTTCATCTTCCAACAGGACAACAACTCTAAGCACACAAAGATAACAAAGGAGTGGCTATGGGACAACTCTGTGAATGTCCTTGAGTGGCCCAAACAGAGCCCAGACTTGAACCCGATTGAACATCTCTGGAGAAATCTGAAAATGGCTGTTCACCAACCCTCCCCATCCAACCTGATGGGGCTGGAGAGGTCCTGCAAAGAAGAATGGGAGAAACTGCCCAAAAATAGGTGTGCTATGCTTGTAGCATGATACTCAAAAAGACTTGATGCTGTAATTGGTGCCAAAGGTGCTTCAACAAAGTATTGAGCAAAGGCTGTGAATACTTGTGTACATTGGATTTTTTTAAGTCTTTTATTTTTTAAAAGGTTTGTAAAGATTTCAAAAAAAAATTCTTTCCTGTTGTCAATTTGGGGAATTTTTGTAGAATTTTAAAGGAAAATAAAGAATTGAATCAATTTTTGAATAAGCCTGTAACATAACAAAACGTGGAAAAAGCAAGTGCTGTGAATACTTTCTGGATATTCCGCACTATAATATGTGTTATAGGTAGAGAATGCCAAAATTATACCTCTACAACTCTGCAACCATTTTGTCTTTTTTATGCTGGATAAGCGGGAAGACATTAGAAACTTAGTCAATGTTTTCATACTTTGTGCCCACTAAGTGTCTCCAGGACAGGAAGACAGACAGCAAAATAAGCCTAAAGAGTCCGCCTTTTGACAACATTTTATGAAATGAGAATACTTTCACTGTCCCCGTTACAGAGATTTTCCCTAATCTCCTGCCTGAGACCACCCAGGAAGTTTGTCCAAGAGAAGACTGTCCTGGAGGGATCACAGTGGTGGGTAACAGGAGGACACTTTTTATCTGACAGGTTTAATACAAACACACACACACATTTATATATATATATATATATATATATATATATATATATATATATATATATATAAACTAAATTAAATCAATATTTAGTGTGCCCACCCTTTGCCTTTAAAACAACATAATTTCTTATAAGTACACCTGCACACAGTTTTTTTTTTTTTTTTTAATGATCTCCGAAGCTTGTTGTCCGAAACATCTAGGAAAATGAACCACAGTCTCTGTTGCTTCAGGCTCTTCGTGTAATCCCAGAAAGACTCGATGTTGAGATTCATGGCTCTCTGGGGGCCATATTATCTCTTCAAGGTCTCTTGTTTTTTTCCTGAAGACAGTTCTGTATGACTGTGGCTTTAGGTTTGTACTTTTCGGCATTGAGAAGATCATTTGTTCTAACCAAATACTCAATGCAAATGCAGAAATGAAGTCCCAAATAGGAAGGAGCTCCACCATACTTCACTGCTGTCTGCAGACACTCACCCTTGCACGGCTTGTTTTTCTGTGTGGGCTGGTGTGAACAGGCCCCTGTGTGCAAGTATACGTCAGAGAATCGATGCTGCTTACAAAGCAAAGGGCAAATGCACCAAACATTGATTTGATGTGAGTTTTTTTTCATGCACTTTGTGGAAAGTTAATAATAAATAAAAACAAATTAATGTTTTTTTTTTTTTTTAAACCTGCTAATTTTACAGAAGTTAAAACATTAACAGTACTATATTTAAGGAAAAATTTATAAATATATACACAGTATATACTTGGCTGAGAGAATGTGAAACTCAAAACTTACAGGCGGTCCTCGAGCTCCGGGTTCCCCTGGTTTTCCTGGCTTGCCCTTTGTTCCCTTTGAAACAACAGAGAAATTAACTGAAATCTGGATTACTTTCACATTTGGTTGAAATCTACATTCTGTTCCTTTATGTAGCAAGTGACACCTGTACTGTCACCTTTTCATACAACTGTATCAGCTCTCCATATACTATAAAAAGCCAATCACGCTGATGGATTAATACTGAAAAAAGAAAACGAGCACAACTTTGAAATTGTAGCGCTTGGCTAGCAATAATTCTATTGTCTGCACATTTTCTTTTTACTACTTTTAATGTATTAGCTACAAAACCTTTTTTTGTGTTTCTAATTTACAGTTTTTACGGAAACAATTTATTCCAATAATTACTCCTAATCATAAAGTTTTTTGACAATCCCTCCATTTACTCTTGCCCATATTTCATCAATGTAAAGTAGAAATATTAGCAAAACATTTTTTTATCATTTTGGATAGAGCAAAAGAGGGTCATAAGTAACCCATCGGATTTTTTTTTTTCCCATCTGTGTCCCATTGCTGAGATTTTCCTTCACTTCTTGTCTCAAAGCCAAACAGGAAATGAGGGGAAATTCCTGCAAATTAAGAGAATTCCTTCAGGGCCCGCCAGGTCACCAGAACTAGTGTCCCCATTGGAAGATATTCCCTCTATTACTTTTCTAGGGACAACCCAAAACTTGGGGATTTTCTTTTACTTTCACTTTCAATAATGGCAAACAGGACAAATAAAGATGATGAAGTTCCTTAATGGGGGCACAGACAGTAATAAAAACTCACAAGCATTCTAATTCCCCTCCACTCCATCCAAAACTAAAAAAAAAAAGTTTTGCCTTTAGTTCTACTTTAATTATACGCAGCTAAATCTGATCTGTAAATAGATACTAAAAACGTATGAAGACTTTTAATCCATTTGATCAATTTTTCTAAAGCACAAAGCAATTGTAAACATTTGTTACTGTAGAACCATAATTTTCCATGTCCGACTTTGTGAAACTTTGTTTTCTCAATTGAGTAACTGAAGGGCCAAAACAATGTGGCCTTAGTGCCGGTTCACACTAATACGACTTGTCAGGCGACTTGGTTAGCCTGGCAAGTCGTGCACCGTCGCGGCCATTGAGTAGTACAGGAACGGTTCTAATAGGAGAGACACAAGTCGCTCCGACTTAGAAAAAGGGTCCTGTACTACTTCAGGGCGACCTGGAGGCGACTTGCATTGACATTCATTTTATGAAGTCCGTGCAAGTTGCGCTGCACCCGACTTCACAGGTCGCCCCCTAAGTCGGAGCGACCTAGTGTGAACCGGCACTTATAGCAAAACCAGTAAGGGCTCTCTAATCTCAAAAACAATTACGAAAGCCATACTGTGTTTTGTGCCCACAACCAACAGCAGTTCTATTCATTTTGTTGGATGGTGGGGGAATACAAAATGTGTCAGGAAGAGGACAGCCTGGTCAACTATGAATCCCTTTCGATCACACAATGTTTTCACAGCGTTATGCAGAGAGCACTTCATAGAACACAGCAGGCTGCACACCTGTTATGACTAAGGCTTTATAGGCTGAAACGTGTCAACTGATCTTATCAGCAGTTGTGTTCTGTGGTTCCTAAATAAAGATGAAGATTTTTTAAGAGCAACTACTGGTGTGCGGATCATCTTTCTACATATGTACTCAGTTAAACGGCTGTGGATCGGGCACCCGGGAGCTTGTTTATTGGTGAGCTGTATGGGTAGTATATTATAAAATATATATAAAATATATAAAATAGCTCCTTCTGTTTGTATTTCAGACTGCACACCTAGCCTGCATTTTATACGTGATAGGTAAAATACAAGCACAGTGTGGAATAAATCCTGTGATGTCCAGTGAAGAGTGGATAGTGATATCCGCTCTTTGTTATAAATAGGCCCCTAAGTGTTTTCACAGCAATCATCAGAGGTTTCCAAAATATATGAATTAATTTTATGTAACAGTCAAATGCCATTGCCACCTGCATAAATCACTGTGTAGCCAGACATTGCTGGATGCCTACGACCCTATAGTAGTCTGCCACAGCTACACCCATGAATTAAATTTTGATTGATCCAAGGATTCTGCTTTTATAGTGGCACGATAAAGGGTACAAATTCATCAGCTTTAAAAAAAGGTTTTCTAAAAACTTTCCCTCATTAAACTCACCACCACCTGGTTAATAGACCAGAGAGTCAAGACCCCTTCCGACATATCAGTGGAAGAATGATTTGTTGATGTAGGGAATACCAAGTACTCTTGGTAAAGGAAAGATAACTAGCCGCTAGCAAATTGTAAGTTGGAAATGCTGGTTTGGTAAAGATCAAACTAAGGGTCCATGTACAGTGGCCTAAAATAACGCTGCTACTGGAGGAGTTTAGAGTTTTGCCTGTAGAAGCAACTAAAGTTATCCTATGTGTCCATGCACATCACGTTGTTTAGAGGAGAATTTCAAGCTCAACGTTTAGAGGCAGAAAAAAACCCTTCTGTTTTGCGGTTCTGGCAGAAAAAATAGCTAAACCCTAGTACAAATAATGGTCAAAAATAGCCTTTTTTCCTGCCCAGAGCACTAGTGTTTTTTTTAAGTAGAAAGAGAGAAGTGCTTATGCCGCTGTACAGAACACTGGTGAGACCTCACTTGGAGTATTGTGCGCAGTACTGGAGGCCATATCTCCAGAAGGATATAGATACTCTAGAGAGAGTTCAGAGAAGAGCTACTAAACTGGTACATGGATTGCAGGAAAAAACTTACCAGGAAAGGTTAAAGGACCTTAACATGTATAGCTTGGAAGAAAGAAGAGACAGAGGGGATATGATAGAAACTTTTAAATACATAAAGGGAATAAACTCGGTAAAGGAGGAGAGCATATTTAAAAGAAGAAAAACTACCACAAGAGGACACAGTTTTAAATTAGAGGGGCAAAGGTTTAAAAGTAATATGAGGAAGTATTACTTTACTGAGAGAGTAGTGGATGCATGGAATAACCTTCCTGCAGAAGTGGTAGCTGCAAATACAGTGAAGGAGTTTAAGCATGCATGGGATAGGCATAAGGCTATCCTTCATATAAGATAGGGCCAGGGACTATTCATAGGATTCAGATATATTGGGCAGACTAGATGGGCCAAATGGTTCTTATCTGCCGACACATTCTATGTTTCTATGTTTTAAGCCAGTGTGCATGGACCCTAAAAGACATTAAGAGAAACAGAAAAACTACCATTGTTGGTCTACGTTTGTACATTCTGGTTGATTGCCAAAAATACCAGGTCACTGACAAGCTTATCAAAAAGGAAATTTTTTTTTTTTCAAACTTTCTTGACCTGCACACTTATTCTGGGCCACCTCCTCAGATAACATGGCTGTTATACCAACCCTCTGGGTCCTATACTATCATATTAAGGAGTTGGTCAGTAGTAGCAACCATACTTCTTTCATGGCAGAAACCTGTCACAAACCTGGCACCATGTGACAGACCTTAGACCTTGCTGTTCAGGAACGGAGCACCGAGTCATTGGGGATAGGTGGAATGTCACATGTCCCCCCATACCCCAAAAGGTAGTGTGAAGTGAAATATTTACAGGCAACTTAAGAGTGTCTTAAGTGAAGCTAACTTTCAGCTTTAAAATAAACCTGTGAGTAGTAAAAAGCTCTTTTTTTGTCTTTTTTGGTCCCATTGTCTCTTCCATGTTACGCTTAAAGCTCCCACTGACTAACCATGTTCGAGTGATCACATGACCTCTAATTGCTCACTTCTCAGTTGACTCTGAGCAGCGAGCAGTGATACCCAGTCACCACTCTGCACCTCTAGTGCCCGCTTGAGTGTCAGGCTTGGCAATGGGCAGGCACCGCCAACTCTGGCTCCTAGCCATGTGCCGAGAAGCAAGCCAGCTGTCAATCAGGCAGCTGAGTGGATCCCATCAAAATTTTCCACACCAGCTGTACTCCTGTGATCCACAAGAGAAATATGGCCAAAAAAGCTTTGACCATAGTTTTCTTTATTACCCAACCCTGAACTCCAGAAAATAAGCTGAGTGAGATAGGTGGGAGATACACAAACACCTATTAGTCAGTTGTTCAGAACATACCCTTTCATACAGTATATAAGGCCACATTCTGCAGGCTAATATTACAGTGAGGCATCCTTTCCTTTACCCTGCAAAGCTTACCATAGAGAGCCAATCAAAACATTTTTCATGCCTCTCTGACACACATCATCATACATAATTGTCTTTTATGATATGCACAGTAGATAGCTGTGTTCTAACCATCATCTGCCTCTTCCTATATGCTATTGATATGCTCTGTCCTATGTCTTACCTATACATCATATAAGGTGACAATAGGCACAAGGAAAAAAAACTGAATTTGGTAAGATCTCCTTTCCAAAAACAGAGAGGTTTTTCAGTTGACTGGATGCAGGCATTGGTGTTGAGGGCTGGGTTAGCTACTGCTCCTACATTTACTATCATGTATGAGAGTGGTACAGAGTGTGCGACAGGCAAAGGGGTACTCTCAGAAGATCCTCCTGATAAAACGTGAATTCCTCTCTATCCAGTGTTTGCTGAAGTAGTAAGTTAGTGAAACTTACAAATAAAGTAAAGGAGGGCTAATAAGGGGAAGAGCTGACAAGAGAGTGAGAGCCCAGCCACATAGATGTTTGGCTATGATTTTGTATGCAGCATTTTTTTTACTTAGACGGGTGCCCAAAAGTCTAACATTTCCAATGTAGAAGAAATCACCAGAACCTACCACAGTGCCTTTGGATCCCTTTAAGCCCTGAAAACCTGGAGATCCAGAATGTCCCTGCAAAAAAAAAAAAAAAGCAAATTTTACTGGAGAGTACACAAAAGACAAAATACTGAAAATAAAGTAGGAGGCATTTTGGTGTGAAGCACACCAAGTTCTAATCATCACGCTACATTAGCCAATACACCAAACAATATCTCATTTTACGGCAACTTAAGGTGTAAGTGTAATTTTGGCGAAAAATAAACTACATGCACCCTGCCTCCCCATTTAGCTTTATTGTGATATGAAATGTTTGTTACTGAACAAATAGGAGGCAGAGGTAGGACGTGGATGGGGTCAAGGACACCTCAAGATTTACATACAACTTCAGCTGTATGTATCGCCGCTACTGATTGTGGTTTTCACCAATGGCCACCTCCAATTATGCCTCAATGGGCAAAGTGACATTGGGGGAGGTTTACAAAAAGAGGAGCATTTCGAATCTGGTGCAGCTGTGCATGGTAGCCAATCAGCTTCTGACTTCAGCTTATTCAATTAAGCTTTGACCAAAAACATGAACGCCGACTGGCTTCTATGCAGAGCTGCACCAGAATGTGCACGCTCCAGTTTTAGTAAATCTCCCCCAGGGTCTCTTTAAACTGGCCATCAACGTTACAATCTCATTTTGGGTAATTTTTAAGGAGAATATACAGAGATTGTATAATCAACCTGATCACATCATCCAGTCTGGAATTTTTCAGGCAGGCCCTCACACTACGCAAATTCCTCTAATCAGACTAACATGTATGGTGAGGATTACAAGCCAACAGTGACAGTTCCTTACCGGTAAACCTTGTTGCCCTGGTTTTCCTCTGGGGCCATCTAGTCCTTCTTGGCCCTGCATTTAAGTAAAATATGGTTAAGGGTTATACTAGGCCTTAAAATTAATCAATATGTTTCATATTTACAATAATATAGAACAGTGTTTCTCAAACTTTTTTTTAATCAAGGCACCCTTTAAAATGATTCACAATCTCGAGGCACCCTATTTTAAAATGTAAAAAATGAATCTAATAATTTTACATTACGAAGCAATATCCTTGTACCACAGCCAACGTTAGAGGTAATTTATTCTTCCAATTACACCTTAGCACACGGATACTGACTAGTATTGCATTTTTTCTTTCTTTCATTCAGTTAATGTGACCTCTTTGCCGACGTTGAGGGACGGGGGAGGTTAAAACAAGGATGCTGTGCAGGCGCCCAACATCCGCCTTATCAACTGATAAAGCCATTGGTGATTAGGAAACCCGGCGGCTAGAAAGTTGTAATGGTGCACAATGAAAACCTGTGGCTTGTATACAATTTTTGGGCACTTTTTAAGAAACTTTCCAAGGCACCCTGGTTGAAAAAGGCGGATATAGAACAATATTGGCCTGTTTTTGGCTTGTATAGTAACCCTTAAATAGAAATCCAACTTGGCCTTCATAAGTTTTTATCACTCATGTGGTTTTTGGTACCTTTAACATCAAACCCCAGAAACATTTTTTTAGTTTTTTTTTTTTATAGAGTGTAGAAGTGTTAGATTTGTTGGGTTTTATTGCTGTCTAAGGCCTCATTGGGGAAATTTCTCATTACGTCTTGTTCCCATCAAAACATTTGATAGTAAGGAAGGGTAAAACTCTAATTGGGACACAGCTAGCACAAAAAAAGCGGACTGGGGTTCTAGCTTTACCCTACTTAGATTCAAAATAATTTATTTTTAACTGTTCCCTGTGTCCCTCATGAAGATTTACACTATTTACTACAGGAAAATCTCCCTAAAGAGGCCACAGATAGTAGTAAAAATGGACAGTTTTGGCATTGCGTACATTTTAAAGCGTGGCTCCACTCAAAAGGGGAAGCTCCGCTGCCACATTTGGCACTTTTTTTTTGGGGGGGGGGGCAGGTACCTGCATGTGCAGTAGGAAACCGGCTATGAAGCCGCAAGGCTTCACTGCCGGTTTCCCTTAGTCAAGATGGCAGCGCCAGCACCTGATAGCCGACTGAAAAATCAGCTAAGGTTAGGACAACGCTGGATTCCTGGACAGGTAAGTGCCCCAATATTAAATAATATTCAAAGTCAGCAACTACAGTATTTGTAGCTGCTGACTTAATTTTTTTTGGGGGGAGCCAGGAGCTGCTCATTAGGTACGCACCATCTGTTTATAGAAAGAAAATGAGCAATGAGACAAAGATCCTTCATTTATCTGATAAATAAAAATGCATTTCTGCCTTTGCACATATCTGCATGGCACAGTAACTGCAAGACCTCATACTGGTAATCTACTTCTAACTTGTTTGTTCAAATACCCAAGATTTATTTGAAAAAGAAATTAAAAGCCCAAGGTAACTATTTGTGCGAGCATCTTCAATCCCTAAGATTGATGAAGCCATCAACTGGTATTAAAGCAGAAAGTACACTGAAGATTGTATGTGAATGTTACACCAAGAAGATTTTTATAACTGAATAGGCATGGCGATTTGAAACTAGAACAGGGTGATTTTACAATTGTTCACATCTCCTGTCATGATCGTGGACAGTCAACATTTGCCTTGACATATTACTTGACACCAACAAAAACGGTCATACCTAAGGAAGAAAAAGGTAGCCTGAAAAGGATACGAATACTAAAAAATACACAGCATTTCTCCAGATCTATCGTGTCCACCAACCTTATAAAAGGACACATAAACGTGTCACTTATAGATTTGAAATCACATACCAAAAAACAATATATCTTGTGGTATGTATAACTACAGAGAAACTGCAGACCACTTAGAACCATATGGCATTGTGCTATGGAGAAACCTATCCACAGCTCCAACTTACAGGATATCCAGGATCTCCCGACTCCCCTCTATCTCCACGATCACCGACAGGACCCTTGATAAAGAGAAAAAGATGCATCACTTGATAATTTGGGTAGACCTGGTCTCCATTCAAGATATTGTGAATAATGCTATGATATCTAAAGGCTAGCTGAAGTCTCATTAATCTTAGTGTCTGAAAAACTTTTCAGTCTTCGAGAGTCGATGAAACTTTCTACAGATGTTTATTGACCTGGTTGAACTTTACAGGCCAGTCTCTGTTGTTTTAACCTTGAAGAGGCTGTTGTTGCTCAAAATGATTCTAAAGGAATAGAATTTAAAAAAAACAGACATGTTATACAGTACTTATTAATGGTTTTGCACAAAGCAGCCTGATCCTCTTCTTTTTGGGTCCCCCACCAGCGGTCCTGGCTTCCCCCCCACCTGCTGATAGCAAGCCTCTTGCTATGTGGGCACTCAAGCAGGTTCTCTCCCGAGCCACGCTCCTGTGAAAGGACACTGTCCATTCACACACATAGCACAGCTCGGCCCCGCCACTTGCGCTCTCCTCATTGGCTTACTGACTGTGACTGACAGCAGCTGCTGTGTGAGCCAATGAGGAGAGAGAGACCTGGGAGAGCCACTGCTCTCATGCACATCACTGGATCAAGATGGGGTAAGTATAATGGGGGGTTGCGGGGGGAGCTGTACCCAGAAAGTTTTTTACCTTAATGCATAGAATGCATTGTATATATAATAAATAAACCTTCCACCCTATCCCTATAGCTAAATCTAAGAACACCGTGCTACAAAAAACTAAATGATATAGGAGGCAGCTAAACACCAGTCTGCATCCAAACAACTGTGCAAATGCAATATATACTACATTCAAGGCTGCAGCCCTCTCCTATAATATGTTAAGTGCATAAATTAATTAATATATAAAGTTCATCAGTGAACAAAAGTATATTAATAAAATGAAATACAATACCTTTTATATACACAAATATATAAATATATCATTGTGAGTCCATCTTCAGTGCCAGTTCATATAAATATATATAGGTAAAAAAAAATGTGCATCGTGTAATCCCATACACGAAAAACAATCCTGTGTGTATCATCCTTGGTTCACCACAGTGCCCTTCACCCCACCAAGGGTGTCTTCTGATGAACTGTATATATTAATTAATCTATGCCTTTAACGTATTGTAGGAGAACGCTGCACCCTTGAAGGTAGCATAGAATGCATTAAGGTGAACAAAAACTTCTGCATTTAGTACCACTTTAAGTGATTTGTAACACCTAACATTCAATCTAAAACATCAGTCAAATAGGAGGAAGACATACATCTTTCATAGCTAAAGCCAGCCATGGATGTTGCGATTTTCCTCCCTGCAAGACTAATGATTGCTCACTTTCCCCATCAACACAGTCAGTGTTGATGGGGGAATCCCTCCCGTGGAGATATTGTGTTCTGCTGGCCGGGAGGGGGTGCAGGGAGCTTTCCCTGCCAGGAGAACACACAGCATTAAAAATCTGACATGCTAGTTGTACCCAAGTGGATCGTTGGAATGACTTGGGCACAATAAGCCTGCTCATAGATGGATCGATTTTTGGCCTGTCCCCGCTGAACTGGCACAGATTCGAACCATTTATGGCCGGCTAGTCATACACAACTCCAATTTTATTGTTCAGCCCTGCAGTTGATTCCCCCCTCTACGCTAATAGCACCAGCTGGTTATTATATTCAGCCGGTGGTCTGAATACCTGAACAGTGACTGCATTTGATAGGATTCTAAATTCAGATTCTTGTATAATCTCCCATGTGACTGGTTCTCTTAAAAGTATATAAAAAACACTTTTGAATAGGTAGAGAGTGGTTAGCAACCTACCAATTTAAATAGCTCCAAAGCTTCCAGTATCAGTAAACAAGTACTGTATAACCCAGTAGAAAGAAATGTGTTAGAGGTTTTCTAGTTTTTGATAGAAACTGCCCTTCCACCAATTGACTGTTTAAATAGCTCCATTGCCCAAAAAGCTAGAGAGATTTTAAAGAGACACACAACCAGACCACAGAAAACAACTGCTTTAAATAAATTCCAATGGCTGGGCTGTGTTGCATGCTTTAAAGAAAGATGATCAGCTCTCCAACTGAAGAAAAGTCCGAAGCTTCCATCTAACCCTTAAAAGTAATAACAGTTAGCAAAGTTTTTACTCTGGGATCCCACAGAAGCTGATCATTTGACTAAATACTTAGAATTTAGTCATGTGATCTCTTCTGGTGGAAAGCATAGACTGATATGAATTCTGTTCCTGCCCTTCGGAAGATTACATGACCAAAACCCTAAGCATTAAGTGACTGGCCTCTGTGGGAACTAGGGGGCCGCAGTTTCTGCTGCAATGTATTTTAGGGCTGCTGTTACCTTTTATGGCTTTAAGAGAAATTGGAGGGCAGAAGAGTTTCTTTTACATGGTTCGGATTTCCTATAGCTGATGGGTATGAGTGAAAAAACCTCTCTGAATTTGCCATAAATGTTCAGTTTGTATTACCAGCAAACAATCTGACTGAACAACTAGTCCAGTTTTAAAGTAAACCTGTCACAAATCAAAACATTCAAACTGAGCACATAACATATTTTTACCTTTAGGGATGTCAAAGGATCAATAGAATTGGATTATATAGGGAGCTGAAGAGGTTTGTAAATCTGAATGTATCACTTGAGCCTATTGGTCACAGTGTCCTCCCATCAAATTTAAAACAGACCTTGTCCCTTGTTCTAAATTTCACTTCAGCACGCATCACTACATGCTAATGTGAAATCATCAAACGCTGATTAAAAAAGAAAAAAAAAAAAAAAAGTTTTTGATTTTCTTACCCTTTTTCCCACCCGCTTCCTGGTTTCTCTGAAGGTACTAATGATATAGCTCTGGCCATAGCGATGCCCCCTGGGAAGGCAATGTCACTAGTGCCTTCAGGGAGATTAAGTACCCAAGCTGCAAAATCTCATAGTATTCTGACACACGCATGAGATGAAGTGTATGCATCTTACGCTATTTATCTGATTTGCTCCAAAAAAAACGAAAAAGTTTCTCCCAGAGATTTTGCAAGATTTTAGTGGAAGTCTTTTTTTTTTTTTTAAACATAAATGCGAGTACCATCGTATGGCGCATGTGCAAGATGGAGAGCATGACATTATGCGTCCCACCCAGTGACGGCTGGTGAATAAAAATTTGGGGGTTGGCGGCAGCAAAACCAACCCCCCCCCGCCCCCCCCCGGGACGGCCAGCTGGCAATCTGCTCTACCACCCCCTTAATCCCCCCTCCCGGGATGGATGGCTGGCTGCTCAGCCAGACAGCCGGCATCCTTACCTGCTCCTTCCCCAAGCGCCGCTGTGAGTCTCTTCGGCCGCATATCCCCTCCCTCTTCCTGGCCAATGGCCAGTAAGATCACGTCTCTTTTTAGCCAATCAGGAAAGGGGGGTCTCACGACCTGCTTCCTGATTGGCTGGGAGGAGGGTCCGTGTGATAATAGCGAATATTCATTCGCTATTGTCATAAAACTGGGTGGGCACCCCATGCCCACCCTTTTCTGAAGCATATTAAAGCCTCTGGCTCTAATCACGTTCCCCCATTGGAATCCATGCATTATACAGGAGTTCCATATAGTGCCAACAGTTTACGCAGGGCTTTACAATATAAAAGAGAGACAGTACAGTTACAAAACAGTAAAATACAAGAGGGTAAAAGGGCCCTGCTCAGAAGAGCTTACAATCTAATAGGTTGGTGATCGTCAGTTTCTCATTTACATGTGCATAAGCAAAAAAGACAGAATTTCACTAAACAAAAGAAAAAAAAGACCGTAATTATGAATGTGACCTTCTATGATAATAGTATTAAGTCTTACTCTGTCTCCAGGGGGACCAGGTGCACCTTCCATCTTGCCATCCTCCCCCTGCTCTCCCTGCAAAGAAAGATAGTATGTCATTATATACATATTACAATGTAATTCCCGTGAAGAGCTGGCAGCATGTTGCAACTGGTAACAGTCCTTGGTCTGGTCATCATGCTCTATGCCAGCTAGCTTTGCGGTGCCCCTCTTTACAGGACCCAATACACGTCAAGCAGTTAATGTGCTTGAAAGAGCAGCAAGAAAAGAGAAAGTCAAAATTCTGTTTAGATTATATGAATGAGTGAGAAAAACAGAGCAATGGCAAGTGACAGGAAAAAATGCAGAGGAGAAGGGCCAGAAAGTAAACATGTGAAGCTCCAAACACACATGATGAGGGGAGAAAAAGACGGGTGTGTTGTACTTGGCTGAAGGCCCACACACAGACACATTTATATTATAAGACAATGCATCTGGAAAGTTCTGAATGAAGGAAACCAAAAAAGTCACATACATAGCTTCCTTTTGATTATACAAATTTGACCATCGTTCTCATTTATACTGAGAGCTAAAAAAGCCAAAGTAAGCTTTCCTTTTAGTCAATTTAAACTCAGTTTAGATAGAATTTGAGGAAATAGAGGATTGGCCAGGGCAGAAAATTATTTGTTTTGCATTATTCTGCAGCACTGAAATAATCAGTCATAAATTCAATTGCATTTTCATCGATTGGATTTAGAGGTTGCTCAGTGGAAAAAGAGATACGACCGGTACCTTCAGTCGAATTCCACTTCCCTGTGTGTGGCATATCGATCAATTGTGTTGTCAGCTAATGACCAATCAATACTATTGGTAGAGATCAATCAGAAAAACAAATTGATAGTTTAACAAAGCATGCATGGCCACTATTAAGTTTTCTTTAACCAATCAAAAGTTAAATGTTCTATTTTATACTGTCACAGTTTTGCTGTCCCCATCTCTATTACCAATTGCGGCCTAGTTATTTACCTAAACAGGTTACATTCCATAAGGCTGACCTGTTATTTAAACAAGTTGGAGGCTTTTTTCTAGGCTCAGCTAATATTCACAAAAAGGAATGCCTACCAATTCACCAGAATGCAGTATCATTACTGTGTCATGAGGAGAAAAAAACGATTTTTGTACTCTCAATACTTTTCTTGGAGTTTACTAAGGGTAAAGAAATTCTGATACTGCAAGGTTAAATTGCTGCCTAAAGGAGGATTTGGACACTGGAAGGCAAAAAACACAAAAAAAGCATTGTGGCACAGCCTACGATAACCTCCTCTGCCCAGCATGCCTCGGTTCGTACCAAGCAGTACCAGGAGAACAATCATAAACACAGAGGGGTAATACTTGTGTCTGTCAAAGGACAACTAAAAAATTGTAAAGGATTTTACAGCAAGTACAAAAATCATACTCCTTTCTAATTAATTGAGGGACATAGGAATTCTGATACTGTCATACGTCCAAAAGCAGTTCAGCTGATGGGTGGGCAACGAGCAATAAGCTAATTAGCCCAGCAAAACAGAACCTGGGACTAGTGTCAGCCTAAGGACCAGCACCTGAACCTAGCACAAGATGAAGGTGAATTTCAGGCCTGACTGGGGAACCTGCAAACACAACAAGAGGGTGGACATGGCGTACCAGACTAATACCCAAGACAAAGAAGAAAGAGTCACCAACCACGGAGGAATAATGGAAGGAAGCATCGACTCAGACTTAGGTAGTGGGACTACCTGAAACATCAAGGAGTGGAATAAATTCCTATTTAGGAGAGAAAAAACAACCAACATGGTTAATAAGAAAGGGAAACCAGTTCCTGGAAGAAACCGGTATTAGACAAGGGACCTGGGAACAAGTCCTTGTAGGGGAAGACCAGCCACTATGAAGGGAAGGCCCTAAGCCCGTATACACCTGACCCCATATGGGTCAGGAAACAAAAACTCCATATCTGGAAATTTAGACAATCATGTTATCAAGGCAAGACTCACCAGGGAAGAACCCTGAATGACTACAATCACAACCTGTACAGAGGAGAACTGGCATATGAGGGGCATGAAAGTGTCTTAGTCCCAATATGTGTGAATACAAAAAAGAATGCCCAAAGGACTTTGTAAGACACAAACCACAAAGTATAAAATGTACAAAATTGATTAAACTTTAAACATTTTGTACATTTTATACCTTGTGGTTTGTGTCTTACAAAGTCCCTTGGGCATTCTTTTTTTGTATTTACAATCACAACCTACAAGGGGTGTGAAAACTACTTTTAGGCCGACAAGAAAACTCTGGGTACCCAACAAGAGTAGGCAGAAAGAAAGATTAGAACCTAGCCATAAGTTAGTGAGTAGGGTTACAACCCTAATGGAGTGGAGGATAAGCGGGACACACATACCAGTTACACAAGGCAACTATGGGGTGAGCTTTAAAAGGGAACATGCAACAAATCTATCCTGTCTATCTGAGTTCAAAGTCACAGGACTAAGAATGTTCCAGACTTCCCAGATACAGAAAAGCAGTGCCCCTAATAACAGCTAGGCTTTCTCAGCAGAGCTGAAGAATAGAGAGAATCTTCCTAGGACACTGAGGCAGGCTGGATAGAGGACACGTTATCCTGGGATGGCCTATGGATTTTTTTTTTTACTTTGTTTGACAGTGTTCATATATTCCTTTAGGCAACAGTATAACTTGGCAGTATCTGAAGTCCTATGTCCCTCAATGACACAGAAAGAAAATATCTTGTACACCCTGGACATGAAGCTTAATGGATCACTCTGATTGCAAGGCTTTCTTGCCACAGTTAGACTATCAATAACGGTAACAGTTACTCATGTTATCAAACATTTTATCATACGCTAAATTCACACCTATGCACTTTTGCGGATGGCGTTTGGGCATGAATGGGCTGCCATGCCTGCGTTTCCACAAAAAAAGAAGTGTATGCACCTTTTCAAAAACGAGGCCGCAGGGAAATCGCATGGTCTTTTTGACCATGCAATTTCCCTGTAGTTCCTACAAACGCAAACATAAAGCAGGGATGAGTGGTGGTGCCATTCAGAATGAATGGGGGCAGCCCTGCATGTCTTCTAAGAGCAGCACAATTTGGCTGTGGGTGCAGACCCTAGTGTTATGTAGCAGCTACAAATTACTACAATGTTACTGGTGTGATCCAAGAAAAGCTTTTCTCATTGTTATTTTATTTCTTTGATGTCTCAACAAACGACATATACCACTATGAAAAAGGAATGTGTGCTGGAGAAAATTCTTTAAATATTTGAATAAAGGTTGGTGCCATCCCTCCTGTTCACTTCAGCACTCCATGAACTACTGGGCGATAACCAGTATGGTATGCAACAGACATCTTTTTAACCAACCCTAAAGCAGGACACAAGGTGAAGAAACTGCCTAGCTGTACATTATACATTATACAGTTATACAGTATTCTCCATGTCACCCAAATCTGTACACTCTTTATTACATTATATACTTTGCACTGCTACACTATGTATACTAGGTTGTACATTATATTGAACTTTGCTCCACTCTGTATAGGGTCTATATAATATGCTCCATTCCCTCTACTCTGTACACTATGATATACATTAACCCAGTAAGTATAGTATACACTTTGCCACTGTCTATTGTCCACTCTAAGAATGACCAGACTCCATAATGTTCAGGCCAAATTTTTTTCCCGAAATGGGCATATTTTGCTAGTTTTCGTGAAATAGTAAAATCTGTGCGAAACATCACTACACCGTGAATTCACATGTGGATAGGGTTTTCTGTGATGTGGCTTATTCTATTACATTATAACATTTTCTAAAACTTGCATGGTATGTTGTGTGCTCATCATTACTAGAACAGTATGACAACAAATTAGGTGTCATTTCCTCTTGCACTGCAGAAAATTTTGAAATCTGGTTGTTATAAGCAACACTGACTGAGGAAAGAAACAAACAGGCTTTTCTATAGATAGATAGTAGGAGCCAGGAGGTAGCTTCTTGAGGTCAATCCTTGGCTGCTTAAGTGAAGAACATGGACACTTACAAAAACAAAAGTCTTTGTTTCGGTGTAAACACTCTTAAGAGTAACCGGTGGGACATAATATCTAACATTTAGATATATCTGTCCACTGAGAGAAGACCATGGGTGTTTTTTTTTTAGGTTTCATGTGCAGATGTATTCCTCGAACAATTAAGTCCTGCTAAGTGTACCAGGAATGGAAATAGTTTCCATTTTTCTCACAGTTCCTAGGTAAAGGAGTTTCCCTTCTTTCTGCTGAATGACTTGTCCCAGAAACCATGAGAATGTAGCCTGGTCCAGCTGGACCCAACATCGAAGAGATCGCTCAGACACACAGCCAAGCTTGTGAGTCATATTCTAGTCTGAACTGGTAAAACAAAGCTGAGTCAGCGCTGGATGTTAAAAACTGGGCTGCGGTTGAGGGGTTCACTGCAATCCTAAATTCCTAATCACCCAAATACTAAGTATTACAAAGGGTTGAGAGGAAAAAACCCTAGAGCTTCATGAATTTATGTTCCATGAAATGCCACAATTGAAGCCAAACTCTATTACAGTGCCATTACATTGATAAATGCACCATTAAAATACATACAGTATCTCACAAAATTGAGTACACCCCTTACATTTTTGTAAATATTTTATTCTATCTTTTCATGTGACAACACTGAAGAAATTACACTTTGCTACAATGTAAAGTAGTGAGTGCACAGCTTATATAACAGTGTAAATTTGCTGTCCCCTCCAAATAATTCAACACAGCCATTTTTGTCTATACCACTTGCAACAAGTGACAATGTCCAAATTGGGCTCAAAGTGTCAATATTTTGTGTGGCCATCATTATTTTCCAGCACTGCCCTAACCCTCTTGGGCATGGCGTTCACCAGAGCTTCACAGGTTGCCACTGGAGTCCTCTTCCACTCCTCCATGACAACATCACCGAGCTGGTGGATGTTAGAGACCTTGCGCTCCCCAACCTTCTGTTTGAAGATGATCCACAGATGCTCAATAGGGTTTAGGTCTGGAGACATGCTTGGCTAGTCCATCCCCTTTACCCTCAGCTTCTTTAGCAAGGCAGTGGTCATCTTGGAGGTGCGATTAGGGTCGTTATGTTGGAATACTTCCCTGTGGCCCAGTCTCCGAAGGGAGTGATCATGCTCTGCTTCAGTATGTCACAGTACATGTTGGCATTCATGGTTCCCTCAATGAACTGTAGCTCCCCAGTCCCGGCAGCACTCATGCAGCCCCAGAAAATGATACTCCCACCACCATGCTTGACTGTAGGCAAGACACACTTGTCTTTGTACTCCTCACCTGGTTGCTGCCACACACGCTTGACACCATCTGAACCAAATAAGTTTATCTTGGTCTCATCAGACCACAGGACATGGTTCCAGTAATCCATGTCCTTAGTCTGCTGGTCTTCAGCAAACTGTTTGCGGGCTTTCTTGTGCATCATCTTTAGAGGAGGCTTTCTTCTGGGATGACAGCCATGGACAGCAATTTGATGCAGTGTGCGTCGTATGGTCTGAGCACTGACAGGCTGACCCCCCACCCCTTCAACAACTGCAGCAATGCTTGCAGCACTTATACGTCTATTTCCCAAAGGAAACCTGTGGATATGACACTGAGCACGTGCTCTCAACTTCTTTGGTCGACCATGGTGAGGCCTGTTCTGAGTGGAACCTGTCCTATTAAACCACTGTATGGTCTTGGCCACCAAGCTGCAGCTCAGTTTCAGGGTTTTGGCAATCTTCATATAGCCTAAGCCATCTTTATGTAGAGCAACAATTCTTTTTTTTTCAAATCCTCAGAGTTCTTTGCCAGTGACCAGTTTGAGAGAGTGAGAGCGATAACACCAAATTTAACACACCTTCTCCCTATTCACACCTGAGACCTTGTGAAACTAACGAGTCACATTAAACAGGGGAGGGAAAATGGCTAATTGGGGGTGTACTCACTTTTGTTGCCAGCGATTTAGACATTAATGGCTGTGTGTTGAGTTATTTTGAGGCAACAGCAAATTTACACTGTTATACAAGCTGTACACTCACTACTTTACATTGTAGCAAAGTGTCATTTCTTCAGTGTTGTCACATGAAAAATATATCATAAAACATTTACATGCTCCCAAAGATGAACTTCTACTTTAATTTGATACTTGTAGGCAAGACATATTTTGGTCTTGTTTATAATATGCTGGTTTTAGGCAATATGTGTAAGTGGATATTTATCCCATAACTTTTTCATTATTTTAATATTTGTCTTGTAACCCTGATGAAGGAGGAGCATGTTTTGCCTCTGAAACATGTTGACTGTTTTGTGAATCATTAAAGATGAAAGAATTTGGCTCCTTCTGCTTGTTTAAGCTCTGAGTGATGCTCTTGGGCACTCATTGAAGAGTAGCCACCCTACCATGCCAGTGAGCTCTTTAAATGATGGCCTTTCTTGCTTTGTCACTCTGTGTTAATAAGCATTGTAGTCCCAGTGTCTCTTAAATGTATCCCTTTGACCCTTCTGATCTTCTTTGTAATCTAATGCACAATGTTATTGGGGAAGTATGCACAAATAAACAGGATGATGGAGACACTGTTCCAAAACCGAAAGGTGAAAAATAGAAGGTGACCTGCCTGGTACACGCAAATCTCCTATACTGTGGGCCCTTGGTGAACTCCTAGAAATTATGCTAGTTCAAAGGCAATAAGCACCTGTGTAGCCTCATGTGTGCTTGCCTTGAAATCCGCAGTGCTCCAATGATTTGATCATTGACAACCTCCTGCACTCAGCAGGTGCTTCAGCTGAGTTGGGTACAAATCTGACAAATTTCCGGTTAGTACGGTTTTAATGACTGGACAATTGACGACCTTCAGCAAAAATTAGGTTGCATGGCTGAGTCAGGTATAGAACTGACAAGTTTCCTTAAAAAGGGGCTCAAGAAGTGAATTTATCTGGGTCACTCTCTCTCTTATTATGCTAAAGTAGTGCTAGTTCCAGAGAAATGCATATCTATAAAGCCTCACCTGATCTTACCATGGAACCTGCACTGTTCTGATGATGGGGTGACTGACAAACCTTAGCACTCAATAGGCGCTTCAGATAAGTCAGGTATAGATGCTACAAGTTTCCTTTATGGTAAGCTAAAGAAGTGCATTAGTCTGGGTCCTTCCATCCCTTATTATGCTGAGGTTTTTATTATTCAAATATGTTCCTCCAGACATGGTCATGTGACAGACTGCTTACTGTGAAGCTTTTTAGAAGAATGTGTATCTAACTATTACCAGGCAAGGCAATGCCCAGGTGACTAGACCCACAAATAGGTTAAAATACAGTGATGGGAAGAGACAGCTAAACCCAGAGGAGTCATTACTTTTCCTGACATCATTAGATCAGCACATTATATGAATTCTAGGAGTGAGTCACTAATGCACTCTGCTTGTTAGACTTTGAGAGTTTACCACAAGACTGCTGACATGCACTTTTTTGTACATCCAAACGGACAGATTACAAACCCAATTCTAAAAAAGATGGGACACTGTACAAATTGTGAGTAAAAAAGGAATGGATTAATTTACAGATCTCATAAACTTATATTTTATTCACAATATAATATAGATAACATATCAAATGTTGAAAGTGAGACATTTTGAAAAGTCATGCCAAATATTGGCTCATTTTGGATTTCATGAGAGCTACACATTCCAAAAATGTTGGGACAGGTAGCAATAAGAGGTCGGAAAAGTGAAATGTACATATAAGGAACAGCTGGGGGACCAATTTGCAACTTATTAGGTCAATTGGCAACATGATTGGGTATAAAAAGAGTCTCTCAGAGTGGCAGTGTCTCTCAAAAGTCAAGATGGGCAGAGGATCACCAATTCCCCCAATGCTGCGGTGAAAAATAGTGGAGCAATATCAGAAAGGAGTTTCTCGGAAAAAAATTGCAAAGAGTTTGAAGTTATCATCATCTGCAGTGCATATCATCATCCAAAGATTCAGAGAATCTGGAACAATCTCTGTGCATAAGGGTCAAGGCCGGAAAACCATACTGGATGCCCGTGATCTTCGGGCCCTTAGACGGCACTGCGTCACATACAGGAATGCTACGGTAATGGAAATCACAACGTGGGCTCAGGAATACTTCCAGAAAACATTGTTGGTGAACACAATCCACCGTGCCATTCGCCGTTGCCGGTTAAAACTCTATAGGCCAAAAAAGAAGCCATATCTAAACATGATCCAGAAGCGCAGGTGTTTTCTCTGGGCCAAGGCTCATTTAAAATGGACTGTGGCAAAGTGGAAAACTGGTCTGTGGTCAGACAAATCAAAATTTGAAGTTCTTTTTGGAAAACTGGGACACCATGTCATCCGGACTAAAAAGGACAAGGACAACCCACATTGTTATCAGCGCTCAGTTCAGAAGCCTGCATCTCTGATGGTATGGGGTTGCATGAGTGCGTGTGGCATGGGCAGCTTACACATCTGGAAATGCAACATCAATGCTGAAAGGTATATCCAAGTTCTAGAACAACATATGCTCCCATCCAGACGTCGTCTCTTTCAGGGAAGACCTTGCATTTTCCAACATGACAATGCCAGACCATATACTGCATCAATTATAACATCATGGATGCGCAGAAGAAGGATCCGGGTAGTGAAATGGCCAGCCTGCAGTCCAGATCTTTCACCCATAGAAAACATTTGGCGCATCATAAAGAGGAAGATGAGACAAAGAAGACCTAAGACAGTTGAGCAACTAGAAGCCTGTATTAGACAAGAATGGGACAACATTCCTATTCCTAAACTTGAGCAACTTGTCTCCTCAGTCCCCAGACGTTTGCAGACTGTTATAAAAAGAAGAGGGGATGCCACACAGTGGTAAACATGGCCTTGTCCCAACTTTTCTAAGATGTGTTGATGCCATGAAATTAAAAATCAATTTATTTTTCCCTTAAAATGATACATTTTCTCAGTTTAAACATTTGACATGTCATCTATGTTGTATTCTGAATAAAATATTGAAATTTGAAACTTCCACATCATTGTATTCTGTTTTTATTCACAATTTGTACAGTGTCTTAACTTTTTTGGAATCGGGTTTGTACATGGAGTCAGCCTGAGGTACCACAAAGCTCAGAGACACAATGAATGTTCTAAGTTTACAATTCACATCACTTTGTGGAATGATCTGGAACCTATCTGTGAAAAATACGGTTGTTAAAATTGGTTCTGACATTGCTTACTGCCTGCGTGACAAACTGATTGCTGGCCCCTGTGATATATTCAGCCTCCTGTATACAATCTGAAGAAGGGAAAGTATTTGGGTTGCACAAAGCGATTAATAACTTTCCAGCTGCCATTTGTCTACACCAGGTTAGACAGAGCATTTAACCCTTTATTTCTCTAAAACACAACAAAACGTTTTGGCTGGAGTTTGCCTTTTTATCTGCATTTAGTTTTGGATAGTGTGGAAAAACACTAAAACTTGTGTTTGGTATTAAAGAAAAGCACACTAAACATGAAAACTGCTCGATGCTACATGAAGCGAGTGATAATCTGATGAGGATTTTCTAAAACATTTTCAAATATGCAGCAAGCAGGATTGTTACAAACTGCATTGCATCAAAACGCATAAATGCATTCCTGAAGCAGGAAGTACAGGACACACAATTATCTACCTAGTTTTGATGTGATTATGCTTTTGAAATGTTAACATGCAAGTATGAAGGGTCCATGTGTCCTTAGAAGTCATTTGTGGTTATGCGTCAATAGTATGTCAGTATTTAGGGTTTATTCCATTTTAAATTTTCACATGCTGCAATCAAAGTTCACGGACATACCTTTTCGCCTTTTACTCCGGGAGGCCCAATGGGTCCTGGGGGGCCTGCGTGTCCCTGTTGTAAGACAGAAAACATTTTCATTTACATGTCATTTAGATCATTCACAATTATTATTCCTCTCTCTGCATTTACCAGGCTAGGCCTGAATGTCACATTTCATTTGTAACCAAAAGCCTTAACCTGTGTCTCTCCCTGGTCACCAAGAAAAGGTTAATATATACCAGGAGGCCAGTTTACAAAAACTGGAGGATGGAAAGTGTTACTTATAACCAGTTAGATTTAGGCATTTTTTAAAAGACGAAGCATCAAGACTGGTTGCCATGGTAAATACTTACACTTTTGTCCCCCCATTACAAAAAAATAAGATAGGTCTGTGCTCAAATCCAAATAGCTTTACACGTATATCATCAGGTGCAAAGGGGGTGTGACCACCTATATACCCAAAACATTGCAATCAATCCTCTGCACACTGCTATACATCATTACACATTTCCTTTGTGTTCACATACACTATATTGTCAAAAGTATTGGGACACCTGCCTTTACATGCATATGAACTTTAATGGCATCCCAGTCTTAGTCCGTAAGGTTCAATACTGAGTTGGCCCACCCTTTGCAGCTATAACAGCTTTAACTCTTCTGGGAAGGTTGTCCACAAGGTTTAGGAGTGTCTATGGGGATGTTTAACTATTCTTCCAGAAGCGCATTTGTGAGGTCAGGCACTGATGTTGGATGAGAAGGCCTGGCTTGCAGTCTCCGCTCTAATTCATCCCAAAGGTGTTCTGTCGGGTTGCCTTACAGGGACCATATGCTTTTAGATGAGTGAAATAATTACTTCAGGATTGATTTACAGGACTTTAGTTGGCTCAAAAGTGCTCTTGAGCAGACGGATCTATGTTCAGATTTGTTGAAAACATAATACATAACAGCCAGTTGGCACAAGTGCCAGTATTAGTGATGAAAAGGTCTGTAATCCCTTATTTACACCGGCCTCCTGCACTTTTTAGAGAATTTTACACCCATATTTAGAGTATATCATGTAACATGGTGCCAAGACAACTGACAGCGATGGGGTCAGTCTTAAATTTTGTCTCTGCCAGCATAGCTGGATCATTTACACAGAGTTGTGAATGAATAAACTACAAGTCCCAGCTTCCACTGTGACAGATGGGCTTGAAATTATCAATAAAACACAAGTGCAATGATTACCTCACCTATAGTATATTGGCAATTCTTCCAGTTCTCCAACTCAAAGTCCATACCTTGGTACAGACAAGAAGCAGGAGGAAGAGCTTGTAGCAGCCTGTGCATTAAACCTGTAATTTATTGATCACAATTGCAATGCTTTGCAGGTTCATTTGCAAAAAATGAATAAATAAATGCACATTTTTTTTTCTCTTGCATGTATATGTGCTTGTATTTCCATGTACTTTAGACAGGTTTAGAGTTTTTAATTTACCACTGGATGCATATAATTCTATATTTTCTAAATGCAGCTAAACTGAATGCACGCAAATGCAAGTAAACACACAGTATAAATTGTACTAATTGAATTTATTACAGGGGTTTATATGCATTTAGAAATGCCCTGTAAATGCATATAATCACATGCCTGTGGAAATTAGGCCTAACATGCAGCAAGTATGCAGATATTGACCTTTTTTTTTTTACTATGATCCTCCTGATCTGCAGACTTATTTGAGGTCAATAGCTCAAAATACTGAAGCTATTATGTCACTATAGTAGCCAGGAAAGAAACATTTTTTTTGTGGAGGTAAGCATATTTCTCTTACTAAAGGTTGACGTCATTAAACTGACTTGTCATTAAAAAACAGTCAACTTGTGCTTAACCACTTAAGCCCCGAAAGATTTTACCCCCTTCCTGACCAGGGGGTTTTTTGCGATTTTTTACTGCATGATTTTAACGGACAATTGCGCGGTAGTGCGACGCTGTACCTAAACGAATTTGACGCCCTTTTTTTCTTACAAACAGAACTTTCTTTTGGTGGTATTTGATCACCTGTGCGATTTTTTTTGATCATGCGCTAGAAACAAAAAAAGAGCGTAAATTTTGCAAAAATAATAATATTTTTCACATATTTTTATATGAAATTCCCCCAAAAAAAATGTAAAAATCAAAATTTTTTAACATTTTCGGCCAATTTGTTTTATGCTACATATTTTTGGTAAAAAAAAAAAATTGCAAAAAGCGTATTTTGATTGGTTTGCGCAAACGTTATCGCGTTTACTAACAAAGGGAAAGAATTTTGTCATTTTTGGTGTTTTTTTTTAACGAGTAATGGCGGCGATCTGTGATTTTTTTTGCGGTACTGCGACATTGTGGCGGACAGATGGGACCCTTGACTGACATTTTTGACACTTTTGGGGTTACCAGTGACATTACTGCAGTAATCAGTGCTATAAATATGCACTGTTACTGTAAAAATGATACTGGCAGGGAAGGGGTTAACTGTATTGGAGAGGGAGGGGTTAAGTGTGTCCTAGGGGCGTGTTTCTAACTGTGATGGGACATGTCTACTATTGTAAAAACAGAGATCAACGGTTCTACATAGTAGAACCATCTGATCTCCATTTTTACACAGGGGAGAATGACAGGCGGCTTGTTTACATTAGCCGCCTGCCTTTCTCCCTCTCTACCGACGATTGCCGAGTGACCGGTGGACATCGGGTCCGCCGGTCACACGCACTGACTCCTTAGTGAACGAGCCTCAGCGGGCGCGCGCTCGCCCGCTATTGGCTCACAAGCCGGTGACAGGCTAGTGACGTATATATACGTCACTTTGTCTGGCCGGGCTGACCGCAGCAGTATATGTACTTGCGGCGGTCGGCAAGTGGTTAACAAAAACTCTATTACTAGCAGACACTGAAATTGCAGACCTACACAAAGTCACTCAGGAGTTTATGAGACACATGGGTGAAATATTATCTTTGGGTGGAGTGATCCTTTAGACTTCAATATTCATAAAACACATGGTAGAAAATAACAACAAGGCTGTAAACGAATACACTGATAAGCCATAGGGCTGCTGTCTAAACTAGTAATTTAAAGACAAAATTATAGTCACTTTGTGATAGAATGAAAGCAAACATATTACCTGATAGCCAGGTATTCCTGGTTCTCCCTGTGCCCCCATCCTGCCCGGAGATCCCTACAGAAACAAAGAATCACCAGTCAATTCTTCAGTCCCCGAAGTGATTCCTAAACTAAGCCTGTGGTTTAGCTAATAACATAAACATTTATATAGACTTGAGGCCTCATGAGCTGTAGGAACTTCACAATCCTTTTCTGAGAAATCTAGCATAAATGCCATAAGGAAGAACAATGGGAGCAAGTAGATTCTCTATAGTCCTACATCCTGTAGTAGCTAGCAGGACTGAACATAGCGGGCGGTGGCAGAGCAGGTATTTAACATACATGTAAACGTTAGAAACTTGCAGCAGTTGGAGATTAGAGTGCAAAGACATTGGCCACCAGAAATAGGGACAAGGATATTTAAACCCAAGAACAAAAAAATATATATATTGCAAATTACCAGTTGTTATTGGAGGCTTCATTAGTTTTTATTTTTTATACAAGCAAACATCAGCAAGTATAGACAACACCTGTGTCCTTGGCACTTCCTGTAAATTAAACTGAAAGCACAAACATTTTTATCTTCTTCCTTCCAAGCGGCCATCTGTAAACTACCAACTTTCCTGCCTCCATGTACTGGAGATAAAGGGAGAATGATGTTTGTAGTCCTTATCAAGAGTCAATATTAAGCTAAGGACTGTATTAGGAGCAGTCTAGCACCACATCCCACCACATCAGTATAAACTAATAATGGCTTCCAACCAAGGGAACCCAGAAGGTACTTCGGGATTTTACTGCTGTGCTCTTCCAGAATCTTTTATTCACATTAGTTCAACCAAACATACAGTGGGTACGGAAAGTATTCAGACCCCCTTAAATTTTTCACTCTTTGTTATATTGCAGCCATTTGCTAAAATCATTTAAGTTCATTCTTCTTCCTCATGAATGTACACATAGCACCCCATACTGACAGAAAAACACAGAATTGTTGACATTGTTGTAGATTTATTAAAAAAGAAAAACTGAAATATCACATGGTCCTAAGTATTCAGACCCTTTGCTGTGACACTCATATATTTAACTCAGGTGCTTTCCATTTCTTCTGATCATCCTTGAGATGGTTCTACACCTTCATTTGAGTCCAGCTGTGTTTGATTATACTGATTGGACTTGATTAGGAAAGCCACACACCTGTCTATATAAGACCTTCCAGATCACAATGCATGTCAGAGCAAATGAGAATCATGAGGTCAAAGGAACTGCCTGAAGAGCTCAGAGACAGAATTGTGGAAAGGCACAGATCTGGCCAAGGTTACAAAAAGATTTCTGCTGCACTTCAGGTTCCTAAGAGCACAGTTGCCTCCATAATCCTCAAATGGAAGACGTTTGGGACGACCAGAACCCTTCCTAGAGCTGGCCGTCTGGCCAAACTGAGCTATCGGGGGAGAAGAGCCTTGGTGAGAGAGGTAAAGAAGAACCCAAAGATCACTGTGGCTGAGCTCCAGAGATGCAGTCAGGAGATGGGAGAAAGTTGTAGAAAGTCAACCATCACTGCAGCCCTCCACCAGTCGGGGCTTTATGGCAGAGTGGCCCGACGGAAGCCTCTCCTCAGTGTAAGACACATGAAAGCCCGCATGGAGTTTGCTAAAAAACACCTGAAGGACTCCAAGATGGTGAGAAATAAGATTCTCTGGTCTGATGAGACCAAAATAGAACTTTTTGGCCTTAATTCTAAGCGGTATGTGTGGAGAAAACCAGGCACTGCTCATCACCTGTCCAATACAGTCCCAACAGTGAAGCATGGTGGTGGCAGCATCATGCTGTGGGGGTGATTTTCAGCTGCAGGGACAGGACGACTGGTTGCAATCGAGGGAAAGATGAATGCGGCCAAGTACAGGGATATCCTGGACAGAAACCTTCTCCAGAGTGCTCTGGACCTCAGACTGGGCCGAAGGTTTACCTTCCAACAAGACAATGACCCTAAGCACACAGCTAAAATAACGAAGGAGTGGCTTCACAACAACTCCGTGACTGTTCTTGAATGGCCCAGCCAGAGCCCTGACTTAAACCCAATTGAGCATCTCTGGAGAGACCTAAAAATGGCTGTCCACCAACGTTTACCATCCAACCTGACAGAACTGGAGAGGATCTGCAAGGAGGAATGGCAGAGGATCCCCAAATCCAGGTGTGAAAGACTTGTTGCATCTTTCCCAAAAAGACTCCTGGCTGTATTAGATCAAAAGGGGGCTTCTACTAAATACTGAGCAAAGAGTCTGAATACTTAGGACCATGTGATATTTCAGTTTTTCTTTTTTAATAAATCTGCAACAATGTCAACAATTCTGTGTTTTTCTGTCAGTATGGGGTGCTATGTGTACATTCATGAGGAAGAAGAATGAACTTAAATGATTTTAGCAAATGGCTGCAATATAACAAAGAGTGAAAAATTTAAGGGGGTCTGAATACTTTCCGTACCCACTGTATCAGGTTTGTGTACTTTAAAATTCTTTATCAAAAAATTGCCTCAAATATTCATAAATCCTCTCTAATCCACTCATCCTAAAATAGCACCACAACCCAATACCTAATGAAATACGGAGGATCACATAGCTTCCCAAACAAATGCGGAATGTGAATTGTGTATATGGAGGTTTGCTTTTTTCTTTATTGCTTGAACTAGACAGACTTGTGCCTTTTTTCAATCTGACTAACTATGTAACAATACTCCATAGTGAGTAAGAGTAACCATTCTAGGACAGGAAGTATGTTATTCGAAGGATTACCAGGGGAAAATAAAGAAGGAAGGCTGAAGAAAGAAAATCAATGCACCATGCCTAAAAGATAGGTAAACTGCAATATATTACATTTTTCTTTTGAAGTTCAGATACCCCAAAAGATTTGAGATTAGTAAAAATAAATAAATAAATAAATAGGTTAGATCATTTTAAGTTGGTAGTATTTCTGAAATAGTTCAAACCCCATGTTCTCTGTCAGGCTTTTAGTGTTGTCTGTGTCACAAGGACAGGAAGTGAGTAGAATCTACCCAATAGGAATGCAGACAAAAACAGCCCTTTAGATTAATAGAGACACAAAGGGTAAGAACTCATGTTTTTTTTTTCATGTTTTTTGTGTCTCCACTGAAGAGATAATTCTCTCTTCCTGTGAGGTTACTAAGAATTGAGGGTAAATCTCCATACTGGGGATAGGTAGAGCAATAAAAACTAGACAGAGGTATTGGGACTTCCCTTTTCTATATTAAACACATTTTGACTTCATTTGGACATCAACCATAAACTGTAGTTTTAGAAGGCATACGTTTGAGAGTGCGTGTGTGCCAACTGTGTACCTACCACTGGTCCAAGAGTGCCCCTGTTTCCCTTTGGTCCTTGATTTCCTGTGGGTCCGGTTTGGCCTGGTGATCCCGTCTCTCCTAGATGCCCTTGAAAACCTTTGTTTCCCTATTAAACAGCCCACAGAATAACTGATCAAGACAAGTTAATGTGTCATCCAGGAACAAGACATGGTGAACCACAGATGCCTGACCTTACCTTTCGTCCTGGCTTGCCCTTCTCGCCTTGTTTTCCTGGTTTTCCTTCTGTGCCCTATGAATCAAAGGTAAAAATTATATGTTTTTAAAATGAGAGGAATATCTTTGGAAAGCTTTTTTTATTAAAACAGAACAGTCAGCTTTTATCCCCCTTCCAGCCCAAGCCAATTCTGGCATTCCTTTCCTACATGTAAAAACCATAATTTTTTTTTTGCTTTGAAATTACTCAGAACCCTCAAACATCATATATGTTTTTTAACAGAGACCCAAGGGAATAAAATGGTGGTTGTTGCAACTTTTTATGTTACACGGTATTTGCGCAGCAATTTGTGACACACAATCTTTTTGGAAAAAAAACCCACTAAAGTTAGCCTGATTTTTTTTTTTTTGTATAATGTGAAAGATGATGTTAAGCCGGGTAAACATATACCTAACACGTCACGATTTAAAATTGTGCACACTCTTGGAATGGCACCAAACTTCCCTACTTAAAAATCTCCATAGGCTACACTTTACACATTTTTACAGGTTATTTGCTTAGAGTTACAAAGGAGATCTTGTGCTAGACCTACTGCTCTCATTAATGTTCGAGGCGATACCTCCATGTGTAGTTTGAACACCTTTTACATATGCGGGCACGATGTACGTATGAGTTCGCTTCTGCGTGCGAGCACATGGGGACGGGGGCGCTTATATTTTTTTTATTGCTTATTTTATTTTTATTTTCTCACTTTACAGAGAGATGTGGGGTCTATAAGACCCCACATCTCTCTTCTAGGCTTTAAAGCCGGAGTTTAAAAAAAAAAAAAACATCTCAGCCTTTCCAACTGAAAACATGGCAGTGTTTACATCTGCCGGTGCTGGAAGTGACGTCATAACGTTGCGCCCGGCCCCTGAGAGTCATACAGATGACTGGAGGGCGGCAGGGGGATAGAATTACATTTCTGAATGCCTGGATATACTTTCTGGCTGCTCAGCTGCAGCATAAGTGGGCAGGTATGCCTCAGGTGAAGGAGAACAAGGGGACGATCTGCGATTCTTTTCTGGCCATTCTATTACACTATACAAATGCACCCTCTCTCCCTAAAGGACTAGAAGCCCAATACTTTGCTAAATTGGACTTTTCTCTACTTATCGCCTAATGCATTAGGTTTGATGTAAAGTGAAACAAATGCAGGGGGTGGCTTGTTTCACTAATTATAGCCCTATCTGAAACAACCACACCTACCTGCAGTTGGCTAAGCTTATATATGCCACTCAATGGCATATGTATGGCATTACGCATTTAAAACATAATTTTAGGGTGGGGAAATTGTTATCATTTTTCCTTTTTACAAACTGTGTATCATATACCAAAGTCTCTGTATTTCTACTGAGCACAGCCGCACCATGCAGTCGCGGTCCAAAACATATTGGTAGACTTTTCGCTTTCTCCAACCTCCACTTTTGGTATGTTGCAATGTAGCACTGTACAGAAAGGTATTTTATTCTAGTGGCTATGCATCCTTTCTCTCCATCTATTTGGAAGCGTATCCCTGCAAAGCAATGAAACAGTGGCAGCCCGATCTGGGGAAATGAACCAGTGAACAATGGGAGATGGCTTTGGAGGTGCATAATAGTTCCTGAAACACCTCGCAGCACTTTTTCCAATAGTACATCTTGTTGAAAGTACACTAGAATTCTCTTAAATATTTCAAGATGGGACTTCTCCCTGACTGCCTGTCCTAAATCTAGCAAGGATCATGGAGAAATGTATGTGCTTTGGTTCTGTCTAAATGTATTCAAGCATTTCAGTGTACTATACCCCTGGACTCCAAATGTTGTTTATTGGGTATTCTGGATGATGTAATCTCCGATGCTTTTAGGAAGCAGTCTTCAGGGCCCTGTGTCAGGTCGGTAGGGTCGTTTTCGTTCACTGGAAAGGTGCTTCCCCTCCCACCCATAGAGGATGGCTAACACATATGGGTACAACCCCTAAATATGAGAGGGCTATCTACCAACACAGGGGATGCCCGTTCACATTTGAAAAAGTGTGGGGTGGGTGGTTAGACATTTTTGGACTGGTTCCCGTGTATAAAACAACAAAACTGTTGTAGGCTTTAGATGCACTTTTAAGAGCATAGTCTACAAAACCCAAGTAACATGACTTGTGCATGTGAGATTACCTCTTAATCCTCCCAATTGATAAAAATATTGAGCATTTCACGGTTCACGTCCAGATATAAACCCATTTCCACTTGAAGATTACTTTTTCAGGTTGGCTTGCACCTGTGTTTCTAAAGTTTTAATGTATCTCTTTTTTTTTTTTAAAGCTTCAATCTGTACCTTTCATGCTGAAGTAGAATGTGGTTCAGCCCCACGCTGCTGTGCCAAGATTCTTTTGTGTCCAAGGACTAGCCTAAAGCTATATTTCAAGCAACAGAAACACATCTGCTTATACAAATGAGCTCATGTCCAAAATGCACAGAAGGAAGCTATAAAGTAAAGGCAATGGGCCTTGTTTTGTTAAAGCGAACATGTCAGGGTATAGTTATAGTAGATCTATATCAAAAATGTGAAGGTCTGCTACATTATAAAGAACATATTGAAATTTAAATTGTGGTTAAGTAGTGCCCTGGAAAAAAAATCTACTTTTTGCCTTAAATTCCTCTTGTAAAATAGTAATGCAGATTCTAGCCTGTGCCCAGGCAGTGCTGTAGCATCATAGCTGAATATCTGCAATGTGAGCTCATATAGCAATGCTGCCTCTGACTGCTAGTCTAAGGAAATTTGTAGTAAGATTGTGGTGTCACTACTGTGCTGTCCACTGTTCTCCTTACTGGAGTGAAACTACATCTGAGGACCTGCAGCGCAAGTAATCTGCCTGCTGCTGCTCATTCCTTTTGTGGTTCTGTGCTTTCCCCACCTCTCCTGATGCTTTTTAATCCTTGCCCCACCAGTCATCCGATCTCTACTCTTTAAGGAGGGCAATTCTGATATGAGAAGGCAAATTTCTGCTTTTTTACCAATGCTGGAGCCTCTCCTGACCACAGAGGATCTACAATGTCAATGCGGCATAGTAAAACAAAAAATATCCTGCGCTTGGTAACCTCAGGGTGGGGTTTAATTCTTTCAGCAGCTGATTTAGTCACTTACTGAGTGAGTATGCATCATCTTTATCTTGTAATCCTGGCATATCCTGTGCAAACTGGTGCCATGACTGCTGCCCAACGTTTTCTAGTTTATTGTGGCTCCTTTCTCTTGCAGCATCCTATGGAGCCAACCTATCTATGCAGGGACTAGATGGTCTCTCCCTACATTGTGTGCATCAAAGAAACACAAACCCCCGTAGGCTGGGAAGGCAAGTCACTCATTTGCTCCCCTTTCTCCACGCTAAAAGACTTAACTCCAGATTGCACTATTCACTGTTGGTGACAACACAATGATGTTGCACACAATGGCCCTGAACCTCCTCTTCTTGGGCCCCCCGCTGGCAGTCTTGGCTCCCTCTTATCTCAGTGTGTTACCCTAAGAACCCACTGTCTATGGGCGTGTATCTGCAGGCTCACTCCCGAGCAGGGTTGTGTGCTTCTACTGACATACACAGCATGGCTCAGCCCCGCCCCCACTCTCTGCTCACAGTTTTGATTGACAGCAGCAGAAATCAATGGCTCCCTCTGCTGCCCCTGTGAGCAGAGACAGAGTGGAGAGCTGCTGCATATGGGCACAGTGCTGGCTCAGGATCAGGCTCAGTATACAGGGGGGTGAAACAAATGCAGGGACATTTTTGCCTGCATTTTATCCAGGTGAGTACCTGGATAGAGAACTGGCTCCAGGGGAGAGTCCAGAGGGTGATGATTAATGGGGAGTACTCGGATTGGGCGGGTGTGGAAAGTGGGGTCCCCCAGGGTTCTGTCCTGGGACCAATCCTGTTTAATTTATTCATAAATGATCTAGAGGATGGGATATCTAGTACAATCTCAGTATTTGCAGATGATACTAAACTAAGCATGACGATATCTTCTATACAGGATGTGGAAACCTTACAAGCGGAGCTGAACAAAATAACGGGGTGGGCAACTACATGGCAGATGAGGTTTAATGTTGAAAAATGTAAAGTAATGCACCTGGGTGCCAGAAACCAGAAAGCAAGCTACTCACTACGGGGGGAACCTCTGGGTGAGTCTAGGATGGAAAAAGACTTGGGGGTACTGGTAGACAACAGGCTTGGCAGTGGCATGCAATGCCAAGCCGCTGCAAGCAAAGCCAACAAAATACTGGATAAAAAAGGGGATTCACTCCAGAAATAAAGAGATTATTCTCCCGCTCTACAAGACTCTGGTCCGGCCACATCTGGAGTATTCTGTCTAGTTCTGGGCACCGGTCATCAGGAAGGATGTGCTGGAATTGGAAAGAGTCCAGAGAAGGGCAACAAAAATAATTAGGGGAATGGAGGACATCAGCTATGAGGAAAGACTACAAGCACTGAACGTATTCTCTCTGGAGAAGAGAAGATTGAGGGGGGATATGATATCAATGTACAAATACTGTACTGGCGACCCTAGCATAAGGAACAAACTATTCAGAGAAAGGAAATACAATAAGACACGTGGCCACTCACTAAAACTAGAGGAAAGGCGGTTTAACCTTAAAATGCGTAAGGGGTTCTTCACTGTGAGAGCAGTAAGGATGTGGAATTCTCTTCCACAAGCAGTGGTATCAGCAGGGAGCATCGATAGTTTCGAAAAACTATTATATGGGCACCTTAGAGACCACAACATACAGGGGTATACAATGTACGGTTAAAAGCAAACACACACACACATCATAGGTTGAACTGGATGGACTGATGTCTTTTTTCAACCTCACTAACTATGTAACTATGTAATTTTTACCTTAATTAAGGTACAAAATGTCCAGCCTGTAGAACCACTTTAACTTTTTCCTGTGAAGACCGGAAGTTCAGAGAAACATCACAGAGAGAAGCCAGTAGCATTGAAAGTTGAACACTGCAAAGTACTGGGTAAGAATTTTAACAAGTAGTTTCCTATGGAATTTTTATTTTTTTTGTGCTCAATATGTTAAGCATAAAAACTCTGAGGGTTCAATACTATTTAAACCATAAACTTTTTTAATTCATCAAGCTGTGTTCTTAATAGGAATAGATTTTTATATGGAATAATATATTCATCAGGGAAAATTGATTTTTTTTCAAGTATCGACAACCTTGATAGTTTCCAGGAATCATTTGCATACACATATGCAAGCATTGCTAGCATAGCTATAGAAGGCAAACATCTTATGCTGTGATTTGACTGCAGCTGGAGTCTGATTAGGACCAGAGTCCCTGGAATAAGACAGGCAGACTGATGAAACCACAGAACATTTCTTCCCGCAGACACAGAAGGGTCTCCATGTATTAAACATCGACTTGTGCACCAACATGCATCAGGCAGGGCTACAGGAAATTTGAAGGATTACCATGGCTGTTCTTGAACTCCAAGCTCATAAAAATTATACGATCCATATTCATTGGTGTGCCCAGTGATCAGAGATGGGAAAAGAGAACACTGCTGTCTGCGGCTGAACAGGGGGGTTATGAGTGACAGTGGATTGGCGTGAGATGACTTGACATGCAGTGTGACAAAGCAGAATCCCTCAACTACCGATAGCCTAAAACTGCAAAGAGATGCAATTTACTCGTCTGCACTCCAAGCCAAATGACTCTGCCATGGAACTATGTTGAAACATTCTCTCCAAAGCAAATATAATGTCATGTGATGTGGTATATCTAGCAGGCAATGTGGTTTTTCTAGAGACATGCTGTATTAGCTGTTTGATGCTGTTGCTGTGGTATAATAAGGAAATTATTAGCACCTCCCAGTTTGAATAAACAACAAATGGGATCACTTAAAGGAGGTATAGGTAGTGGTAACCCCATGTATATACAAATTTAGTGAGAGAAAATTCTTTGGACATGGATTTGAAACTCACGATAGTCTTTTGGAATATGTCCTTTTCTTAAGTTTTATTGTATTAAATCGGGGGTTAGCAACCAGTGGATTGCGATCAACAGGTGAACTGGTAGATTGTGGTCTGGGCTTGCTGACCCATAGCACCTACCAAGCATGACCTATTCAAGTGAATGTGGCTGCTCTGCAACCTTGTGCAGTACAGCAAACAATGGGGTTAAAGCAGACAGCGTTGTGTTGCTTTATCACCACCTGCTTTAACACCTTGGACCCCGCAGAAGCACTCAGTTGCAGGGCACTTGAAGAGTGGCCCTATTTGAAAGGGTCACGATTGGTAGGCAGTAGCTCCCACCAAAAGCAGCAGGAGGCTTAATTCCTGCTGCGGCATGTGTACACCTTTGGCTGGGGGTTGTAAAACATGGGGGTTGTAAAACCACAACATAACCACAGGGTTTTACCCCCAACCTTACGTGTAAACGAGCATTAAGTGTGCCACTGCCAAACCCAACTAAAGGTTTATTCACAAGTGTTGCTGCTCCTTTTAAAAGCAATCCAAGTGTTATTTTTAACAGGGGCGAGGAGGTGATATGTTGCCTCTTTACCACCCGATTTAAACCCATGATTGTCGTTCAATGCATGCGATTGCAACACAGTAGTACAGCAATTAGAGGCCTAAATCAGGTGCGAGGAGTCAACACTGTGACCGGTGATCTTTGACTTCTCCCATGTTGTTCAGGTAGATCTCCACCTCTTTAAGGTTGCCTATCCTGCATTAAATGAATAGGAGATCAAAGATTTGATTATTTTGATTAAAAATAGATTATTTCATTTAAATTAAAAAAAAAAACTATTATTTTGGTGATTTAACTGGATTTTTTACCGGGATGGGTCATCCCTTTTTATGAAGAAAATGCAAATTATTACTTAGGGTAGTTTATCATTTGGACACACAATCTATTCATTAAAATTATTATATCAATTATATTAACAGTAAGGCCAACGTTTGTAATAAAAATTAACATAGCAAGGGTAATTCCTACCAAAATTATGAGCATACGTTAGATGCACGCCTATAAACATGTATATAACATATTTTCTCTTATAGTGGCAATGTATAGGTGCATTTAAACCCTAACAATTACCTTTTCCTTTCCCTTTTTTCATGAAATGCTATTGAAAACGTTTTATTATATCTGTTTGCTAAATGCAAAAAATACACATTAATCTGCTTGAAATTCAGTCCTGTCCTGTGATCTCTGCTCTCTTATCTCAAGCAGTGTTATCAGTCATAAACTGTACATCTCTATGAATTGCAGAACACCGCACACCAAACTATAGATGGGTTGGGTTACCAGTTGAAGATAAAAGAAAAATCATCCTAAAAAAAAAAAAAAAAAAAAAAAGTATGAAGCCACCAGGACTGGTAAACTAAATAATATAATTTTCTTAGGTTGAAATTGTGCGGTTCCCACCATTGCCTAAAAGGCAAGCATCCATGCATCCATACCATTGAGCCTTTATTTTAATTTTTAAATTGCGTAGAGTAAGTTAGACAAACATGTTTTTATGTTTTTTAAAAAAGAAAAGACAATAAAAAACAAAGATGATAAACCATATCTCTGTAGGAGGGTAGTCCAATTACAAATCTCAGAGAAAGTAAACCAGTATAAAATAGAAATCGCCAGGGCTTTTTTTCAGCTGGAACTTGGTGGAACTCAGTTTCACCACCTCTGGCTCAGGCCTTCTGCTCACAATTATTACTTGTAAACACAGAAGTCCAGCTTCTGTGTTTACAATTGACAGCTCGTCTCCCAATGGCACCCACAGATCTGATTTCCTGAGTGGCTCCCAGGATGAGGACAAGGGATATGCAGGTGCCCAGTGTGCAGTGAGGATGCCTACACCCCTACTGGATGATCTCCCTGCGAGTAAGAAAGGTGGGGCTACCTACAATTTACCGGTAGGTACTAGAGCTGGCTGGGTGCTTAAAAAAGCAACAAATGTAAGACATTTGTAAGATGGGTAGAGTTTTTAAGGGGGGGAGATGATAGGGGCAGTGGAGGGGGAATTGCATGCAGAGGTAAAAGCTAAAAAGTGGTGAAAATGAGGCGTTGATGTGGGTAAGCAGCTTTAGAAATGGGCTGAACTCTACACTCTGTATGCAGTGCACCCTGAACTCTACACTATGTACATAGCACACCCCTGCCGCCGCCTCCACCCGACTTGTGCACTTTGTACCTAATGCATTCCTGGTATTTAGTGCCTGTTTAAGATCCTCAAACTGTTGGTGAAATTTGACCACACCCACTATTTGGGGGGGGGGGGTCATGGTGGAGTTCCTGCACCTATTTTCTGAGAAAAAAAGCCCTGGAAATCGCAATATCAGTAATAAGACATCTTTTGCACATGAAGACATTAAAGCAAGCTGGAGGAAAGGAAGGGAATGAATGTCTCATGTACCTCTGCTTAGGAGAGTGCCATACTCCCCATGTTGAAAGAAGGAGCTATAGAGCAAGAAAAAAAGATGAGAGAGGAAAGGAAATGAACAGCAAAAGTGAAGCAATTATAAATCCGGGGATAGTGTTTGGAAGTGGCATTTGCATAGCATGAAGTGCTGGGACAGAAGTGAATGGGAAACCAACAAAAAAGTGAGTGGTACCACAACAGTGGACTTCAGCAAAAGTCCCTTTAAAAAGGTATGTAGCTGAGGAGAGGTTTTTTTTTTTTTTTTTCACATGAAGTATCATGATCTTTAATTTATAAATTTTTCCATGTGCATACTGTTGTTGAGGGTCTCAAGCCATTTACGGAATGAACGGCTGTTAGAGGATTTCCTCTGTTGAAGAAGAGTGTTTTTGCTTGAGATACCAATTGAGGGAAAAGGGTTATAAGGGTGAGTTCAGGAGGACTGGAGACTGATTCCTGAGTAAGGAGGTTGTAAATAAGAACAAAAAAGTCACAAAACTTGGGAATGGGGGGACAGGCCCACCAAATATGAAGAGTGCCCGGGGAGGCCTGGCAGCGCCAACAGGAATCTGAGTGGGATGGAAAAATATGGTGCACTCTAGAAGGGGTAAGGTACCATTTTGAGAGCAATCTAAAGTTACATTCTTCGGTGGTACAAGACATGGACAAGCTTATTGGTGTTAAAGAAGATTTGTCCCAAAATTACCTAGAGTAGGTTTTATCTTCAAGGAGTCCACCCAGAATAGATATAGTGTTTACAGATATATACAGTATCTCACAAAAGTGAGTACACCCCTCACATTTTATATATCTTTTCATGTGCCAAAACTAAAGAAATTACACTTTGCTACAATGTAAAGTAGTGAGTGTACAACTTGTATGACAGTGTAAATTTGCTGTCCCCTCAAAATAACTCAACACACAGCCATTAATGTCAATGTGAAAATGTCCAAAATTGGGCCCAAAGTGTCAATATTTTGTGTGGCCACCATTATTTTCCAACACTGCCTTAATCCTCTTGGGCATGGAATTCACCAGAGCTTCACAGGTTGCCATTGGAGTCCTCGTCCACTCCTCCATGATGACATCATGGAGCTAGTGGATGTTAGCGACCTTGCGCTCCTCCACCTTCCATTTCAGTATGCCCCACAGATGCTCAATAGGGTTTATGTCTGGAGACATGCTTGGCCAGTCCATCACCTTTACCCTCAGCTTCTTTAGCAAAGCAATGGTCATCTTCGAGGTGTGATTGGGGTCGTTATGTTGGAATACTGCCCTGCAGCCCAGTGTCCGAAGGGAGTGATCATGCTCTGCTGCTTCATTATGTCACAGTACATGTTGGCATTCATGGTTCCCTCAATGAACTGTAGCTCTCCAGTGCTGGCAGCACTCATGCAGCCCCAGACCATGACACCCCCCCCCACCACCATGCTTGACTGTAGGAAAGACACACTTATCTTTGTACTCCTCACCTGGTTGCCACCACACACGCTTGACACCATCTGAACCAAATAAGTTTATCTTGGTCTCATCAGACCACAGGACATGGTTCCAGTAATCCATGTCCTTAGTCTGCTTGTCTTCAGTAGACTGTTTGCGGCTTTCTTGTGCATCATCTTTAGAAGAGGCTTTCTTCTGGGATGACAGCCATGCAGACCAATTTGATGCAGTGTGCGGCGTATGGTCTGAGCGCTGACAGGCTGACCCCCCCACCCCTTCAATCTCTGCAGCAATGCTGGCAGCACTCATACGTCTATTTCCCAAAATCAACCTCTGGAGATGACGCTGAGAACGTGCACTCAATTTCTTTGGACGACCATGACAAGGCCTATTTTCAGTGATACCTGTCCTGTTAAACCACTGTATGGTCTTGGCCACCGTGCTGCGGCTCAGTTTTAGGGTCTCGGCAATCATCTTATAGCCTAGGTCATCTTTATGTAGAGCAACAAATCTTTTTTTCAGATCCTCAGAGAGTTCTTTGCCATGAGGTGCCATGTTGAATTTCCAGTGACCAGTATGAGAAAGTGAGAGCGATAACACCAAATTTCACACACCTGCTCGCCATTCACACCTGAGACCTTGTAACACTAAACGGGTCACATGACACCAGGGAAGGAAAATGGCTAATTGGGCCCAATTTGGAAATTTTCCTTTAGGGGTGTACTCACTTTTGTTGCTAGCAGGTTAGACATTAATGGCTGTGTGTTTGAGTTATTTTGAGGGGACAGCAAATCTATATACATATAGCAAAGTGTAATTTCTTCAGTGTTGTCACATGGAAAGATATAATAAAATAATTACAATAATGTGAGGGGTGTACTTAACTTATGTGAGATACTGTATTTATTTATTTTTTAGCAGAGACTATGGAGAATAAAATGGCAGTCATTGCAATATTTTATGTGACGCAGTATTTGCGCAGTGGTCTTTCAAACGCAATTTTTGGTGAAAAAAATACACTTCACTGAATTAAAAAAAACTAAACAGTAAAGTTTTTTGAATATTGTGAAAGAGGATGTTATGCCGAGTAAATATATACCAAACATATTACGGTTTAAAATTGCACGCACTGTAATGGCGACAAACTACGGTACTTAAAAATATCCATAGGGGACACTTTAAAAATTTTAATGGTTACCAGTTTAGAGTTACCGATGAGGTCCTTTGCTAGAATTATTGCTCTCGCTCTAAGGATAATGGCGATACCTCACATGTGTGATTTTAACACCGTTTACACTTATGGGCACGACTTACGTATGCGTTCTCTTTGGCGTGCGAGAACGCGGGGAAGCAGTGTAAAAAATAGAATCACTGAGTTGGAAAAAGGATCTCCCCCTTGTGTCAGTACTTTGTTGACCCACCTTTTGCTTAAATTACAGCCTTTAGTCTGTTGGGATATGTCTCTACAAACTTTGCACATCTAGACTTTGTAATATTTGCCCACTCAAGTTCAGTTAAATTTGATGGTGACCATTTGTGGACTGCAGTCTTCAAGTCATTCCACAGATTTTCAATGGGGTTTAAGTCTGGGCTGTGGCTAGGGCCAAAGAAGGACCTGCACCTTTTTTTCCTTCAACCACCGTATGGTCATTTTTGCTGTTTGCTTTGGGTCATTGTCATATTGGAAGGTAAACCTTCTTCCCATTGACAAATTCTTGACGGCAGCAGATTTTCCTCAATAATTTGATGGTATTTTGCCCCATCCATTGTTCCTTCTATCCTGACAAGTGCTCCAGTCCCTGCTGCAGAGAATCACCCCCAAAACCAGATATTACCACCTCCATGCTTTACTGTAGGAATGGTGTTATTTGGATGGTAAACTGTATTGGATTTCCGTCAGACATATTGTTTGGTGTTGAGGTCAAATTATTTAATTTTAGTCTCATCTGACCATGACAACTTTTTCCATGTGGCCTCAGATTGTTCAAGGTACATTTTGGCAAAGCTCATTTGTGACTGCATGTGGCCTTTCTTAAAGAGTGGCTTTTTTTCTTGCAACCTTCCCATACAAGCCACATTTGTAGAAAATGTGTAATGTTGTTGTTACATGCACAGAATGACCACTCTTTGTCATAAATTCCTGCAACTGCTTCAGAGTTGCTATAGGCCTCTTGGTAGCCTCTCTGACCAGCTTCCTCCAGGCACTTTCATCCAGTTTGGAACAACGTCCCGATCCATGGAGTATCTGTTTTGTACCAAATACCTTCCACTTATTAATAATAGATTGCCCTGTGCTTTTAGGCATTGATAAAGCCTTTGAAATGTTTTTGTATGCATCTCCTGACTTGTGCCTGTCCGCAAGTTTATCACGGAGATATTTTGACAGTACCTTGCCACCCACAGTTGACTGTTTGCTTAAGTTGCACTAACGGGGACTGAAATGCTACAGGAAAGCTCTTTTCATGCTGAGATAATTAAAATTACCACATCTGATCACATTTTAAAGTCAAATGGCTTTGTGTGCCATTGAGAAGGTAATTAGCTGCGCCTGATTGAGTTTACAAGTAATTTTTAGGAGAGGGGTGATCCTTTTTTCAACTCAGTGATTCGGCTTTTGAATTTCTTTACATTTTTTCTGACATGTTGGTGTTATAACTTTCACTTGGATGTTATAGGTTGAGTAAATACAGCTGGATAAAGCAAAAACCGTGTCTGTCTATTTTTCCTAGATTGTAAGCTCTCACAAGCAGGGCCCTCTGATTCCTCCTGTATTGAATTGTATTGTAACTGTACTGTCTGCCCTCATGTTGTAAAACGCTGCACAAACTGTTGACGCTATATAAATCCTGTATAATAATACAGCTGGATAAAACAAAAATTGTGCCCGTTTTCATTTCAGGCTGCAAAGCAACAAAATGTGATTATTTTAAAAGGGAGGGGGGTGATTCTTTTCTATGTCCATGATATATATATATATATATATATATATATAAACATGCATATACACACACACGCGCGCATACATACATACACACACACAGCAGGTAAAAAAAATATTTAACAGGTCACCATTTTTCTGGGTAAAAATATTTCTAAAAGTGCTTTTGACATGAAATTTTCACCACGTCGGCAGCAACCCATACATACAAAGAAACCTAAACAAATACATTCATACAAGTTATGTGAATTCTAATGGAATGACACAGGGAAAAAGTGTTAAACAAGTGAAATATACTTAAGACAGCTTTAAGATGCCTCCTGTATGGAGAACCTAGTCGCATGCTTTGCTCAGGTGTGAATTTGACCCATTCTTCCACACAGTCTTTAAATCTTGAAGGTCCCGTAGGCCTCTTCTATGAACTCTGATCTTGAATTCCTTCCATAGATTTTCTATTAGATTCAAGTCAGGTGATTGACTGGACCATTCTAGCAGCTTTTAATTTCGTTCTTTGAAACCAATTGAGAGTTTTCTTGGCTTTGTGTTTGGGATAATTGTCTTGCTGAAATGTCCACCCTCACTTCAACTTCATCATCCTGTTAGATTTTTATCAAAAATATCTTGGTACATTTTTTCAACCATCCTTCCTTCAATGACATGATGTTTGCCAGTAACGTATGCTGAAAAACAGCCCCACACCATTATGTTCCCACCTCCAAACATCAAAGTTGGTATGGTGTTTTTGGGGTGATGTGTAGAGCCATTTTACCTCCAAACATGGTGTGTATTATGGCATTCAAAGAGCTACATTTGGGTCTCATCTGACCAGACTATATTCTCTCTGTATTTTACAGTGCAGCAAACTTTAAACAAGCTTTTTCTTCAGCAATGGAGTCTTGCATGGTGAGCATGCATACAGTCCATGGCGGTTGAGTGCATTACTTATTGTTTTCTTTGAAACAATTGTACCTGCTAATTCCAGGTTATGAAGCCAAGTGGTCCTTGGCTCTTGGACAACTCTTCTGATAATTCTTTTGGCTCCTCTGTCAGAAATCTTGCGAGGAGCACCTAGTTGTGGCTGGTTTATGGTGAAATTATGTTCTTTCCATCTCTGCATTATGGCCCTAATAGTGCTCACAGAGGTTTAGAAATTATTTTACCCATCATGAGCGTTTTCTTGTGTGACACCTTAGTAATGAGGCCCCTTTTTATAGGCCATCAGTTGAGACTGAACCAGTCAATATTAATTTGCACTGACAAGGGGCAGGATTGCTTTGTAATTGATGATAGATTTCCGCTGTGTCTTGGCTTTCCATGGCTTTTTGCACCTCTTTGTGTATTCCATACTTTTTCCTGGTGTCATTCCATTTTATTACACATAACCTAATTTCTGAACTTATTTGTTTTGGTTTCTTTGTATGCAATGCTGTATCTTTGTCTAGGCCAATAAAGCCCAGGCCTAGGGTGGCACTTTGCAGGGGGGAGGCAAAAAGCGGCCCTGCATGAAAGAAACAGCCTCCTCCTGGCTCCTGCATGAAAAGAGTCCCGACCGCTTGTCTGGTGCCCTCATAAAGCGCCCCCACTGCTGCCAGTATGATAATACTGGCTGGTGGACAATGACTTGCCTGACATTTGGACAGACCGGCAGCCGCACTTAATACAACTGGCGGCCGCTAATACTAGAAAGTGTGGCGATGGCAGCAGGTCTTAGCAGCCTAATGCTCAGCCTACCCTCCTCTGCAGCATACTGGGCTTTTGTAGTCTTCTAAATGAGAAGAAAAGCTGGAACATATACTTTTTTTGCTCATGGTTTTTGCAACCTGCTGATTTGTCTTATGTTTTTCTCTATAGGAACATCTTAATGCCAGTTAATCCCGTTTTATTTAGCAAAATGTATTGTAATTAAACATACACAGGTAAAAGATCTTTCAGTCCGTGTGTTGACATATTTTGGGGTCATTTTTGGCCTGATTGAGTCCTAATGCTTTGATTATTAAACTGGTTTGTGAATTTCACATGACCATCTTCAAATGGAACTGTAGTTGGCAGGTCCCCATCCCCAGTGTTCCTCCTGGGATAAGTAGCACTGACATCTAAGAGCGGTACCTGTGTTGTCAGATCAGCATTGTACTGCATGTTCAATAATACACAAATATAGATTTAGTCCAACCCTATCTGCTGGCCCAATGTGATGTAATTTAGGGTTATTTTAGCAGGAGAACATGAGCACTTCCACCACTGGAAGTGCTTTTGGTATCACTTAACACTGGCATTTGTTCTGAAATCAGTTTGAGATGTTTCAGTGATCATTCAGAATTTATTGACAGGTGAACTTGACCTCCTTCTGACTTGCACTTACCTGTGCTTAATGCAGATTTTGCATTCCAATAGACTTGCATAGGTATGGGAGTATATAGTATATACCTACTTGAAGCAAGCAAAAGCCTCTCAACACAGCCTAGGGTCCATTCACACCAGCCGCTGCGTTGGTGAAGCCTAAAGAAGAAGGGGTGTGGTTTGCAGATGACAGGAAGGGGTGTGGCCTTAGCAGGAAGGGGTGGGTCAAATTTAAATTAGGGGGTGCATGGGTCTAGTCAGGCCTAGGGCAGCACAAAACCTAAATACACCACTGTTTGTATGTATGGATTGCATGGATTCTTACTGACATGTGGTGAAACGTTCATGTCAATAGCACCTTTAGAAATATAGTTACCAAGAAAAATGGTGATGTGTTCAATACTTATTTAATATTTTTATTTAAATTATTATATATATACACACATATACATACACACACACAAATATATCTATCAATGTGCTTTTTCCTACTAACGTCAATTGAAAGGGGCCCTTTACAATGTGTATAAAACATGTCTTAAGACATTCACATCTGGAGTAAATGTAGCCTCATCTTTCTGCTCATAAGCCTCAACCAATGCTGACATTTTTATGTCCTTTATATTCTTAGCAGAGTTGTAATATCTCTTCTAAAAAATATAAAATTGTAGCTTTGCTCATTTTCTGACAACACATAATCCAATGATGTGGAACAAATCCAAAAAGTTATCTAGCCCAGTGTTTCTCAACTCCGGTCCTCAGGGCACACGAACAGGCCAGATTTTAAGTATTACCTTGGGGAGATGCAGACTAGAATACTGCAATCACTGAGCAGCAAATGATATCACCTGTGATGTATTTCAGTTTTCTTGCAAACCTGGCCTGTTAGTGTGCCCTGAGGACCGGAGTTGAGAAACACTGATCTAGCCAATGCTGGTTAAAAAAAACAAAAAAAACACAGTTCAATACTTGGCAAGTATATATATATATATATATATATATATATATATATATATATATATATATATAGTACAGACCAAAAGTTTGGACACACCTTCTCATTCAAAGAGTTTTCTTTATTTTCAGGACTATGAAAATTGTAGATTCACACTGAAGGCATCAAAACTATGAATTAACACACGTGGAATTATATACATAACAAAAAAGTGTGGAACAACTGAAAATATGTCATATTCTAGGTTCTTCAAAGTAGCCACCTTTTGCTTTGATTACTGCTTTGCACACTCTTGGCATTCTCTTGATGAGCTTCAAGAGGTAGTCACCTTAAATGGTCTTCCAACAGTCTTGAAGGAGTTCCCAGAGATGCTTAGCACTTGTTGGCCCTTTTGCCTTCACTCTGCGGTCCAGCTCACCCCAAACCATCTCGATTGGGTTCAGGTCCGGTGACTGTGGAGGCCAGGTCATCTGGTGCAGCACCCCATCACTCTCCTTCTTGGTCAAATAGCCCTTACACAGCCTGGAGGTGTGTTTGGGGTCATTGTCCTGTTGAAAAATAAATGATGGTCCAACTAAACGCAAACCGGATGGAATAGCATGCCGCTGCAAGATGCTGTGGTAGCCATGCTGGTTCAGTATGCCTTCAATTTTGAATAAATCCCCAACAGTGTCACCAACAAAGCACCCCCACACCATCACACCTCCTCCTCCATGCTTCACGGTGGGAACCAGGCATGTAGAGTCCATCCGTTCACCTTTTCTGCGTCGCACAAAGACACGGTGGTTGGAACCAAAGATCTCAAATTTGGACTCATCAGACCAAAGCACAGATTTCCACTGGTCTAATGTCCATTCCTTGCGTTCTTCTGCTTGTTGCCTTTCTTTAGCAGTGGTTTCCTAGCAGATATTCTACCATGAAGGCCTGATTCACACAGTCTCCTCTTAACAGTTGTTCTAGAGATGTGTCTGCTGCAAAGAACTCCGTGTGCCATTGACCTGGTCTCTAATGTGAGCTGCTGTTAACCTGCGATTTCTGAGGCTGGTGACTCGGATGAACTTATTCTCCGCAGCAGAGGTGACTCTTGGTCTTCCTTTCCTGGGTGCAGTCCGCATGTGAGCCAGTTTCTTTGTAGAGCTTGATGGTTTTTGTGACTGCACTTGGGGACACTTTCAAAGTTTTTCCCAATTTTTCGGACTGACTGACCCTCATTTCTTAAAGTAATGATGGCCACTCGTTTTCCTGTACTTAGAATTTGTATTATGGCAAGAAAAAAAGCAGCTAACAGTCTATTCAGTAGGACTATCAGCTGTGTATCCACCTGACTTCTGCACAACACAACTGATGGTCCCAACCCCATTTATAAGGCAAGAAATCACACTTATTAAATCTGACAGGGCACACCTGTGAAGTGAAAACCATTTCAGGTGACTACCTCTTGAAGTGTGACTCTACAATTTTCATAGTCATGAAAATAAAGAAAACTCTTTGAATGAGAAGGTGTGTCCAAACTTCTGGTCTGTACTGTATATTCAGTACAGCTCTGCAATACATGCATAGCTCCTGGGGTTTTATCATAACTTCTAAATGCATGAAGTACAAAAAAAATCTTGACCTAGTTGACCTGGCAGAAATCCAGTGAGCTCCCAACTTTCTCTTTGGGCTAATAACACAAGGAACAAAGTAAAAAAGAAAAAATCAGGGCTGTTTTCTAGAGGGAAAATAGGGAGGTTAGGAAGTAAATTTGGATAATACCTGGACATACCCTTTAAGTAAATCCATCTACATGCAGCAGCCTCACTCTGATTTTTCTATAACCTAGTGACATGTAAAAATTGATTGCTATGGGCAACAGCTTTTTCATTGCTTTATACAATAACAGTCCACTGACACTAAATTGCCCAGAGTGATTAGCTCACACTGCCTACAATCAGTAATAATGCTTCAAAAGTTCCAATAATGACCTAAGCTCATCAGTCCTGCGTGTAACATTGTTTGTTTTCTCTCTGCAGTATTTGAAGATTGAAAGTCATCTGAAATAAACAATCAAATTCTTAGAAAGCTAGAATAGTCACTTATGGTTGTGCCAAGTAATTGACGTTTTCTGGCAGAAAACATGTTGACCTTCAATGGAAGAGGAAATACTGTACGATATGGGTAACAAGCACAGGCACAAAGCACAAGGTGTGCGAGAGCCTTCCCCCTCTAGGCACCTCCAATATGAGATATTGGCCAGGGTCTGCTTGTAAAGCGAGGGATTCCATAATGCGGGCTCGGGTTTCTCACACACTCTAGGATGACTTTCCTGGAGCGGATACCCAATCTCTGGCTTGTCGTGAGACCAAAAATTTACTCTGTAGCGCTGCTGGATCTGAATTCAGGATCAGGACTCAGCGCCAGCTGGCCCTGCTGCAGACAATTCAGACGGCCGCTTAACTCTATAATAGCCATTCTACTCCAACTTATGAGAGCAATCTTTAGTTGGACACATGCGCAAAAACCTTTAGTTCTCCATGACTAAAATAAAAAACTGGCTTGACTTTCAAGCAGTAAAAAAACAAAAAGTCCACTAGGTATCTAAATTAGTGTTTAAAGCGGTAGTATACCGCTTTTTGTGACTTTTAACTACAGGTAAGCCTATAATAAGGCTTACCTGAAGGTACAATTAATATCTCCTAAACCTGCACGGTTTAGGAGATATTTACACTGCATGCAGCCGCTGACGCGAGCGAGGCATGCGCTCTGAAGGTCCGGCGGACCTTCAGAGTTCCTTGCCGGGAAGTTGCCGGAAAATGACTCCCGCGCATGCGTCATCGCGGCTCCGGCCACTCACAGCGCCGGAGCCGACGAACCCAGAAGAGACGCAGAGGGATCATGTCAGCTCCCACAGCGGTGTCCGGGGGTCCGTGTTGGGGCCTCGTTCTAAGGTAAGTATTTCATAATGAGCTAGTATGCTTTGCATAATCATTATGCCTTTGTCTTGCAGGGTTTTTTTTTTTTTTTAGTATACTACCGCTTTAAGCTTTGTCATAAATCCTGGACCTTCAATAAAATTGCTCAAACGCACATCTTGCAGAAATATCAGATGTACATTGTAATATTTGCAATAAATGGCATTGAACTCTGATAACTTCTTATGCAACGCCTACAGTACATTCATGGCTTTTCAACCCAAGAATATTTACTTGTATTGTATTAGTCTTGATAGGCTTGCAATAGAAGTGACACATTTGTGTTGCCTTTCATTAAATGTATGTAAAAACAAAAATCATAAAGGTAGATTCAAAACAATTTGCTCAAGTAGTATAAAGGGATTTTAAGAGGGCTATCAAAGGTCAGCTCTTTTTTACCTGGCAAAAGATATCTGATCAAATGTGATACACTTCTGCTGGGAGAGATGGATAATTGGGAGTAACAATGACATTTAAGTGTGCAAAACCAATGCCACTGCCCTGCCTCACACCTGGAGACCCCACACTGGTGATGTACAGCTTGAGTTCTTTCCCTTCTGTAAGCCCACCCAGGTACCTCTGCTCTTTCCACATGTAAGCCTACCTAAATACCTCTATTTTGTTCGTCATCTAAGACTTTCCAAGTACCTCAGGTCTTTCCAGTCGATCAGAGCATGTTTGTTAAAAGTCACATTCTCTGCTTCATAAATAGATCCCTTAAAGGAAAAGTCCAGCCTAACACTAAACACTGTGTATGGTGTGGTCCGTTTGGCCTCCCCCCCCCCCCCGGCCCATGGAGCACCAGCTGCCACTGCCTTTAAGGGCTCTATTTATAAAGCAGAGAATGTGACTTTTAACAAACATGGGCTTGGGCATAAAAAAATATATATTCAGTACATCTCTGTAATAGATGCATATTTCCCCATGTTTGTCTGTAATAAAAAAAACAAAAAAAACACACACACTTCAAGCACAGAAAGGTACCGGTTGATCTGCCAAAAATATAGTGATTTCTGTTTGAGCTAAAAACTGCCTTTGCTGCACTGATATCCCATGCAATGTTGGCAGCTCTGCCCCAATCTCTTCAGCAGTTCAAACAGGAAGTTGGGCGCACACTGGGTTTCCGGAAGATCAACAATTATCTTATTGTAATTACAGCCTTTGTAAGGGTACTTTGGGAAATATGATGGACACTGGCAAATGCAGTTGCAAGGAAAGCCCTACATAACCTCTCCAACTGCCTGCATTCCTCAGTTTTTTTAGCAGGCAAAAATAGGAGTAGATCCTAAAAGAGGGGTGGGGAAGCATGTCCTGTAATGTACTCCAAGAAAAATATTTTACAAGATAAAAATCCTTTTTTTTTCAAATTTCCATTACAGGACACAGTTTAACAAGTCTTAGACCATTTGGATGTCCAAAAGTAATCCAACAGAAGGGTGGCCGACACAGAAAAATAATATCAACAGGCCCACATATCAAAAGGGTCAGGGAAGGGCACAAAGAAACTCAGGGACCACCTTAAAGTACCTTGCAACCTTAACCATATACAGCTGCAAGAAAAAGTATGTGAACCCTTTGGAATGATATGGATTTCTGCACAAATTGGTCATAAAATGTGATCTGATCATCATCTAAGTCACAACAATAGACAATCACAGTCTGCTTAAACTAATAACACACAAACAATGAAATGTTGCCATGTTTTTATTGAGCACACCATGTAAACATTCACAGTGCAGGTGGAAAAAGTATGTGAACCCCTAGACTAACGACATCTCCAAGAGCTAATTGGAGTGAGATGTCAGCCAACTGGAGTCCAATCAATGAGATGAGATAGGAGGTGTTGGTTACAGCTGTCCTGCCCTAAAAAAAACACACACCAGTTCTGGGTTTGCTTTTGATAAGAAGCATTGCCTGATGTGAATGATGCCTCGCACAAAAGAGCTCTCAGAAGACCTACGATTAAGAATTGTTGACTTGCATAAAGCTGGAAAGGGTTATAAAAGTATCTCCAAAAGCCTTGCTGTTCATCAGTCCACGGTAAGACAAATTGTCTATAAATGGAGAAAGTTCAGCACTGCTGCTACTCTCCCTAGGAGTGACCGTCCTGTAAAGATGGCTGCAAGAGCACAGCGCAGACTGCTCAATGAGGTGAAGAAGAATCCTAGAGTGTCAGCTAAAGACTTACAAAAGTCACTGGCAAATGCTAACATCCCTGTTAGTGAATCTACAATACGTAAAACACTAAACAAGAATGGACTTCATGGGAGGACACCACAGAGAAAGCCACTGCTGTCCAAACAAAACATTGCTGCAGGTTTACAGTTTGCACAAGAGCACCTAGATGTTCCACAGCAGTACTGGCAAAATATTCTGTGGACAACCGTAAACGCTACATTTGGAGAGGAGTCAACAAGGCCTATGATGGAAGGTACACCATTCCTACTGTGAAACACAGAGAGAGATCGCTGATGTTTTGGGGATGTGTGAGCTACAAAGGCACAGGAAATTTGGTCAGAATTGATGGCAAAATGAATGCAGTATGTTACCATAAAATACTGGAGAAAAATTTGCATTCATCAGCCCAGAAGCTGTGCATGGGATGTACTTGGACATTCCAACATGAAAATGATCCTAAACACAAGGCCAAGTTGACCTGTCATTGGCTACAGGGGAATAAAGTGAAGGTTCTGGAGTGGCCATCTCAGTCTCCTGACCTCAATATCAGGTGTAGTTCATGCAAGACAGCCCAAGAATTTACAAGAACTGGAGGCTTTTTTGCCAGGAAGAATGGGCAGCTTTACCATCTGAGAAGATAAAAAGCCTCATCCACAAATACCACAAAAAACTTCAAGCTGTGATTGATGTTAAAGGGACCAATACATGGTATTAAGAACTGGGGTATGTAAACTTTTGATCAGGGTCGTTTGGGTAGTTTCTATTGTCATTATAATTTAAAAAGAGTAAACACAGTTGATTGATAATAAATGGCTTCAGCCAAACACTAACCATGAGTGAAGAAAGTGCTCATGTTATCATTCATATTCTCTAAGAAATGGCCAAGAAATCATAAATTCTGCCAGGGTATGTAAACTTATGAGCACAACTGTAGGTAAACACTACAGATATTTGTGCACAGGCCAAATTTCATGAAGAGGGTTTACATCCACTTTAAGCAGCACGCAGCACATCAAGATAGTGAATCTCCCTATGATGTTTGGAAGCAGGACATAGATAGGGAAGTTCAATGTCCTGGTTAGGTAGAAGGAAGAAACCACCGTCGGAAGCCTTAGGCTGCAAATACAACCTTATCCCTGTGTAACATAAGAAAGAACTCTACAGAATAAGGATTCTAACTCAGAAAGGTAACGTTATGAGCAAGGGGATAACAAGGGGACAAGGGGGTATCGCTGATAGGTTGAAAAAATAGTTTTTGGAAAATCAAAAGAACCAGGTTGAGATCCAACTGGAATGAAAAAAGTAAACATATAATTGAGGGATGACAAAGTAATAGCCCTGATAGGTTCAAAGGGTGGTCTTTGCAAAATCAACAAAAGCAGGCTGAGATCCCACAGTGTCACTGGGGAATGCAAAGGGGGAGCTATGTAAGCAACACCCTGTAGGGATGCTTTCACCAAAGAATGAGGCAAGAGGCTTTTTGGAAGAGAATTTCTAGGACCGAAACCTGATCCTTGGAATTAGTCAAAGCCAAATGCTGGTCTAGACTAGACTGGAAAAAAACATAATTCATCCCTAAGAGAAGATCTTCCCAGGATGGAAGTTGCTGGCTTCGCATCAGGAGAAGCAAGCTTTCAAAGTGCAATGTTAGACTTTAGGAAGTTGATTTCTTAGCCTTTAAGAGCATTGGTATGGCCAAATTCAATATGCTTCTGTTCCTCAAGACCTTGACTGCAACTGCCAAGCTGTTAAAGTCAGAAACCAAAAAGCAAGATGGTAAATCTGTCTTCGGGACAGAAGACTCAGACAATCTGAGTGGGTGCACAAAGAGTCTACCGAGAAGCTATGTCTGAGGACCAATCTTCCTGGACCAGTTTGGTGCAATGTGGACTACATCAGGAATGCCCTTTATCTCGATCCTGCAAAGCAGGTGAGGAAGGAGCTTCAGCAAGAGAAAAAGCATAGGTCAGGTTGACTGCTGTCATGGAGTCATTAGCATCCAATGTGAAGGCCTGAGGATGCCTGGTCCTGGCAACAAATTTGTGCACTCTGTAAGCCAGGAGGTCCATATTTGGCATCTCCCATCTGCAACAGAAAGTTGGACCCTTCTCCAGAGTCCAGACATTGATGACTGAGGAAGTCCATTTTCCAATTTTCCACACCTGAGAGGTGTATCACAATCAGAACTAGAGCAGGATGAGTTAAGGCTTTCTGTGATTAGTCACAGTAGGCAGTGGATACAGAGGCATGTTAGGGAAGATCACTGTGTTGTATGTAGGTAGAGAGACATAGTGTGGATGACCTGGCCTGTGCACCATGGGAAATGGTGCACTGAGAAGAAGCTGTGCAGGTGCGATATTTCTCCCTACCAAAGGCCTGTTGGCTTGAAGAAAAAATGTGCCAAATTGAAATAGTGGTGTGGCCAAATTGTGCTCCACATGTTAACACTTCAGGGACTGTAGTGACAGCACACTGGGTTCCAAATACATATACAGCCCTGACATATCACCATTGTCTGTGGTTTCTCCAAGGTAGCCGAGGGAATATTGGAGAACCAAGCCCAATCCTTATCTTTTCATTCCTGGTTGGCATACTTGCTGAGAGTTCCACTGGTAGATGGACCACTGACCTGGACCTGTAAAGCACCCTGTAGCAGACACCTCACAAAGCACTGCGTGCCTAGGTAAATGCAAAAAGTAGGCTCCAGTGCTCTAAGCAACATTACAGGCCTGACACGCATCTTCTTCCTGGCCTCCAGGCTGTGCAAAAGAAAAGCTGAAGTGGCTATGTAGCAATATAGAAATCTTGCTAGAAGAGTATCTTGAAAAGAAAGACAAAACACATAAAAGGGAACATAAAGGGGAGAAGACATATGTTCACCAAAGGACACTAGCAAAAACGGAGGCTTGCTGAGAGTGGGAGGGGTTACATAAAGGTTTTCCTTACAGCTTAGTTCGCCAGTGTACAATTACCTGAAGCAGCTTCATAACCCAATGGTCCAAGACTTAAATACCCTGTGTCCGGTAATGTAGACTTAAATATGCATAAAATGCAGAGATATACAGTACGTAATGATTTTTTTTTTTTTTTTTTTTCATTTTGCCGAAGCATACAAAAATGTCACCCTAACATCAACCCTCACCTAACCTCTGAAATACTGGGTAAATGCTTAATTTTCCTAATTTGAATGAAAAGGCACCAAGCAGATGGTGCTAAGTCCAGCTGTTTTGCCGAGAAAGTTCCATTGGGTACTTCTCACTGGCGTCTACTCGTCACTTGACTCATCAACAGAAGCTTTGTGTGCTTCACTTCCCATCAAAAACACACCTCGCCGCTAACAGATCATTGTTATGCAATGGGCATTGTAGGTGTGCATATTAACTGTAGACCTAAAGCCCTAATGACATCCACAATCCAGCAATAATATTTTTTTGTGTGTAAAGGGAGCTGGGGTAACACATTGTCGCTTACATATAAACAAACCACAGTAATTACAGCTGCACACCCACTGGGGTCTGTGTGAAATTTTTCTTGTACATTCTTGGTGTCTGCATTAAATCACAGCAGCCTGTAACATCTCTTAATAAACTGTATGAGATTAGAAAATTCCTGTGGTGAGGAAAGGTCAGATGACATCATGCAAGGCTTTAAACTGCATATACTTGTGTTAAGTGGACTTATAGCCAGGCATTCATCAGCACAGAAAGTACTACAGACAAAGAATACAGGGTAGGTGGAGAAAATGGGATTTTGACTTACCGTAAAATCATTTTTCTGGTGTTCATCGACGGACACAGCTCCTGTCATGTTTGACCATTAGGTTATACTGCCCCGTACAGGAGTAGGACACTAGGCAGAAAAGAATTCTGGCTACACCCATGGGCAGGCCCAGGTGGTATACTCCCTCTCTCTGCTATAGTCACTCAGTTTTGCTACGAGCAGTGTCAGGAGATTGATAACTCCACAGAGGGGTGGCTGCTGTGTCCATCAATGAACATCAGAGAAATGGATTTTCTCTTTCGTTCATTGACAGACACAGCTCCTGTCATTCTTGACCATTGGGACGTCCCAAAGCAGTGTCAAACATGAGGGGTGGGAAACAGCAAAATATTCCGAAGGCTAAACAGTAGCCGACAAGGCGAAAGGGGCTCAACCAAAACTGAAGCCCACCTGAAAAAAACAATACACCCTAAAAGAGGATCAGGTCCTCTTAACAGCAGTCTGCAAAACCTTGAGGCCAAAGGAAGCATCCGCAGATGCCAACACATCCACTTAATAAAACCTGGTAAAAGTGTGCACCGACGACCAGGTGGCAGCCTTGCAATCCTGTGTCACTGATGCTTGATGACGGAAGGACCAGGAGGCACTAAGCGCCCTAGTAGAGTGTGCCTTGACAGGGAAAGGAGGAACCTGACCCCTGATGAAATAGGCCTGAACCACCATCTGGGATGGTCGCAGAGAAAGCAGACAACCCTTTGCGAGGTCCATCTGTGAGCACAAATAGAGAGAGTCTGACTTCATGGAGGACTCCCTAGCTGGCAGGTACACCCTAATTGCCCGGACCACATCCAAGGCATGCAAGGCAATTTCCTTCGGATGTTTAGGCCTGGGACACAGAGAAGGCAACACAATGTCTACATTCAAATGAAAGTCAGAGACCACCTTAGGAAGGAATGACGGACAGGGGCAAAGCACCACCTTATCCTTGTGAATCACCAATTAAGGTGAGCGACAGGATAACGCCACCAGTTCCGACACCCTGCGCGCAGAGGTTATAGCCACCAAAAAGGCCACCTTCTGGGACAGCGTAAGCAGGGGAATCCCCCAAATATTTTCAAAGGGAGGCTTCTGTAGAGCTTAAAGCACCAAATTAAGATCCCAAGGCGGAAACGGAGCCCGAATTGGAGGAACCAAATGACGGACACCCTGAAGAAAGGTATGCACCAGGGAGAGTGTGGAAAAAGGTCATTGGAAAAAAGACCGCCAAGGTCGAGACCTGGCCTTTGATGGTACTCAAGGCCAAATTCTGTTCAACCCCCCATTGAAGGAAAAGTAAGATACGAGCCAAGAGACTCACACCACGCAATGTACATCTTCCATGTACGATCGTAGATCTTCCTAGAGGTAGATTTCCTAGCTTTTAACAACGTAGGAATCGCCAACTCAGACAAACCTCTATCCTTTGGCACCTGGCGTTCAACAGCCAAGCCGTCAAAGCCAGCGACTGCAAAGCAGGATGGAAGATCAGTCCTTGGGACAGCAGATCCTCCCTGAGAGGAAGCTTCCAAGGAACGTCGGTGACCAGCCACACTAGATCGGCATACCAGGCCCGGCGAGGCCAGTCCAGTGCCACTAAGATGTCCTGGAATCTCTTCTGCCTCGATCCTGCATAGGAGTCTGGGCAGAAGCTTGAGAGGAGGGAAGGAGTAGATCAGGCGATACTGACCCCACAGGGACACCAGCGCGTCTGTGGCTTCTGCCAGAGGATCCCTTGACTGAGCCACAAATCTCTGCACCTTTCATTTGAGCCGAGACGCCAACAGATCCACCTCGGGATTGCCCCACCAGAGACACAGCTGATAAAACACTTCCGGATGAAGGGACCACTCCCCTTGGTTCAACGCCTGCCGACTGAGGTAATCTGCCTGTCAATTTTCCACCCCGGGAATGTGTATGGCAGAGAGGGCTGGAAAGAACCATTCTGCCCACCTTAGAATGCCGGCTACCTCCAGTGCCCCCTTGGTGATTAACATAAACCACGTCCGTGGCATTGTCTGACTAAATGCGCACTGGGCCTTATTGAAGACGACCTGTCCAATGATCCAGACACAGACTGATTGCTCAGAGTTCTAGGACAATGAACGTTGTCTGGACTCTTCCATTGTCCAGATTGCCTGAGCAGAATGCTTGTCGAGGATGCCTCCCCAGCCAGATAGGCTGGCATCCGTGGTGACCACTGTCCAATACAATGGGAGGAAGGATTTTCCCAGCCGAAGTGCCGGAGAGCAACGCCACCATATCAGGGACTCCTTTGTTCCCCAACTCAACCGGAACCACTTCGAAGGTAGATACCATCAGGCCCAGCACCCGCATGCAAGTCCAGTGAGATGAAAATTTATTGGACAGCAGGAGGCGAATTGCAGCCTGCAACTTCTGGACTTTGTCCAGAGGAAGGAGTCCTGTGGCTACAGCCGAGTCCAGATTCTGGCCCAAATAGTGCAGCTTCGTGGACGGAACCAAGGCAGACTTCTGAAAATACAGAATCCAGCCGAACTCCCGCAGAGAGATAGTCCAAGTAGCCCAGTACCGTGAACTCTCATTGGCGTAGCAAGGCTAGCACTGGAGCCAACACTTTTGTGAAGACCGGAGGAATGGAGGTGAGACCAAAGGGTAATGCCACAAACTGATAATGCTCCTCTCTTACAGCAAAGAGGAGAAAACGCTGGTGACTGGCACATATTGGAATGTTGAAGGTAGGCATCTTTGATATCTACAGAAGTGAGAAAATCCCCCTGACGCAGGGATGCCACCACTGTTCGAATGGAATCCATTCTGAACTTCTGTACCCACACAAAGCAATTTACCACCTTGAGGTCCAGGATTGGACGCACTTTGCCTTCCTTCCTGGAGACTGTGAAAAGGTTTCAGTAAAAACTCTAAAAACGTTTTGAAGTCTGACCCGGGACAATCACCCCTTGAAGGAACAGGTCTTTTACTGCCCCCCCATACAGATCCTGTAACCGGTCTGGGGACAAGCGCAGGTTGGAAGGAAAAAACCTTGCACGGGACAAGAGGGGAATCCAGAGCCAGCGAAGATGTCCCCCCACCCCAGATACGGGTGAGGGTGAACTTTCATGCAGAAGGAGCCTTGTCTGCGGGTCTGGAGAAGTCTGCTCTCGACTTGCCAGACCAGGTTCATTTTGGATCCACCAGAGGAGGCCCTGAAAGGCTTTGAGCCCTTGTCAGTCAACCCTGAGGGACAAAAAAAGTTCTTATGGGCCAAGAAAGAAGGTCCAAGTCTACGATGAGGTTCCTTGCCCTTAGTAGCCTGCAGAAGAAAGGTACTTTACCCCCTGTGAGACCTTTATTGATGTCATCCAGGGAAGTTCCAAACAGACCTCCTTGAAAGGGAAGATCAGTCAAGGCCTTTTTAGAAGTCTGGTCTGCAGACCAGCATTTGAGCCAAAAGACACGTCGACCACCGCCAAAACAGAGAGGCGAGCCATCAGGGGAGCCGCGTCCAAAGAGGCATCACATGTAACCTGCAGCCCCTGGACCAGCTATTTCCCCAGCTCAGCAAAGGAAGGAGGGAGCGGTTGTCCCTCCAGGTCATGGCATAGGAGCTTAGCCCACTTGGTCAGAGTTTGCGACACTAGGGCAATGGTAAATACCGGCCTCATTGCCAAACAAGCTAAGGTGTACATAATGTGGGCCACAGCCTCCGCCTTCCAGTAAGCCAGATCCTTAAAGGCCGGGGACTCTTCCACCGGATTCATGGTTGCCTTGTTTAATTTGGAAACCGGAGGGTCCACCACCGGAGGCACAGTCCATTTCTTAAGGAGAGACTCCTAATAGGGGAAACACCTAGTAAAGCGTTTAGGAACCCCACGGGGACGCTTTGGTCGTCCCTTTTTAGCGACAATTCTGTCAAAATAGGCGGGGAAAGGAAACACCTTTGCCACTCTGGATGGCTTGTGAGCACGAAAGAGTAGCTGCGCCTCCGTCGCAGCTTCAGCTGCGTCCTCCATCTTCGGGGTCTCACGCACAGATACAATCAGTGCATCTACCAGCCCCTTTTCGTGTGCGGTCGCAGAAGTGGAGGATTTATTTTTACTCAGGAGGATTCGGCAGATTTGGCAGGATGACCCACGTCCGCGGCGGCCAAATCAGATTAAGGATCTGATGAGACAGAAGAGGCAGGGGAAGGCGGGGGGCGTTTTTTGCTAGCCCATTGCCCACAAGTCCTCTGCAGCCAGGAAACAAGGGACTCCAGGACCGCGTCAGTGTATGAATGGATGGTTGGGACCCAGAGGGCCCTGCAGCCTCAGAGAGGGGATCAGGTGTGAAAAGTGCTCCAAAGACTCCATGAGTCACCAGGAGGACCCCACAAAAAAGTGTATTACACTGCAAGGGACAACCCCCACTGCGCTGGCAGCACCACCGGGTCGTCAAGCACAAGGCACAGAGCGATCCTCAGCAGAGAGGGAGAGGACCCCACCAGACTCACCACCCACCAACACATGCATCTACAACCACCAGAAGAATCTACACTACACGTGTGGCGATCAGGAAGCTAAATGACCCAGGAGTCAGCACCAGGGGATAAGGAGGGGTTCCCACCGTCCAAAATGCCACCCACAGGGCTCCACTGTCATAGCTGCTGCTATTTGCTTTGGTAAACTAAAAGAAAATGGCCCTTAGACTACACAAACATGGCCGCCATGTATAGAAACTCACAGGCTACAACAAAATGGTGGCCCCGCGTGGCACCACGAGGCATATACGGATCCAGAGGGGACCAGGCCTCAGGACAGATCCAGGCAAAACAGGGGGCCCAGGCAGGAGCCCCCACCAGGTACAACCACCCCCGCACAATCGATCATCCGGTCACCGGTGGCCCACCTCTCCAGTCCCCATCGCCAGTTAGCGCTCTGCCACCACCCCAGGAAAGTTGCCAGACCACCCAAAAAAAATACATCCCCAGCATATGTGGGGGGGGGGGGGTAGGATGAGGGGCTTGGCAAAGGGGGGGATGCCTGCGGGAAGGAGGTGAACCCGGAGTCCAACTGTCCAAAAGAGAGGTCCACGTCCACCCCAAAACCCTCCAGGGGTAGAGGGGGACAGCTACTCCCCATACCAGGAACCAGGTGGCCACCGCTCTAGACAGATCCTCTTTTGCATCGAAATGGGGGGGCTGTCAGCCAGGAGGAACGCTGCAAACTCGCAAGACGTTTAACTCGCTGGGCCAGCCCCCGTCCAGTGGGGCTATGTTGTGGCCGACCTAGGGTGGAGGTGAGGCCTGTGAGCGCTCGCTGGCCAGACTGGGTTGACCACTGGATCTAGATTATCCAGACCGTCGGCCAGTCCAGCAGTTGATAGTAGATCTCACAGGGAAAATCCAGGAGGAAAAAATTGTCAAAGTTTTGCCAGGACCAAAGATCCCAGCAAGGAACTAGGTCCTTACAGTGACCAAAAAAAAACAGTGACAAGAGCAGAGAGAAGGAGTTTACCCCCTTGGACTGCCCATGGGTGTAGCCAGAATGTTTTCTGCCTAGTGTCCTACTCCTGTAGGGGGCAGTATAACCCAAATATGAAAGAGAAATTACGGTTTGCAAACCTTTTGAAATGCAATGGCTCAGTCATTGTAGTGGGCCATATGCAAAGCACAGCATACAGGGGAGCTTGCCGTGAAGAAGGAGCACGGCTGCCCTCCCCCAGGCAGCAAGCACGCTCGGAAACACGTCGCATGCAGATGACATCATCCAGGTTCGACTATCCACCAAGTCTCGCTGTCAAGCAAATACACCGAGCCTACTTCCTGGTTCTAACTTTGCCGTACAAGCCGGCCACGGCAAAAGGATTTCGGCTCCAGCAGGACGGATGTCCATGACCGGATGATGTACACTTCTCCACACTGGAACTTTGTTTTATGGGCATGAAAAAATGGATTTTTGTAAAATCTTACCGTAAAATCCTTTTCTCTTAAGCTCATTGACAGACGTAGTCCTCGTTGATTAATAACAACTCGGGTTATACTGCCCTCTACAGGAGTAGGACTAGACAGGAAAGAAAACGTTCTGGCCACACCCTAGGGGCAGTCCCAGAGGGTATATCCTCTCACTTCCTGCTACAGCAAATCAGTTATGTCACAAAGCAGTGTTTAGAGAATTTTAACCCAACCCAACTCAAAAACAGAGGGGCGGGTACTACGTCTGTCAATGAGCTTAAGAGAAAAGGATTTTACGGTAAGATTTTACAAAAATCCATTTTTCTCTGTCGCTCATTGACAGACGTAGTCCTCGTTGATTAATAACAACTCGGGACGTCCCAAAGCAGTACCACAAATGAGGGGTGGGATAACAGAAATCAAAATCCAGAAGGCCCAACCGGAGCCAACCAGAAGCATCAAGGACTCATCGAGCAAAAAGATGAGACCTAAGTGAAACACCCAACAAACCCTTGAGGTAGACCAACAGTCTCCTCAGATTGCGGCCTGCCGAACCTTGTGGCCAAAAGAGGCATCTGACGATGCCATCACATCAACTTTATAAAATGTTGTGAAGGTATGAACCGACGATCAAGTCATCGCCTTGAAAACCTGGATCGCTGACGCCTGATGGCGGAAGACCGAGGAGACACTAGGCGCCCGAGTAGAGTGCGCCTTAACAGGGAATGGAGGATTCCGACCCTTAATAGAATAAGCCTGTACCACCGTCTGACTGGTCCATCTAGATATGGTAGCGGCAGACACAGGCAACCCCTTCAAGGGCTATCCGTGATCACAAAAAGTGAGTCCGTCTTACGAAAACAAGTTCGTAGTAGTCAAGTGTATCCTTCTGAACCCCATCCAAGGAGTGTAATGCAAACTCCCAAGGATGGCTAGTCTTAGGACACGGGGAAGGGAACACAATATTTTTATTCAGATGAAAACTCTGAAAACCACTTAGGAAGGAAGGATGGATCTGGAAGAAGAACCACCTTATCCCTGTGAACCACCAGATATGGGGAACGTCAAGATAATGCGACCAGTTCTGACACCCTGCGTGCAGAAGTAATGGCCACCAAGAAGGCCACCTTCTGGGATAATGTAAGCAAGGGAATCTCCCTAATATTTTCAAAGAGAAGTTTCTGAAGAACCGACCACACTAAATTAAGATCCCAGGCGGTAAGGGTGCGCGCACTGGCGGAGCCAGATGTCGCACCCCCTGGGTGAAATTCCGCACCAAGGAATGATTAGCCAAAGGTTTCTGAAAGAAGATTGCTAACGCCGAAACCTGACCCTTGATAGTGCTCAAGGACAGTTTCTGCTCAACCCCTTGTTGCAGACAGACCAAGATTCGGGTCACCGAATAGGTATGTGGGGGAAATCCAAAAGATTCACACCACGCCATATAAGACTTCCATGTGCTAGAAGTCGCTTTCCTTGCTTTAACTAGAGGTAGGAATAACTGAAGCGGACACTCCCTTGTCCTTCAGTACCTGGGTCTCAATGGCCAGGCCATTAAGCCAGCGATTGTAAAGCAAGATGGAAGATCGGTCCCTGAGACCGCAAATCCTCCCTGAGAGGAAGTCTCCACGAAGCGTCCGCGACTAGCCTCACCAAGTCGGCGTACCAGGCTCGACGAGGTCAGTCCGGAATTTCCAGAATAACTGGAATTCCCTCCACCTCTATCCTGCGAAGAAGTTCCCGCAGTAACTTGAGAGGATGGAAGGCATGCCGTATCTGATACTGCTCCCACGGGGCGATCAGCGTTTCTGCTGCGTCCGCTAGAGGATCGCGGGTGCGAGCTACAAACCTCCGCACCTTCCTGTTGAGCCAAGGTGCCAACAGATCCACATCCGGGGTGCCCCAATGAAGGGACAGCTAGTGAAAAACCTCTGGATAAAGAGGCCATACCCCTTGATCCAGAATCTGATGGCTGAAATAATCTGCCTGCCGATTTCCCACCCCCGGAGTGAACACTGCGGGGAGATCCGGAACAAACCGTTCCGTCCAATGAAAGATGCTAGTCGTTTCGATGGCCACCAGGACACTCTAAGTGCCCCTTTCTTGACATAAGTCACGACCGTGGCATAGTGCGATTGGATCCGAATCGGGCTGCTCTAGAGCTGCTCGGTCCAGTAAATCAGACAAAATCTGATCGCTCTCAGTTCCGATACCCTACTGGTAACCTGGATGCTATCGGAAGGAATGACTTCCCCTGGTTGAGCATCGGAGACTTCCTTTTCCGCTCGCTCAACCGGATCCCATTGTCCAGGAAATCGGAATTCTGATTCCATTGGAAAAAAATCTCCTTCAGGAGAATTCGGGTATGAGACTGGGTATACGGTACTGCCTCTAAGAAGGCCACCATCAGTCCCAGCCAATTGACGGACAGCAACATCCGAATCGTTGACTGAACCTTCTGGAGTTTCTCCGCAAGGAGAAACTTTCTTGCCCAGGATGTATCCAACATTAGGCCCAGATAGTTCAGTCTCATGGTGGGAACCAGGGATGATCTTTGGGAAAGCGAAGAAAACGCTGATGTCCTGCGATGATGGGGATATAAGGATAGGCATCCTAAATGTCTATGGACGCCAGGAACTCCCCCTGATGCAGGGAGGCCACCACTGTTCGGATGGACTCCATCTTTCCCCAAGTCCAGAATTGGACGCACCTTGCCCTCTTTCCTGGGCATTGTGAACAGGTTCGAATAGAACCCCTGAAACCGTTCAATGTTAGAAGGGAAGAATCGTACCGGTGGAAGTGATCGAAACTCGATCCTGTATCCTGACCGTATGACCTCGCGAACCCCTTAGTCCGGGGTCCTGGCAAGCCATGGATCCGGAAACCGGTGAAGACATCCCCCCACCCCAGAGATGGGTAGGGGCGCATCAGGCTGTATACTTCAGGCTTGGCTGAGCCGGACTTTTTGTTTAGCCGACCAGCGCCCTTTGAAAAACCCTCTGAAGGGGCTTTGGAGGGTTTCGCCTTATCGCCCACCCTCGCGGAACGAACAAACTCTTTATGAGCAGAAAGGGAAGGTCCTCATTGGTTACGAGGTCCTCTTTATCCTAACAGTCTGTGGCAAGACAGCAGGTGGTACCGTCTATCCTTTAAAGAGGGATTCCTCAAATGGATAGAGCCTAGCCATGCATTAGGAAATAACAGGGGTTCATTTCAAAACGACCCCATTTGGGTAAAGGAAAATCCTTCGCCCTTTTGGTAGGCTAACAAGTACCCAAAAAAGAATTTCAGTCTCAGCTACCTCTGCCGGTGTAACCTCAAGACTAAAGGTTTCCCGGACAGACACAACTAGTGCATCCACCACTCTTGTGCTATGGCGGAGGCAGAAACGTTCTCCTCACTGCTGAGGAGAAATTACCTGAGACAACAGCCCCATAAGAGGGACCTGCAGCTGCATTGACCAGCTCCGAATCTGTATCTGAAGTATCAGATAAAAAATAGGGGTAGGCGGGGGTCGCTTCTTGACCCCCGTCCCTGACAGGCCACCTCCACCCGGGATACCAAAGACTCCAAAACTGCCGATAATGCATTAAAAACAAGTGGGGTACTGGAGGGTGCTGCGGCCACCTTGAGGGGATCAGGTGGGGATACCTATGCGGCAGGGTCAATGATTATACAAGACATTTGCCAGCGACAAAAAATGACAAAGTAAAAAAACTTTTTTTTTTTTTTTTCCCCCAGTCGCAACAGCGCCCCTCAGTGTTACCTGCCTTTTTGGACCCCACAGAGAGAGAGAGACCCCAAGGCTCATCCCTGATGCACAGAAGTTTTCATCAGCTTTCTCAGTGCTGTCCTGTTACAGACATGAAGTCTTTGGCCCTTTTTCCTGGGTAAAGGAGGCGGCTCCGCCCCTTAACACGCCTTCCGGCGACTCCCCCTGGCTCCACAAGGTGTTTGGTCACCTCAAACATGGCCGCCCCCATGCTGGAGACACGAGGCTACGCCAATATGGCGGCCTCGTGTGCTCTGCAAGACAATGGCGGCGGCCTGTTAGGATAGCGGCGGCTTAGCAGCGGCCTGCGGGATGCTGTATTCAGCCTAGCGGCCTGCGGGAGTGCATCGGCCCCCCAAACTTCACCCTGGATGGTGATCAGCCTGGCCGGCGGTACCGGACCCTGGCGGGCCGCATGCCGGCCGTGGGCCGTCGGAAGGCAGCCTGCCCTTGCTGGAGGAATGCGATCTGGACTGCAGTTATACATGCATAGACATCGCCCTGTGAACACCTCTGACAGGTAGGATACCTTATGCTACCACAGTAATATTCTAGTACTGCCACTGACTTCAGTCATCTTTACAGTTTTGAAATGACATTAGATTGTCAGCTCCCAAACCAAGCCTCCTGGTTTCTTGTTCACAAAAATCACACTCAAATAGGGGGATCTGTGACATGTTATAGGATAGAGGGGAGACCCATCCTTACCATTTCAGAGAGGGGCCCGCGTTCACCACAAACCCGTCAGGGGGAAAGGGGGAACATACTACTCACCATACCGGAACCAGGCGGGCGCCTACTCCTGACAGTACCCCTCTCCGCCGGGGTGGGAGGGCTGTCGACCAATACGGACGCCGTGACTCATGGTCATTGGCGTTTAAGCGAGACGTTTAACTCGCAGGGTCAGTCCCCGTCCAGTGGGACTATGTCGCGGCCGACCCAGCGCGGAGCTATGGCCTGCACGCGCTCGTAGGCTGAACTGGGGTGACCACTGGATCTCAACATCCAGCCCGTCGCCCAGTTCCAGCTTTCTTGCTTGAAGATCTCACAGGAACACTGGAGAAAAAAGCTGTCTAAAAAATCTTTCTAAGAAAAAAATCCTGCCAGGACCGAAGATCCTAGCAAGGCATCTAGGTCCTTACTCCTAACTAGACAGAAAAAAACTGATTTGCTGTAGCAGGAAGTGAGAGGATATACCCTCTGGGACTGCCCCTAGGGTGTGGCCAGAACGTTTTCTTTCCTGTCTAGTCCTACTCCTGTAGAGGGCAGTATAACCCGAGTTGTTAATAATCAACGAGGACTACGTCTGTCAATGAGCGACAGAGAAATATACTTACTAACGTGAGTGCATAATTTTATTAATTAAACCTGTTGCATAAAGTCTACACTTAGAGGCGCCTCTGTCTGTCTTTGTTTTAGCCCTGTGGAACCCCTGGCTTTTGGTTTCTGGATGGCTGCCCTACATGGTGGACTTTTTTTTCCCCCTGTGCCATTAATGACTTTTATATCTATGGACTTTTGGTTCGATATGTGATCAAGCGCCTGTTAACATTGTGTATTACAGGGGAGCTTGTGGCTCTTCAACAGTTAGATAATCACAGGTCGCATAAGCTTGATGTATCACTGCATCCCCTCGATAGGGAGGCAATGGTACCTTCAATTATTATTTTTGTTACATTTACCTGCAAAAGGGATCACCTTTAAACAGATCATTTTTGTGTGTTGTCGAAGAATGAGCAGCTGCACTCTGATGATGTCAGAATATTCGCAGCTTTATTTCACAAACAACCCAGCCAGCTGGAGATAAAGAACTTTGTTATTGTGATTCTGTCGCAAAACAATAATTAAATAAATAAATAAAATAAAAATAAGCTGATAGCAGATCTAAAAGGCACCTGCAGGTAGTGTCAGAGTTTGTCTGCTCCACATTCCTACTGTCTCATCACTATGATAGGTCTCAGTGGCCAATAGGAAAATTGTCAGATGTGGGAAAAAGTGGGCATGCTTTCTGCTTTGGCATCACTTGGAGTTCTGGAGCTTTGCTTGATTGGCACAGCCCATCATATAGGCATGGCAGAGGCAATAAAAGTTGCTGTAGGACCTCTAGGCTAGAGCACAACTCTCCAAATAGCATTGTTTGTCCCAGTATTCAGGTCTAACATTCTCTGTAACACTACAAATGAGACACATCTGTTGAATACCCGCTTTTTCTCTCTAAGTGGCTAGAGGACCTTGCTCTTACTGAAGATGACAGACTGGGATAAGATACTGTTTACTCACAAAGCCGCCATACCTACCAGAGCTCAGGAGCATAATTATAAGGTTTTATCCAGATGGTATCGATGCCCTTTGGTGCATGAACACCCCAGGTACTATGATACATATATGGGGGACCTGCCCATTAGTCACCCTATTCTGTAACAAAATCCTTCAACTGTATCATAAACTGGTCAGAGATCAGATTCCTAGTGGTCCTCTGATTATGCAGATATCCATGAAGCCTGGGTCCTTTAAAAAGAATAAAAAAAAGCTTACTCTGCCACTTAACCGTAGCATGTAGGGTTATATCCAGAAATTGGCGTAAACAGGGCACTCCCCCTCTGGTTGAATGGGCCTTTAAGATGTACTCTCTAGGTCACATGGAACAGATGGTCTCCTGCTTCCTATACCCTCCCCCCCCCCTCCTGTTTCCTATACCCTTCCTCCCCCCCCCCTTTTTTTTTTTAAAATCTTTTCTTCTTCTTCTCTCTCCTCTTCCCTCCTTTCTCTTCTTTGTATCCATTGAGTGCTTGCTTACCATTGTCTGTCACATGAGGATGTAATTGGTCTCAAATTGCGGATGCAGCCAATTTCACTCAAAAACGATACACCATAACTCCTAAGTTTGGTCCTTCATTATTCTCCCTTATGAGTTAGGGGATATTAAACCCGGATGTTCATGATATGTCACTACTCACCTTTACAGTTTGCATTATGATGTTTCTAATTTTGTGGCATTGTATTTGTTATCTATATTAAATGTAGCACTCCAATTACACATACCTTGCATTCACTTTCCTTGATTTGGATACATGTTTTTTACATAGGTCTCTACATACCTCATGTAATCCATCTTTTAAAAAGATATGTTCTATTTTGTACTGTTTGTATGTGCAATAACTTTTACTAAATACAGATTAAGCATAAAATATTAGTCTGCTACACCTTTATAGTCTAATCATATACTGAGGGGTGATCAAGTTACATTGCTTAATAGCAGGAGGAAAAACTGCAAGGGTGGATTTTATTTTCCAATTCCTGGAGTTAGGACTTAATGATGTAATAATGATTACAGAGCTGCATTTACTACATTTTCAAAGACTTTGGCACAGATTGTGATGATATGAGCCTGGTAAGTAAAGGAGAACAGTGGTTAAGGCTGGGCCCCCTAACTACATGGGTCTTGAAAAAGTTGCAGCATCTTTACGCCTGATCGAGAGCTTCTCCTCAGTGCAACACAGTGTATGCTGAATGCATGTAGTACAGTATGAAAAAAATGGAATTTGTCTTTAGTTTTAAACAACACTAATTCTAAACCCTCATTAGTTGACCATAAACGTCTTTTAGAAAACAACTAAGCTACAACCAGCTTCTCTGCAGTTTTACAGCAATCTACTATGGGTAAGCTGATTTAGATCATCATGAACTCCTGCCAAGGTAAACTCATTTTTAATTTGCTAGTTTACAGAGCTTAGGCGTGTGAATGGCTGCATGCATTGGACAGTGAGCTGGACACAGAGGGCTGGGCTAGAGACATGCAGATGCTGGAGGAAGAAGGAGAGTGTGGGGGAAAGCAGCTGTTCTCTTCTATCTTATGCAATATCAGTACAGCTGTGATGAGCTTCTGATGTCTCATTCAGATGGTACTTGTCTGTCAGCAATATCACTCCTGATGAAACCCCATAGTACGGTTATTGGGCTGACTATTCTTCCTAAAATCATTAATGGTGTTCCAGATTTCCACTTAGAGTTGCTAGAGATCCGATTCCCCTGTTCAGTGACATTTATGGTTCCAGGGAGGAGATGCATAAAAAACAAGGATTTCTGCATATGGCTGGGAGCACACTACTCAATGCTCCTGGGTGACATGAGGAAAAAAACCCATGTGCTTGTTTAAAGGAAACCAATTCGGAGAGGAATATGGAGGCTGCCATTGCTTACCTCCTTCTGAAAATGCTTGTTGCCCATCTCTGGCTGCAATGCCTTCTGATACACTAAGCTAAACCAAGCATGCAGTTTAGGAATGCCAGAACACACCTACTTTCAAAGTTAAAAATGGCAGAAAGGCAAGCCAATGTTATAATCATGGGGGGCGGTCCCTATCCTGACAGTGATTGGGCAGATGGACCTGTACAATTAGGTAAGGTTTGTAATTTCTTGAGCCTAGTGTAGGAAAACCGAGTTTAAAAATGGAAGCCCAAACTAGAAACAATGCTTTGTTGGACTTCCTAATTTCAAACACTACACAGCTGATTGCATTAGTGAAAGTTAGGGGTATCTTAGGTAACCGTGATAACAGAGTAATCATGGTTTGCAGTAAATGATAGGAAAGAGACATGGGTGGGACAAGAATATTACATTTTAAAATAGCTAACTTTACTAAGCTGCAATCCATACTGCATGCTACTAAATGGGTTTGTCCAAAGAACACCAAGAAATGTTTTAAGGATATATTAACCACTTCACCAATAGGCCTATTTCGGACACTTTTTGTTTACAAGTTAAAATCAATATTTTTTCCTAGAAAACTACTTAGAACCCCCAAACATTATATATATTTTTTTAGAAAAGACTCTGGAGAATAAAATGGCGGTCATTGCAATATTTTTTGTCACGCGGTATTTGCGCAGCGGTCTTTAAAACGCCATTTTTTGGGGAAAAATTACATTTCACTGCATTTAAAAAATACTAAACAGTAAAGTTAGCCCATTTTTTTATATATTGTGAAAGATGATGTCACGCCGAGTAAATAGATACCCAACATGTTACGGTTTAAAATGACGCCCCCCCGTGGGATGGCGACAAACTACGGTCAATAGAGATCTCAATAGGCGACACTTTAAATTTATTTAACGGTTACCAGTTTAGAGTTAGAGTGTAGCTCTTTTTTTTAAATTATTGCTCACGCTCTGACGATCGCGGCGATACCTCACATGTGTGGTTTGAACAGCGATTTCATTCGCGGCTCGACTTCCGTATACTTATTTTTTGTGCGCGAGCTAACGGTGACCGGGGCGGCAAAATTTTTTTTTTTCCCCATTTATTTTATTTATTTAACTTTATTACAGTTTTTAAAAAAAAAAAAAAATCTGATCACTTTTATTGCTGTCACAAGCAATGTAAACATCCCTTGTGACAGCAATATGTAGTGACAGGTACACTTTATGGAGGGATCGAGGGTCTAAAAGACCCTAGACCCCTCCACTACACTTCCCTGTATGCAAAACGTGGAAAACAGCGTTTTTGCATACAGCCGTTTTTCAAATTTGCCGCCGTTTTGCAGTACACTAACCCGGAAGTGACGTCATGGACGCCGCCTCCGGGTTACGTCATCGGAGACCCGATCGATGCCGTTTCCGTCATTTATCGGGACTCCATCCAGCCGGCGGACGCGCTGGCTGGGTGCTCGGGGCTCCCGGTGGGACGGGAGCCCCGGTAAAAGCCGCAGAAGGCGGATCAATCGGTACCGACGGAAAGCCGACCGTCGGCTTTAAACCACGGTCTAGCTAGAGGCATCATCCCGGTATACCCCCGCAAAGTTTTGGACGTCATATGACGTCCGCCCAGGGGGAAGTGGTTAAACAGCATTCAGTAGTGCATTTCACTTGGCAACAAATATAAGGAACAAAGGTTAAAGATGGATGGCTAAATACGAAGATAAAAAGGCATACAAATGAGAAAAAAAATGTCCTTTAAAATAAATTGGTATTTCAAAACTAAAAAGAATGCAAAACACAAGGGCAGGTAAAACAGATTGAGAAACACATTGCTGAGGAGAGTAAAAATAAATATAAATATATATATATATATATATATATATAAATTAATATATTAACTGGGTACTTTCCCCGCCTTCCTGCGCAGGCCAAATTTTCAGCTTTCAGCAATGTCACACTTTGAATGACAATTTTGCGGTCATGCAACTCTGTACCCAACAAACTTTTAATCATTTTGTTCATACAAATAGAGCTTTGTTTTGTTTTTGTTTTTTTTTGGTAAAAAAAATTAAAAAAAGACTGAAAATAAAAAATAAATAAAAAAAAAAACAGTTTTCTTTTGCTTCTGTTATAAAATTGTGCACATAAATAAGAGCCTGTGGCAAAAGCCAGCTTATATCCTCACCCAGGAAGGAGGGGGGAGGAGGGGGGGGGCCTAAGGACCCACAGTGACCACCGAACTTTTAGAGGGCTGGGGGGAGGGGGGGGGGGAGGGGGCTCCCACCATCCTGGGGAGGGGCCCACGTCCACCCCAAAAACCCTCCAGGAGTAAAGGGGGGACAGCTACTTACCATAACAGGGACAGGGTGAGCACCACTCCTGACCGACCACCACTTCATCGAGATGTGGGTGGCTGTTGGCCAGGAGGAAGGCTGCGACTCAGGTGGAAGACAGGTCGTATGTGTCCTCGCGAGACGTTTACCTCGCATGCCAACCCCCGTTCAGTGGGGCTATGTGGCGGCTGACCTAGCGCGGAGCTGGCCAGACTGGAGGCTGACCCTCTGGATCTAGGTTATCCATCACCCAGTCCGGCAGCTGATAGTAGATTCTCACAGGAACAAGATAAAGGTAGGAAAAAATCAATTTAAAAGGAAAATTGCCAGGACCAGAGATCCCAGCAAGGAACTAGGTCCTTACTCCTGTCTAGGCAGAAAAAAAGTGTGCCTATAGCTGAATGTGGCCCCACAATGACTATACCCCCTGGGACTGCCCATAGGCATAGTCAAGCTTTTTCCTGCCGAGTGTCATACTCCTGTAGGGGGCAGTATAACCCAATGGCTAAAAAGAAACAGGAGCTGTGTCCATCAATGAACGAAAGAGAAGTATTTGATCGCCTGCTGATTTTGTCCGTTTGCCCACTGACAAAGAAATGATCAGCCTATAATTTTAATGGTAGGCTTATTTTAACAGTGAGAGACAAAACAACAAAAAAACTCCAGAAAACACATTTCAAAAAAGTTATAAGATGATTTGCATTTTAATGACTGTAATACGTGTTTGATTCCCCTATCAATCAGCAAGATTTCTGGCTCCCAAGTGTCTTCTATACAGGTAACGAGGTAAGGTTAAGGAGCTCTCTCTTAAAATAAGTACTCCTAATCTCAGCTTGCTACCTGTATAAAAGACACCTGTCCACAGAAGCAACCAATCATTTAAATTCCAATCTCTGAAACCATGGCCAAGACCAAAGAGCTGTCCAAGGATGTCAGGGAAAAGATTGCAGACCTACACAAGGCTGGAATGGGCTACAAGACCATCGCCAAGCAGCTTGGTGAGAGGGTGACAACAGTTTAGTGTGATTATTTTTGGTCAGTTACTAGCTCTAAAGCAGGTACGGACTGCACCAAAATGGGCAGGGTGCAGCTCGTTTGGGGGGGAGAAGATGGCCAAAAAATTAAAGGAACTTTAAAACTTGACAGTGAAGGGAAAGAAAAAGAGGAAAATATTACAGACAGTGAGTGAAGACCAGAGGATGCTACTATGGCCAGTGTTGGAAGTGTATAATGCCTAGGACCAATGCGCATAGGCAGACAGAATACTATTGTAGCCTCAGAACACACAAGGAGAAAATAATATGCTCTGGTACACAATTAAAAAGGATGTTCGCAAATGCCAGGAGTTTGGTGAATAAAATGACAGAACTGTAACTACTGATACACGAGAAGGATTTTTGACTTTGTGGGAGTAAAAGAAACCGGGTATGGCAGCTTACATTGCAACTCTTCAGGTGTACTTCCTGTATCGGCGAAACAGGGTAAGTAGATACGGGGGAGGGGTGTGCATGTATGTCAAGAGTGATTTGATAGTAACTACGAGGGATCACATTACAAGGGAGGAGGTAGAATCCTTGTGGCCGGAGCTTCAAGAGAAAAAACAAAATGTAAAATGATTAGTGGGTGTATACTACAGGCCCACTAACCTGAAGGATGAGGAGGAGACTGTTCTATTTTCACAGTTAGAAATGGGGGTGAGGCAGTGCAATGTTATTATCATGACATGACAGGGACTTCAAGTATCCAGATATTGACTGGGCAGATGGAACTGCTCAGTTCTCTATGGGCCGTCATTCCCTAAATGTCTTGCAGGAGAATTTCATGTATGCTGCCTTGAAGTCAGAACCCAACTGATGATGGAGCAAATAGAAATTAAATAGACTGCAGTGCACCGGAATCAGGAAACAGACATTCCCAATGAACATATGAGGAGATGTGTGAAATATAATTGCAGTGCAGTACTCTGTGAGCTCAGATTACAGTAAACTAAGTGGAGTTCCTGACTTTAGCACATTTGTGATATTTGCAGAATTAAACCATTTCTGGATGATTTTTACTATTAAAATTAAATAAGATAATACTGAAAGAAAGCAGGATCATAGGCATGAATGGGGTTGTACTCAACACAATCCCACCACTAGCAAAACATATATGGAAACAAGCAGGACATGCAGCAAATATCCTCTAAACTTTATAAGAAACACTTAGAATAAAAAAGATAACCATGATGAAATATAAAAGTAAACATTAGCCTTGAGAACTGTGAATATGTCCTGTATGTTTAAAGGTTTCCAATTTCGAATAACTGCCCTTTCCATTGGGCCCCTGCCAGCTTATTTCTTTGGGGCCATATATAAATATTTGGGGGCAGAAGATTGTACAGTACGATATGATTTAACACAACATACAATACATACATAGGATGTCAGTAATATATAGAGTGGCCTCTTAGGGAAGAGGATTTCCTGCAAAGGTCAGTGCTGCCCTTTGGACCTATACTGTTGTAGTTACAGCACAGTCCAGAACAGATAAACAGGACCATTAATCTATCACCAGTCTGGGAATTTAATGGTCTTATCTATGCTGGAAAAAGACAATAATGGGGGAAAAAAAAAGATGACAATATGACAAGATGTACAGTAATGCTTGGCTAATTGATTAATCTCACTTTTTTGAAAGTTTGAAATGATAGATTTTATCCAACCACTTTGTATCCCTTAACTACTTAAGGACCGGGCCTATTTCTGACATTTGATGTTTACAAGTTAAAAATCAGTATTTTTTGCTAGAAAATTACTTATAACCCCCAAACAATATATATTTTTTTTTTAGCAGAGACCCCAGAGAATAAAATGGAGATCGTTGCAATACTTTTTGTCAAACCGTATTTGCGCAGCAGTCTTACAAACGCAATTTTTTTGGAAAAAATACACTTTTCTTTATTAAAAAATTAGAAAACCGTAAAGTTGGCCCAGTCTTTTTCTATAATGTGAAAGATAATGTTACGCCGAGTAAATAGATACCCAACATGTCATGCTTCAAAATTCCGTACGCCTAGCGGAATAGCGACAAACATTGGTACTTAAAAATCTCGACGCTTTAAAAATGTCTACAGGTTACCAGTTTAGAGATACAGAGGAGGTATAGGGCTAGAATTATTGCTCTCACTCTAACAATTGCGGCGATACCTCACATGTGTGGCTTAACCACCGTTTAAATATGTACGTATGCGTTCGCTTCTGCGCAAGCTCGGAAAGACGGGGCTCTTTAAATTTTTTTTTTTTTCTGTTTTTATTTTACCTTATATTTTTACACTGTCCTTTTAAAAAAAAAATTTTGATCACATTTATTCCTATTACAAGTAATGTAAACATCTCTTGTAATAGAAATAACAGGTCCTCTTTAATGTGAGATCTGGGGTAAAAAGACTTCAGATCTCACATCTACACTTAAAAGCAAAAAAAAAAATATATATATATATTTTTTATTAGCATGAAAAAAAAAAATGGGCTCTTTAAGGCCGTTGGGAGGAAGCGACATATAACGTCGCTCCGGTACCCCAAGGCCATAGAGATGGCCCCCACTGGACTACCTGCCTAGGACCCAAAAGGACCGATTATTTTCCCTGCTACTGACGGCTCCGGTAAGCGGGAAAAATGACGGGGAAGCAGCGGGAGGGGGGCACCTCTCCCATCTCCCATAAAACTGATCCCGCGGCAAATCCGCTGCTGGGACCACTTCTACGTGAAAGAGGACCGCCCAGGCTGTAAGAAAATACCGAGGTTATGACAGCTATCTGCTGCCATAACACCTGTATTTAACGTCAAAGTACCGACGTAAAACTGTGGCGGGCGGTCTGTAAGTGGTTAATAGATGAGGAACACAGCAGGTAATGTCAAAGAGGATAAAAGAAAATGCATACTTACTCTGACGCCCGGAAGACCACTGAGACCTGGGGGCCCATCTTTTCCGACCAATCCAAAGGCTCCCTTTTCTCCTTTCTCTCCTTCTGGTCCCGGTTCACCCTTCTCCCCCTTTAAGAAATACCCATAGAGAGGATTGCTGTACATTTCAATATACACAGCGACTTACTATATTCTAATGTAAATAAACTCCAAATATTTAAAAAAATATTTCTTACTTTCGGCTATAAAACAAATCCAATGAAAAATGGGGGAAAAATTGGATTTTTGACTTACCGTAAAATCTATTTCTCTGATGTTCATTGAAGGACACAGCTTTAGATCTTCATAACCATTGGGTTATACTGCCCCCTGCAGGAGTAGGACACTAGGCAGAAACTTTAGCAGCCTGCAAAACCTTGCGGCCAAAAGAAGCATCCACAGATGCCAACACATACACTTTAAAATTTTGTGAAAGTGTGCATCGACCTTGCAAACCTGCGTCACTGACACCTGATGAAAGCCCGGGAAGTACCAAGCGCCTGAGTAGAGTGCACCCTGACAGGGAAGGGAGGAACCCGACCCTTGATGGAATAGGCCTGAATCACTGTCTGTCTAACCCATCTGGAAATGATCGCAGAGGAAGCCTTTACAAGGCCCATCCGTGAGCACAAAGAGTGTCTGACTTCCTAAAGATTCAGTAGCTGCCAGGTACATCTTAATTGCCCGGACCACATCCAAGGCATGCAAGGCAATTTCCTTCCAATGTTTAGGCCTGCAACACAGGGAAAGCAACACAATGTCTTCATTCAAATGAAAACTGGAGACAGCCTTTGGAAGGAACGGCGGACAGAGGGTAAAGAACCACCTTAGCTCTGTGAATCACCAGGTAAGGTGAACGACAGGATAATGCCAGGAGGGAGGGAGGAGGAGGAACCAAATGTCATTAGAAGACGACCGCCAAAGCCGACACCTGGCCCTTGATGGTACTCAAGGCCAATTTCTGTTTAACCCCCCATTGAAGGAAGGTCAAGGTCCGAGCCACCTAGAAGGAGCGAGGATGAACCCCAAGTGACTCACACCATGCAATGTACGTCTTCCACATACAATGGTAGATCCTCCTAGAAGTAGATTTTCTAGCGTTAAACATTGTAGGAATCACCCACTCAGACAAACCTCTATCCTTCAGCACCTGGCATTCAACAGCCAAGCCATCAAAGCCAGGGATTGTAAAGCAGGATCGAAGATCAGTCCTTGGGACAGCAGATCCTCCCTGAGAGGTAGCTTCAAAGGAACGTCGGTGACCAGCCGCACCAGATCGGTGTACGCCAGGAGGTGGATCAGACCACTCAAACAGCCCCACCATATGTTGGAGGGAGGGGTAGGATGGGGGACAGATGACAAAGCGGGGGGACCCAGGGGTCCGACCGTCCCAAGGAGAGGCCCACATCCAACTCAAAACCCTGCAGTGGGAGAGGGGAGACATCTACTCACCATACCAGGAATCAGGTGGGCACTGCTCCAGACAGAACCCCTCTCCATCGAAATGGGGGCTGTCGGCCAGGAGGAATGCTGCAACTCAGGCTGAGATGCGGTCGTATGCAACCCCGCGAGGCGTTTAACTCGCTGGCCAATGTCGCGGCCAACTGGGGTGACCACTTGATCTAGATTATCCAGCCTGTCGCCCAGTCCGGCAGTTGATTGTAGATCTCACAGGGATAATCCAGGAGAAAAAAAATGTCTTTCTAAAAATAAAAAAATACCAGAACCAAGATCCCAGCAAGGAACTAGGTCCTAACTCCTGACTAGGCAGAAAAAAAATGGAGTGCCTATAGCAGAGAGGGGGAGTATACCCCCTGGGACTGCCCATGGGCGTAGCCAGACTTTTTTTCTGCCTAGTGTCCTACTCCTGTAGGGGGCAGTATAACCCAACCGTTATGAAGATCTGAAGCTGTGTCCGTCAATGAACGCTAGAGAAATAAAACATTTTTCCATCAATTTTTAAAAAAAATCACAATAAGCGTATATTGATTGGTTTGCGCAAATGTTATAGCGTCTACAAACTATGGGATAGATTTACGGAATTTTTTACAATTTTTACAATTAATTTACTAGTAATGGCGGCAAACAGCAGTGGCGAAATTGTGGTGGACAAATTGGACACCAAGTGACACTAATACAGTGATCAGTGCTAGAAATATGCACGGTCACTATACTAATAACACTTGCAGGCAGGGGTTAACATCAGGGGCAATTAAAGGGTTAAATGTGTGCTTAGTGAGAGCTTGCTAACTGTGTGGGGGTTCCTGTACTATGGGAATGCAGAGATTCATGTTCCTGCTTTGTAGAAACACAGAATCATAACCTTCCCTTTTCATAGAACGGTGCACAGTGCACACCGGACACGGGGGTGCAGAATCGCGTATAGGTACATGATTTTGCACACGAGAGCCGCCTTGCTGCCGTATATATACAGTATATGGTCAGCAAGCTGTTAAGTAACATACTGAAAATTGATGTTTATACTACAGGGGTCTATGTAACAATGTTTTACCCACAAATCACACAAAATAAATCGAATGTAAACAATGAAGGGATAGCCCGATATGGTTTTTTCAGGGCTGATACCGATATTTTGGTCACAACGTATCGGTATCAGCCGATATGGGCCGATATTTTGTACATTTAAAGTTTTGAAAAATAAAGCCAATTTTTGACACAAATCTGGTACTAAACATGTTAATGTTTGCTTAATGACTGGCTTGCTGGCACCCTGTGGAAGGTGGCTGGCTGGCACCCTGTGGTAGGTGGGTGGTTGGCTGGCACAGGGGCTGTGGATGGCTGGCTGGTACAGGACCTGTGGGCGGCTGCCTGGTACAGGACCTGTGGGCGGCTGCCTGGTACAGGACCTGTGGGCGGCTGCCTGGTATAGGACCTGTGGGCGGCTGCCTGGTACAGGACCTGTGGGCGGCTGCCTGGTACAGGACCTGTGGGCGGCTGCCTGTCTGGCACAGGGGCTGTGGGTGGCTGGCTGTCTGGCACCCTGTGGTGGGTGGCTGGTACAGAGCCTGTGGGTGGCTGGCTGGTACAGAGCCTGTGGGTGGCTGGCAGGTACAGTGTCTGTGGCTGGCAGGTACAGGGCCTGTGGGTGGCTGGCTGGCTGGCTGGTACAGGGCCTGTGGGTGGCTGGCTGGCTTGCTGGTACAGTGCTTGTGGGTGGCTGGCTGGTACAGGGCCTGTGGATGTGGGTGGCTGGCAGGTACAGGGCCTGTGGATGTGGGTGGCTGGCTGGTACAGGGCCTGTGGATGTGGGTGGCTGGCTGGCACCGGGCTGCTGTGGGTGGGTGTATGGCTGTGATACACTCCCGCGAGACTAATCCCGACTCCAGACGAGGCTGTCCAAAGTGAGGGAGGCGGCCTAAGAAGGTAGAATGACGTCACAAAAATATTGGCAATATCGGCCAGTTCCGGGGCCGATACCGATATATCGTTGAAAGTGCATATCGGCCCCCGAAATATCGGCCTTGCCTATAATCGGTCTATCCCTAAAACAATGTGTGAATCGTGCTTGAAAGCATTGTTAACCTTCAGAGTGCCAAAATATTTTTTTTCTGGAATCGATTAGGTGCAAAAAAGTAAGCTAATGCACACCTAGTTTACAACATCTGTGAATTAAGGGTGAATTGCATGAACACAGGTGCAGAAATCATATATTGGGCTTCCTTAAAAAAATTTTTTTGAAGTAAAAATAATAGGTAGCACTCCAAACAACTAACGTTTTGATTTTTATATATTTAAGAAAGAGGGCAACATATACATACAAAACAGTACACCAGAGTACATGCACAGGGTCTCCCACAGTTCCTCTTTCTAAAGACAATCTCTCAGCTACAAGCATTATTTTCATTAGAACATCGAAGAGATCCAGGCTAATAGTAAAGCAAATATCAATTAACAATACACATGGGTAGATACCAGAAAAAAAAACCTTCAGCTGACATGCAGACACTAAGGATCAGGCGGAGGTGGAAATCACAAAGTTTTGGAGTAAAAACCTTTGTCTCAAGTGACCTGGATCCTATATTCTACTACATACCTTCATTCCATCAGGGCCCATCATGCCGTTGTCCCCCTCCAGACCTGTTTCCCCCTGTAAAAATAAGAGTGCTTGTTTTAAAAAAGTTTACTATACACACACACACACACACACACTATATATATATATATATATATATATATATATATATATATATATATATATATATATTAGTAGTAACATTAGTACAAAAAAAAAAAGAAGCACTAGAGTGCCTTCAATAAATTATTCATCAGTTATAATTTCAGAATGAATCTGTATTCTGGTTCCGTTAGCTGGGGAATAATAAGTACAGTGGTATACTCACTCTCTGGCCTATCAGTCCTTGTTCTCCTGGAATTCCCAAAGGTCCGATATCTCCCTGAGGAGAACAATACAAGATGAGATTCATAATGTATAACTCTTTTATATTTATTACTGAACGGCGCAAAACACAAATTCACTTAAAGTGATTGGATGTGTAAAAAAAAAGCAAGTCCTACTTACCAGCTCTGTGCAATGGTTTTGCACAGAGCAAGTCCAATGCTTCTCTTCTGGGGTCCCCCGCCGACACTTCTGGCTCCTCCTCCCTGCCCAGTGCCCCCATGGCAAGTCACTCGATATGGGGGCACTTCTGCAGGCTCGACCCAAAGCTGTGGTTAGTCTGTCCATAGACACACACAGCGCAGCTTGGCCCCACTCTGCACTCTCTCCTCACAGGCTATGATTGACAGCAGCATGAGCCAATGGCTCTCGCTGCTGCCTCCATGTCCAGTAAGGTCAGAGAGAGCCACTGCTCTCTGGTAAAGCACTGGATCGAGATCGGACTTAAGGTGCTGGTGGGAATCCTGGTCAGTGAAAGTTTTGTACCTTAATGCAGAGAAGATACACTATTTATTACCAACTTTGGACGCACCCCTGTAACCAGTTTTCTCCTCTGGTACATAAATGATCACCAATGCCAAGAGACCTCAATTTGTAATTAAAATGTTTATGGGGCACCTTGTCAAATGCTTTGGTAAAAAACTAGACACACTACATCCAGAGGCCTTCCTCTATCCAGATTAAAGCTCGCTTCCTCATAGAATGTTAATAGGTTGGGCTGGCAAGAATATTTCATAAATCCATGCTGGGTTCTACGAATACTATACTTTTTTTCACCAGAAAATTATTGGAAATGGTCCCTTAACATCCGTTCCAATCGTTTACAAACAATTGATGTTAGGCTGACTGGTCTGTAGTTATCAGGTACATATCAGCCCCTTTTTGATTACCATTCCAGTCAGTAAACTGTCTTTAAAAGATTAGGAATAACAGTCTAACAATGACCTGGCTAAGTGCTCTGAGAACTCTAGGGGGTAAGCCAACTGGCCCTGGTGATTTGTTTACATTAAAGCTAAACTCCACCCAAAAGGGGAAATTCCGCATTAAGGAACTCGTCCCCTGCTCCTCTTGCACAATTGGCACTTTTAAAGAGGGGGGGGGGCAGGTACCCGATTTTGACAGGTACCTGCTCCCACTTCTGTTCCAATCGCCGCGGCCAGGTGAGTGGCTGTTTTTTAAAAAGTCAGCAGCTTCACTTTTTGTAGCTGCTGACTTTGACAGGTGCCTTGAAATCCTCTAAGTTTTTTAAAAACACTAGCTTCTGTTAGTCTCAGGGGTAACCTCCTTGCTGTGTTGCTAACACTACCGTCTTGTTCATTATACCCCTCCTTTTCCATGGTAGAAACAAGGTACGATAATAGATTGGATTTGGCTTTTCTTGCTTTTAGCAAGGTAATAGTCAAAGATTGAGAAATCCCTCTATCCTTAATGACCTGGGATTCAACAGCCATGCTGCTGGACCGTGAGCTAGCACATCTGGCCTGTTGGGAAGGGGCCAGGGGTTGTCTGCTACAAGTTGGAGTATGTCTGTGTATCAGGTTCTTCTGGGCCAGCTTGGAGCAATTAAAAACACTACTTTTCTCTGTTGCTCTATTTTGTGGAGCAGGTAAGGCAGAATTTACACTGTTGAGAAGGCATAAATTAGCCCAAATTGAGACCAGGGGATTATTAGGGAATCCAAGATCAGGGCTAGAGGATCCCTGGTTCTGGCAACAGAATGCCCCATTTTTGGCATATCAGATTGAACACATATGAACAAAGATACTATTCCACTTGGTTCAAGTGGTGGCAGCTGAGACAATCTGCCTGGCAATTATCCACTCTTGTGGACTGCAGAAATAGGATTTCTGTCAATGAAAGAATCTCGCTTGCTTCCTTCAAGGCAGCCAGGCTCCTCATGCCCCCTAGATGGTTGATATATGCCCCCATGGTGGAATTATCTGACTGTACCTGGATTACGTGTCCCTTCAGGAGCAGCCTTGAGCTCCAGAATGTTAATGAAGAGCTCCATATCCTGTCTTGACTATGTACTTTACAACATTTATCAGGCTGGAGAGGAGTGTTCCAATCCTTGACAGTAAAGACTTTCTAGTGGCAGGATAGGAAGGACTTTGCTACTGTTAGGCCACTTTCCCACAGGTGGACCGTTCAGATCCGCCTGTCCGTTTTTTTTTGGCGGATCTGAACGGATGCCCCAGGCATCTCTATGGGGCATCGTATGTCAGCTGAGACATGTCCGCTGACATCCGATCCGTCAAATCTGGACGGATGGAAACCCTATTTTCCATCCGTCCAGCGGATCGGATCGGATGAGAATGGACAGACGGTTCATTCTCATCCGATTCCCCCATAGAGAACAGCGGGGACCTGACAGCTCTGTCTCTACACACAGCGCGGAGACAGAGCTGTCATCTGCCTGCTCAGCGGGGGATCAATCCCCCGCTGAGAAAACAGAGTCCGCCGACAGACTCTACAGTGTGAAAGGGGCCTTAAAGTGGTTCTAAGGCCTCTTGCACATAATACTCCTGATTGAGCTTTTACTTTTTCCAGACGTTTTTTTTGTACGTATTTGCGTGTATTTTCACGCAAGTCCGCGAAAACTTATTCTCGCGTTCTCGTTCTGCACAATATGTAAATGGACATTTGCACACATTTGTGCGTACGCAATCGCGCGCAAGAGGCGTAAATTACTGACCAAAAACGCCAACTTTTTTTTTTTTAACTGAAGAATGCACAGCATTTGTTTACATGCCTGTGGGCATAGGCACATTACTACTAATGGACTGTATTCTAGCTTTTTTTAAAAAGAAGCTGTACCGAGTTTTTTCAAGCTGCATTGTGCAAGAGGCTTAAAAGCTGAGGAGAAAGAGCCTGCTTTTTCCATGCCAACAATGTCTGGAGTGTTTGAATTGTTCTGTGGACATTTTCTGACAACTACCTGGGGTATGAGTCCTTCTGAAGAAGGTTGACTATTGAGCCTGTGACTTTGAATGCACTGGGTTCTATGTAGGGCCAGCAGAGGTGCTAAGAACTTTGAGAACAGAGGATAGATTGAAGGGCAGTGTGACAAAATGGGAGTTAAATTATTACCGGTAATTATTGCCTGATGCAAAATCAAATTCAGGAACTTACACAAATTGTTTTTAAAAAATACACTCACATAATTTTTTTGCACAAATACCTGCGTGCTTTTTCTGCCTTAAGTTCAAATTTAAACTGAGTGTTTATTTAGCCATAATACACAGTTTTACTTTAACTGTCAGGAAACTAATTTCTATAATGGGAGAAGTCAGCAATAGACACCAAAATTTCCCTCAGTACTTTATTACATTTGTGGTGAACAGGTGACAGGTCCACTTTAAATCCATCAGCATGTTGAGAATGTTTAATTCAGCAACAGCTGGCACAGCAAAGATAGCTCACTCCGGGAATTAGCTGACATTACTTTCAATTTTCTATTTTAAAGCACAGCTTTAATTCCAGACTTTTCTTTCTTCCTGTTTTTATACTATAAATATTTCTTAGTTTGCTGCCTGTGATGCTCTGACCCTTTGTTCAGAAAACAAACTACTGCTGTTAGGCACAGGGAAGAGTCTTGGGAAAGGCAGCTGCATTGTGTGCACAGTCTTCAGCTCTCCAGCTAAGCAGGACATGTAAACCTTCAGAACAGGACATGGAGGTAGCTTGTGCAATCCATCCATAGCTGTCTAGTCTCCAGCTGAGATAAGAGTCTCACGCTGGCAGGCACAGAAAGCAGTCCGCTACTGTGAGCCTCGTGTTTCTGAATGACCGCACTGCGCGCATCAATGGGGTTTTGTTCGCGGAAAAAATGGACAGGAGGGGAGGATGGTTCAAGTTTCACCTCTGTCACAAAAGGGGAACAGTAGCCTCTGTCATGAGCCAAGGATGGTTTGCCAAAAACAATGATACAGGGGGTTCTGAAAAATGCAGAGGCGCAGTAAAAAGAAGAAAAGCTGCAAACGGCGACCTCCAAAATAAACAGGATGACATTAAAGCAAAAATGTCTTTGAGAGAGTACCAAGAACAAATCTGACGGGGACACCTGTTACTGCAGAGAGGGGACACTCAGAAATAGATTTTACTTTCTTATCTTCCATCTAAAATGAGGCATGGCAATGTCCTCTCTATAGTGTTCTCCTGACTTATAACATCATTTCAGAGTATCTTAATGGCCAATCAAGAGATGGTTCCCATCATACAAATATGTGAGATGGTTTATTGGTCAATAAAGCCAGTTTTAACAGAAAGCACTATTGCTGGAATCTGTCTTCCATTATTCCTAATTCAGCACCTGCCCATGTTTTGGTAAAAATGTCTTCCTGTTCACCAAAATTCCCTCGGTCTTTATCCATGCCCACTTAACAGCTAAACACAATGGGGATGGAATATTACATGTTGATTGATGGAGGCGTCACCTCCCTGTAATTCTAAGCACATACAAGCAATAGACACAGGATGGAGGGATGTGAAACAGGCTGTGTTTGGCAGAACCTCCCTCTAGATAGCCCACACCATGTTTTTGCATTAAAAGTTTTGAGTTCAAATACATACTTTTATGACAATTAAAAATATTTATTGGATATTGTGTATTTTTCTTTTGTATTTCAAAGGCTTTTTTTGAACATGTGACTATAAGTGCCTCACACTAATGTGTCCCTGCAGATGGGCTGGGAAAGAGCTAGGTCACCTGACACCTGTATATCGATTATGAAAAAAGGTACAAATTTTTTTTTTTTAATAAAAAAAAAAAAAAAAAACAGTGCCGTCAACCGTATACATAAATAGAAGGGATGATATAAAATAAATAGTGTTTGTTTAGTATCGCTTTACTTGCCTTTATCCCCAGCAGCACAGCAGCACACCCTTCTTTTTATCCCCATCTGCTTTGCTTTAGCCACCAGGAGGGCTCTTTGCCCACTTCTTGTGACAGCGCTAGAGCAATAAGCAAGTAGCAGCAGTGCTGTTACCACGAGAAGGAACTGGAGTCGCATGCTCCATATCTAAAATTACTGGATATTTCTCTTCCTTCTCAGCAGCTGAATGTAGCGATAATGGAGCAATTAATAGGTGAATATTTTCTGATGGGAAGGGGCCATTGAAATATATCTGTTGTACTGTCCTTCATGCGAAAACACACAGAACTGCTTTAAGAAACTACAATTTAACTCTCCAGGATTTTTTACAAGCTAAATTGTAATCTCATTTTTAGTGATGCCTCAAAGGTAATCTCTCACAAAGCAAAAGCACTAATGGATACAGCCATTCCATTATTTCAGGTGTCCTGTCCCTGTGAAGTGAAAAATGGCTATTCAAAATCAAAATTATTTTACCAAATATTGTTTGTCAGTCTATGTGCTCTGTTTGGATTGTTCACACTGATAACCTCACTCGTTAGTGGTGGCCTGCAAATAATGACTTTTTAATCTTGTTTTATACCAAAGACACTGCCGGAGAAGGTTGTAGGATCTTTGGCATATTGAAAAACTGTCCCATTTATGGCCAACACAAAAGAGCAAAGTGTCCAGTATTCAAACTGCTGATGGTGGCCAAATATGCATGGAAATAGCAGTATTGTACAGGTAAGATAAGGAAGGGGTCAGTCTACAGATTTTAAAAAGACCTGTTTTAACATCCATTCTGTCTGAATAAATATGCAAATAAATATGTAAGTAGATTGTCACCTATAGGGCATTATTTCATGGTACAATGGTTTCCAAAGCCTGGTTGGTGCCAGAAACAATTTTAAAGTGCCTTTGACAACCCAAAACGTAACATGACCCACACACCTATCCTCCCCAAAACCCTAAAATGTAACCTAACCCACAAATGAACCTTAAATTCTCTAAAATGGGTAACCATTAACCTACTCTTGCAATCTTATCCTAAACACTTAACTTGATTCTAATATTTAACCTCACGCTAACCCTAATCTACAAATTGTTAAAACAGACCCTTAACACAAAGCCTAAATCTTATTCCAATAATCATTTCATCCTTGTTGTAAGCAGAGATGTATTCTGCACTGGAATTAGCACTGGAAGCTCCCTGTGCCCAGTTCCATTCCAAGCCACATTGACTTCATACATTTGTGGACTTTTAGAAGCCGATTATCATACAACAGAGATAACATTCAGAATTTTAAGGCGCAGAGAACATGTACCCAATATCAATTTCTCTATGAATTTTCCTTAAAATCTCATCTTGTACAAGTGTCCACTTCCAGCTAGCCAGAATTATGCCTCACCTTCATTCCTGGTTCACCTGGTGGTCCCGGTTCTCCCTTTGCCCCTGGAGGTCCCTAGAATACATTAAAACCATTTAAATATTTGAGACATTTGTTTTCATGGTAAAAAGAAGTGACTTCTTTGTAAAGATTTTAATGTTATCTGGCAGTGTGGATATGGGAACTATTGAGTCGTGTGAATTGAGAATTTAAAAACAATGCTTGAGCCCAATTCTTTTTTTTGTTTAGTTTTGCTGATTACTTCAAATCAGAGATAACCATCCATATTCCCATCGCACACATTCCTGGAAAATGCTCTACTGGGTGCTACAGCAACCAACAGCTGGAGACTTTTACATTACACAGTGTAGATATTTGCCAACACACCACAGATCTTCAATTTGAGTCCAAGTGGCTTTATTGAAGTATGATTACATCAAAAACAAGAGAGTGCAATGTTTCGGAGTCACGCAGGACCCTTTCGTCAGGCATGTGAGGTATGTGAAACGTATGAAAACATAAAGAGGAACAATTCAGTAAAACGTGGTATTACTGGCATGACTTTCAATATTTGCGGGACTATGCTTCCTACCCATCCTCTCCAGTCGCACTGGCTCCATTCTAGTAAAGATCAGCTACTCTGCACCTTTGGCTTTCTTGGTGGGCACCAGTCTCGGACCCCCTTACCCCCACAACCCTCCTCCTTTTTTTTTCTTCTTTCTTTTTCCTTTTTTTCCCCCTTTCCATTTTCTCCTGCCCACTTTTCTGGGCATCCTTCCTGATTCCCATATACTGTATGTCAATAATCACGTAGAAACGTTCTCTGGGCTTAAGCCTGACCTGCTCAGACCCCCGCTTACATACGAGTGCTATGTGGTTAGGAATAATTCGTTCCAGGGGCTTTGTTTTGCACTGATGTTTTCCATGTGATCAGATCTCTAATGTTCCAAGAGACGGGTAAGATGACTGTTACTGATGTGTATGTATTTTTTTATTATTCTCATTGTTATGTACTATATGACTGTATTTTCTGCTGTAATGTACAATGTGTTTTGCTAAAGATTGAAATAAAAACTATAACTGAAAAAAAAGATGATATATTCTGACCCCACACTTAGACCCAGTGCTGCCCAGTTCATCATACCTGGCTCCCATCCTATCGTTCTTAAAAGCTATGGATAAAGTTCACTAAAAGTTACTTTGTAGCCAAATCATGAAGCCAAAAATGTCATTTCTAAACCTCAAAATGATTTAGTGGGCTGGGTATACAAACTGTAATGAGTTTATAATGATTTTAACATTTGTTTTTAATGTTCAGATGTTTAGATATGAGGGCTGAAAAAATACTCAGATGCGAAGCAGGTCAGAATTTTGTGTGTGTACACAGAAGATTACACTACTTGGCCCAAAATCAAATTATATACAGTTATAAACATTTTGCTCATCTAGAACTGATGCTAATCAAACTAGTCCCAAGGGAATATTAAGGGATCATTCCCTAGTTCAGCTGTTACCCTACAGTGAATACACATAAAGCATTAAACGTCCATTTGCTGTATCTGTGTGACTCCTAACATTAGTGACTAATCCAACAAACAATAGGGACTGATTACAAAGGGTTTGCTTCCAAGTACTGCCTCTGAGTTTATTGTATAAATACCTTATGTCCAATTTCTCCCATAGCCCCAACAGGTCCTGCAGGTCCAGGTGGCCCCTAAAACAGTAAAATATTAACATTAGTGTACTTTAAAAAGGGACATAATTTCTTAATTTCCCTTAAACCTTCAAGCCCAAATAAAACCCTTGCTATATATTATTGTAATGCAGTCATTCTGCCTATACATTAATATATATGAGACAATTTTACTTTCTTTTTTATAACTGCTATGTGCTGCAGCAATGTTTGAAATACCCTGTGCTGGCACCACGTAACAGAGTCAGACTGTGGCTCTCTCACAAAGCAGCAGTCAGGCTCTCAAGTGATCCAATACACTCACCTAACAGTGGCCTGCCAGCACAGGGTATTTGTTGCTGTACTTAGCAGTTAAAAAAGTAAAAGAGAACAATATTTATTGTTGTATATTGTATATACTAATACAGGGATTACCAAATTATTGCCCTCCAGTTGTTCAGGAACTACAATTCCCATCATGCCTAGTCATGTCTGTGAATGTCAGAGTTTTACAATGCCTCATGGGATATATAGTTTTGCAACAGCTGCAGGGCCGTAGTTTGGGGATCCCTGCATTAATACATAGATGGGGTTTAGTTGAATTTTTATTTTTCAGTCATTAGATTTCTAAAATTTAAAACAATAAATTAAAATATTTTCACATTTTTGAATTGTCTGCATGTCTATTAATGGGAACAGCCATTTTGTTTTTAAAAGTTATTTGGCGCTGGTCAATCAAGATGGCTAAAAACCTGAACGAAGCCAGGGAAAAGATGTAGCCGAGGTACCTTGTGGGTGAAGGACTGTTGAAGCGGAGGTTAGTAATCCTGTCTTTAGTGCCAGTTTTATTCTATCCGATTATTATATCAGAAAGTAAAGATTTCTAGTAGAGGCGACTCATACTGACAGAAAAATAGGTCATGTCATTGCTGATCTTTACTTCTGAAAATGCCAGTTCTCTGGCTTTTATGTGGATCCTTTGTCATTTATACTGTCTAATCCAAAGCAAGTACTGTATCAGGATTTCTGGCACTTTCTGAATATTTATTGCAAAGGGGAGTAAAGCCAAAAGACAGCCAAGGCAACTAACATTTTCAAAAAGATATCAGCAATGGCAGATTACATGTTTCTCTCAGTAGATACAGTATATGGCAAAGGTACATGGACATGGGGATGGGAGAATTGATAGAGAAGCTTTGTGTATTCTAGGAAAATGACAATGCACATGCCATGTTAAAGGACTGAGAACCGTATTCAACATAGAAGCAGAAGGACAAGTATAGGATTGATTACGTGGGCTTTAATATTTCCAATGCTAATTGATATTTATTTTCCATACCGTTTGTAGTATCCTTCTTCCTACTCTGTGCACTACAGTGCTTCATATAATTGCTAGGGATGGGCTGAACACCCCCGTTTGGTTCACAGCAGAACTCTCGAACATGGGGAAATATTCTAACTCGAACGGCGAACCTCATTGAAGTCTATGGGAGCCCAACAGGAAAAATTAAAAGTGCCCATTTTGAAGGCTTATATGCTGGGGGGAACATGTATCAATAAAAAAAAAGAAAAAGAAAATGGTAAAACAATAGTTTTTTTCAGGAGCAGTGATTTTAATGATGTTTAAAGAGCAACAATAAAAATGAGAAATTCCTTTAAATATAGTGCCTTGGGGGTCCCCTTAATATTACTGTAAAGTTGCCCATCTGAAGCATGTATAGATCTTGCTAAAGCAAAAATTAAATTTCCAAAAAAAAAAAAAAAAAAAAAAAAGAGTCAAATCTCATTAAAATTATTTACGGTTACAATTGCCGACTCCCGGCTATTAAAAAAAAATTAAAGAAAAAAAAAAAGGCGTGGGGCCCCTCCAAAATCCATACCAGACCTTAATCCTCCCTGAGGAAGGCACGAAGTCCCGGTGTCGGCAGCAGCAGATTTTCATACTAAGTGTTAGTGTCTCTTTGGATAAATTTTCACCTAGACTGGTGCACTCTAGCACCAGTATCACGTGAGTGAATTTTTAACTTTTGTAATAAAACACCCCTTTTATACGTTATTGCACTATGGATCTGCTTTATTTTGTCCCCCACATGGATGGTTAAGTAATTGAACGATCCATCGGAAATTTATCCCTCTGGGCGATTACCATCGAGGAGTGAATGGTGGAAAAATCCAGGAGAGCATCACATAAATCCAAGTGCAATTATTCACCCCGTGAGGTAAGCACATACCCTTAGGGGGAGTTACTAAAAGAAGGAACATCCACAATTGCTCATCTACATTCCTATAACAGCTGATCACTAAGCGGAGTATTAGACCCGGTTCACACTGCCACGACATGTCAGGCGTCTTGGTCGCCTGACAAGTCGCGCTCCATTCTGTGCAATGGAACCGTTCTAATCAGAGCGACTCAAGTCGCTCCGACTTTGAAAAAGGTTCCTGCACTACTTAGGGGCGACATCGGAGCGGCTTGCGTTGACTTCTATTAGAGTAGTCGTTTGCAAGCCGCGATGAAGTCGCCCTGGGGTGAACCGACTCTTAATCTAACAAGGGTGATTAATCACCACCACAGACTCTACACAGAACTGTGCACTTGCAACAGTGTTTCTACATTCAAAAAAGGCACAGTCTTTGCAACATTGTTTAAATCACTATAGTGGATACACTTGTTTATTCAAGGGCAAATGAGACACATTTTTTTCAGCAAGTGGCATTTCCTTTTATTATTGGTTTATAACTATTACTGATTTCTAATTAAGCACATTCAGGAATTTGTTTGCACTTATATGATTCACATCACATTGATTATACACTATTCACAAAAGTAATTTTTTTTATAATATTAGTAACGGATTATTTATACATTTTTTTGGGTTATAATGATTTTGATTTTTAGCACGTATAATTTTATGCGCAGCACTTTAACAAAACATTTTATCCAGGCACGCAGCCTGGCAGGTCGGGAAAGGGGACAAGCGAGCACCCCCCCCCCCTCCTGAGCCGTACCAGACCACATACCCTCAACATGGGGTGTGTGCTTTGTGACAGGTCTCTAACCCCCCCCCCCTCACCCCGAGGCACCTTGTCACCATGTTGATGGGGACAAGGGTCTTTTCCCAAAAAGCCTGGGCTGTGGTTGTCAGGGTCTGTGGGTGGGGGGTTAATCGGAAATTGGACCCCCCAGATCCTGCCCCCCCCATGTGAATGGATATCGGGTACATAGTACCCCCACCCATTCACCAAAAAAGTGTACAAACAAAAAAAAAAAAAAATTACACACAGGAGACAATTTTTGACAGGTTCTTTGTTCAAAAATAAAAAAAATAGTGTACCTTGACGTAAATCCATCGTCAATCCCACCCCGAAAAAAGGAAACAGCTCTGATCTCATTGAACGCTTCCCTCGATCTGCCTGTTCACGGTTTGACAGTTCTTTTATAAGGAAGCATAGCTCAGGGTTGTCGGGAAGAGGCCCTTGTCCCCATCAACATATTGAGGGCATGTGGCCTGGTATGGTTCAGGGGAGGGGGGCGCCCGCTCATCCCCTCCCCTTTCCTGACCTTCCCGGCTGCATGCCCAGTAAGGATCTGGTATGGATTTCTTATGGATTTTGTGGGGGACCCCACGCCGTTTTTTTTTTAAATTTTGGCATGGGGTTCCCCTTAAAACCCATACCAGACCAGAAGGGCCTGGTATGGACTGGGGGGAGGGGGGGTGACCTATGCTGTTTTTGTCTTAATTTTTTAATAGCCGGGAGCCAGCAATTGTAACTGCGAGTCATTTTAAATGTGATTGCACTCATTTTTTTTTTTTTCTTTAGAAATGTCATTTTTGCTGTAGCAAGATTAAGAGGACCCCCCCCCCCCCCGGGCACTATATTTAAAATGATTTTTTTTTCTTTTTAACCAGCACTTTATTTTTTTCAGTTGTCAGCGGGGAAACCAGTTTGACAGCTGATGACTCATCGGTTGTTAAGTACACCGCGGCCGGCATTCCCTGCCCCGCTCTTCAACAACCAGCTTATACTGCACCCTGATTGAGCAATGCTTTGCCCAATCAGGGAGCAATTTGGGTGTTCAGCAAACGGGCAAATGTTTGGGCGGAACCGTTCGCCCATGCCTAATAATTGCAACCAAAGAACTGGATTGCGGATTTTGTCTGTGTGGATGATAATCAAAATGCATCCCATTAAAAGGGAAAGGTCATCACTTTTTATTGAAAAAACTACTGCCTCCTAAACAAGAAGTGGTGGGTGCCAACAGTAATAAAAAAATAAATAAATAAAATAAAATCCTTACCAAAACCATTCGACTTTTTTTTTTATTTATTTTTTTTTAACTGGATTTAGTCATCCCTCATTGTCCTAAAACAAACTAGTCTTGATTTTTTCATTAGAGATGTAACACACTGAGAAAATGCTGGTTACTGCATAAATGTGATCATATTTGAAGTGGTAGTAAACTCTGTTACACCACTTGTACCTACAGGTAAGCCTATATGAAAGCACCTGTGAATATTGCAGCGTTTAGGACAGTGGTTCTCAATTCCGGTCCTCGGGACCCACTAACAGGCCAGATTTTAAGTATTACCTTGGGGGATGCAGACTAGAATACTGCAATCACTGAGCAGCAAATTAGATCACCTGTGATGTAATTTAGTTATCTTGCAAACCTGGCCTGTTGGTGGGTCCCGAGGACCGGAGTTGGGAACCACTGGTTTAGGAGATATTCAGAGTGTATACAGCCAGTGACATCCCCGGCGCATGCGCTCTGAAGGTCCGACTTACAGTGCCGACCCTTCAGAGCCAGTGCCATAAATGGCGCATGTGCAACAGTGACGTAATCACGCCCTCCAGCCACTCATGCAGCTGGGGGTCTCGAACCCAGAAGGAAGACCGGTGGGAAGATGTCAGCCCTCTCAGCAGTGACAGCACGGCACTGGAGGGCTTCGTTCTAAAGTAAGTCTCTCATAATATGTCAGAATGTGATGCATACTACCACAATATGACATTGCAATTTTTCTTTTTTTTACTACCGCTTCAAATGAAATAAAAAAAGATATGCTTTAACAACGTACTGCATGAAACCATGTATCTGGGCCTCATGTTCTGGGCTGGGCCCATCCATAACTGTTTTTTGCTAGGAAAGAAACTGGGATAGCAGAAGTGGCAAATAACCATGTGGTCAGAGGATCTAGCTATTTGTTCATCACTTGAATAGCTTGGAAAATCAACCACATGCTAAACGGCAGCATCTCAAGGTTTTTTTTTTTTTTATGAAATTGCAAGTGGCTAATGAGACAACTGTACACACCCCTGGCAGGGAAATGAGCTGATTTATGTGCATCGAAACTCACAGACAGCGCTGGCAAGCCACACCCCTTCTCCCTCCTCCCAGCAAGATGAATGACAGCTGCAGCAGCCTGTCGCACCCCCCCTACCCTCAGCAACCCAGAAGTTCAGGGAAAAAAACATGGTGGGACATAGAGCAAGTGGTGGAGAAGAGAGAAAAAATAAGTATTGGAGGTGGGGGGACGGGAGAGGCTTACAAAGGTACAGGGCGTTTTGAACTTAAACGCTGTATAGAAGTTAGAACTACCTTAAGTATTGTTATTCATAATACTTACTGGATTCCCTGGAATTCCTTTTTCCCCAGTTGAGCCGGATGGTCCTGGAATTCCCTGTAAAATTATATAATTGTAGATCAATGACAGCTAAAGGCAAGTTCCAAACAGTGATGTAACTTTACTTACTGGAAAACCACGTGGGCCAACAGGTCCTCTTTCTCCCATCTTGCCCTGGGTACAAAAAGTAGGTAAATGACATAGCCAATCTTCCATCTGTCCATGATCATTTCAGATGTCTAATGTGTCTACGTACCTGTTGACCAGGCAGTCCTTCCTTGCCCTGCACTCCATGAGGTCCCTGTAAAAACATAACTTTATTAATGCAGTAATGATCAGAAGGAATCACCAACTATAAACGCAACTTCTACTCTGAGTTTCTGTTAATACAGACTATGTACAATGGTACTGTTTCTGACACAACTGCAACTATACCAAAAAAAATCCCAAAATGCTGGACAGTACTGTTTGCCCATCCCCAAGAACTTTCTGCTGTATCATAGAAAATGTGATGAAAACAGAAGGCCACTTACTCCATGCAATGACAGTGGAATTATAGGAAAATTGTTAAAATGGACTTGAACTGTGAAGACGTTATTTTTTGGGGAGAAAATCTAAAAAAGGTAATTCTAAGCAGTAACCCGGAAAAATCTACATTTTATCTTAAATGCCTTCTAATAAAAATATCAGTACACTTCCTCTGCCCGGGTACTCATGTGCCTACAGCCTATATTTACATACCTGGCACTATGGTAGGATACTGATTTGGTTCTGTGTGATGAAGAGGGGACAACAGATTGCCAATTTGGTGGTGCCAATCCAGTGTCCTGCATGTAAATATACTCACAAAGAACATGCCGACATGATCAGAGATGATCTCAGTCTGCTGCTGCTCCTTCACTTGACAATCTGGGCCCAGGTTATGCTGCTTGACTGCAGTACAGAAATGCCAGATCACTATCCTGGTCACTATCCTGGATGTGTTTAATGGCAGGGGTGGACCCTAATGGTGTATTTAGCTGATTTCCCAGACTTCAGCTTAACATGTGTTTATAAATAGGACAAGAGCAGTACACCAATCCATGGCAACCAATTATAACTAATGTGCTAACAGGAAAAGACTGTCAAGCAGGGGTGAGACATCTGTCCATCCTCACTTATATCAGAGGAGCTCCAGGATCAAATTTGGTATGCATTTCTGGTAAAATGCTAGTTCCCACCTCTCTAGAACACCTCTGTGTGCAGTAATGGACAAAATTGAAGCTCAAAAATAATCATTGCTGCCCACAAGGAAAATCCTACATACATGCAATGCACATAGGCCTTGTGTATGCATTCTAAACTACTAAAATCCTAACTAACTAAAATTGTCTGCTATAAGTGAATTATCATCACTGCCTTTAGCACATTCTGGCAAGCTCATATTGTACAAAACTTCGAGCAGTCTGTAACCGGGGGGATAAATGTTAGGTTTGCCACCGACACATAAATCACTGATGCAGTAAAAATAAAGCAGTCAGTTTGTGTTCTGCAGGTCAGGGGTGATAGTTACAGTGGACATACAGCATGCCCCCAGCACTGCTTAGTCTGCCTGAAAGCATCACTGCATATACAGACTGTCTGCGGGTGGCTTAACAAGTCAATGACAAAGAACAACACCTCTGTGGGAACAGGAAGACGTGGAACGTTCCCCCAACCCTTTATAGACAGCCCCCTCCTGAAATCAGGGTCCGTATGATCTGCTCTGTCTCAGATAATGTGATTTCCCCAGCATCAGAATGTCAAACTTTACTATTGCACATGGAAAATGCTTTGTACTATGCAGGCTCTAGCTACTGCATTATACGTCAGCCGGTGGAAAGTGACCAATTAACTCAGAACAGCCAAAAGAGCTTTCTTGTAACAGGTGCCGCCTGCAATGCTCTTTTCAGCAAGTGTTCTGATTGGTTATAGCCTTACACAGGTGACAGGAGCTGCTCCACAATGCCCAATTCTTTCACAGTGCTGAAGGAGGAATGTGAATATGCTTCAACCTCAAACTTGCTTAATTCCTCTTGAAAGAAGCCCTGAGAATCGGGGGGGGGGGGGGGGGGATCTTGGTGAAACGGGTTGTAGAATTATTAAACAGTGCTTTTGTAGCAGAGGAGCCTTAGCTCAAAGCATAAAGGAAGAAGAGCCCATTCTAAAAAATGTTCATTTCTAAGGAGTCATTGGTGCATATCTTTGATAATTTCTTTTGGTATTATGAAATATTCTTTTTGGGGGCGATATATTACACCCACTACCATTGGGAGGGCCCTGTACCTAATTATACTGCAATTATGTGATATATATGAAAACAAAATGAGCTACCAAGAGCGTGCCATAATCTGGAAAAACAGACAAAGAAAAATTATCAGTTGAAATGCTCACTGAACACATGGTGGACTTTACGGGCATATCATAAGATAGACTAGGACACAAATGTATATAAAAAGAAACATTTGAGTTTGAGCAACTTTGCGTTGCTTGGAGAAGAATACTCTTGTCTGTTTCTGGTCCTGATGAAGCTTACCGCGAAACGCGTTGACCTCTAAGCAGACATTCTCACAGCCAAGTATTGTTGGATATGTATTGTTGTGTCTCATGACCACTCGAGTCATGTCCACTTTTATACACATGTAGAATGATTTGGACCCTCTCGTGTTTGGTTGAGGTTCATCACCTCTTGTGAACTATTTTAATTGCAAACTCAATAAATGTTTCTTTTTATATACATTTGTGTCCTAGTCTATCTTATGATGTGCCTGTAAAGTCCACCATGTGTTCAGTTGGCGTTTCAACTGATAATTTTTGCTTGCATGTGATATATATCTTATTTACCCCAATATAGTTAACTATGTCACCTTTCCTGGGGCCCACACTCGCCTGGGAGACTGCCAACGGGCATGCTATTCTTTGGGTATAGGTGTGGCCCCTGCAAATGTAGTTGATCCTCCCCCGCAATACTTGGACCCTTTCTTTATGAGAGATAACTGGGAAAAAGATATACTTTTATGTACCCACATGAGATGGTGGGAATGTCATATAAGTGTTTAACTTTGTGAGTTTATTGTACACACATTAATTGGCCCTTTGTTGTATTATTGTTTTTGATTTTTATCTTTTTATAGATCAACTCCTCTTGATCAGAACTCCTGAAGAAGTGGACTCCCCTCGAAACATGTCGAGTAGGATTGGAGAATTATTTTGAGTGGTCCCCCTGTGTGGGTAGATGCACTAATATCCAATTTGTACCAGAGGAGTTTCTCATTGAACTACCCTTTTTTTTAGTTCATTTTCAATGGCCCATGTGCCGATAGTGGACTACTATAATATCATGCGTGTTGTGTATTTTCATCCCTGTATGGGCGGTTTTCTTTTAATACTTGTAGATGCAAAAAAAATTAGCATTTTTATATAATCATTGTGTTGTAAGTCTTTGGGGTACCATGAAAGTCCTCAGTGCCTCAACCCATTTCTCAATGTGTTGATTATAAAAAAATATCTTCAACGAAATAATATGCTGCAGATAAACAAACAGAATGTTCACCTTTCTCCACCTATGAGTTGTAACTGAAGCACTCAGCTTCAAAAACACTACTTAAAGTTAAATTGTACCAACAAAGCAGAAAGGTGGCAAGAAAGAGCGGATTAGAGCATAGGTTACTGGGGAGGTGGGCTTTCAGCAAACATGGTCACTTCCCTAAATGGGCAAAGTTACTGTGTCTTTTTAAAGTAGGACTCCAGCCAAAATTTTTAGTTAGAGTGGGGGGAAGGTAAGGACCTCGTCTGGTTTTTATTACTGCATGTCTCTGAAACATCAAGGAGTCTATTTATAAAAAAAAAGTAGTTGGGTAAATTTCATACACATTTACTTAGTCATCATGAAGTCTGACTGTATTTTGCCTCTCTTCCTCTACAACCTTCTAAAACACACAAAGGTTTTTTTTTTTTTTTACTCAACTCAAGAAGGCAGGGGAAGGGGGTATGATGTCACACACTGCACAAGAGGAGAGCTCAGTATAATCTGAGACCTGAGAGGAGGATGTGAAGACAATGGACTTCAGTCACTCATAGGGGAACTTGTACCACCGAGGCTGTGAATAATCTGTTGTGTTCTGGATGGGGGTGGGGCCATCTCCCAGGATTGCTTAGTGTGGAGTTATGCTGGCCATACACTAGCTGAAAGATCATTAGAAAATCTGTCATTTGGTCCGATCGTTCGTTTTTCGTCCCGTTAATGGGCACAAATAGAAAATCGTTTTTAACTTTTCAGAGCCGAAAAATCGAAAGAACAGCTTTGAAAATCTGCCAGCCGAACGATAAACGAACAATAAATTGAAAGGTCTATGTGTTTCTCGGTCGACCTGTTTGCACTAGGTATATGTAACAAACTGAATGAAAAACTGATTAATTTATGTCCATTGAACGATTTATCGTTCGAAATTTGGTCATTACATGATGGCACGATCGTCTGCTCTCACGGCCGATTTTTCGTTTTTCGAAAATGAGTTCGCCCAATATTTCGGCCTAGTGTATGGCCAGCTTTAGATTGACAGAAGTGATTCTTGCAGGGGATATTAGACAAGAAACCACACTAAGCGCTTTGGTTTGAGGATAGTATGTACTACAGAGGAATGTGTGTTGTTCATTTTTTATTTCAGAGGTTTACAACCACTTTATTATGTTGATTTCCTATAATAATAGTTATAGTAATAGAATTTATCTAGTGGCCATAATGTGGTATTGTGTGTTTCAGGGAAGAAAAAAAAAAAAAAAAAACAAACTTATGGCTACTAGATGGAGCTGATGATCATAAGAAAACCATATGGTTTCAAAATATGGCTACAATTTGTGATGGCTGGATGAATGCTTGTGACATTCGTCCAACTCATTTATAAATAGACCCCCAAGTGATGGGAAATCTCATCAGGGGGAAACATGCAACAGTAAAAAACAGAAGGGGATGGAATCTTTCTTCTCTGTATCCAAAACTGTAAAAAAAGTGATGAATATGAAAATAAATGAATGATTTATTACATATTCATGTTTATATTGATGACTTTTTACATTTATGAGCTTTGTCTTTTTTTTTTTTTTTACCCCTGATGAAGGGGGATATGTATGGCCTCTAAAATGCATTGGATGTTCATGCTATGAATTAATTTGATCATTAAAACCTTAGAATCTTGTAAATTTGTGTGCCACTCTCATTGGACCGTATGCATGCGACTTCTCAACTCCGAATTGTTTCTCCGTTTCTAAGGAGTGTCCCTGTTTTGTGCAGTGCTGCTAAACCACAGCCACAGCCAGTGGGCCCCTGTGACAATTTCAGTGACCCTGATATCCAGCACTCTGTTTGTTCTTTTGTTTAGGTTTTTATTGTTGTCTGTGTCTCTGTTGGGGAGATTCACACTCTATTAGTGTGAACTGTAAGCAATAAAAACCTGACAGAGGTTCTAGCCTTTCCTAACTTTAACAATCTTTACTTTTTATTTTGCATAAATTAGATCTGGCATAAAAAATGGAGGGGCTGCTTAATGTATTAAAAACTAGCTTATGAATACAGAAAATACTCATCTTGGTCCTGGTTTCTGACGCTTCTGGGAGGCACAGTGACTTCACCATTCCCAAGTGCTGCCTTCTACGAAGATAGCTGGGCAGTAGAAATCCTGAATGTGCTCCAGTCTATTGCAGGATTGCATTCTTACAGAATTTCAAGTACCCAGGAGGCACCAGTAAGGCACAGTGATGTCAATCTGCACCTCACAGTATTAATCCATTTTTTAAATCTTTTTTATTCTTGTAAAGTCCTTTTTTTTTTTGCAGCTTATTTTGTCTGTATGGCACAGTCCTGGGAGGAAAGTGGACCTTCATTTGGAGCAAATCCCCAAACGCAAATTATTTGTTTGGTTTTAGGCAGAGATGTATAGTAACTAAGTAGAACTACTTCACTACTGTACTTAAGTACCGAAAGGCGGTATCTGTACTTTCCTAGAGTAGAATTTTTTTCTCCTACTTCCACTTTTACTTCACTACATTTTTTCGATGATTTCAATACTTCTACTCCAATATTTTTTTTTTGTTCTGCATAGTTACTCGTTACTATTATAAAAATTACCACTGCCAGAACAGTAGATGGCAGGTTTCATGAAGCTCAAAACGTGTGTATTATCCGCGCATACGAAAATAAATGCTACTGTATGTATAAATAAAAGCTGCATTTGAAATAATAAAAAACAATATGATGTTCAAACTTTTGACTTCTTTCTTTAGTAACTACATAACACAGTACTTGTACTTTTACTTTCAGTACTTGAGTAGCAATTTTTTTTTCAAAACTACTGGTACTTTTACTTTCAGTACTTGAGTAGCAAAATTTAAAAAAAAACTACTTGCAATACTTAAGTACAAAAAATGTTGAATACTTTAGTACTTCTACTCTACTCAAGTCACTTTTTGATCGAGCACTTCCACTTAAGTCACTTTTTGATCGAGCACTTCTACTTTTACTCAAGTATGGGTTTCGAGTACTTTATACAACTCTGGTTTTAGGTGACAGCAGACAAGAACAAACTGTTTCTAATCTACTCTTGATAAAACAGTGTATTTTCTTTAGGCTACATCTTTCCACTGCTCTTTTTAGAATTACATGTGTCCCAATTATGGACATCCAGTGTTGTCACCTGTCCCCTAGTGGATTCTGCATAGGTATATATAAACAATGCGGCTAGCTCAAGAAAGGACCGCATGGTTCTGCCTGCCAGGTGTAAAGGCCAAGCAGTGACATAGCTCTTCTCCAATCTACCAATAGCAAAAAAGAAATAAATAAAAAGTTTGATTCTAGATTAGATGATCCCCTGTTCCTGTTGATGGTGGTGGGGGCCCATAACTTTAGATAACACAAGCCTATCTCAATGTTATATTTTCAGCAGCTGCAAACAGACCGCTGCTAAGCATGAGGGAGATGGGACACCCCCTCCCTCCAAAACAGCATGGATCCCAGGCATTATAACTCAGCTGTTCCAAAGTATGGGCTTTAATATAAAATCATGAGGACAATATCAGGAACTTCTAAGGCTTTCTCTTAATGCCTACCCACCACAAGCGTAACTTGTTAATGATGACGACACAATAATTATGCAGCATGTTGTGTTCATAAAACAAGTCACATGCTCGGTCAACTCTGGACATGGTTGGTCTACATAACTAATACACAGGAACTAATTCCAGCTGAAACAACATAGCAAACATGCGCTGCATGCTTGTGATCACGTCAGCTTTCTCCTCCACAGTTAGAATAGATTAGCTCAATCTTAGATTTTAATTTGTTTTTTTATTCTGTAAAATGAACATAGCCACATCAAAGCTGGACTCCAGCCAAAACATGCAGAAGAGTTAGAGCCTCTGTCAAGTTGCTATTTCTGTCTGTGCCCCTATGCAGAGATGTACACTCACTTCCTGTTTCTGTGTCACCCTGTCATGGAGAGAAGACGCAAGTGGAAACATTATTAATGGAGACAACAACAGCTTTAAAACCCAACACAGGTTCTAAGCTCTCCAGAAACTGTTCAAAATGAAAACAATGATTTTTTTGGCTGGAGTTCCACTTTAGCTTAAGTTTAAACTTAAGGCCCGTACACACGTACCGATCGTCGGCATACAAACGTCGGTGGACGAAGGATCTGCCGATTGTACGCGTGTTAGTATGGTGCCTCCGACAGATGTCTGCGCACAATCCGCGGACAAAAGTCTTTCGTGCAAACATGAAAATATTTGTATGCCGACACCAGAACGGACGATTGTTCGCCTGTCAGTACACAATTCGGCCGACAGACCGCAGATTTGCAAGACTGGGCATGCTCAGAAAATAGAAAACACAGGGAAAGTTAACCATTACATGACATCACTTCTGCAGTCGGCGGACAAAATTCTTGTGCTGTCCTTGTGCTGTCTTTGCACTTTTCAGCAGACACCGACATCCCGGGGAGAAAAGAGGAACATTTGTAAGCCGACCATCGGTACGTGTGTACGGGGCTTTAGGTTTATCCCTGTGTTACATAAGGCGGCTCTTTTTTTGATGGGCAACCTGTATAACGGGGAGGACAAAACTCAGAAGCCAGGTATCTTTAAATAAATATAAATATAATTAATAAATATTATATTATTTAATATAATTACATTATATTATATTTATAATTAAATAAATATTAATACAATTATAATTAATAATAAACAGATTTATAAAAAAAATAATGGATTTTTGATTTACCGTAAAATCCTTTTCTCTTAAGTTCATTGACAGACACAGTACCTGCCCCTCTATTTTGAGTTGGGTTGGTGTTACTTTTCTGACACTGCTTTGATACAAAACTGGTATCCTATGCAGGAAGAGAGAGGATATACCCTCCGGCACTGCCCATAGGTGTAGCCAGAACTTCTTTCTGCCTAGTGTCTTACTCCTGTAGGGGGCAGTATTACCCTTCTGATAAGAATCAGAGAGAACTGCGTCCGTCAATGAACAATAGAAAAAAAAAATGTAATTATGGCTGGAAACATTTTGAGTTTTCTCTTACTGTTGTCAGTACAAGCACATTTCTAGGCTTCTATCTTGAATAAAGAAGAATTCCAAGCACAGAGATTTTGGTAAATTTTAGCTCTGCTCAGGTGTAAAATATGGCAGCATTGCTGCTCTGTACTTCACTTAATGCCAGATGGTACAGCTCCTGCTATACTGCTCCAGTTATGAGAGCTGCAGGGGTCAGAGTGCAAAGCCAATGTAGTTATTTTGCCCCCTATCCCCCTGGTCATTTACAAAATACACAAAGTTTTGATTTTTTTGTGTAAAAAGGGGAGGAGACCCATGTCACATGACCTGTCAAAGTGACATAACCAGCTTCTCCTCCAATCACGGTACTCTCCCTGCTGCATTACTCAGAGAGAACACTGTAGATGAATAGAGGCTACATACTGTGGCCCACATTTTAACAATGGGCCATAAACTGAAGCGGAGTATAACAGAGACCTGATAGCGATATCCTCTCCCCATTATAAATCAGGCCCTTAATCTAATAGTTTACCAGCTGCTATGCTGAAGGTTCTTTTACATTAAATGCGATTGAAATTACCAACTGTATAGTATAAAATACTGGTCTAGATACACTTCCTGTCCTAGGGTGACAACACTCACTGCAATGTATCTACAAAGGAACAGTGTTGTCACGCAAAGCTGCTCGCTACTGTTTTGGACTGCAGGCTGGTTTAACAACACCTGCACATTCAGTTTGCATAAATGAGGGGCAGCTGTTGCAACATCATCATCCACCCACACTTAGGGTGCAAATGCATAATAGCCACTGAACGAAGAGGCTGCCAGAACAAGAGCAGCATTTAAAGAACTGAAAAAACTAGGGATAACAACTGATTAAAGAGATATATAAATACAAAAGAAGTTATTCCATCACTATTAAATCCTAGGCAAAAGGTTTTTGCCTTGGGTTTAGTTGCACGTTAATATTTGTAAACAGAATTTCCAAAATTTGTTTTGCCGTTTGTAAATTGTGTTTTGTACTCTATTTCTTTTTTTATTGCTTTAAATCCATTTTTAATCCTTTTTAGTATTAAAAAAATGCCATATAAAGTCTATTACTGATAAAATATTTGTTATTACAATTCAATAGGCAACTCTTCTGTGCAACTTACTGTTTTGTGAACTTGTGGCTGACTCCATGAAATATTCCATAGAGTACAAAACAGCAAACTCCCCCTAGAATTGTAATTGCCATTATCCTGCACCTTTAACAGCAAACTCCCCCTAGAATTGCAATTGCCATCATCCTGCACCTTTAACAGCAAATTTCCCCTAGAATTGTAATTGCCATCACCCTGCACCTTTAACAGCAAACTCCCCCTAGAATTGTAATTGCCATCACCCTGCACCTTTAACAGCAAAGTCTCCCTAGAATTGTAATTGCCATCATCCTGCACCTTTAACAGACTCACTGCCTTCCCCAGAAGTCTGCATACAGCTGGAAGTCCAAATAAAGGAACTCTGGAGATGTATTTTATGTGGGATGGCTGCACATCTAAATCGCAGTCAGTATATGCCGTGGGATTAAACACATCAATGTAGCAAGCGGACCTTGCGCCTACCTAAAAAAAAAAAAAAAACCCTAAAAAAAACCCCCTAAAAACAAAAACAAACTATTGATGTCATCATCTTCCACCCGAAATCTGTATGTGTAGACTATAAGCTCCTGAGGAAGGGGGGGGGGTGTAACAGCTGATATGGATGATTGCTTTCATTCTATAAATTGTTTGGAGTATATAAATTAATAAAAACACACATACATATATATATACATACATACATACAGTTGCACAGCTATTCTCTTATACTATAGTATAGTTGTTGCTTTACTAAAAAAAATTAAATCTATGGCTATAGGGATACAAAGTAGGATGTCCAACAGTCTAAGGCAGGGGTCTCCAAACTATGGCCCTCCAGTTGTTCATGAACTACAATTCCCATCATGCCTAGTCATGTCTGTGAATGTCAGAGTCTTACAATGCCTTATGGAACTTGTAGTTCCACAACAGCTGGAGGGCCGCAGTTTGGAGATCCCTGGTCTAAGGTATTATTGTCACATCCCTTCGAACTCCAATATCAGCACCAACACAAACACAAATATAGCTGCCAAAGTTGTGCTTACCATGGTGAAATACTGAGATGTCAGCTCGGTCCCATAAATGGAAACACTTTTTTTTTTTTTTTACACTATTTTTTTAATTTTTTTAAGGCCACTGAAATAAACATGCAGTCTTATTTCTGCTGGCAGGCAGCTAGATCTGTGTGAACAGGTCCTTGTTCTAAAGGGGAAAGGGTGCTACAAGGCTTAATATTCACTATGAGAGGCATCTGTGCCAATGACGGGAATGCTCAATTAAAGTCTACCCAGCATGTGGCACAATTACCAGAAGGCTATGCCAACAGACAGGTTACAGTGCTGGGAGTTCCAATATCAGGACCGAGATGAAGAGTGGTTTATAAAAAGGAAAGGGGGGGGGGATAAACGAGGCACCATTAACATATTAGAGGCTGCTGATGCAGGTGATTGAAGAGTTAACCACATGAAGTGGACAGAAACTTGTAAAGTCAGATACTGGGATCTCGAATCAGCTGCCTGCACTGCCAATTTAAAATAAAGGAGTTGACACCTTCAAGAGCACTTACCTTGGTACCTGGGTGCCCAGGTCCTCCTGTTGGTCCATCAGGGCCTCTGGCACCCTGAAAAAGAGGAGAGGTTAGTTGCAATATGAAAAACAAGCAGCAGGTGTCTCCCGTGTGCTGTTCAATGCTGCTCTTACAGAGGGCCCAAGTCAAAAGCCCCCTTGTCCTGCTATCCTCCCACTTGTAGCCCCGTCGCTTAACCCTCCCCCCCCTTCCTTTCCCCTCAGCCTGCTTGGAGAGGGGTGAAAAAAAAAAAAAAAAAAGCTTTCAGGAAAACAAACAGCTGTGTCCTTTTACTCTCATCCTGAAGCCGGCCCCTGATCACTGCATTCCCACTAACTGAGGCTTGTGCTTCACATTTCTCCCTGATCGGCATCACATCTCGGAGCTGAACCGAGTCAGAAATGTCTATGATTTATTGGCAGAGGGGTCACTGAGTTAGCTAAGGTGAAGGCAACACTGGCTTCTAATCAGAGGAGCCTCTTTATGTATAGGTGACCATTAAGAGAAAGACAGATAGAAAGCTACAGCTGTGCAAGGAAAGTGGCTGCAGTGCCCAGAGCAACTGGATTCCAGAGGTTTTCAGATTAGGAAAGGACTGCTGGGATATAAAGTGACTACAGTGATGCTGAAAACATTCCTCTCCTAAAGCCCAAATCCAGGAAAGTAAATATGCTCCTTTGCAGTGGGACTGCAAGGGTTACATGCTTGTTTAGGTCTAGGAATACTGCCACTGACCACTAGTTAGGAGGGAGGCGGGGGGGGGTTACATAATAATGTCGCTGACCACCAATGAGGGGTCATAATACTGCCGTTGACCACAAATAGGAGGGGTTAATATAAATCCCACTTGCTACTGATGCAAGGGTGTTTAACAGCACTGCAAATGGTCACAAATGTTGGAGAGAGGGAGTTTAGTAGTAAAACCACTGAATCCAATGCTGGGAGTTGTTATGGTCACTGACACCAATGCTGGATCATTACTGCCACCAGTACTGCTTCTACTGATATGCTGGGGTTCGTTTGTGATGACTGACATCAATGCTTGGGATTACTATGTCAGCCATTGATACCTATGCTTGGGGTTATTACTGCTGCCACTGATACCAATGCTGCGGATCATTAATGCATCGACGGAAACCAAAGCTGGGAATTACTTTTTTGGCCACTAACACCAAAGCAAGGAGTTATTATTGCCACCACCAACACCAATCCTGATGGTTGTTATTGTGACCACTGACACTAGTGCTGGGAAATACCATTTCTGCCACTGAGACCAATGCTGGTGGGGGGTTAATATTAGTGATCGACCGATTATCGGCAAAGACGATATATCGAGGGCCGATCTCCACTTTCCCTGATATATCGGAATCGGCCAGCAAGGTGACCGGTATTGCCGATATTTCAGAAAGTGCTTGTACCGGAGTGATGCCTGCAGATAGAGGCATGACCCCGGTACCGGCGTCCATAGCCGACGGTCGGCTGTCTTGTAATGACAACCGATGTGGCTGAGAAGCTGTCATTACAAGGAATGGGAGGGGACGCCCCCCCTCCCGCCGCCTTCCGCAGCTCGCCCAGGTCTCCCGTCCCACCAGGAGACCCGGGCACCCAGCCTGCATAGCCGCCGAAGACCCGATCAAAGCCGCATTCGGCTCTGATCAGGTCTCCATGCAAAAACCCGGAAGTGATGTCATGACATCACTTCCGGGTACTGGCACCAGATTTAAAAAAAAAATGACAGCATTCAAAACGGCCAAACTTGGCATTTTGAATGCTTTTAAGTGCAGAGGAGCGGTTTGGGGTCTTTTAGATCCCCAGATCCCTCCACAAGAGTACCTGTCAAAGAAAAAAAAAATTATTTTTTAATGTACGAAAATATCGGCTGATACCGATACGTGATGACCAAAATATCAGTATTGGTAATGAAAAAACGATATCCGTCGATCACTAGTTATTACTGCAGCCACTGATACCAATGCTGGGGATCATTAATGCATCGACTTACACCAAAGCTGGGAACTACTTTTTTGGACACTAACACCAAAGCAAGGAGTTATTATTGCCACCACCAACACCAATCCTGATGGTTGTTATTGTGACCACTGACACTAGTGCTGGGAAATACCATTTCTGCCACTGAGACCAATGCTGGGGGGTGTTAATATTACTGACACTCACACCAATGCTTAGGATTAAGATTACAGCCACCGACACCGATGCTGGAGGTTATTGATACTGCCACTGACAATGGGGCTTATTTTACGCCCACTACTCCTTCATGCATGTTTAATACATTTTAAATACATTTTTGGATTCCTATATTTTCATTGTTCATAAAGTCATACATTTTTACTGCTGTAATATGGAGGATTTTGAAAAAATTCATCAGGCCCTGGTAGCAACAACATTTAGAACCACTGCTCTAAGAGAACTTTGTGAACTGAAATGTGATCGATAAAAAAAAAAAAAAACTCCCACTGAGAGTCATTACATCTCTTGGTTGAGGTGAACTGTATTATTTCACCATCTGGTGGCGCTGCAGAATAATTATTTTGCTGCAAATTTCTCTGAAAATGAAATCTAGGGCCATGGGGGGCACTCTTAATATTTTCCTTGCTCCTTGGATTCGATACATGTCATTTGATTAGCGAGGCTCCGGGAACAATCACTCCATTGGCTCTGATAAATCTCTCTTCTTAAAGTAGAACTAAAGGGTCTTTTCTTTTAGTTTTGGATAGAGTGCAGAGGGATTTGAATGCTTGTCAGTTTTTTTTTTCTGCTGTCTGGGCCCCCCGTTTAGGAGATTCGCCCTCTCCATTTGTCCTGTTTACCATTGTTTTTGAAAGTGAAATTAAAAGAAAATCCCAACTTTTGGGTTGTCCCCAGAAAAGTAAGAGAGGGTAAATCTTCCAATGGGGCCACAGGAGGGCCCTAAGGAATACTCCTAATTTTCAGAAATTCTCTGTTTGGCTATGGGACAGGAAGTGAAGGGAAATCTCCGCAATGGGACACAGATGGCAAAATAAATCTGACAGGGGTTATAACTAAAATCTGACAGGGGTCAGATTTTATAACTATCTAAAATAAAAGTTTTGCCTATAGTTCTACTTTGACTACACTTCATTTTTCTTTATCTCTCTTTCCCCTAATACTCCTTTTTTATCTGTATTTTTGGGGTTTTTTGCGCAGCAATGAAAAATTATGAGACCTAATTAACCCATTTTGTCTGTGAAGAATTTAAAATTAATATAACTGGGTACCAATTTGTTGTACCCCAATAGTCTCGATAATTGAGTTCATAACAATCTTTATTTTGTATATCTTATTACAATTTCTGTCTATCCAAGTTGCCTGCAGGTTAATACTTTCCTCCCACTGAATAAAAAGGTTGAAATTAAAAATATAAATAACATTTTTCTGCCAATTCTTTCCGATTCCTAGTCCTTAAGTCACTATGCCCCACCCCTCTATGATGTCACCTGTTCCTCATCACATAACTGACTGTATAGGTGGCAGGTACATGTAAACCCTGCAGACAATGATTGTATTCTTATTGAAGTAGTCATTTATTATGAAGATGAAAATCTTAAAGATGTTGAGACTAAAAACCTCCTCAAAGTAATTAATGTCACAGGCGGAAATGTAACAGCTCTACACTGCCTGGGGGAATCTAGCATAATAGGTTGCAGGTTCTTCTTTAGAATCCTACTAGACAACGCAAACAGAATGTGGAGACATGCAAGCAATATAATGTATAATACTGTCCCAATAAATCGAATCCTGGCCACACAGTAAGGCTCATTTATAAAAGAAAATAGGTCCCCAGCAGCACATAGGAAAAAATCTCTCCGTGAACCATCGGTCTTCAAGCAAACAGTGCAGAGAATTGCCTTTATTCCCATCTGACAGTGACTGCAGTATAGAACGCGTTATTTTCTTCTTTGTTTTTTTTAAGCAGGCGTTGTGGAGGGGACATCTGGCCAAAGGGGAATTTGCATGGTCCATGGATGTTGGTACCCGGGAACCGACACTGGACACTTACGCCGCTCAGGCTGCAGCATCTAGTGACACATATAATTGTTAATGATTCTCAATACTCACCACCAATATCCCCACTTGAGTTATGAGCATGGTAAGGTTGGACGAGTACCACAACACCATTAAAGGTGACTTGTTACTATGATACTTCATACTCTTTAGCTCAGTGGAGGACGTCTTGTTATACCGCCATTTCTAATCATTGGATACAACTGCTTTATGATATAGCAACCCCTACTGTATAGTTACCCAGACGCCTGCCCCGGGATATTGCTTCACCCTGCCTTTGACCTATATGGAATGCTGGTCTTTTTTCGGTCTCTTCGGCCCTGAGGAAGCCCCAGTGCGAAACGCATTCGCTTCCCGGGGACCGCTAGACTGCACTTCTATTGTAACTACGGTCACCAACATGGTACTTTTGTATCAGCACTCTTATACGGAGCATTTCTCCATTTTGATATTTTATTATGTACATGTGTAGTTTTTATTAAGTGATTTAATAAATATGTAGTTTTTACGATTTACTGTGCCTTATTTATAGATATCTCTTCTACTTTGGCCCTTTTAAAGTCCCGCTTTTTTCTTATATTTGTTTTTTACATAGAGGACAGAGAAGCAATGTGCCTGCCCACAGGAAGTTTTTCTAGCTTTTAGTAATGAGTACCGTTTACCAATATAGGCATTTGCCATTACAGGGGCAGAAAAAACACACTATGTGCAGGCCATTGTACCAGCAACAGGACTACTGCACGTGCAGATACAAAATAAAACATTTTTTTAAAGCCTAACTCTAGGCTTCTTACAATGTTAAATAGTTTGTTTGAACCAAGCTTGTCTTCACTAATAGATGCACCCACTGGGAGCACTGTACTGTATAAAAACTATATGTAGCATTGGCTACATACAGTATACACTGCTGTGTTTGGGCAGCAGGATGGGGACTTCCTGTGCCACTCACGAGACATAATCAAATAGGGCTGAGCATTGCTCAGCCATTCACAGGAAGCACTGTATTTTATCAATGAATACTGGGCTTGCTCTGATTGGCTGGGGTGGAGAGGCCTGTGGATGATGTCATGTTTTTATCACCAACCACAGGAAGCCTTGAATTCATTGATTGATGAAATACAATGCTTCTTCTGAATTACTGAGCAGCGCTCAGTCCAACTCGATTTTTTTTCAGGGAGTGGGACGGAAAGTCTCCATCTCACTGCCAAAACACAGCGATGTATATATACAGTTTATACAGCCCTAACAGGTGCATCTGTGATGCAAATAGTTCATTGAGACCATTGGGTCCCTACAAACTTTTTAAAGCAGAACTGCCTTTTGCTTAAGTGAAAGTGACAAGGTTCCTTGCCCTTAGCAGCCTGCGGAAGAAAAGTACTCTTCCCCCCGTGAGAACTTTAATGATGTCATCCAGGGAAGCTCCAAACAGGCGATCTCCTTGAAAAGGAAGATCAGTGAAGGCTTTTTTAGAAGTATGGTCTAGAGACCAGCACTTGAGCCAAAAGACACACCGAAGGACCACTGCCAAAACAGAGCTGAGCCAATTGGGGAGCCGCATCCAAAGAGGCATCACAGATAAACTGCAGACCCTGGATCAGTTGGTTCGCCAACTAGGCAAAGGCAGGGGGAGCGGTTATTCCTCCAGGTCCTGGTGTAAGAGCTTAGCCCACTCAGTCAGAGTTTTCGACACCAGATCAATGGTGAATACCCGCCTCATTGCTGAACCAGCCAGAGTGTACATATTGAGTGTACATATTGCGGGCCACAGCCTCCGCTTTCCTGTCAGCCGGATGCTTAAAGGAACAGTCCACACCTTAAGAAGGGACTCCTCATAGGGGTAATGCCTAGTAAAGTGCTTAGAGACCCCATGGGGAAGCTTTAGTCGTCCCCACTCTTTAGTGACAATTCTGTCAAAATAGGCAGGGAAAGTAAACACCTGTGCCACTCTGGATGGCTTGTGAGTGCCAAAGGGAACCTGCGCCTCTGTCGCAGCTGCATCCCCCATCTTTGAGGTCTCACCCACAGATGCAATCAGTGCCTCCACCAGCGCCTTTTTGTGTGCGGTTCCAGACGTGGAGTAATCATCCTCACTCTTGTCCACCTCCTAGGGTGGGGGCAGGGCACTAGCTGGCGCACCCCCATCCCCAGCTAGCGCCCTACCCCCACCCAAGGAGGTGGACAAGACAACCCAAAACAGCCCGAGCGTATGTGGAGGGGGTGACTGACAGGAAGGGGGGAAAACCTGGGGGTCTGACCGTCACAAGGAGGGGCCCACGTCCACCCAAAACCCTCCAGGGGGACAGGGGGGACAGCTACTCACCATCCCAGGAACCAGGTGGGCACTGCTCCAGACAGAAACCCTCTCCATCGAAATGGGGGGCTGTCGGCCAGGAGGAACGCTGCAACTCGAGCAGAGACTCAGTCATCTGCAACCTCGCGAGGCGTTTAACTCGCACGTCCAGTGGGGCTATGTCACGGCCGAAGTAGCGTGGAGCTGAGGTCTGCACGCGCTTGCTAGCCAGACTGGGGTGATCACTGGATCTAGATTATCTAAACCATTGACCAGTCGGGCAATTGATTCTAGATCTCACAGGAAATATCCAGGAGAAAAAATTGCCAGGACCAAGGATCCCAGCAAAGAACTAGGTCCTTACTCCTGACTAGACAGAAAAAAAACTGAGTGCCTATAGCAGAGAGAGGGAGTATACTCCCTGGGACTGCCCATGGGCATAGCCAGATTTCTTTTCTGCCTAGTGTCCTACTCCTGTAGGGAGAGGTATAACCCAATGGTTAAGAATATCAGGAGCTTCAATGAACGAAAGAGAAAACAACTCTTCCTCACTTTAGCCAAAAAAAAAGTGTTAGACTTTAAATGTGGGTAATGAATTGAGATAACCATCACCTACTATTCCATCCATGACTAGCCTTTTAGTGTTGAACTAGGAGACCATCATATGTCTATAGGCAATCCATGTGCAGAAGAAGTAGCCATATTGCTTGTTACAGATCTCCTGAGATTAGGGTGGTAAAAGGTATATCTACATGCTGAGCCAGCCAATACAAACATGCTTCTTTGTGCGAATATTTATTTTAATTAATGTTCCATTGTCAGATCTTGCCTATGATGACCTTAAAATTAAATTGTCAGATGAAATACTATAGTTATTTGAGTGATATTTACCCAATAGCATAGCCAACACATCTGCCTTTTTCTTTTCATTGTTCTAGAGGTCCTGCATGCCCTGGGATCCCCCAATTGAATTGTATATTATATGCAAATCCTGCCAAATGAAGTCCATGTCAAGGGTTGTGATGCATATGATAGATCTCATAATGTTTTGTGCATTTTTCTCTACAAAGGTTCGTTCCCACCATATGTAATTCAAGGCACTGTGTTTTGTTTTGTAACACAAGGAACGTGTACTGTGCATATTAAAAAAAAAATGGCTATTGTTTACAATACCCAGTGCTTTACCAAACATTTATTTAGGGTTTACTTCCCTTCTACTTACCATTCTGATGTATGTGTATAGAAATTCTATCAGAAAATACTTATACATGTTATATGTTAGCACAGTTTTCAATGTGTAGGTACAACTTATTCTTTTTTCAAACATTTAGTGCCGGTTCACATTTAATGCGATGCGGGAACGCTGCGAATATACAGCGTGTTCCCGCATCGCATCCGCACAACAGGCAGTTCACACTGCCATATGTGATACCCTGGGGGTGTCAATTCAAAGTTAACGACACCCCCAGATCAGATCGCATATTGCAGTGCGATCTGAAAGTTTGCACAGAATTGGATCGCACTAGTGTGAACCACCATGCGATCTGATTCTGCTGCGGACCAAAAAAAGGGTCCTGTGCGAGTTTCAGTGCGATTGCGGTGCGAATTCAGCCATACAAACTGTATGGCTGAATTTGCACCGCACAGACATCGCATGTAATTTTAGGAGCAGTGCGCTCAGAATTACATGCGATCTCTGTGATCGCACAAATGTGAACCGGCACTCAATATTAACATTGTTATTGATTATAGTTGGAATAGTGAATACATCAGCAGACTGTGACAAGGAGAGAGCCATGGACATTAATCCACAAGAGTTGTGGTTCCTTCTTTTTTACATAATCGGTCTGTGTATACTTGGAAAACATTAGTTGCCAGCATCTATAAGGCATGAGGATTTACACTTATGTGAAGATTATGGATTCATTCTTAGGTTGTAGAGTTTACGCAATTTAATTTCAGCCGATGGCTGCAAATTTAACGGGAGCCAAGTGAGACTTACTTAGGAAAATCTCATCTTTTCCTATGCTGTGACTGCCAAAGCAGCTATAACCTAACTTCAATGGGTCATTCAACATGGCGGAAAGAGTATGGCTGCCAGAGAATTATGGAGCATGGAGTTCCCAAATACATGAACACAGAACATTCTACACATAGAGAAGAAACTTACTAAGAATTATGATGCTCGGATTTTATTCTACCATCTAAACATAGGAAAGCATACATTTTTGTAACAAAATTTAAAGGAGATGTATGCCCATACTTCTCCTTCAGGTCACAGGAGTGCACTTAGTTCTGCACTCCTGTGACCCAGATTTTGACATCACAGCGCTGGTCTATACTGACTGGCAGCTGGCTCAGTCTCCCAGGGCACCGCCACCTCCATTGTCTGGCGCTCCAGTATGGACTCGAGGGAAAGAACACAATGCAATGAATGACACCGTCACCAATCTGTGCTCAGAGCAGACCTGAGAACTGAGTGATCAGTGGTCTTTGATTGCTCAGTTGTTGGTGTAGAGGCAGAGGGGGACTGCAGCCATCTAGGTGAGTATTTGTGTTCTATACTGACAAAGATTTTACCTTGCAAAAAATACTAGTTGCCCAGCTGCAAATATGATTTAATGTCTAATATTTTTTTGTCCCTGACCCACAGTAATTATGCAGATCATGAGTGCCAACTTCACTATAGTTTTCACTTGATGTATGCTTGCTTCTGGTCAAAGACTAAGAAAGCGCTAAAGCCAGAAAAAGGTAGCTAGCATTTTTTACAAGGTGAGCAATGGCAGATTTCATATTTCCTTTATACAGGTGCATCTCATAAAATTAGAATATTATATTAATTAGAATATTAATAATCACTGAATGTGGAAACTTCACACTGGACCTCATGCAATTTGGATTATTAGCCTCTCCACCCTTCCTCCAGACTCTGGAAAGAGAAAATATGTTATATAAGGCGCTCACAGGGGGTGCTGCTCTCTATTGTGGCTGCTAGTAGAGGCAAATGGTCAGGCGGGGTTCAGGCAGGACACTGGTACTTGGAACAGTTGTCAGCTAGAACAGCCTTGGGGGGGGGGGACAAAAAGTAGGGCTCAGATGCCTGGAGGCAGAGAGTATTAGGCTGACCCGGGGTGTAAGGGGGGAGGGGGGAGGGGGGGTCCGGGTGTGGACGATCCTCTGTTCAGTGGGTGGATGAGGATGGGTTGCACTCAGGGCTGCTCTCCGGGTGAGCAAAGCAGCTCAATGTGCAACCCATGATTGTGACTTGACAAAGGAGTGCGCATGCCCGCCACCGGCATGTTGCGCATGCTCCGAAACATGTTGTGACGCCCGGATACGCCCACCTAAGCCCAGACACCCCGTGACGTCAGACGCAGCCGGAAGAAGCCTCTAACACGCTCCACATCTCCTATGCCGATCCGACCCGGAAGTCGCCTGAGCAACCCCGGACTTCTCCCGGATGATTGGACCGCATCAGGACCCAGAGCAGGCACCGAGCTTCTGACCTACACCAGGGAGGGCACCACAGTGACTGCACTGAAGTGAGTCCAGTATCGAGTCACCTGTTCCTTTATACTTACTTTTAATAAACTTCCTTCTTTTTTAAAAACTGCACTCCACTGGCGCTTTTTTCCCCCTTTCCTCTATTCCTCCAGACTCTGGGACCTTGATTTTCAAATGAAATGCAAAATTTTCCACAGTCCATGATGATTTGTGGAGCCATGTAATCTGCTGGTGTTGGTCCACTGTACTTTATCAAGTCCAAAGTCAGCGCAGCCTTCTACCAGGAAATGCATGCTTCCCTCTGCTGACCAGCTTTATAGAGATGCGGATTTCATTTTCCAGCAGGACTTGGCACTGCCCACACTGCCAAAAGGTACCAATACCTGATTTAATGATCATGGTATCACTGTGCGTGCTTGGCCAGCAAACTCGCCTGACCAAAACCCCATAGAGAATCTGTGGGGTATTGTCAGGAGGAAGATGAGAGGCACCAGACCCAACAATGCTGAGGAGCTGAAGGCCACTATCAAAGAAACCTGGGCTTCTATAACACCTCAGCAGTACCACAGGCTGATCACCACCATGCATTGCCGCATTGATGCAGTAATGCATGCAAAGTGCCCTAACCAAGTATTGAGTGCATACTATACTGTACATGGTAAGACTTTTCAGTAAGCCAACATTTCTGTATTAAAAATCCTATTTTTTATTGGTCTTATGTAATATTCAAATTTTCTGAGATACTGAATTTTGGGTTTTCACTAGCTGTAAGCCATCATAATCAAAATCAAACAAAAAAAATGCTTGAAATATATCACTCTGTGTGTAGCACATCTATATAAAATATATGAGTTTCACTTTTTGAATTGAATTACTGAAATTAACTTTATGAGGATATTTTAATTTTATGAGATGCACCTGTTGTTTCCTTTATACACTGCTCAAAAAAAATGAAAGGAACACATTTTATTAAGAGTATAGCATCAAGTCAATTAAACTCCTGGGATATTGATGGTCAGTTAAGTAGCAGAGAGGGTTATTAATCAATATCACCTGCTTTGGTGTTAATGAAATGAACATGTGCACCAGATGGGCAACAATGAGACGATCTCCAAAACAGGAATGGTTTTACAGGTGGAGGCGACTAACATTTTTTTCCCTACTCATGTTTTTTTACTGTTTTTCACTAGTTTTGCATTTGGAACCAGAATTGGCAGGTCCGCCACTGGCACCGTATGCTTTTCACAGATAAGAGCAGGTTCACCCTGAGCACATGTGACAGACATGAAAGGGTCTGGAGAAGCTGTGGAGAGTGTTATGCTGCCTGTAACATCATTCAGCATGACCGGTTTGGTGGTGATTCAGTGATGATCTGAGGAGGCATATCCATGGAGGGATGCACAGACCTAGACAATGGCACCCTGACTGCCATTAGGTTTTGGGTTAAAATACTTGGACCCACTGTCAGACCCTACGCTGGTACAGTGGGTCCTGGGTTACTCCTGGTGTTAGACAATGCCCGGCCTCATGTGGCGAGAGTACGCAGTCAGTTCATGAAGGATGAAGGATACCAATGAATGACCCCCAAGCTCACCTAACCTAAATCCAATAGAACACTTAAGACAGCCTTCAAATTTTCAATTCACCTGCTCGCATTTTGCGAGTGGAAAATTATTGAAGGCAAGTGTGGGGCTGCCTCGGGAGCCTTTCTCCCAGCGATCGCTCAGGGGAAAAGAGAGGAGAGGAAATAACAGCCAATTGAAGAGGCGGGACTGTGTGTGATGGTGAGCACCCAGCAATTCAAATTAAAGTTACAACGGGGCGATCCTCGCTCTGTGATTACCCAGCCGGCTTTCCTCTTCCTCTCCTCTCTCTTCTCCTGCACTGGTCAGGCTGCATCGACGGACACAGGTGAGGCTGCATTAACAGGCATAGGTGAGACTGTATTGACGGGCACAGGTGAGGTTGCATTGAGGGGCACATGTTAGGTTGCATCTATGGGCACAGGTGCGGCTGCATTAATGGGCACAGGTGAGGCGGCATTGATGGGCACTGATCAGGCTGCATTAATGGACACAGGGGAGGCTGCATTGATGGGCATAGGGAAGGCTGCATTGATGGGCACAGGTGAGGTTGCATTGATGGGCACAGGTGAGGTTGCATTGATGGGCACTGGTGAGGCTGCTTTGAAGGGCAATGGTGAGGTTTTACTGATGGAGACTAATGAAGCAGCACAGACAAGCTTCACTGATGATGCTGCACTAATGGGCACTGATAAAGTTGTTAATAATATTTATTTTTTGTAACTTCTGCATTAATGCAAAAACAGTTAACAGTCTAGTTTTATGAGATAATTTATGAGGGCGTGTTTAGGGGCAGAATTAGGGGAGGGGCAGGGTAGGGGTTAGGTGGGGCAACTGGGTCGAGTAATCCTTAAGGCCTGGCTAGTAGCTCAGGACTTGAAATTTTGAGTCCTGACCTAGGACATTATGTTTAGGTCCATCCAAAGCCGCCAGATTGCGCCTCAGTCTGTCCAGGAGCTCAGTGATGCCCTGGTCCAGATCTGGGAGGAAATACCCCAGGACACCATCCGTCATATCATTAGGAACATGCCCCAATGTTGTCAGGCATGCATAAAAGCACGTGGGGCCATACAAACTACTGAGTACCATTTTGAGTTGCTTCAATGAAATTTCAGCAAAATGGACTAGCCTGCTGCATCATTTTTTTAGTTTGATTTTCAGGGTGTGTTTGAATTCAGCCCCCTGTAGATTAATACATTTAATTTCCATCAAATGATGTGGCAATCTTTGGTTTCTAACACATTACCCAGTCCATATTAGTTTAGATATCTAGCATGATATTTTTCCCAATTGAGATCTGTTGTGTTTTCAAAGTGTTCCTTTAATTTTTTTAAGCAGTGTATATAGCATTTCTGCTTGTTTATAGTCTGCTGCACTGCCTCTCAGGATGTATAAAGCTTCAAAGCTGAATTTGGGGTAAAGTCCTGTCTGGTAGGGCAGGGCACCTGATTTTTCTCTGTTGCAGTTCAGTAATACTTAAAGGGCTTGTTCCTCCCTCTGTCTGGACAGCAAAAAAGAAGCTGCAAACTAACAAGCTAATCCTTCGTCATTCTGAGCTCTCCTCCTCCAATCAGCCTGATCTTTGTACTATAGAGCAACTGATTGACCTCTTGCGGAGTTCCTTTCCCCAGCTTGAACTTTGCTGTACAGGGACTACTGAGGCCAATATCAGGTCAAATTCAGGTACTTACACTGCTTGCATTAAAAAAAAACAAAATAATTTAAGAATTAATCAATTAATATAGGGCTTAATTATTTGTGTCTTTTACAGCTACCTGGAAGTTTTAAGAGATATGGCATTCTATCCAGGAAGAAGCCCTGTAAAACCTGGATGTTTAAAGGTACCGCAATTAGACTTTTGGCACAGTCGCCGCTGTATATGAACGAGGCTGTCCTAACAAAGGAAGAATTCTTCGGCCATGGAGGGTGCAAAGCAGTTTCAGGAAGAGGCTGATGAGAAGGTGAGACAAGAAGCTCCGTGTTTGGAGCCTGTCCGCTGTGCCCAGCCTCACACCCATTCATTACCGACGCTGTATGCACACTAAAAATTCATCTTTCAAGACCCAGCAAAAACAAACAGTGCAGAAGCTTTTCCTGATGGAAACATCTCCTATCAGGACCAAGGAAGTGTAAGAAACTCTGCCATTCCACACAAGATTGCCTTTGTCAAGGGCAGCAGTGGAGAAAGGCTGACAGAATTCCTTCTCTTTACAGCATACTGTACATTCCCTATTTCTGGAAGAGGGAGGTTTCTCTTCCTGGCAGCTGCTGGAAAATCTACTATTTTTTTTTCTATACAAGGTATTCGCACGAAACAATTATTGGTTACAGTAGGTTTATGGCTCACAATAAATATACATTTAGAAATTTTCTGAAAAAGAATACTTTGTTCCTATGTAAAAGGACCAACAGCATGAATGTAAGAGATATGTATTTTGGTTAAAAGACATTGCTGTGTATTGAATGGGGACCTCTTGATGGCACTGTTGCAAAAGCATATGGAATACAAAACCCAGCTTCCATGAGGGCAAGGATTTCCAAACTTTGGTCAGTAGTAGAGTGAACTCAGAATTGAACTCATTGTGTTAGCTCAAATTTAGACTTCAGCCAAACAGCAAAATACAGTTTAAGTACATATATATAAAAGTACTTTTTAGTGGCTAAAATATTTGCAGATCTGGTATTCTCATATCCCTGCCACCCTGTGCATAGCTAGGTTGGTGATTCCACTGTTCTCTAGCACAGGTAAACAATGCAGCCTGCTTAACTACCTACTTCATTCTGCTACATGGACAATGATGGAGGAACACAATATTCAGATGTGTATAATTGCCTGGTGAAGAGTGACAGTGTGCATTGGTGATCTTAGTAACTTTTTTTGCTGGACTTTTTCTTTGGTCACTTTTGGTTATGTGTAACACTGACTGGTTTTATATATTATGTATGTATTACATTTTGTATTGCATGTTACTTTTATTTATTATTTATATAGACTGGACATGCATAATGGATTTATGAGCATGTGACAGGTTTAAAAAGGGACAGTGCAACTTTTTTTGGTTTAAAGTTCACCTATATTTTTGTGCAGTGATATACATGAGTGCTGCTGTCTAAATCCTAGATATATGAAATTGCATTGAACACAGAATTGTTTAGATTTTAGTAGGAGGGAAGCAATGACCAGCCTGGCAGTTTCCATGCAGAAATCCTGAACCCCTAGGGACAGGTTGGCGGTCTTTAAATCCACACTGTGGGAAACACCTCAATTTATGAACAATAAAGAGGTTGGAGTAAAATCCCTTTGGAACATTCCCTGTGCGAGGAGCTGCAGAATAGCAGTGTAGAGGTCTGTGGAGAGGAAGGTCTATTGGAAAGCAAGTAAAAAGGAGGCAGAGTATGAAATTCCAGTTTGTAGCACCTGAGCACTACATTCTAGACCATTTATCTGAGATTTCCTGGGACCAGATGGCCAAGAAGGCCAACAGGCATCTCCTTCACATGGACAAGTGGGGGAATCCCTTCATTGTAAAGAGTGTTTGCTCCCAGACCTACAAGGTTTGGAATTTCATGCTTTCAAATAGAAGTGTGCCCCAGGTTTCAGCTTGGAGCCCAAAGAATGTGACGAAGGAAGAGCAGGGCGAAAGGAACTCTTTCTAGACAAGGAAGTTGAAGGCCTCGTTGCAGTCCAATGTGCCTTCTTATTCTGTGGAGAAAAGTATACTTACTTCTCGTTAGTTCCTTAACATACGTGTCCTTTCCAAGAGGGAACTTTTGAGAAACTTCTTACATGGAAATTCAGTTGACGAGCATTTCAAGCAGAGGATCGTCCCCATGTAAACACAATGGATGCTCTCATCCTGGATAGTTGGTAAAGCAGATCCACCCAGCTGTCTATGAAGTATCACAGGCATAAGTTCTAGGTGATGGTGGACCAGTGCATCCATTAAAATGAATCCAGGATCACAAGCCATACAATATTCCAGAGAGCCAGGATCTGGTAGACTGCCATTAATGCAACACGGCATGGTTGACCCAGAGAGGGCGAATAAGGCCTTATGAGAGCTTCTAGGCTCTTTTTCCACCATGTCCTTAAAAGCAGGAACATCAAAGTTTTGTTAAGGCAAGTGGTGGCTGGGTCCACGACAGGGACAGACCATTTTTTCAGAAATCCCTCTTCAACAGGGTATTGCTGATCAAAGGTTTGTAGGGGTGTAAAAAGCTATTCAGGATGAGGCCAGATACCTTTCAGTACCAGCTGTAAGTGCAAGAGGACAGGAAAAGTTTTAGGAGGTTTGGGCAGTTTCACTGAGCCAAAGCTATAGACCCAAGGAGGGTGGCTGACTCAGGCTGCCCTAAGGCAAGGCAGGAATGCCCCCCATCAATAAGGACCAAAATTGCATCCTTTAGTTTAGGCGATATCTCAGAGAACATCTCTGAGTTCCATTCTACAAAAGCAAATACCTCCTCCTTGCTTCCTTCCTAAGACAGGGCAGCCTCCTAAGGGGAGGCTGAAGGTGCCTGTTTTTGATCCCAGTGATGAAAGGTCTCTAAGAGGGTGAAACATGGCAGAAGAGAATTCCCCTCTAGACAGAAATTAGGAGGGGAGGGTGCCTGAAGGGACAAATGAACCCCCAGAGGGCAGAAAAACATAAACGGGGGAGACTTGGATCCTGTGAGGGGAAGCAAACACCCCCAACCTGAGCTATCAGCTAGATCTAAGCAAGTGAGGCCTTTTGATCCCCATTGCTACTGCTCTTACAATCTGCCATGAGTGGTGCTAGGTGTCTCTTAAGGGTATACTCAACCTCCATGCTGCTTAGGCGCGAGGGGATTGGGGCACTGTGCCAGGCAGTGCAGGCTGCTGGAAAACCCAGGTGACATCCGAAGGATTGTTGTGCTGCTCCTTTGGGAGCTGAAAGCTGTATTTCCATCCAGGAATACCACACCCAGAGAATCCAAGGTGGCATGCACATGAACAATACACCAGGGAGGCCATGACAAAAAGACCCAGAAAAATTATGGACATATTTAAACCACTGGTACTCCCACTCCTTGGCTGCGGTGCACTAGTTCTTAAGTGTTGCAACCCATTCCACTAACCATTGATGGGACAAAGTATAAGGGCACTAGGTTGGACTTACCACAGCAGATGTCTCTATCCAAGTGATGCAGGAATAAAGAGACAAGCCCAATTATGACTTCACCTTCCTTAATGAGCACACAGTAGCTAGCTCAAGACAATGGACATCATGCTAGAACGCCCACACAACATCCAGTGCAAAAAAGCAACATTATAGGTTGGCACTGCATCATTTTCCAGGCAGTGCCACTCCCACAGTCCCCAAAAACTCTGCCAAGGTGTCAACCAATCAAAAAAGCTGTAGGAGAAGCTGAAGTGGAGCAGTTAAAACTTAGTAGAATTTTACAGATTCCAGAAAGAATTTCAGCAAAAAAGAGGAAGTTACTCCCAGAAGGGAGAGAAATTGTTCAACACCTAATGAATGACACTAGTTAAAAAATTGCAGTACTCTAGTCTGCATCTCCCCAAGGTAATACCTAAAATCTGGCCCTTTAGTGGGCCCTGTAGGCCAGGGTTGAGGACCACTGATATAGAGGATGTCCTGTAGTATAATCGCCAGTTACGGCTTCAACTTTACGCAAAGCCAAAACCTTTAGGTTTTGGATAGCGTGAGGAAGGGTTAAATCTGTGTAATTTATACTGTGTCCCGGCTGGGAACTTTCCTCCTTTCTGTACTTGAGGACCATAATTGCCAAGGCAGAAAGTGATGGCAAATCTGACATCCTTGAGCTATCTTAAGGACAGAAGAAGAGGGCAAGTTTTACAATGGGTAAATCCGTTCAGGTGACAATCTAGAGGGTTGGCTTTCCATACACAAAGTCCTGTGTTACCCCTGTCTAGAGATCTCCTCCCCACCACCTAACCTACGGTCAAAGCCTGAGCTGTACTGAGAGCTGAGCTTCCTGGCTACTCTCTACCAAGAACAATTTTTATATATTGAAGACGTCATTACGACGAAACGTACGTAGAGCGTCATCGCGTCACATCCGCCTAAGTGGAACGCACATCCGCCCTGTGGAACGCACGGCGTCCCGGAAGTGCGCTACTATTGCTATTCTTTCATGCCACTACCCTCTATTCGTTTGTGAGTACCTATTTTAATCTTTAATAAAGCATTTTAAAAGCGGTAAAAGCGGTACTACTCTATGTGAGCCTTCTTCCCCCATATATCGGTACACCTTTGGACCCTAATTCCAAGGAGCCGGGTTTACAAGATTCGGGCAGATAATTGGACCACCCAACCACTTTGATGGTCAGTGGAGGAGACCCAGGATTATAGATTCAAGGCCTGACACCCCTGTAGGGGTATATAGCTCTGGTGAGTGCGGTCCAAGGGGTGCGGGGAGCACTGAATGGTCACCATATACCTGAGCACCTTCAATATTTATCATCAGAGCACCTGCACTCAAGTCACCTTTTGCCCTGTATTTTAGGAAAAGTTTTTTTAGCATTGTGGGACTATCTGTCGTTTTTAGGTGTTACGGACTTATTTATTCTTGTACTATTGCTGCCACAATATTTATATTTATGCCATACTTGATGCTTTGTATTTTACGATTATAAGGCTATAGATTTAAGCGGATCCCACTGTTTTTTATATTTTTTATATTTCATACACTTTATTTATTTTTAATTTTCTTATCAAACTGTATCTACACCAATTCACACCCATTTTGTATCAACCTTTCCTCATAGCACAAATATTTTTTAGCCACAGAGTGGAATATCCTACAGTATTACACATATTTATTAGAGATACACATATGATGCACTTGACACTTTAATTATAATTCATAGTGGTGATTTATATCGTATATACCTTTAGCACCTATTTTGGACATACAGAACCATCAGCACTTTTTTGGCAGCGCCATACACCTTCCCCCTTCCTTTCCTTCATTCTCACTATATTCTTAGGAATATAGTATAAAGGTAGGCTGCAGCCAATATCAAACACTAGAAATCTAAAATTATCCTAAGCGCGGATTTTCTACATTTCAAGATCTATTTTAGAATATCAGAGGAAAAAAATCAAAACATAAAAAAATAAAAGAAAGTGACAGTACAGGAAAACGTTAAGTGTGCAAGTATAGTACACAAAAAATAGAAGTCACTAATAAGAAAAGGCTTGTGTTAGCACCAAGTCAGACTACTGTCTGTACAGGCTCCAAGGGCTGCGCACTAGGTGCCAAAGGGCCATGGGTTGGGCACCAAGTACATTGGGACTACATAGCAAGTGATGTCCCTTTATGGCCATTTCCATTACTCACACTGCATTTGCTGACTATACCCAGCTGTCAAAATATGGGTGAGTGATAGCGCTGGACCAACAGAAGCAAGGCTTGGTTTGGCTGGATGGTGAGTCCTCCTCCAAAGGAGGCAATAGGCAATGAAGGTACAGTGTAGATGGTCCTTGTTCTTGTCCTAGGTTGCTACCTCTCTGATAGTGACAAAAAAGAAAGCTAAGCAGATGACAAACTCTGGGGTGGGCATTAAGGAGCGACCAGTACAAAACAAACATGAACTTTTTTACTTTGCACCCCCCAATTCCCACCCCAGAGTTTGTGAGCTGTCCAAATGACAGCCGGGAATAGTGGTGTTTTGGAGCCACTGCTTCAGAAGTGTGATTCAGAGACACAATATAACCTTATTGTTATATTGTATACAGTATATTTTGTCCCATTCATCTACAGATAAAGGTGACCTAAGAATTATAATTTTAGGATCATTATAAACGGGATAACAAATTAAATATTTTTTTTTTTATTATTTTTATCTACAGCAACATTGATTTACAAATTACGGCAAAAACAAGCATTTACAATACACATCAAAGAACCAGCTAAATTGCAACGTTATTATGCTTGTCAGGTATAAATACCACTTTAGTTTTCTGCTTGGCCATAAGTGGATTCAGTGAATCTGTCACAGTGACTGATCCTCTAATAGATTCACCTGTAGCTATATGTAGACAGCCCTATAATTCAGCTACTTGAGAAGTAATGCTGGAACGCTGTGATCTAGAGCCTTAAATAACACCTGGGGAATAACATCCTAACCACAGGTGCTTCACTTCCTAATACCAGTAGACAGTTCACACTCAGACTGAGTCTCAGACAACAGGAGCTGAGCTGTGGACTTAAGGGCAGGGGGAGCTCAAGCACTTGGGTCTTCAGAAAACAGTGAGTAGATACCAAGGAATTAAAGACTCACTGCAACCTGTCAACACCACCTAGACTTCTCCTTTATGCAGGATATAACATGTTAGCGAGAGAGGCTGACATCCATTTCAATCTAAATTATGTAGTCGGCATATACAGTGCATCCTGAAAGTATGCACACCCCCCTTCACTTTTTCCACATTTTGTTATGTTACAGCCTTATTCCAAAATGGATTGAATTCATTATTTTCCTCAAAATTCCACAAACAATACCCCATAATGACAACGTAAAAGAAGTTTGTTTAAATTTTTTGCAAATCTATTAAAAATAAAAAATGACATGTACATAACGATTCACAGCCTTTGCCATGACACTTAAAATTGAGCTCAGGTGCATCCTGTTTCCACTGACCATCCTTTAGATGCTTCTACAACTTTATTGGAGTCCACCTGTGGTAAATTCAGTTGATTGGACATGATTTGGAAATGCACACACCTGTCTATATAAGGTCCCATATTTAACAGTGCATGTCAGAGCACAAACCAAGCCATGAAGTCCAAGGAATTGTCTGTAGACCCATGAGACAGGATTGTATCAAGGCACAGATCTGGGGAAGAGTGCAGAAAAAATTCTGCAGCATTGAAGGTCCCAATGAGCACAGTGGCTTCCATCATCCGTAAATGGAAGAAGTTTGGAACCACCAGGACTTTTCCTAGAGCGGGCCGCCCAGCCAAACAGAGATCGAGGGAGATGAGTTTTAGTCGGGGAGCAGTGGCGGCTGGTGCTTAATTTACTTAGGGGGGGTGGCCCACAGCCCCCCCCAGCCAGCCAACCACATAACCCCCCCCATCGCTCGATTGACCGCCTGTCAAGCCCCCCCGCCAGCCCCTACACTTACCCCATGCAGGTGGTGTCTTCACCCCTGCGTCTCCTAAGGAGCCCTGGCAGTCGACTCTCCTCCCGGCCAATCAGGAGTTAGGACTCGCAGCCAATGAGGTCTTGGGACTCCCGGACAAATCGGGATTTATGACCCGATTCCTGATTGGCTGTGAGGAGAAACAGGGAGACATTAGCGAATATTAATTCGCTAGTCTCACACAACTGGGCGGGCTTTGGGCGCAGTGCTCTGTGCCACAAGCCCACCCTTTATGAAGCCAATTAGAGCCTAATCATGTGCTTCTAAAAAAAAAAAAAAGACCCATTGGAATCCATGCGTCCAGCGCCCTGCATGTACATTAGGGGCCAGGCACATGGATTAGGGGGCGGAGCCCCTGCACCCTGTATGTACGGGCTGCCACTGTTGGGGAGGTGACCAAGAACCTGATGGTCACTCTGACAGAGCTCTAGCGTTTCTTTGTGGAGAGAGGAGAATCTTCCAGGAGAACAACCATCTCCGCAGCACTCCACCAATCAGGCCTGTATGGTAAAGTGGCCAGACAAAAGCCACTCCTCAGTAAAAAGGCACATGACAGCCTACCTGGTGTTTGTCAAAAAGGCACCTGAAGGACTCTGACCATGAGAAACAAAATTCTCTGGTTTGGTGAAACAAAGATTGAATTCTTTGGCCTGAATGGCAAGCGTCATGTCTGGAGGAAACCAGGCACCACTTATCACCTGGCCAAAACCATCCCTACAGTGAAGCATGGTGGTGGCAGCATCATGCTGTGGGGATGTTTTTCAGTGGCAGAAACTGGGAGACTAGTCAAGTATAAAGGGAAAGATGAACGCAGCAATGTACAGAGACATCCTTGATAAAAACCTGCTCCAGAGTGCTCTGGACCTCAGACTGGGGCAAAGGTTCATCTTCCAACAGGACAACGACCCTAAGCACACAGCCAAGATAACAAAGGAGTGGCTACGAGACAACTCCGTAAATGTCCTTGAATGGCCCAGCCAGAGCCAAGACTTGAACCTGATTAAACATCTCTGGAGAGATCTGAAAATGGCTGTGCACCGATACTCCCCGCCAAACCTGATGGAGGTTGAGAGGTCCTGAAAAGAAGAATGGGAGAAACTGCCCACAAATAGGCGTGCAAAGCTTGTAGCATCATATTTTAAAAGACTTGAGGCTGTAAATGGTGCCAAAGTTGCTTCAACAAAGTATTAAGCAAAGGCTGTGAAAACTTTTGTACATGTGATTTTTTTGTTTTTTATATTTTATAAATTTGCAAATATTTCAAACAAACTACGTTGTGATTATGGGGTATTGTTTGTAGAATTTTGAGGAAAATAATGAATTTAATCCATTTTGGAATAAGGTTGTAACAAAGTGTGGAAAAAGTGAAGCGCTGTGAATACTTCCCGGATGCACTGTATAATGGAAGATATCTATGAAGAATGGTACATAAATAGCTGTGACCCACAGCCAACAAGGGGCTAATGACCTGAAAGGCTGATAAAGAATATTAGTAATATTAAAGTGGTTCTAAAGCCAAGACATTTTTTTAACCCTAATGCTTTCCTTACAACACTAATCACTTGAGTTCTGGAAGGTTTTGCCCCCTTCATAACCAGGCCATTCTTTGCTATTTGGCACTGCACTAATTTAACTGGCAAATGCATGGTTATGCAACACTGTATGGATATGAAATTTATATATTTTTTCCATACAAATAGAGCTTTCTTTTGGTTGTATTTGATCACCACTGGGTTTTTTATTTTTGGCTATAGAAAAGAAAAAAGAAAAAAAAAAAGACTAAAAATTGTGAAAAAAAATATATTTTCTACTTTGTTATAAAATATATCCCATAAAATCTAGATTCTTTATAAAATTGAGGCCAAAATGTATTCTGCTACATGTCTTTTGTAAACAAAAAAAAAAGTAGTGTATATTAATTGGTTTGTGTGAAGGTTATAGCATTGACAAACTATGGTAATTATACATTTAAAAATCGGTCACCAGTGCAGTTCAGCGTCATGATGGTATGGCAGTGATCAGGGATACTAACTAATGACCGTATGTAAAAAATAAATAAATCATTTTTTATTAATTTTCTAAACTTTTTTTTACTATTCTTCTTTACATACTTTCATCAGAGGGGTGATCATAGACTTTTTTTTTACACTGATATTGCTTATAATAGTGATGTACACGGATATAAGCAACAGTTAACTGTCATGAATGGCTTTCCATTTATGGCAGCTTGCTTTCAATTGACATGCTGTGATTGGCTACAGCTAAATCACATGGTACAGAGAGTCAAGTATCATGTGATAGCTGTGGGCTAATCACAGCTTCACAATACTAAGTAAGCAGTCATGTATGAAAATCAATCATTGTAATCATATGATTGCTATGACCAATCATACCCGTCATATGATACCGAGCTCTGTGATCCACTGGATGGTATACACTTTTTGGAACCCACAAACCTGTGGGTATCTCTTGACGATAACTCTCTGTACATTTTGATCCCCCATGAAGTTGGGCTCCAAGCAGTACATTATTTCCTCACTCAGGATCCTCTCAAAACTCAGACATGCCCAATTCATATTAAATGCCATGCATTTGTATCTGACACAATTATTTTTTGTTTGATGGTAATTTGCAAATACAAGGCACCGCTATGGGGGCGAAATTTGCCCCCAGGTATGCCAATCTGGCTATGGGCCTATAGGAACACCAATCTGTCTGGAACAACCACCCATTTTCTAGGAATATTGTCTTTTTCCGTTGATACATAGACTATTCCATTGTCATTTGGGACAGCCCATGCACATTGGTAGATGATTTTGTCACATACTGCAATTATAATACCCTTGGTTTATCTTTCACATCAGTTTATGACCCAGACAATCTGCCCTTTTTAGATTTAGAACTATGTCACACAAACATATTTGCCAAAAATTACATTAAAATTCCTTTCTTGATTTCCATATTTGTCATCATGCTAGATGAACTTCAAACATGCCAAAAAGTTAATTTTGTCGCCTTCATTACAGTTGTACACAAGATGAGGACTGTGTCACAGCGCCATTTGTTACAGAAAAAAATTCATGAAAAAGGGTATCCTTCATACTTGATACAGGATGCTTATTCAGCCTTTTCGACAGAACAGCCCATTTTCAGCAACCGTAGAAATCATAACCAAAGACAATCCCAAACAGGATAGAAGTCAATTCCACACACAACACAAGAAAATAGAACATACTTTCCGAAGACATTAGAGAATACTCTTGGAGGACCCTCATCAAAAAGTCTATAAAAGATATCACTAAAATCACATACAGTCGCTGTGTATTTCCTTTTTGGGGGATGGGCGGAGTCGGCATGTTGAGTCTTGTTATCCGCTGGCACCATCACCCCTATCTAATCACAGCTAAGATGGCCAAACGAAAGGCCTGAAGGAATGCGCATGCTCCGAAAGCACGCTGCTACGACAACGCCTAGTGCTGTCCTCTCCTCCTGGTGATATCTGGCTTGTCCACCCGCTCACTGCCCCAGAGCTCTGGACACCACCTGGATGGATCCCGCACCGCGGGGGTGATTGTTACATGCCGGTTTATCTCCACTATCCTGTTAATTTTATGAAACGTTGTTCATTTACTTCATACTGAAGTTTGATTGGTGCTGCTTTCTCTCCCTTATCTATACCCACAGAGTGCCCCATCCTGGGATTTCTTCATATCTGATGGACTCCTTTGAGGACTGATAATTTTGGGAATATACATCTGATTATTTACTGAGTTTTGTGTCACCCACTGGCAATTTACTCTGTATAGCGCTCATCATACCCACTACCTGTTTGTGTCCACTGGACACAACGGTCACAGGATAGCACCAATGACTGAACGGAACGTGACTGAACGGATGACACCTACTTGAAAGGGGACTAAAAGGTCACATGACCGTTTACATCCAGCTGACAATAGATCTGTGAGTTCAGAAATTTCCATTATTTACGCACAGAAAAAATATGAATGGGCCTGGATGTCACTTTTTTACATTCGTTCCATTCTGCTGATTTAGCAGGGGATCTTTGAGCATCAATATTGGTATCCCAGACGTCAAAAATTTCAAACCAAAGATAAAATAGATTTTAACAAAAGTGGAACACCACTTCATAGACTCTTTCACATAGACAGCCAGGGATGGGGCGCAGAAAAACAGGTGGTTGTGCTGAGGCTTTACCACCCCCCCCCCAACTTAATTCTACTATTACAGCCCGACGAGCCTATAAGCATGCCACAACTGCTGCAATTTTAACTTAACTAGCTGGGTTTGAGGGGCAGCGAGCCAAGTGATTGGTTTGCTGTTGCGTTGCACTAATGGAATACATAAAGAGACAGACATTCAGGAGGTGGCAGGATCACCTTCTAAATGCATGGCAATACTGCCACCCATGTGAAAGAGCCATGATAGCCTGTTACTCTGCTTCAAGAAACAAATCACATTTTCAGCTGCTTGCAGCTTGGTGGGTGAGATGGGTGGGTGCAGTTGGACAATGTAATGAAAAACTATTATATAGAACACACAAGACGACCAAAAGGGATGAAAAAAATGAGAAATTCTAATGATTGTCCCCTAATAAGCTACTTCGAATTGTGTGGTACAATTAAAAGGATTACTGGAATTTACACAAGATTCTTCTGCCTCATTAACCTTGCACTCCCATTTGACCTGTTCGCTGCCCCAGGCCAAAGACAGCAGTAGGAATGGTTAAGCATCTCTCAAATCTTGCCTTTTCTACTGCCTGCCAATGATCTGCTTTGAAGGAGGAAATCTCCAACAGGGAGCAGTAATCCCTTGGCTGCAGGCGAAAGATTGGATCGCACTTATCCCCAATCCAGACACTTATGCTGGAGCAACAATAACTGGAGCTGTTGAAACCAAAACAGCATTTCATATAAGCTACAAATTCAACAGCGTGATCGTAGGGGCATCCCAACATTATGCTGGGACTGCAATTCCTAGTCCCGATTAAACACAGATGGTCTCCGGTGTCTTATTCATTAACTGACAGGCTTAAGATGACATTTTAATTTCCTCTGAAAAATAACAAAATCCTGCATTAGGTAAAATCGCCAAGTATTGTATATGGCTGAAGGTTCCTCCTGGAAAGATTCGTCATTTCTAAACCATTAGCTTCCGATTTTATTTCCAGGAAAATTACGTCAATGAATTGTAGTAAAATTCGGTAAGTTTACTGTAATATAAAATGCATCTATTTTTTTCATTAAAATATTCTACCTGCTCCCAAAAATTCAATATTTAAATCACATTAAAGTGATTGTAAAGGTAAAAAGGTTTTCTACCTTAAAGCATTCCCTGCATTAAGATAAAAAAACATTTTAACAGTAGCTGCCGCCCCAGTCTTCTGTAAATACGGTACTTACCCGAGCCCAATCCTAGTCCAGCACTGTGCACATCTACAGCAGCTCTTCTCTCTCTCCCTTGTCTTATAGTCTTGGCCGAGAGCAGCGGAAACCATTGGCTCCTGCTGGGGGTGGGGCCGAGCAGGGCTGTGTCTGAATAGATGCAAACAGCCCGACTCAGGAGCACACGAGTGCCCCCTTAGGAAGTGGCTTCCTATAGGGGCACTCAGTGGGGGGAATCCAGGAGTGCAAAGAGGAGGATCAGGGCTGCTCTGTGCTAAACCACTGCACAAAGCAGGTAAGGATAACATGTTTATTTTTTTAATGAAAAAAATGTAAATCTTTACAATGACATTAAATGGAGTCACCGGTAGGAACACTGATATTAACCAAACAGAGTCACAAAACCTCCATATGCAGCTACCACTGATCCACTGCATTAAAAAATATTTGCCAAAATAAAAATAAAAAAATTGCTAGATTTACAAAGATACTTTTTTACACAAAAAGATGAATTAGGACTTTTTGTTACTCACTGTAAAATCTCTTTCTCAGAGTTTTTTGAAGGACACAGCTCTCTATTTTTCTTGGCTGTAGGGTTACAGTGCCACCTTCAGGAGTAGGATACTAGGAATAAATAAATTAAAGCGGAGTTCCACCCTGGTTATACTTTTTTTAATAAAAATACCCCCGGGACAGTCAGGGCTAGTACATTCCACAATGGCTAGCCTCTGATCTGTCCCGGGTTGCACTTACCTTTTAGGAGAAATACTTACCTTGAAAAAGTATTGTCCAGCGCTGCCATCTCAGGTGTGGACAGCTTGAAGCCAGCGCGATCCTCTTCTGCGTCCTCTTCCTTCTTCAGTCCCACGATGCACTGCACCGGCCCCGCCGTCACTTCCGGTGCGCAGAAGCTGTTTAGAAGGGAATGACGTGCGTGCACCGGAACTGACGTCGGGGCCGGTGCAGGCGCATTGATTCCTGGGAGCGATGACGTTCAGCTCCCAGGAATCATTGCAAAAGCCAGGAAGTGACGAATCGCCGTGGCCGCCGAGGGGAGGAAGAAGGAAGTAAGGTAAGTATATTTTCTCTACAAGGTAAGTAAAAAAAAAAAAAAAAATTAGCGATTATCCATTTGTTTTTCAGGTGACCCGGAGCGAGAAGATGGAGGTAAGTATAAATTTAGGGTGGAACTCCACTTTAACACGGCACCACCTATGGGCAGTTCTAACTGGTAGTCAACCCTCAACCATCTGCAATAGGCAGCTCAGTAAGTCACAAAGCAGCATAAAAGAACATAATAGAGGGGCAGGTGCTGTAGTCCTTCAATGAAGTCAGAGAAAGGGATTTTACAGTAACAAAAAATCGAGTTTTCTCTTACGGTCAATGAAGGACACTACTCTATTATTCTGGACCATAGGGATGTCCCAAAGCAGTGCCTTATCGAGGGGTAGGCCATCCAATACAAAGAACAGAGCTGAGCTGCTTATCGCAGATGTGGGGTTTGACCACTAGTTAGGACTGCCCATAGGCAGTGCTGTGTTCTTTTCAATGCCTAGTGTCCTACTCCCGAAGGTATGCTTTAACCCAATGGTCAAAAATAAGAGAGATGTGTACGTCAATGAATGTAAGAAAAAAATACTTTAAAATGTTCCATCACAAATTTTCAGATTTTATACATCCCAATAGTCTTTGCTTGATAAAAAAAAGAGGTCAAACTCTAATATTCAATGCAATAGCAACATTTTCATATCCATCATGCATAAAAATGAACAATGCACAATGTTGCACACTTTATCCTTGGAATCCAGAACCCTTAATAACCGGCAGCAATTTTGTCACTGATATTATCCTATAATTAGATAAGCAGTTGGCTTTAAAATGTTCTCAGTGTAAAGGGATAGGACCCATAACTGATATTCATGACAATTGATCCGTCACAGTAATGAATCAAATGTTTTTAAAGCTATATACACAGACTGTATATGTTCTTATATGTGTAATATGAGATATCAATATTTGTTACGCTGATTTTCTTTTATGTCCTCTCTTGTAGAAAAATCTGTACTATTCCTTGGTTTGTGCCCTGCAGTTTGAGATAAGAAGTCTAAGCCAATTTGTTCTGTTGAGCTGCCCTGCAAAAAGTCATCTCTTCCTCAAAGAATGTGCAGCAGAAGGGCAGTGTGGACAAATGTTGGGTCAGGAAGAGTGAGGCCTGTGGACCATAAACATGAAGTTTTTGATATGACACTGCATGACCCCTATAGTGTTCTTTTGGATCTAGAAGTAGAAAAAAAAGGGTGCAAACATAGCTGCTTGTGAAATTGTCTATCTTTCTCTGCATAGGAAGAAGGACCTGGAGAAAAAAAACTGCAATGCCAAAAGTAAATGATTTATGTGAGATTGCAAACCAGGCAAGTGTTGTAGATAAAGCTCCTACAATAAGTCATCTGCTGTTGGTGATTCAACGTTTCAAAAGGAAGGAATAGATGATCATCAGTTTACATCCATTTTTTCGTAGAAATGCATTGATGTACAGTATGTCACAAAAGTGAGTACACCCCTCACATTTTTTAATATTTTATCTTTTCATGTGACAAAACTGAAGAAATTACACTTTGCTACAATGTAAAGTAGTGAGTGTACAGCTTGCATCACAGTGTAAATTTGCTGTCCCCTCAAAATAACTCAACACACAGCCATTAATGTGTAAACCACTTGCAACAAAAGTGAGTTCACCCCTAAGTGAAAATGTCCAAATTGGGCCCAATTAGCCATTTTCCCTCCCCGCTGTCATGTGACTCGTTAGCGTTACAAGGTCTCAGGTGTGAATGGGGAGCAGGTGTGTTAAATTTGGTGTTATCGCTCTCACTCTCACATACTGGTCACTGGAAGTTCAACATGGCACCTCATGGCAAAGAACTCTCTGAGGATCTGAAAAAATTAATTGTTGCTCTACATAAAGATGGTGTAGGCCTTAAGAAGATTGACAAGACCCTGAAACTGAGCTGCAGCCCAGTGGCCAAGACCATACAGTGGTTTAACAGGACAAGTTCCACTCAGAACAGGACTCGTCATGGCAACAAGAGTGTTTAAACCCCATAGTGAAGATGTCCAAATTGGGCCCAAAGTATCAATATTTTAACCCACTTGGGCATGGAGTTCACCAGAGCTTCACAGGTTGCCACTGGAGTCCTCTTCCACTCCTCCATGATAACATCACAGAGCTGGTGGATGTTCCAGACCTTGTTCTCCACCTTCCGTTTGAGGATGCACCACAGATGCTTAATAGGGTTTAGGTGTGGAGACATGCTTGGCCAGTCCATCACTCTTACCCCCAGCTTTTTTAGCAAGGCAGTGGTCGTCTTGGAGGTGTGTTTGGGGTGATTATGTTGGAATACTGCCCCGTGGCCCAGTCTCCGAAGAGAGGGGTCATGCTCTGGTTCAGTATGTCACTGTACATGTTGGCATTCACGGTTCCACTCAAGTTCCACTCAGAACAGGCCTCGCCATGGTCGACCAAAGAAATTGTGCATGTGCTCAGCATCATATCCAGAGATGGTCTTTGGGATATAGACGTATAAGTAATGCCAGCATTGCTGCAGAGGTTAAAGGGGTGGGGGGGTCAGCCTGTCAGTGCTCAGACCATATGCTGCACACTGCATCAACTTGCTCTGCATGGCTGCCGTCCCATAAGGAAGCCTCTTCTAAATATGATGCACAAGAAAGCCCGGAAACAGTTTGCTGAAGACAAGCAGACTAAGGACATGGATTACTTGAACCATGTCCTGTGGTCTGATGAGACCAAGATAAACTTATTTGGTTAAGATGGTATCAAGAGTGTGTGGAAGCAAACAGGTGAGGAGTACAAAGACAAGTGTGTCTTGCCTACAATTAAGCATGGTGGTGGGAATGTCCTGGTCTGGAGCTGCATTAGTGCTGCCGGCACTGGAGAGCTACAATTCATTGAGGGAACCGTAAATGCCAACATGTACAGTGACATAATGAAGCAGAGCATGATCACCTCCCTTCGGAGACTGGGCCGCGGGGCAGTATTCCAACATGATAACCACCCCAAACACCTCCAAGACGACCACTGCCATGCTAAAGAAGCTGGGGGAAAGAGTGATGGACTGGCCAAGCATGTCTCCACACCTAAACCCTATTAAGCATCTGTGGTGCATCCTCAAATGGAAGGTGGAGAAGCGCAAGGTCTGGAACATTCACCAGCTCTGTGATGTTATCATGGAGGAGTGGAAGAGGACTCCAGTGGCAACCTGTGAAGCTCTGGAAAACTCCATGCCCAAGAGGGTTAAAATATTAATACTTTGGGCCCAATTTGGACATTTTCACAAGGGGGTTTAAAAACTCTTGTTGCCATGACGAGGCCTGTTCTGAGTGGAAGCTGTCCTGTTTAACCACTGTATGGTCTTGGCCACTGTGCTGCAGCTCAGTTTCAGGGTCTTGGAAATCTTTGTGTAGTGCAACAATTCTTTTTTTCAGATTCTAGGGGAGTTCTTTGCCATGAGGTGTCATGTTGAACTTCCAGTGACCAGTAAGAGAGTGAGAATGATAACACCAAATTTAACACACCTGCACACCTGAGACCTTGTAACACTAATGAGTCACATGACACTGGGGAGGGAAAATGGCTAATTGGGCCCAAAATTGGACATGCTTGCTTAGGGGTGTACTCACTTTTGTTGCAAGCGGTTTAGACATTAATGGCTGTGTGTTGAATTATTTTAAGGGGACAGACAATTTACACTGTTATACAAGCTGTACACTCATTACTTTACATTGTAGCAAAGTATGTCATTTCTTCAGTGTTGTCACATGAAAAGATAAATTAAATGTTTACAAAAATGTGAGGGGTGTACTCACTTTTGTGAGTTACTGTATATATATCTCCAACCGTAATCCAAACATAGATGATAGCGATCTTCCTCAGTATAATACTTAAAAAAAAAAAAAAAAAAAGCAGAATCTGTGCGGCAGCCATTTCCCTTGCCCCAGGCATATTGTGAACTGGTGACATCACATATATTTAAAGCGGACTTACACCCAAAAGTGGAACTTCCGCTCATTTGCCATCTTCCCCCCTTCGGTGCCACATTTGGCACCTTTCAGGGGGCAGGGGGGGACGAGTACCTGTTTTTGACACGTACCCTTCCCCACTTCCGGGAGACAACACCACGGTGCCGTCCCTTGGAAGTTTCGTCCAGTTTTAACTTCCCCCGCTGCCGAAAAAAATCAAAATGCACAGCGCACTTCGCACATGCACAGTAGGGAACTGGCTGTAAAACTGAAAGGCTTCTTTGCCGGTTTACCTTACAGTGAATGGCGGAGGTAGCCCACCGCAGCAAACCTCAAAATCGGCTGGGGTGCTGACATTGGACAGGTAAGTGACAGGTAAGTGTCTATATATTAAAAGTCAGCAGCTACAGTATTTGTAGCTGCTGACTCTTAATGTTTTTTTCCACAGCTGAAACTCCTCTTTAATAAAAAAAATTAATAAAATAATAGTCCTCTGGATGTGGTCATGTTGTTTCTATATATTGGCATCTATCATTTGATCAGTGGACAAAAGGATTTACAGTTAAATCACTTGTGCACCTTCTATTAAACTGTGTTATTTCAGATAACATTTATATAGCAGCCACTCTCCCTATCCCTAGAGGGCAGTCTGCCTAGTGCACTGAGAGAATGTAACTAAATATAAACTAGTATCAATGCACAAAACAAAACGCATCACACAAATTTCTACAATTCCCCTTTGTATAACTGAGTGTTAACTTTCTGTAAATGTTCAAGTCCAGCATGCTCATATGCATTCATAATGTGTAACCAACTACACTGCTCAAAAAAATTCAAGGAACACTTTTTAATCAGAGTATAGCATCAAGTCAATTAAACTCCTAGGATATTGATCTGGTCTTTTAAGTAGCAGAGGCATTTGTTATTAGTTTCAGCTGCTTTAGTGTTAATGAAATTAAAACAGGTGCACTGGCTCGGCGGCAATGAGATGACCTTCAAAAAAGGAATGGTTTTTACCTGATTTTTACCTACGTTTTTTTACCTACTCAATTTTTCTGACCGTTTTTTCAATAGTTTTGCATTTTTTTGAGGGTCAGTGTCACTACTGGTAGCATGAGGCGATACCTGGAGTCTATAGAGGTTCCACAGGCAGTCCAACTCCTCCAGGATGGCATATCAATGTGCGCCATTACCAGAAGGTGTGCTGTGTCTCCCAGCACAGTCTCAAGGGCATGGAGGAGGTCCCAGGAGACAGGCAGTTACTCTAGGAGAACTGGACAGGGCAATAGAAGGTCCTTAAGCCATCAGCTGGACTGGAATCTGCTCCTTGGTGCAAGGAGGAAAAGGATAAGCACTGCCAGAGTCCTACAAAATGACCTCTAGGAGGCCACTGGTGTGAATGTCTCTGACCAAACAATCAAAAACAGACTTCATGAGGGTGGCCTGAGGGCCTGATGTCCTCTAGTGGGCCCTGTGGTCACTGCCCGGCACCATGGAGCTCAATTGGCATTTGCCATTTAACACCAGAACTGGTAGGTCATCTACTGGTGCCCTGTGCTTTTCAGATGACAGCAGGTTCCCCCTAAGCACATGTGACAGACGTTAAAAGGTCTGGAGAAGCCATGGAGAACGTTATGCTGCCTGTAACATCGTTCAGCATGACCGGTTTGTTGCTGGGTCAAGGATGGTCTAGAGAGGCATATCCATGGAGGGACACACAGACCTCTACAGGCTAGACAACGGCACCCTGACTGCAATTTGGTATCGGGATGAAATCCTTGGACCCATTGTCAGACCCTACGCTGGTGCAGTGGATCTTGGGTTCCTCCTTGTGCACAACAATGCCCAACTCCATGTGGTGAGAGTATGCAGCCAGTTCCTGGAGGATGAAGGCATTGATACCATTGAATTGCCCCCACACTTGTCTGACCTAAATCCAATAGAACACCTCTGGGATGTTGTATTTCGATCCATCCAACGCTGCCAGGTTGCACCTCAGTAATGCCCTGGGTGGAAATACCCCAGGACACCATCTGTCGTCTTATTAGGAACATGCCCCAACGAACAAGCTGCAATGAAATTTCAGAAAAATGGACTAACCTCCAGCATCATTTATTCACTTTAAGTTTCGGGGCATCTTTGAATTCAGCCCTCTGTACGTTGGTAATTTTCATTTCCATCAAATGATGAGGCATCTTTTCCTTCCTAGCACATTACCCAGTCCATATCAGTATAGATATCCAGCAAGATATTTTTTGCCCATTGAAATCGGATGTATTTTCAAAGTGTTCCATTAATATTTATGAGCAGTGTATATTGTCAATCGGTACTCATCAGTCTTTTTGCAGTGAAAGAATTGTCCAGGTTCTCAAGCAATATCACTGGAAACACCATATATCTATATAAAAAATGGCACCATACTCCTGTTTTGCTTAGGGTATCATTCTAATTCCAATTTTATTTAAAATCCTAGATCAAATAAAATTGCCACACATAGCTGGTGGAGCAGCTAAGCCTAGTTGTAATTCAAAGTTAAAAAAAAAAATCACCTTTTAGGCTCCTTTCACACTATTCGTCCGTCGGACGGATTCCATTTTTCTCAGCGGGGGATCGAGCCGCCGATCCCCCGCTGAGCAGGCGGATGACAGCTGTGTCTCCGCGCTGTGTGCCTCCGCTGACATCCGATCCCCCATAGAGATGCATGGGGGGACCGTTCAGATCCGCCTAAAAAACTGACAGGTGGATCTGAACGGTCCGCCTGTGTGAAAGGGGCCTTAATATGCAGCCAGCTATGCATTTCCAAAGCTGGTAACAATATAGAAATAGGGCATGATTGATGCCATTGGAGGTGTTCTTTATACTATGTACAGGTGTCATGTGATTGACTCATGCCTTTCTCTTATTACAACACTGGGGCTGTTAGTTAGCAGTCAGGCCACTCTGCACTCAGAAAGAAGGAAGTCCCTGCAGGAAGTAAGAAATGAATGGCATGCATGTGTCAGCTGTAAAATGAAAGGCAGCAGGTAAGACTGCAATTAACTCTGACATAGTCCCTGGCATATATAATATAAACTTGACATGGCGGGATATTTTTTTTTTCTCTACAAAATTATACTTCAAAACTATTTTAGCAAAACAGACTCAGAGGTGCAAATATAAAAACAGTAATGAAAAATGCACTCCTTCCTAGCGAAGTTCCTACACGTCAGGATTACACTCACTTTTCTGAGTAGAGGAATGGGGGTGATCATGACCAGTTCACAAGTCCCAACTCTTCTACTTGCTGATCACTGTATAGAAACCAAATAGCTTTTGGTTACCCAAATTCATACTAAGCAGCATATATAATTCTGCCTTACTAGTTTGTATTAGCTAACATTGGTGAAAGTAATGGACCATGTAGCCAAAGATGGGAACAGCTGGACACAGCTAATTCAGATCAGGATCCAGCGCCTTTCTCAATAGATCATAAGCATTTCCTAGCCTAACTGGAATATATCCAATGCCTCTTTCAAACACACACACAAATATATGTACTTGCCAAGATTTTCTTGCATAGACTCCATTGTTTAGTCTTTTTCCCATAATCCACAACTCAACTTCCCTCAACATTATACTGCCAGCCTGATTCATATACAACTCTCTTTTAATGTCAGGCTGAAGTTATGACCTAGGTCAGATTACATAATAGCCATGGGGAAACTTATTTGAAAATAATTTTATTTTTTTAGACGCAATTTACACTTATTTTTTTCATTGCTTTAATAATCTCTTGTTGTAGTTATATTGCCTGTGTTGTTTGTTTGCCTTACCTTGTATTGATGGCCTCACATTTTGTGGCTACAGTTTGTAGTGTCATGGCTGCTCACTTTTCCTATGTCCATGTATTGCTTAAGCTAGCTAGTCCCTATGTCCCTATTATAGTTCACACCGGTATTTTATTAGTGGTCTCTGGTCCCTATGTGCCATCCAGTGCATGCCTTGTTATCCCCTCTGTGTTGCATTACAAATGTGGGAGCGCTAATGTGATAAACCATTGCATAAGTAAGCTCTCTGTGTGTATGTGACTGTTCTGCCTTCTTGTGTTTGTGTCAGATCTAATACTGCGTAGATCTCATTTACACCAGTGCTAGACTGAGACCCCCAGAAATTGCGGTCTAAATATGTACTTCTTCACAGGAAGTGTCAGTTATCACACTACAGAGGTCATGCATTAACCTGTACAGTGGCATGCTGCATGCCTCATGTTTTTGTACAAACACAGACTAACGACACTGTGAACATTTATTTTTTTTTCTACCATAGGCTGTGCATTCAGGGAAGCAAATGACACCATACAACTGCATGATTAATGCACATATAATGCAAATGAAAAACACAAGGTGCAGGGAGGAATGCCTTTAACTGCATATCCTTCGGTGTACATACATTTTCTTGTCCCCTGTGGTATACAAAGGACTGCTACCTGCCATTCTCAAACTAGGCCTCTATACAAGGCGTCACTAGATGACGGACTGAGTGACAGTCCTGTCCGGACCATGGCTGCACCATTTAGCAGCATTAATTGGACTCCACTCCTCCTGCCTCTGCAGCTGTTAAAAGTCACCGCGTTGTAGAGGGGGGAGGAGTAGCAGGGTGGACTCCTCTTCTGTATGCACTCACCTGCCGCTGCTGCTGATGTTGAACTCACAGCAGGGAGGTGGAAAGGAGGAATAGCAGGGTGGACTCCTTTTTATGTAGTCGCCCTCCGCTGATGCAGTTGAACTTACAGCACGGAAGAGAGCGGGCGATACTGCAGGTCTACAGGAGGAGTGGGAGCTGCCCAACCTTTCATATTAACAAGCTGATATCTTGCTTTTTAATAAGAAGAATTAGGCAGCTCCTGCCCTCAGTGCAGACCTTCCACGCCTCCCGCGGTTATACTTTGATATCAGTGCAATGCTTGGCATATACAAGTTTGTCTTTTTTTAAAAATCATTAGATGTTTTATGCCATCACTTAACTGGAGCTTGGCAATCTATGGGGCAAGTCAAGGTTTGTATATAGTTCCAGCTGTCCAGATCTAATGACCTCTACTTATGCATTTTTTCATCCTATGCTCAGTTTATGAACTGCCCAAAATTGTGACAAGTTTACTTTAAAGCATAATAATCACCAGTAAAACAGTTTTGGGGAGCAGGCTGAGATGCTGAAGAAATCACATTAAACGTTTAAATTCAAGCAACCATTGTGGGATAAGCAGTGGTGGAAGTCAGTCTTGTATTTTCATTCCAACACCTCTGCAGAGAATAGCTTATAAACTGCCTAAACATTGCTTAGGGTTGGACCTCCCAACACTGCAATGCACAGAATTATCCCACGTAACTAAATAAATGTTTCTAAAACTGATTTGAACACCGATTAATGTTTTTTTAAGGTGGCATGTTTCTAATAAAATTATTAAAGCACTACTATCAAGGGAAAAAAAATCTAAGTATTCCCAATGGGATTGATGTAAAAAAGCTGCATTTACCAACAAGAGCAGGTGCTGCCCGTTTGCTTTTATTTTCAGTCATGCACAAGAAAAATGGATACTGAATCCTGATCAGCTGGTAGGGGCAATACCTCCACTTATATATACCTTCTACAGGACATTATATTATTGCACCCCACAATATGGCAGCCTGTGGTCGGTTAGAACTCCCAACATCCTTCACCATCCAGTGACCTTCATGGCTTGATGGGATTTTTACACTAGCTTCCCAAGAGCTGGAGGGGACTTGGGTACCCAGAGATAGTTATACCCAGCTGCACAAAGCTTTTGCAAATCTGCAGAGAGGCTATAAAACCACCTCCTTGATTCTGGCTTGATTTAAAGCTTGTCTTATTTCATGTGGAGTTGTTTCAGGCAATGGAAGCCTTTGAGACACAAGTGCCAGGAAAAGGAACTGTTTTCATGGCCTACATTAACTGTGGCCTCAGGGGGGTTTGGGGTTTTCTGAAGTCTCTGAAGCATGACTGGAATGTTCTGTGTGACCTACAGCCAGCACTGTGGCATGGACACGGTGTTCTCAGATGCTGGTGGTGCTGAACAAGTAGCATATGCAGGTCCATGCTCCTTATATTAGCTATATTGTCACTGCGCAGGTGCCATGCACACAAACAATTCCACATGGTTCTGAGCAAAGACAATAAGCCATGAAGAAAACGAACCTGGTCTGTTGGCACGCTGCTGCAGAACTCCCTGAGAGACATAGCCGCACTAGACAGGCTCTCTTTAGAAAATGCATATAGGCACACAAGAATGCCGGCTAATCCCAATGAGGAAAAAAACCTCCACTCAGGGGAAAAAGACAACATTTATTCTGCAAATGCCAGTTGCCTGGCTGTTGTCATTTTGCTGATCCTCTGGCTTTAGTGCTCTGAGTCACTACCCCAAAACAAGAATGCAGATCAGGAAAACTGACTTTACTCTAACTTTCCTGTTCTGTATATTAACAGGACTCAACGCATATAAGCCCAGGGGTCAGCATGTCATTCAAAGAAGGCCAGCAATGGCAATTCTCACATCCATATATTGAAGGCTTGCTATAAATCACTGTGTGAATAACTAAAACATATAACTAATTAAATATGTGGTGTGCACTGGCAGTGTACTACATAAATACTCCTATTTTATATCTAAAGTAAACCTGTTGTGTGGGCCATAAATAAATACAACTGCAGAGCTTGCAGGATCCATAAGGACCTGCAGCTTATATGTAATATAACAATCTGGCTCCAAGGATCAATTCTCGAGCTTCCTTATAATCATTCTGCAATTGAAGACTTTCTGAAAGTCAGAATTTGCATAGCCCTAGACATTTTTCCTCATGTAACATATAGACTGCAGTCTGAAATCCTAGCTGCCCGACTGTCAGCTGAGCCCTTGGCTTTAATATTTTTGAGTCCCTGGATAAAAACCAAAGATTGTTGACAAGGACTACTGACTCTTTCCTGACTTTACTAATCTACATACTGTTTTCAGGATAGGAAATCAAAAAGCACTGATGCCATAGTATCACCTTGACAGTCATGCGGCTGGCATGTTGAGAGGGTGATCAACAGTGCCAAGAATTACCTGCTTTTCTAGGATGAATAAAACTAGGGTAAATTATTTAAAAATTGTCTCTAAATGAACAATTAAAGATTTCATGGTTATATCATCTATTTTATATTGACACAATGATGAACACTAGGTACACAGTGCACCAACTGTTAGTAACAGCAGCTGAGTTCCTGACAGTTTAATTTATTTACCATACTGTGCCCTGTCCACATGTCCTGTGAATTCTGGAAAATTGTCATGGTAAATATAATTTAGGGATGGTTTAATACCACAATGAAACGACTGGAAAAAATGTTCTGTAATACCACCCTTAAGCCAGCAGAGGGCAGTCAACAAGTTGTCAAGAGGTCACTCTTTTAGACACAAGAGCCAATAAATATTTGCCTGCAAGAAAACACATTTGGTCCAACCACAGAACACCAGCCTTAATTTCTGCAGATAATCATGTCATTATGTCAGCACTTATTTAAGCTTTACCATGGGAATGTAATTTCATAAGTGGTTTTTAATATTTTTAAATCTTCAGCTTTCATTAAAGAATATCAGGTGATCATATCATGAAGGTCCTTGTTCAGACCCGTTTTGCTATGGAGTGACAATACACTGTCCTAAACTCCCAACTGTTCTCCTACATTGTGCGCCCTGTCATACGCACCCCTGGGAAAGACTATAGGAGGCCATGCTGACATATTGCACAGTCATGCTCCACCGCTGTCACCATTCGGAAAGCTGGTCTAGAGCAATGATATGAAGCTGACACTGGAACGAGTGCATGTAGACAGGAAGTGGCTGAAGGAGTATGGAAGGACTGAGATGCAAAAAAAAAAAAAAAATCCTAAACACAATATTTCATAAAAAAATACACAGTGACATGAACAAACTTAACTATTCTGTTTGAACCTCCTCACAATCCATTCTGCAAACTGCAAACGTGTGAAAATGTGTATATGTATGATTTGTTTATAAAGTGGGAGTAGAAATGAGTCAGATGAAACCCCTCTTTTCTGGTGTTTTTCTTTACTCGTGGAACCTACTAACTGGTGATTGACCGATATTGTTTTTTTACCGCCAATACCGATTTTTTTTATTTAATGTCTACAGGTACTGTGGTGGAGGGATCCGGGGGTCTAAAAGACCCCAAACCCCTCTTCTGTATTTAAAAGCATTCAAAATGACAAGTTTGGCTGTTTTGAATGCTGTAAGTTTTTTAATTCGGCGCCGCCAGTACCCGGAAGTGATGTCATGTCATGATATCACTTCCGGGTACGCGGCGGCACCGAATTCAAAGAAATGGAGACCCGGGTCAGACGGCTGTGAAGGTAGGATTTCTGGGTCTCCCGGTGGAATGGGAGACCCGGGTGAGCCGTGGAAGGCAGCGGGGGGGGGGGGGGGGGGGTGTAACTTCACCTGTCTATCCTTTCAAACTGTGAAATATTTGCTGCACATCTTTCCCTCATTTGCATGTAATTAACCCTTTCTATCATGAATTAAACAAAATAATACAAGGAATGAAAATTAGAAAGATTTCACATCAATTGAACATCCAGCACAGTGGTGAGCACTTTTGGCCTTGCAGCACACAGAGTCCTTGGTTCTAATCCTGATCAGGACACTACCTGTACGAAGTCTGCATGTTACATAGTTAGTGAGTTTGAAAAAAGACATCAGTCCATCCAGTTCAACCTATGATGTGTGTGTGTGTGTGTTTGCTGTTAACCGTACATTGTATACCCCTGTATGTTGTACATTGTATACCCCTCTATGTTGTGGTCTTTAAGGTACCCATCTAATAGTTTTTTGAAACTATCAATGCTCCCTGCTGATACGACTGTTTGCGGAAGAGAATTCCACATCCTTACTGTTCTTACAGTGAAGAACCCCCTGCGTATTTTAAGGCTAATCCGCCTTTCCTCTAGTTTTAGTGAGTGGCCATGTGTCTTATTGTATTTCCTTTCTCTGAATAGGTTTTTCCATATGCTAGGGTTGCCAATACAATATTTGTACATTGATATCATATCCCCTCTCAATCGTTTCTTCTCCAGAGAGAATAGGCTCAGTGCTTGTAGTCTTTCCTCATAGCTGATGTCCTCCATTCCCCTAATTATTTTTGTTGCCCTTCTCTGGACTTTCTCCAGTTCCAACACAGCCTTCCTGAGGACCGGTGCCCAGAACTGTACAGCATACTCCAGATGTGGCCGGACCAGAGTCTTGTAGAGTGGGAGAATAATCTCTTTATTTCTGGAGTGAATCCCCTTTTTTATACATCCCAGTATTCTGTTGGCTTTGCTTGCAGCGGCTTGGCATTGCATGCTACTGCCAAGCCTGTTGTCTACCAGTACCCCCAGGCCCTTTTTTATCCTAGACTCACCCAGAGGTTCCCCCCCTAGGGAGTAGCTTGTTTTCTGGTTTCTGGCACCCAGGTGCATTACTTTACATTTTTCAACATTAAACCTCATTTGCCATGTAGTTGCCCACCCCATAATTTTGTTCAGGTCCGCTTGTAAAGTTTCCACATCCTGCCCAGAAGATATTGGCCTGCTTAGTTTAGTATCATCCGCAAATACTGAGATTGTACTAGATATCCCCTCCTCTAGATCATTTATGAATAAATTAAACAGGATTGGCCCCAGGACAGAACCCTGGGGGACCCCACACCCACCCAATCTGAGTACTCCCCATTAATCACCACCCTTTGCAACCTCCCCTGGAGCCAGTTCTCTATCCAGGTACTCACCTTATGGTCCATATCTACCTTCCCTAGTTTGAACAGTAAGCGTTTGTGGGGAACGGTGTCAAAGGCCTTTGCGAAGTCCAGGTACACCACATCCACAGGTTTACCTTTATCTAGGTGGCAGCTCACTTCATCATAGAAGGTTAATAGATTCGTTTGGCAAGAACGATTTTTCATGAATCCATGCTGATTACTACTAATAATACAGTTTTCATTACTAAAGTCTTGTATGTGGTCCCTTAACATCCCCTCCAAAATCTTGCAGACTACTGATGTTAGGCTGACCGGCCTATGTTCTCTTTGAGGTTGTGTGAATTTACTCCCACATACCAAAGACATGCTGGCAGGCTAACTGGCTCATGTCTAAAACTGGCCCTAGTATGATATTCCACTGAGCGTGCCCAAGATGTCTGCCTCAACAGCAGATAAAGTGGTTTCAGCCCCCAAGGAGAAAAGTGCTACATAATGAAACATTAAACAATCCCACCCAGCCCTGGCATCCCTATAAAAAGATCTTTATGCTGGGGGATGCAACGGATCATGTGACCACTGTGCTTGGCTGTCACAGTGCTCGTATGCCAGCTACTGATTATTAGCAAAGACCAAGTGCTTCTTTGACAGCTTGATCACTGTGCAGAAAGTTCTGCCACCGATGGAGGCATATGTGTAAAGGCTCCTACACACTATAAGAAATAAGGGCGAACATTTTCGTCCAAAGAATTTTTGTACAATTTTCGTATAGTGTGTACAGAACTTTCTACAGACGAAAATTCTCGAAGGGACAAACTCCAAAATTTTTCTCGTACGGGAAAAAAACTAACAATTTTCGTTCAATGTGTACCATTTTTGTACGATTTTTGTAAAAAAAAAATAAAAAAAATCAGAAAAGAGACTGCGCATGATCGAAAACCAACAACAAAAAAAAAAAGCCTTTGTCGTCCGAGAATTTTCGTATGCATTTTCTTTCATCGGTTCCGATTTGCTGTGAAACAACAAGGAAAATCGGACGATCGTTCGGCCAATTTTCTTATAGTGTGTACCCCATTTAAGGGGTGGGTAGTAAGTCCCACCCCTCTTTGCTACCGCACATATCGGTTATGAGGGTGGCAAGAGGATGAAAATAAATCTAGCAAATCAAAATCCCATAAGAACAATGGGTAAGTATCTATAGTATGACATTTTAAAGAATAAAAAAGGATAAAGGGTCCTTTCACACGAACGAACCGGACAGATCCGCCTGTCAGTTTTTCAGGCGGACCTGATCGGATGCTCCATGCATCCCTATGGGGCAGTGGATGTCAGCGATCCGATCCTATCCGTGAAATCCGGGCGGATGGAAACCCTATTTTCCATCCGTCCAGCGGATGGGATCAGATGAGAAAAGACAGGCAGTCCGTTCTCATCCGATTCCCCCATAGAGGACAGCGGGGAACCTGACAGCTTCATCTCCGCACACAGAGCAGAGACGGAGCTGTCATCCACCTGCTCAGCGGGGATTGGTGGATCGATTTCCCGCTGAGCAGAGAATGGACCGCACTGTGTGAAAGGACCCAAAGAGGGCGTTTCTCTTAGAATGATATTCAATATATAAATGTGACTCTGAGTACATTAAAGTATAACTAAAGGCAACATTTTTTTTTTTAGTTGTGGATTTTTGGAGGGATTAGAACCCCTATCAGCTTTTATTGCTGTCTGTGCCCCTGTTAAGGAGGTCCGCCCTCTCTATTTGTCCTGTGTACCATTTTCCCCAGAAAAGTAATAGATGGGAAATCTTGCAATGGCGACTCTAGTCTGGCTATCTCGGAGTCCCCAGGGAATTCTTCTCACTTCCTGTATGGTTATGAGAAAGGAAGTGAAGAGAAGTCTCCACAAAGGGACACAGATGGTGAAACAAAATCGGACAGAGGTTTTAACCCTCCCTTGCTCTATCTAAAATGAAAAAATAAATGTTTTTTTTTGACTTACCGTAAATGCATTTCTCTGATGTTCATTGATGGACAAAGCTCCTGCTCTTCTTAACCATTCGGTTATACTGCCCCCTACAAGAGTAGGGCACTAGGCAGAAAAAAAGTCTGACTACGCCTATGAGCAGCACCAGGGGGTATACTCCCTCTTTCTGCAATAGGGACTCAGTTTTGTTACAAGCAGTGTCAGAAGAATTACAACTCCATGGAAAGGTGGGTGCTGTGTCTGTCAATGACTATCAGAGAAATGGATTTTAAAGAAAGTCGAAAATACCATTTTCTCTTTTGTTCATTGACGGATACAGCTCCTGATCTTCTTACCATTGGGATGTGCCAAAGCAGTGTTAAACATGAGAGGTGGGAACAGCGAAAAATAAATTGCCAAGGCTAACTATAGCCAACCAGGTAAACAGGAGCTCAACCAAAACAACTGGAGCTCACCTGAAAAAAACAATACACCCCCAAACAGCAGCCTGCAAAACCTTGCGGCCAAAGGAAGCATCCACAGATGCCATCACATCCACTTTATAGAACTTTGTACAGAACTTTGCAAACCTGATGACGCCTGATGACCGAAGGCATAGGAGGCACTGAGCGCCCTAGCAGAGTGCGCATTAACAGGGAAAGAAGGAACCTGACCCTTGATGGAATAGGCCTGAATCACCGTCTGTCTGATCCATCTGGAAATGGTCGCAGAGGAAGAGGACAACCCTTTGCAAGGTCCATTTGTGAGCACAAATAGAGTCTGACTTCCTGAAAGACTCCATAGCTGCCAGGTACACCCTAATTGCCCGGACCACATCCAAGGCATGCAAGGCAATTTCCTTCAGATGTTTAGGCCTGGGACACAGATGGAAAAACCTTGCAGTGTTTTTTTTTTAGTTTTGTTTTTCCTTTTTTATTGGTTGAACTAGATGGACTGTGTGTTTTTTTTTAACCAGACTATCTATGTAACTATGATTTCAAAGCCGCACGTTTTCACATCTGTGAGGCTTCATGCACAGATGTCTATACAGTCGCACCCGAAATCGCCAAAAGCAGTTCAGGAACGGTTTTAAATTGATGCAGCGCTGCAAAGTTGGTGTCGCGCCGATTTGAACACTGCCATCGCTGACAACAGGGTGCGACTTGTCATGCGATTTAACCTGTCAAATCACATAACAAGAAAATCCGGTGTGAACCGGGGCTAAAGGGAAAACTGTGCTCAAATACACACATTGGCCGCCATTGCCGGTCTTCTTTAGAAAATCTGCCTGGCTATCTTGCTTACCTAATGGCTTTAAAGAGACCCTGTCACATAAGAATAAAGCCTGAAGAAAGTATGTATCTATAAAGAAGAATGAGAACAATTAACTCTGCCTGTGCTGCTAAACTACACTCCATTACAGGGAAGTGTTCCCCAAAAGTCTGCATAAAAATGGACCCTTCAAGGAATGTAAATCTCCAGGGTTCCCCACAGCTCTCACTAGTATTTTACAACCAGAACCACAGCCTCCCTTGGTACTTAACACCTGTTGAATAAAATCAGGCCATACACACTGCAGGAGTCGGTTGCAGCAATACAGAGGTTTTTAAGCAGCTGGGGAGGGTGTAGTGCAGTTGAGCATAGGAGGGACTGGGGTGGGGGATTAGTGATAGTTTAGCAAAAGATAAACCTGTCTTTTTAAAGTATGAGAGAAAGCATCTTCCAGGGGCACCAATGGCAGCCTCCGTATATCGCACAGCTCAGGCTTTCCTTAAAGCAAGCCTACATATAGATGATAGCCACTACAGAAGTTGGGGGGTCACCTTTCTTGATCTGTGGGCCTCAAATGCAGCCAAACATAAAATTCAGTAAACATTCATTATCATAGACAGCAGACATACAACAAGATATAGTTAAAGACCATGATAATGACACAAGAGATGGTCAGACTGCAGACATGATAGAAGAGATAGTCTGACACTGTGGACATGAGGCAGGAGACTTTCAGAGAATACTGAACAAAGAGTTGTTGGAGACTAGGGACATGATTCAGGAGACAGTCATAAACTGGAGACTTCAGATGAGACTGATAGAAATCACTGCTATAGTAGGGCAATAGGGAAACCGATCAGTGTCTGCAGGGACCTAAAGGGTCGTACAAAAAGTGCCAAAGGGCCGCATGTGGCCCCTGGGCCACAGGTTGGGCTCCATTCACTAGAGGACATATTTACACATTTCTTTATGACAATATAGCACAGCAAGCAAATAAAATTTGAAAGTCAGATCAAAAATTACTTTGCGATATATCTACAAATCTCAAAATCCCCCAATTCAAGGGGGAAAAAGGGAATAAAAGTAGTATTAAAAGACACGGGACACCAGACAGGTGAACAGATTTCACAGACTTGTGATTCACTTCTGAGTCATGGTCACATACAATCTGCATGTACAAACTAAAACATTTTCCAGACATTGAGCTGTCAAGCAGTTAGTCACTGAACTTCGCACAATGGCTTCCCAGTTGCGAAGTTATCAAGCCTCGTTCACCGAGACGGAACATTGCAGTGGTGTGGGGGAAAAAAGCTCCCAATTTGGTCTGCAAATAACCGCACCCACATTAGACTCCAAAATAAACCAAGTTTGTGTTATTAACTTTGTCTTTCCATGTGTTACCTGTCAACAAGCCAGTTGCTTTTAGAAAAATATGGCTATTTCAATAAGAATCAGCAAGTTTGAGCAATGAAAAGCTTGTGTGTCTCGCAAAGTGGGTTTAGTGTTTTGGTTACTCCGGCTGTGGAGGCTTGAACAGAGCGCTGTCACCATGGACAGGAGGCATGCAGGACATTGCATGATGGGTTAAATCTCTCAGCAAAGTGTGGGAGGATTCGTCGGAAGCTTCTCTTCTTAGCAGAATCAGCAAAGATTTTGTTACAACATTCAGCTGAAATAGAATGACCAATTTTTTTTTTTTTATTTCCACTGTAATTTAGGCAGTACTATCCCCTGGTTCCTTGCCAGGAAGCAGAATCACTAGAAACAACAGAAGCTACAAGGCTATTTATAGATGTGAAGTTAAAATGACTCATGGAAAGGAACTATCAAGGTCCAGTTTTTCTTACTAGGCAAAGTTTGTAAAGAGTCTTTTTTGAGGGTAGCAAACTTCTGGACTAAAAGTGTTGCTAAAAACACACATGGCATTGTCCATGGGGAGCCAACCCTAGCATGGGACAAAGGTGATTATAAATAGAGAAAACTATTTTAAACATATTTAAAAAAATACATGACAGAAGTCATAAATGTTTCTTAAATAGACTATGTTGCTAAAAATAAAACTTAAAATAAAGGACTCCTGGAAGCGTGATTCTAAAAAGGTAAAATAATTTTTTTTTTTTTTTTTAAGTGATTCTAAAAGGTAAATATTTTTTTTTTTTTTTTTTAATAAACGTTCAACTTACCTGCTCTGTGCAGTGGTTTTGCACAGAGCAGCCTGATTCTCCTCTTATCAGGTCCCATTGCTCCTGGCTCCTCCCCTCTTCTGAGTGCCTCCATGGTCAGTGAGGAGAGAGAAAAAGGAGAGAGCTGCTGCTGTCATGCATAGCACTGCATCGCGATAGGGCTCAGGAAAGTATGTTGAGGGGAACCGAACACAGGAGGTTTATTACCTTAATGCTTAGAATGCATTAAAGTGGTTGGAAACCTTTCCATATACCCAATGAAGTGACTGGCCTCAGGTGATGCACAGAGATTAAACAAATCCTCCTAAATAAGTGGCATCGGTCTAGCTGCAGTCTTCACTTCTTTACTGTTGTTCAAAGTCCAGCATTTATAAAGCTTATCTGAGAATGCAGGGAAAAAAGGGGTGGAGAGCTGAAGTTATACTCCACAGAGCTCAGTAAGGAGAGCTCTGAGAGCTGATTGGAGGGAAGGGACACACCTCCTTTACACAATACACAGGAACAGAACTGAGGCGGTCAATCAGCTGGATATGCCTCCCTTGTCACCATTTTTCTCTTGGTGTCAGGAAAACGTGTCAGAAGGGACTCAAGCTGATAGCAGAGGAACAAAATCTCAGACAGAAATTACATTAAGTGCTCCTAATTGAGACACATTTTAGAGGGATATGCTTTGTTCAAATTTCATGTCTGAGGGATACAGCCAATTTAGAGTAAAAACCTTCTGCCTTTAGAAGCACTTTCCTGCTGCCTTCATGGCTGATCTCTGTAGTGATAGGGAGAAATTGTCTGAAATTGTTTTGGAATCCAACAGTTTAGACGTCTTCCTCTGCACTCAGTGGTTCCTCTTGCTAATCCTTCCATCTCTAGACAATAGTGACACAGGGAGCGGGAGATCATCAAGCACAGGAATCGGACATTCTTGAAAGTGTTGGTTTCTGAAGAATCTTCAGTGGACTATTTCTCCCAAATTCTGCAGAGATTAGCAGACTGGGTACTAGGGGAGAAAAGCAAACCAGTTCTTTCCTGTCCTTCCCCTGTTCCCCCCATGTAAAGAACAGGTTCTTTTGAGGTGTATCTAAACCCAAACTCAAAAATGTAATATATTGCAGATTACTAGTACTTGGTGAAGCGGCTGCTCTTGTGGTGCTTGTTATTAATTTTAACCTGGTAATCCTACAAATTGTACACCTCTTGCCCTTGGTAGCTACATTACTGCTTTCATTGTATATGGGGGGGGGGGGGGAGTCTGGGTCATCATCACCCTAGGAAAGAAAGAAAGGAGGCGCAAACACAGAGTGCATTACCCTTGGACACCTTTAAAACATTTTTTTTTAAAATGCCAAAAACATACAGACATGAAGAGCAAAAATCGCATTAAATGAGTCCACCACATGTGGAGGTGTTCATCCCTGTAATTGGACCGCTGACGCGTTTCAGGGGATACACTCCCTTGCTTAGAGCTCCAAGGGTAATGTGCACTAGGTGTTTGCGCCTCCTTTCTCTCTTTCCTATGCACTTCTGATTGGAGTTCCCTGCCTGAGGAGAGCAGCACGCCTATTATTCCCATTGGAGTGAGCGCTTGGGTGATTCAGTTGTTTGGATCATCATCACCCTAGGCTGCTCTGCTGATACAAACACGTCCCTATACCTTCATCTCCATTATATGGAGGAAAGGACCACTGGAAGCTTACAAAAAAAAAGCAAGGTAGATAAGGTTCTCACTTCATGGTTAAAACCACCAGGTAAGCCTCCTGAAACAACAAATCTAAAAGCATGCAGTACATTTCACAGGAAGTGACAAAAACACACCATTTGTGGATAATCAAGCTTAAAAAAAGACTGTAAGCCGCAATGTAATCAATTTTGTTCCTGGGTTTAGTTATCCTTTAAATGCCCTCTTCTCAGCACATTCTCATGCCTCGTACACACGCATCGATAGTTGGCCGTGAATTTTTGGCCAACGTCCGATCGGCCGATTTTCGGCTTGTTAGTATGATGCTTTCGACAACCGAATCCAACTTTTCGGCCGAACAAAATCTGGTGTGCAGGCTATAAAATTTTTGTTGGCCGACAGAACGGCCGATTTTCCGTCAGTCAGTACAGATTTCGGCAGACAAAAATTTGATGAGCAAGACTGGGCATGCTCAGAGAAGAAAAAACACACGGAAAGTAAACCAGCACATGACATCACTTCTGAAGTTGGTTTTTGTTGGCCGAGAAAATTTGTGTGCAGTCTAGAGCACATTCCAACCAACACTACTGGACAAAAAACGGCCGATCGGTCGGCCGATAATCGTTGCGTGTGTACGAGGCTTAAGTCTTCTTTATCTTCAGGAAATGAGGAAAAGACCTGTAAGTTCCTCTACTTTTCCCCCCAAATAATACTAAAATGTTGTATAGGTGCTTTAATCTACATAGGTCTGGTTTGCCTACTCTGGTTTTGACAAATTAGTCAAAAGCATATACAGTATCTGGCATATGAGGCAACCTGTAGTACTTGATATCCCACCATGCCCTTCCACATTGAACATTGGAAGCTGTGGGCCAAAAACAGATACTTTCCAAATTTGCTCAACATATAAAAATGCCAGCCAGTTCCTGCCACAGTCATGCAAGACAGACCGAATTCAACGTAGCACTGTATTCCTCTCTTTTCTTAGATGCTGTGGGGTCCCAATCTCCCATTTGATGGCAATATGAGATCTGTAAATCACCTCTGATGACACTTCTTGCTGTTCATCAGAGTGGAATTAAAGCATTTTGGGAATACTATGCGGGGTCAAATTTTCCTCAGAGGAAACTCTAGGCACACAGCCTTTGGCAGTCAAAGGAATACCTATTTTCTAGGATCACCTTTCTTCAACAGAACACTTTCTTGTTCCCACACATCCTAACCCAGCTAAGAGTATTGTCACATTTCATGTATACAGACGATGGGGAAAATGTGTGGTTGACAAGTAGCGTCTAGTAAAATCTTGAGTTTATTTTGTGGTACTATTGCTAGAATGCTCAGCATAAGAAGCTGGTATTCTGAAAACTAAACAGAACCCATACCCGTGTTTTGAAAAAAGGTTATAAAGTGGTGCTTTAATGACTTTTTGGTGGTGATAATAAAGGGCTTTGGCATCAGAGGTGCTCAATATTGTAATTATTATTAATAATATACATATTATTAAAAGGAGAATCTTAGACTTTCACACATGCCTGTAACTTCATGGTTAAAACCACCAGGTAAGGCTCCTGAAACAACAGATCTAAAAGCATGCACTGAGCCATTTGGTTCAGTAAAAGGACCCATTTACACCAGATGCAGTTGGATGCATTTTGACTGCATTCCAACTGCATAGACAGTCCAAAATTCAGGTTATCCTATTAACATAGTTCGCACTATCACACTACAGTATAGTGCAGTGTAAAAAAAAAAAAAAAAAGTACAGCAAGCTGCATTTTCGCCACTGCAAATGCAAAAACGTGCAGTGCACATAAAAGCCCAAAGTAAGAATGAAGAAGGAAGTGACCTCAAATGAAACATAGATGGAAAATTGTGCATCTACTGCATGTAAAAGCACATAAAAATGCACATCAACCTTCTCAGATTGCCCATGCCTATGCTGGATGTAGAGATAGAGGTTTCCGGAATTACGGCTAGGGGATGTTCTACACATCTGGTGGTCATGCCTGCGACTGATAGAAAGTTGGTGCAGGGTTTTTGGCATGTTGCAAACTTTGTTTTATGGGACAGTCTGTAAAAATGCCCGGTTGGCTCTATTACAATGCCCTATGCTGGGCCTTTTTGCACCTCAACAGGAAATTGGCCTCATACCTATTTCTAGCAAGTGGACCATTGCACACGCTTAGAAAACTCTGCCTGTTGCCTTCCAGGGTGTGAAAACCCATATGGCCACCTTGATGGTTAAGGAGATGTCCAGTATCCTAAATGATTTGCAATCCAAATTCCTCAAGGTCTGGGAAACTTGGATAAGTTATTCCTTCCCTTCTCTGCCTCCAGTCAGCTATGGACATTTAATTGTTGCCTGTGCTGATACTGTGGTGTTCATCTTTCCCTTCGGTCCTTTGCCTTCCTCTTTCCCTCTCCTTCCTCTTCTTTTTTCTACTCTTCCTTTTCTTTTTACTGTCTTAGTTTATATACCTCTGTGGGTACTGTTGCCCCTTAGAGGACAGCCTTGCAATGATTGGGATATATAATCTGACTTATTTTCTGGTCCTTAGTTTTGGACTGAATTACTGATGTTTTGACTATTTCTGATGCCTACATATGCCTGTTTTCACATGTGAAGGTTTAGCTCAGCCCCCTGCGTGGGCTGACCATACGCTTGTCATATTTTCTCTGAAACCTACAATAAACATACTGAAACAGAAAAATGCACATCAAATGCATGCAAATGTGCATGAAAAAAAAACAGAGGAGTTTTGGTGTAAATAGGCCCTAAATATTAGTCTGGTGTGTTACAGCAAAACATGTTCTTTATCCAAAGCAGTGTGTTGAAATGCTTACTGTACAAGGGCTGCTTCACCCTGTCTCTGCTGCAGGATCAAAGGGATACAAGATGATCAGATTGTTTCCCTGCCTGTAGTCGTCTGGAAGACCACTGTCCATCTAAAGCTACCCGTATGCCCTCATACACTTATGTATGTGGTTGAGATATACTATTGCTGACACATTTCATAAATTATTTAGCATGAAGGTGAACCTAATGACATTTACATGAATTTGGAAGGCCCCTCTTAACAGGAAGAGTAGCTTTACAAAATGACAAAAAGGTCAAATAAGAAGGCAAAGAGCAATGTAAAGTGTTTAGTAAACCAATAAACCACTTGTCATCTTTTCCTGGAGATTGCTACAGGTTCCTAATAGTAAATGCACTAGACACCACTTACCTGACCAATTGGCATGAGTGTCAAAAAATAAAAAAAAAATGGAAATGCATTTATTTTAAAAAAAAAAGTCAGTTATAGCTGTTTTTTTTTTTTAGACACCACTAGTCATTTAAGAACTAATGCAATTACCAGAAAGACTTGGAATAAATTACATTAGATATCAAAATCTGCCATTCAACTCTACAGAGACTGTCTTATTAACTTTTAACTCCACTGAGTAGTTTCCAGATAGGAAAGGATAAATGCTTTTGTTGGTTGTAAATCCATCAGAATTCTTTTCCTCAGCCAACTACTGTACCATTTCTTGGCTTTGGCTGAGCCAATTTTTCTGGAATGCTTTGATCCACATTTTTAATGAGCCCGTGGACGATGGACGTTATCAGAGACAGTGACATTCACCTGGTGCCTAAAGGCCTCTTGGCTGTTTAAAGCAGATTTTAGATTTTTCAGAGAAGGGGCCATACATTCACTTCAATATAGTACAATGCTGCAGGTCTGAGACTAAAGCTGGCCATTGATATTAGATGGTGCTCAGATATTAAAGTTTTACTAAACCTCAACACGTTTTTTTACCTTAATGCATTGTTTGCATTTAGGTAAAAAACTGTTTCAATTTCCCTGTGCCCCCCTTCCCGTGTGAAGAGTAAGAGGGGAGAATAGATCAGTGCTGTGCATGGCTGCATCCATTCTCCCTTTACACAGCATTCAAGAAGCAGCAGGAGCCATTGGCTCTTGCTGCTGTCAATCAAATGCAGTGAAGAGGAGAAGGTAAGTATAACATGTTTGCTATGTTAATTAAAACAAAAACGACTTTAACACTTTAACCACTTCAGCCCCAGAAGATTTTACCCCCTTCCTGACAAGGCCCTATTTTGCGATTCGGCACTGTGTTACTTTAACGGACAATTGCGTGGCCGTACTGCGTGGGGGTACCAGTGACATTACTACAGTAAACAGTGCTAAAAATAGGCACTGTTACTGTAATAATGCCATTGACAGGGAAGGGGTTAACCCTGTTGGTGATCAAGGGGCTAAATGTGAGCCTAGAGGAGTGCGCGCGCTCGCCCCCTAGACTCCCCAGAGTGAGCGCCGTACATGTACAGTGATTTGCCTGGAATCTGCTGCCTGCTGCAGTACATCTGCAGCGGGCGGTCGGCAAGCAGTTAAAGTGTATGTAAACCCTAACAATGAACTTCTCTCATTTGTCCCTTTTGGTCTGTTAAATATATCCAACATCCTGTGCACTCTGCCTGTGCTGCACTGAAAGTTCCTACAGGGTTGTTAACCCTGCCTAAATTATCTTCTGTGAATTACAGAAAATGTCGTGCCTATGTCATTGAGATGAGAACATGGGGAGGAGTTGTGTCGTTCAAATCTGGTGTAAGCTGCCACATTACTCTTCTATAGACACATTGAGCGTTGTCATACTAGGACAGGAAGTGCGACAATAAGAAAAAGTAGTAAAAAAAAAAAAACATATGCAGCCACTGCATCTAAGGATTAGTAAGCTTCATTTTGTTCTTGGGTTTAAGATACCCTCTAAAGACCAATTCTAGCCAAAAGTTTTACGTACTTTCGGATAAAATGGAGGAAGGTTAGAAACTGTTGGGTCATCATTGCTGCATTGGTTTTAATTATTTTATGCTCTACTGAAAGAATTGTTCTTTTTGTTGTCTGGGTCCTCATTAGAGGAATTACGAACACCCCTAAAATAAAGGAAATGATAGGAAGTCTCCTGAAAAAGGACACAGACAGCTTTAAAAAGACCACAGAATTTATAACCCTTCTACACTTCCAAAAACAAAGTTACAGCAGGAGTTGGACTTTAATGGGTGGATTCTTGGAAGAAAATTCATAGTCCAAGTGCTTTGATCTCAGCTCCTCCTAGAACTGCAAGCAGAGAAAATGTAACCCAAACAACAAAACTAGCTAGAGGGTTTGGTAACCATAAATGGATGGAAGGGTCTTGGATGTTGGCCAGTGACCTGTTGACCACCAACATTGACACATGCTGTAAATACCATGATGGTAACAAAAAAAAAAAAAAAAAAAAAAAAAACCTTTCCCTCAGCATATTTCAGTGATTAATATTAGTTCAAAAACAAATATTGTAACTAGACGATAAAAGCACAAACATTAATAGTTAGTCTAGTCCATTAATGGTTCATTCAATTACCATCTTCTAATTTAAACACTGAACACAAGTTACACTAAACATTAAGCACTGTATATATTGAATGTTCTTTCATGTCTATGCAAAGGTACTTCAAATTTTATTAATCACAGGGATTTTTTTGGGGAAAGTAAACAAAAAAAAAAAAAAGGAAAACAAATTGAATTCCTATTTAGCCTGTAATGTGCACCACCTGGAAGAGTAACCACCATGATGTAAAGGGGACATGACATCTTGAAGCCGATAAGCACAGGCTCGAACAGTCTCCATTGAAAAACCTTTTAAAAAACAGTTTTCTCTTCATGTGGTTGCATGCTTAGGATTTTTTGAACAGAACCTTAAACAAAACTAGCTCTTATTTGCTTTACATTGATCTTTATTGGCCAAACGTTTCTCTGGCTCTTGTAATGCGCCTGTAAAACTCTGAGTCACTTAATCTCCTGAGGTCTTTCTGGGCTACAGCCAGAAGAACAATTTAAAGAGGAACCAAAGCTTAAAAAAAAAAAAAAATTCAGCCTTAGTTCGACTTAAATTACCTAGGTCAGCTCAGTTCTGTTAATGAAGACAAACTATGAAGTGCTATTGCATAGAATGCAGTGTATCTATGATGTTAGACTTACAGAATTTGGTATGACTGGGATAAGGGTTCTTTTGAACCCTTTTTTAGCTTTGCATAGAGTGTGAAAGGATTGGAACTCCTGTCAAGTTTTGATTGCTACTTCTGTTCCCATCGGGGAGATTTCACTTAACTTTTTGTCCCAGAGACAACAACAGTGAGAGGAAATTTCCCAAAATGAGGCACACTCACTTATCGCACCTGCCACTCGAACAGGTGTCCCCATGATCCCACATTGTCTGGTGACAACCATAACATTTTAGATTCCCCCTTGTTTTCTGTCCTGTAAACGGTCACTTGGACATAGAAGGGATATATCCCCACATCTGGGGCACAGACTGCAACAAAAACTTGATACGTGTGCTAACTCCACCATTTTATCAGAACTCAAGAGTTTTAGTGGATCATATGCCAAAAGTGTCAGTATCATCCTTTGTAGACACCAGAACATAAGTAGGAAGGGGAATCTATTTTATTCCTTTCCTTTTTTATCCATTGCAAACAGGAGACAGCCGGAGGCAGTAAGAACTTTTTCTGCTGCCTCTAGGGGGCACTGCATGAGACAGGACACCCTCAAAACAAACTTTCTTCCTCACTAACCCCCTTTTCCACTTTGCTACACAAACATTACTCTTTATTTTTTTAAGTGATAAGATTTTGCCCCTGCCCCCCCCCCCCCCTTATGCACATCACTTGCCTAGGTGAATGATGTGCACTGTGCTCCCTGTGCCTCCTGGCACACCCGGTAAGCGGAAGTTAAAAATAAAAAAAATGGGAGGAGGTTGAAGATCAGCTTTAACTTTGCAAAAAAATAAGACAGACAGACACTCCTGTCAATGCAGATACTGAGGCAAACAAATAAAACAGGGAATTGTATTTCTATCACATAGCAACTGATCAGATTTCGTAATCAACCAGTCAATGGAAAATGACAGCTAATTGGTTGCTGCCCCATTTTACAGCGACTTTGTCCTACTTTTTGGATACATCGCAGTTTTAAAAAAAATATTAAGTTTTTTATTTTTTTCCTGCTATGAACACATTAGCTGACAAATTTCCCATCCACCCCCACTTTCCTATTAACTGTATGGTTAACTACGTGCCAAACCATCCAAACATATACTGGTATTTTCTGCAGATTTAGGTTTATTTCTCTGTTTTTGAGATCACAAGTTTTACCCAAAGTAGCTAAGGAGTGAGAAGATTAGTGAGTCATGGAAAGTGGGGGTGTTGGTGGTAAAGGACTGTCATGTTTGTGGTCTGCTCTGTTTTTACTCTCCCATAAAATCATTACCAAGCAACAAACTTTCCCAAGAACCAAAATTTTGATTTATGAATAAAAACTGCATTTTTTTCTGGAACAACACATAGGCTTGGCCAACATAGGCCTAGCACGCTAATTATAAGGCCTCATGCACACTGGACGTTATCAAAACGTCAGTAGAAAGCTGTAGCTGTAGAAGGCACTTTCAGCTTTTTTGCAGTAGCGTTTTTCAACGTCTTTTTAGCTTTTTTTTTCATAGCAAAACTAGACTCCCACGAAAGCTTATGGCTCAAAAACGTTGATAAACGCTGAGTTTTTCAGCATTTTTAAGCTTTAATCAGAGTTACTTTTGTTTTTTTTTCCCAGCCAGAAAACGCCACTGCTAAAAACTGCTGATAACAGTCTATGTGTGCATAGACACATATGATAACATGCTGGGGAGTTTACTGACTTCAGAAAAAAATGTCTGACACCAAAAACAGCAGCTGTAAAAACGTCCAGTGTGAATGAGGCCTAAAAGATTGGTTTGAAACATAGGTGTGATAAAAAAGAAGATCAAAAATAATTGGAGCTTGGGTTTTACTTACCCTTCGGCCTTTTGGACCCCGTACACCTGGAGAGCCGCGAGATCCAGGAATACCCTGCAACAAAAAATATGCTACTCATATGTAATCCAAACAAAACATGTAGCTTAATCACAAACAGTATCTATTGTTTAACCTCCTCCCATCTGGCCACTGCATTTAAACAGCTGGGTGGGAGCTTCATCGTTCTGAGTGGACGTTCCCCTAGGTCCCTCAGAACAAATGCCTGCTCGTGGTCACAGGACAGGTGCTGTGATTGGCCCTCCGGATCACGTGGTGACTGTGTCCAATCACAGCCTTCACAATGTAAACAGAGACGCCTGTCCCTGTGACAGTTCTCCCCGCTAAGCTCAGCACAGGGGGGGAGCAGTGGAATTTGCAAGATCTGTGACAGTTCTGTGTGTAAAGATGGTTTTACACACAGAGCTGTCACAGATCCCCCACAAACAGTACACCAGTACCACTGTCACCCCTGTCCCCATACACATCTGTCAGTGTCCCAATAAAACATCTGTACCAGTGCACAAAACATCTGTCAGTCCCCCATCACATCTGTACCAGTGCACAAAACATGTCAGTCCCCATCACATCTGTACCAGTGCACAAAACATCTGTCAGTCCCCCATTACATCTGTACCAGTGCACATAACATCTGCAATAGTGTACCATTGTGACAACATCTGTCAGTGTCCGCCGGTGGCTGATCAACATCTGTCAGTGAACCAGTGTCCCACCAATAGATAAATAAAACCTTCAAAGCGCCCCTGTACGAACGCACACGTTGGTCCAGTACGTAAACAGCAAAAACACCCCACATGTGAGGTATCGCCATGAACGTCAGAGCGAGAGCAATAATTCTAGTACCAGACTGCCTGTGTTACTTTAAACTGGTCACCAATAAAGGCTTATAAAGCGTCACCTATGGAGATTTTCAAATACCGAAGTTTGGCACCATTTCACTACCGTGCGCAATTTTAAAATGTGATATGTTTGGTATCTATCTACCCAGCGCAACTCCATATTTAATATTTTACCAAAAACTTGGGTATTATATTGTCTCTGTGTGCATTGAAATTTATTAAAATGTATTTATGCATTAGTGTGTAAAATTGCGTTGGAAAAAACTGCTGCGCAAAAACTTGCAAAACCCACCATTTTATTTTCCAGGGCCTCTGCTACAAAAATATATAATGTTTAGGGGTTCTAAGTAATTTTCTAGCAAAAATACAGATTTGTACTTGTAAACAAAAAGGGTCAGAAGAAGGCCTGATCTTAAAGTGGATTATGGCTGAAGGTGCTACTTGGATGTTGCACTTATCTATGTGGCCAGGCTGTGAAAAATTCGCACTTGTCTGGTATCGCCATACTCAGGAGGAGTAGCAGAATGTGTTTTGGGATGTAGTTGCAAGTATGGCAATGCCGTGTGTGAGAAATAACTTAATATGACATTTTTGTGAAAGTAAAAAATAATAATAATTTCTTAATTTTCCAAACTCGCCATGCCTCTTACTATATATTCTGGACTGTCTACTTTCCAAAAAGGGGTCATTTTGGGGGTATTTGTACTGTCTTGACATGTTAGTGCCTCAAGAAATGAGATAGGCCGTCAGTACATCAGGCGTGATCAATTTTCAGTGATTGGTACCATAGATTCTAGACTCTAACTTTGCCACAGACCAAATAATATACCCTGATTTGGGTATTTTTATCAAAGAAATGTAGCAGTATAAAATTTTCGTATACATTTAAGAGGAGAAATTACTTATTTGCAAAATTGAATAACAGAAACAAAGAAAAACTCATTTTTGTTTTCTAAATTTTCGGTCTTTTTTAATTTGTAGTGCAAAAAAAAACTCCAGTGGTGAATAAATACCACCAAAAGAAAGCTATATTTGCGTGAAAAAAAAAAGATAATTTAATTTCGGTATAGTGTTGTATGACTGTGTAATTGTCATTCAAATTTAAGAGCTCTGAAAATTGGCCTGGAAAGGAAGGGGGTCAAAGTACCCAGCATTGAGGTGGTTAAAGGAATATCACTACCCCCTATTAAATATGTACTTTTAGAAATCATTGCTAACATTTTTTACACTCGATCATTGGTTTTGAGTTTTTGCTGGTGTAAAGTTTCTCTTAGCTTTAAGGTGGTTGTAAACCTCTGAAATGAACAAAGCATATAGTGTGCATTTGCCCCAATTAAAAGCACCAAGTGTGATTTCTGTCTGCTTTCTACCCCCTCTGCTTTCTACATTATTCACTTCTGACAGCACAGCAACCTAGGAGATTGTCTGCCACCCCTCCAGCACACAGAAGGTGACTGACAGCATCTGTTGTTGTATGTATCCCTAGGAGACTGTGTAGAAGGGGTGTGTTGTTTCCCTCTACTAAGGTCTCAGATTACATTCAGCTCTCCTCACTATGCTGTGCAATGTGTGACAAAACTGGATTTGTGACTTACCGTAAAATCCTTTTCTCTGAAGTCCATTGACTTCTTAGCCATTGGGTTATGCTCCTCCCTTCAGGAATAGGAAACTAGGCAGGAAAAAGCTTTCACCACGACTTTGGGGCTGTCCCTGCAGGCATAACCCCACACACTCTGCTACAGCCCTCAGTTTCGTTGCAAGCAGTGTTTTAGAAGACAACAACCCCATTCCACTCATAATAAGAGAGGTGGATGCTGCGTCTGTCAATAAACTTCAGAGAAAATTATTTTACGGTAAGTCAAAAATACAGTTTTCTCTATCGTTCATTGACAGACGCAGCTTCATATCTTAGCCATTGGGACATTCCACATTTTCATGAGGGGTGGGAAAAACAACGCAAAGAAGAACGTAATTCCCCAAAGGCTAAACTTAGCCAAAACGATAACAAGGAGCTCAACCAGGAACAACTGGAGCTCACCTAAAAAAACATACACCCTCAAAGAGAAAAAAAGATATCTTTTAAACAGCAGCTTGCAAAACCTTGCGGTCAAAAGAGGCATCCGAAGATGTCAACACATCTATCTTGTAGCATTTTGTAAACGTGTGCACTGACGACCAAGTTGCCGCAGAAGTGATAGCCACCAAAAAGGCAACCTTCTGAGATAATGTAAGCAGGGGAATCTCCCTAATGTTCTCAAAAGAAAGTTTTTGAAGAACCGACAACACCAAATTCAGATCCCACGGAGGTAACGGGGATCGTCTCGGAGGCGCTATATGACGCACCCCCTGAATAAAGGTGTGAATCAGGGCATGTGTAGCTATAAAGGACATTGGACACTTGGCCTTTGAAAGTGCCCAAAGCCAAATGCTGTTCAACCCCTTTTTGAAGAAAGGTCAAAACCCTAGCTAACGAAAACAGGCGAAGGTGCACTTTCAATGATTCACACCATGAAATGTACGATTTCCACGTATGATGATATATCTCTTCCTGGAAGTAGACTTCCTGGCCTTCAACAGTTTAGGAATCACAAAGAGTCAGAAAGACCTATATCCTTCAATACCTGGCTTTCAACAGCCACGCCGTTAAAGCCAGCGACTGTAAAGCAGGATGGAAGATCAACCATTGAGACAGCAGATCTTCCCTGAGAGGAAACCTCCAAGGAGCATCGGCGACCAACCTTACCGGGTCTGCATACCAAGACCAGCAGGGCCAGTCTGGGGCCACCAGAATGACCGAAATCCCTTCCACCTCTATTCTGCGCAGCAGCATCGGCAGGAGTTTCAGCGGAGGGAACGCATAGATCAGCCAATACTGACCCCAAGGAGCCACCAGTGCATCTGTGGCATCGGGTAGAGGATCACTTGACCTGGCCACAAACCTCTGAACCTTCTTGTTGAGTCGAGAAGCAAACAGGTCAACATTGGGTGTCCCCCACCAGACATACAGGAGGTGAAACACCTCCGGGAGCAAGGACCACTCCCCCTGATCCAACACCTGATGACTCAGGTAATCTGCCTGTTAGTTCTCCACCCCTGGGATGTGCACAGCAGAAAGAGCTGGGACAAACTTGCCCGCCCAATCCAGAATCTCAGCCACCTCCCGGGCTGCCAAGACACTCTTGATGCCCCCTTGATGATTGATATACACCATGGCCGTGGCATTGTCCGTTTGAATCCGGACCAGGAAACCTTGTAGACAAGCCGTCCAATGACTCAGGCAAAGCGTTATCGCTCTGAGCTCCAAGATATTTATCGGCAGCTTGAACTCTTCTAACGTCCAGGAACCCTGGGCGGAGAGTTTCCCCAGCACTCCTCCCCTACCTGACAGGCTGGCTTCCGTGGTAACCACCGTCCAATACAACGGCAGGAAAGACTTGCCTTGGCGAAGTGCTGATGAGAGAAGCCACCACAGAAGATCAGACTTTGTGTTGCGAATCAACCGAATAAAAAGTATCCAAGGATTTTTAAAGTTTCTTGCACTGAAACTATAAGTGCTTCCCCCAATGCACTTTCCTGCTCAGCAGCTGAGGAGGACAGTTCCTCTTCGCCATCAGAATGCGATGACACAGAGCCACCAGGGTGGGGTGCGTCTGCGGTGGCCACATCTGCCTCTGAATCTGAAGATAGAACAGAGGGAAGCGAAAGCAAAGGGCGCTTACGGCTAGTGTTACTTTTTAACACTAAATCCAATTTTGACACTAGGCTTTCCAAAACTGCTGTAAGAGTTGACAGGGGCTGCGACCCAGAAGGTTCCGCAGTCACACTGAGGGGGTCTGTAGGTGAAATTTTGTTCTGGGACTCCATTTACACTACATTTAAAAAGATGTAGTATCACTTTAAAAAAGTCAGAAAAATGTGATCGCACTGCTGCGCTGACGGTACAGCAAGTCCCAGTCTAACATAGTCTGTTAGCAGTGTGTGTGAGGAAACCCACAAAAGGAGGCTTGCAGAAAATCTGTACAGAAGAAAGAATGATCTGACACAGGAAGTGAAAGCAACATGCCTAGAGCGTCTGATGCCTGCCTATGCTGTCCAGCACCGTGGACCATAAGAAAATGGCAGCCCCATGTGGGGAAGATTTAGAAAATGGCTTCCCATACATTACAATGAGGGATTCTGACATTAATGCAGGGCAAGTCTACAGCAAAATGGAAGCCCCCACAGCGCACCATACGGTCTCCAGGACCCCCGGGGAGGTTAGCAAATGAAGGCATCGGGTGGTCCCCAGGAGAGGACCCAACCAGAGAAAACGCCCTCCCTCCCTCCCCACAGAACCCCCGCAGCGGCCGCAATATGTCCACCCCCAAAGGTAGGAACCTGTATTGGAAGGGGGGGGGGGGGAGCTAAGAGGAGGGGGCCTTGTATACCCGAGAGGCCAGGGGGACCGAGGGATACCCGAGGGTCCGACTATTCCATGGAGGGGGCCCATGTCCACCCCGAGACCGCCAGAGAATTGGGGGACACTTACTCACCATACCACGGAATCAGGTGGGCGCCACTCCAAACAGTCTACCTCCTGCCCGGGATGGGGGTGCTGCTAGCCAAAGGGTATGCTGCAACTCAGGGCGTTCCAGGTCGTTCGCATCTCAGCAAGACGGTCCACTCGCGGGTTGGCCCATATCCATCGAGGCTCTGTCGTGGTGAGGCCTAATGCTGGACTATAACCCGCTCACGCTCGCTGGCCAGGCTGGGAGACCTTAAGGATCTAAAATATCCAGTTCGAAACCCAGCCGGCTGTTGCTTGTAGATGTCCAGGAACTCTACTTAAAGAATAAATTGCAAAAAAAGGTTTCCCAACAAATAACAGCTAAGACCAAGGTCCCAGCAGGGAACTAGGTCCTACGCCTAAACTAGGCAGAAAAAAACTGAGGACTGTAGCAGAGTGTGGGGTTATGCCTGCAGGGACAGTCCTATAGGCGTGGTGAAAGCCTTTTCCTGCCTAGTGTCCTATTCCTGAAGGGAGGAGCATAACCCGATGGCTAAGAAGATATGAAGCTGCGTCTGTTAATAAATGATAGAGAAATCCCCACCCCCTGCCTTCTGGAGCTGAGAAAAAGCCTTTGATCTGTGTGTTTAAGGCTGTAGGGAAGAAAGTGCTGCAAATAAACAGGTACAGCTTATGTAGGAGGCTTTGTTCAATCTCTGTGTATCACGTGGAGCCAGTCACTTCAGTGGGTAAATGTAAGGGTTCACAGCCACTTCAAACTTTCTGAGACTGACAAGGTGAACAATAGTGCCAAAATATTTAAAGAGGAACTTCACGCTTCCCCCCACACTTATATTTTTTAAAATCTCGCTTACCTGATTCTGGGTTGTTCTTAATTCAGATACTTACCCACCTAGTGAATCCAGCATTGTTCCACTGCGATCTGCTTCCCTACTGTCACCTCTCAGGTCACACACCGCCATCTTACCCTGTGACCTCATGAGGAGGTGGCGCTGTCTCTAACTGGTCCAGGCAGCTGCCTCCCAATCACATGCAGTTAGAGCTCCCCTCCTCCTTCCCTGCATAGAAGCAGATATCTTCTGGGATACCTTTGCAGGGAGAAGAAACGGCACAGTGGTGTAGTGGTTAGCACTTTCACCTAGCAGCAAGAGGGTCGCTGGTTCGAATCCCAACCACGACACTACCTGACTGGAGTTTGCATGTTCTCCCTGTGCCTGCGTGGGTTTCCTCCCACACTCCAAAGACATGCTGGTAGGTTAATTGGATCCTGTATAAAAAAAATTGCCCCTACTGTGCAGACATGTGAGTTAGGGACCTTAGATTGTAAGCTCCTGGAGGGCAGGGATTGATGTGAATGTGCAATGTATATGTAAAGCGCTGCGTAAATTGACAGCGCTATATAAGTACCTGAAATAATAATAATATCGCTGTTGTTCTGTGTTTGTAAACACATAACTCTATGCTGTGGTTGGACAGTTGCCAATCAGCAGGTTTCGGCCAAAATTAGTGGCTGAAACCTGCTGACAAACTTGTGGTGTGTCCAACCCAGAAGAAAGCCGTCAAAATACATGTACATTGCCATGTCTGCACATGCCTCCTGCTTGCTGTAGATTTACTGTAAAAGGGTCGGCAAGTGTTTTTAAAAGGTAACCTAATTTTATTCCCTAGACAAAGTCGCATTAACCTGATCTTTCCAGGTTATGAAGTTGTGAGATAGGGAAAACAGAAATTGTGTCATTCGTTTTCTGGCGATAAATAAAAGTCTGGTGGCTAAACAATAATTTCAGCTGCGTGCACCTCCTCGTTCAGTGTACCTAGTGTATAAATCTTAGAACCAAGAGGGATAGGAATCCGCAGCACCACAGATAAAGCTTGGAACACCTCTACCTAAGAGTGGACCAGTTTGGGACAACGCAACAGAAAATAAATGAGAGTCCCTGGGCTGCAGCCACACTTGGGATAGTAAGGGTTATCTCTCCTTCCCCACTTACAAAGTTTTTTTTGGGTATCTTATATATTCTACTATTGGTGAATAATTTCTGAGTTTTTGTATATGGGGGCTGAAAACAATACTTGAGGGAGCACAACCTTTAATTGATATATCTCTGTACCATCAACCAATCCATATTCACAAGTTTACAGGCATCAACACTGACAGAGAGTACTAAATAGTACTACAATACTAAATTCTTGTGGCAACCTCTCTGCACCGCCACATTGGCACAAGTATACAGAACATTTTGATGAGGGACCTTTTTACAACCTGATTTCAGAGACAAAGTGGCAAAATACATGGAACAAATAAAAAGATGTAGTAAAAACCTTATCAAGAAACTTACCGGAGGCCCAGGTGGACCTGGAGTACCCGGAGGCCCTGGATTGCCAGTATGACCCTGCAACAAAAAACAGAAATTGAGTGTTGCTACATAGCATTCATATAGGTGACAAACCCCTCTGATGTGCCAGGATACAGCAGAAGTATCTGTGTATAAAAAGTGTTGATTGAAATTTAGACCACAGATCATATCATCAGTTTTATACCCTAAAGTGAGCTTATGACCAGACTATGAGCATTCAACTATTTACATATTCTTAACCAGCAGCAAATAAAATTTAAAGCACGCCCTAACTGACCTCTGTAGTTGCAGACAGAGTTGAGCAAATGATTCTCAAATTCCACAGAAAAAGCACAGAAGTTGTTTTCCAAGTTTGTTCAGCTCACACTGCTCTCCTCTCCCAGAGCTTATTAGAGATTAGAAAGTAGAAAGACTGCTGAGTCACTGCTGGGAGGAGAAGCAGGGGGAGTTGAGCTGCTTAGTCACTCCTGGGGAAGGGCGAACATGGGGGACTGAGCTTGCCTAGACAACCAGTTCAGTGTTCCTGTTGTGAACTTTGCGCCACTGTGCTTGCAGGTACCAAAGTCTTGTTTACAAAATTATTTACTGCTTTTAGGAATATATAAATGTCCACAGGCAGGCCACAAGTACACTTTAACCCTTTTGCTGCCAGGCCCTGTGCTCCACTTTTAACCGCTTCCGGACCGTCCGCAGCAGATATACTGCGGCAGGCAGCTCCTCCTGTGTGAACCGACGTGGGGTTATGTCGGTTGCGCGCCTGCAGCTAGGGGGCGAGCACACGCCTGCGCGCTCCCGCCCCCACTCGACAGCGGGGACTCCAATGCACAGGGCAGGCAGCTCCGATTGCCGCCTGCCACCCGCGATTGCTCCCAGGTGAGAGAGAAGAACGGTCAGCTGCTGTAAACAGAATGTGAAAAATCTTTTTTTTTCAGAATTGTCGCTCTTTTTTTTGTTTATAGCGCAAAAAAAAAAAATCGCAGAAGTGATCAAATATCACCAAAAGAAAGCTCTATTTGTGGGGGGGGGGGGAAGGACATCAATTTTATTGGGGCACAGCGTCGCACGACCGTTAAAGTAACGCAGTGCCGAATCGCAAAAAATGGCCTGGTCATTAAGGGGGCAAATCCTTCCGTCCAGAAGTGGTTAAACTTAGCTGGCCAGGCCATTTTTGCAATTTTTCCATTGCTTTTTTATTTTTCCTTTATAGCATTCAGAGTTTGTTAAAGACCTCCCAAACCATATATTTTGTGAAAACACATGACCAGTAGAATACAAATAAGGTGCTACTGATTTTAACGCCCTGCGATATTTGCACAAATGTTTATCAAAACTATATATTCGCTATAAACTAAACTAAATTCATTATTTGCAGATATAAACACAGCAAATTCCACAAAATTCCTGCTAAATTTCTACTACATATAAAAGCCTTATCTGTATTAAATTAATAAATAACAAATATTTGTAATTTTTAAATTACGCCTTTTTACAAAATGGTGAAAATTGAACGTAAGCAAAAATGTAAATAACCACATTTCTCTAAAAATCTGAAGGTTTTCGTTGTTCCCTTAGTTTTCAGAGTTTGTTAAAGACCCTCAAACCATATATATTTTCTGAAAGAATAGGACCAGTAGAATTAAAAGTGCTACTGATTTTTAAGGCCCTCACGATATTTGCCAATGTTTACCAAATCAATATTTTCGCTAAGAATTCCCTAAAATCATTTATAGCAGCCACAAACACAGCAGATTTTACAAAATTCCGGCTAAATATAAAAGCTAAACCTGTATTGAGTTAATAAATAACAAATATTTGTACATTTTAAATTGCGCCTTTTTTGAAAATAGTGAAAATCGGATGTACGAAAAAATGTCTCTAAAAATCTGGAGGTTTTTCTTTTTTCAGTTACAGCTTTGAGAGTTTATAAAAGACCCGCCAAACCATATATTTTCTGAAAGCACATGGCCAGTAGAATAAAAATAACATGCTACTGATTTTTAAGGCACCGCGATTACTTGCGCAAATGTTTATCAAACCAATATTTTCACTAAAATCATTAACAGTGTCAAAATGTACAAAATTCCTACTAAATATAGAATTTAAAACTGTACTGAATAAATAACAAATATTTGTACATTTTAAATGGCACCTTTTTGTGAAATAGTTAAAACTGAATGTACTCAAAACTGTAAATAAAAACAATTTACTCTAAAAATCCAGAGGTTACCTTATGTTTCAGTTACAGCTTTCAGAATTTGAAAAGTCCCCTCAGGCTCAGTTCAAACTGGTGCGATGCGGGAAACCCTGCAAATCCAGTGCAGGTTCCCGCACTGCACCTGAATCCCTGGCAGTTCCCACTTCCCTCTGCGAACTGCTGCGGGTGTCAATACAAAGTTAATGACACCCCCAGATCGGTTGCGAACTGTGATTTGGTACAGTAATTGAATTGCATGGGTGTAAACACCCATGCGATCCGATTCTAGTGAGGACAAAATAAAAAGGGTCCTGCATGAGTTTGGTCCTATGCGATGCAAATTCAGCCATACAGTTTGTATGGCTGAATTCGCGTCACACAAACATTGCATGTGATCTGCACAGCAATGTGGTGCGAATCAGATGCGACGTCTGGCATCGCACCAGTGTGAACCGGCCCTCAAACCAGACATTTTCTGCAAGCAAATAACCTGTAGAATTGTGGGCCCCACAATAATTGCGCAAATGTTCATCATATCGCTATTTTCACTAAAAATACACTAAAATCATTAATAGTGCACATAAACACAGCATAACTTGCAAACTTCCTCCTAAATTACTCATCATGTGGCATACTAAAAGTGTAAGCCCATGGAGGACCATGTTTACCCGCACAGGGATGCATAGGTGTTCCCTGCATCCCTGTACAGGCAGTGCCATTTATGTCAATTGGGATGCAATGGCTGCACAGGCATAGCTGCCGTTCCCAATCTGACATCCGTGTGGGTACACGACCCCAAACACAGACAGTCTGAGCTCAGGGACATGCACGTGGATCTACATTAATGTCAAATTGGAAGCAACGGCTCTGTTCCTGCAGTTACTACATCCCAAATGGCATCAATGGGACTGCCTGCACAGAGATGCATGGAACACCTGTTCATCCCTGTAAAGGTACGCTGTGTATGCCCGGTGTGAACAAGGCCTTAGGCCCCTTTCACACAAGCAGACTGATCTGGGCGCAATCGGACCACCCATTGTTTTCTATGGAGAGGCTGATGTAAATGGACATTTGTCCATTTACACCCGCCTGCATCTAATCCACTAAAAACAGACGGATGGGGATCCCATTCCCCATCTATCTAGCAGATCGAAACAGATGGAAATGGGCAGGAGGTCTGTTTCCATCCGACTGCCCCATAGAGAACAGTGGGCTGTGTCTGTGTCCGCTCTGCATTAGCATTGGACCTGTCATTCGCCTGCTCAGTGGGAATCAGCAGAGAGACCCCTCGCTGAGCAGCCGGATCTGACTCACAGAGTCCTCTCCATGTTTTTATTTTTTTGCTTTTTTAATTCTTTTTACTTTCTTTTTTAAAATTTCTTTACAAATATATATATCCCGTCTGCAGTACTTTACATGAATGAATAGGGAATTTGTATAGAGGCTCCTTATCCATTCATGAACTGTCAGTCTGACAAATAGTAAACTCTCGGTTTACTATGACCAGCGATGGCTGCCTCGGCCCACTGTACTACAGGGAGGGGGCTGCTAAACACATGTTTAGCAAGCCCCCCCAAGCCCCAGCTTCACCAGCACCCCCCACCCGCTTAGCATGACAGCTGGCCAGACACAGTGCCGGTCAGCAGCTGCAGGCCGCAAGAGGGAAAGGGAGGGAGGGATGGAGGGAGGGATGGATGGGGGGCTGCAGTGGGGGGGAAATCGGCCTGCCAGGGGGACATTATGGGATCCCACCCAATTCTCAGCAGCAACTAAAGCTGGCGGGAGCAGCAGGGAAGGGATGCCGGCTTCTAAAGGTAGCTGCAGGGGATCGGGTGTGTGTGTGGGGGGTGAATCAGTGCTAGGGGGAGAAGGGAATAAGAAAGGAGGGTGGGGTGAGATGTTTTAGGTGACAGGGAGCGGAGGGAGGCGGAGAAGCTGGGGACAGGAAAGCAGGAGCATGGGGAGGGCACATTTTAGGGTAATAACTCTGATCCGCAGATTGTAATCCGCTGATCAGAGTTAAAGAATTGTGCAGCAGAGACTGCTGAAGTGACCATGAGCTTTTAGAAGAGGGAAAAAGTAGGCCGGCTGCAAGCAGTGCTGTCGGTCTGTAGCTGTAGGGACCTGGCAGTAAAATGGTTAAAGTACATTTTTCTGGTTGAGCTATTGTATGTTTCTCAATGCACAGAGCACATGATGAAAATGCACAAGCAGTGGTTGTACAGTCAGAGCAATTATTGGGAAGAGATTTTAGTGTTTTTAAATGTTAGAAAGATTCAGCTATACTAAGGGAGAGAAGAAACCAAATGTATAAAAGAAAATGTAATTGTCATAGGGGCCTCAAACATTTGTGACTTTTTACAGAAAGGGTTTGACACAACTGGTAGACTTCATTTCTTGTTGCTGCATTTCAGAAGATTGCTCCTAAACTGATATATTTATTGTCAAAAATCAAGCTAAAGGCTTTACTTCACCTTATAGCTTGAAGCAAAACTGTGATTTGCTTCTGCAGGCCAAGGCAAAGAGTGGACTTTAATGGCAGCCTCACATGCAATACTATTTTCTTTTACTTCACTCCCCTACCCCAGTGCAGAAAATACCCTGTATTTCATGGTGGAGTCTGTGTCTTATTCTCCTCCCCTCCCAGGTGCTTGGCAACTGACCAGTAAGGAGCCTAGCGCTGTTGGTTGTAGTAAACACAGTCCTCAGTCCTGTGTTCGCTCCAAGTCCAAGACTTGCCCTTGTTTCCGATAGCTGAATGAAATGGCGGAGGAGCGAAGAAAAGAGAAGTATGTGCAGCCGGAGGGGCCAACATTAATGTGAACCTGTTACTTTGCCCTGCATGGACAAAGCACAGGTGCACCTTAAAGTCAAATCAGTAAACTGCTATCTTATCCAGCAAACACTGAAATAGTGCTAAAAATAGAGTGAAGTCCACACAACTGACCTCAGGACTACCCCACAGCTATGCCTGGATAAAAGTCTTGTTCCCTGTATGCATCTGAAGGCTTAATTTCTAGTTTTGATGTGAAGTTACCTTTAATCCGGTTCAAAGGGGAAACAGAAGCATAAGGAGACATATGTTCTGTCCTGTGGGATTTCATTGATAATATGGCTCCTGGCTAAGCGCTAATGGTGTTTAACAAAATGGATACATTCACTGCAATAATTTGGTGGAATGCTATTTTTTAAATACACCCTACGGCTCATCCATAGCCTTTGAAAGAGGCAGCTTTAAATAGCACATTTCAGTAAAGGCCTTGTGCATGCAGGAAATACTTGGTTCTAATACACATAAACAGACTGGGCGGGGGGAAAAAAGCCAGGGTAATTATGGTAAACAGTAGCCCCTGTAATATTCAAACAGAGCAGACGTCAGGGCACATAGGTATTCAACCGCACTAGAAAAATACACTCCCCTTAAGCAAACACCGAAAGCTAAACACACAAGGCAAGAACTATCCAAACACAGGTACAGACCCCTCTCTGAGAGGGAATCCAATCAAGCACATGGCTACTGGAGAGAAAATGACAGCAGTGACACCGGCTACACCTACACGTGAATTTCCCAGCATACACTTGTGGTTAGCATATGCAAACCTCATGGCTACTAAGCTGGCAAAAGCTGAGGTCTGGGCTTGAACCTGTATCTTACCCAAATTCCCTTTTAAGATTCTATTTTTAATTTGTGCTCTGCATTTTATTTAAAATTACGTAAGTCGCTCAGTGAGTGGCCATAAATTAGCTTCTATTTTGTTGAAGCATAACATTTCCAGAAGGCACTTTGAACTCTGGTCTCTTATGTTAGTGTTCACTAGTTACCAATAGATTACAATACCTGTACTTGACAATACTACAAATGCTGTGCCAATAAAGAATATATATGGCTGGTGGTTGTTCAGGTTTAGGTGCGGTAGTTTCCACGACCTACTTTAGCTATTTCTGTACCAACAACAACTGTTGCCAGCTGGTGTGGCACACTACAGTCTCTGTCTCTAACTAGAGATGGTGGAATGAATACTTACCGTCGATCCCTTTTCTCCTGGCGGACCTGGAGCCCCAATGCTGCCACGGTCACCCTAATAGAAAGAGCAGGACTGATTACGGGTTCAGTTATGTACACATGTATTCCAGACAGACATGAAGAAGCATAGTGAGATATCACAATTCATATTTAGTAGTTGCAATACCTTCTGACTACTGTATAAAAATACTAAATAACAAAATAACAGTGTGGATAATAATTAACATTTATTTACATTGTCTTACCTTTTCACCCGGAATTCCTGGCTCCCCAACAGGACCAATAAATCCTGGAGGGCCCTAAATAATAAGAAATGTCTCTTGTTTACTGTTTTAAAAACAAACCAGGCTTTTTTTTTTTATGATCTGGTCTTGCAAAAATTGGATTTTTGACTTACCGTAAAATGCATTTCTCTCATGTTCATTGACGGACACAGCTCTTGATATAACCATACTGCCCCTTATAGGAGTAGGACACAAGGCAGAAAATAATTCTGGCTACATACATGGGCAGTCCCAGGGTGTATACTCCCTCTCCCTGCTATAGCCACTTAGTTTTGTTACAAGCAGTGTCAGGGGAATTATAACGCCACAGATGGGTGGGTGCTGTTGTCCGTCAATGAACATCAGAGAAATGGATTTTACGGTAAGTCAAAAAATCCCATTTTCTCTTTCGTTCATTAACGGACATTGGGACATCCCAAAAGCAAATGAGGTGTGGGAAAAAACAAAAAAAATCCCAAGGCTAAACATTAGCCAACCAGGCAACAGGAGCTCAACCAAATAACTGGAGCCCACCTGAAAAACAAAATACACCCTCAAAGAGGATTAGGTCCTCCAAACAGCAGCCTGCAAAACCTTGCGGCCAAAAGAAGCATCCGCAGATGCCAACACATCCACACAAAACTTTGTAAAATTGTGCACCGAAGACCAGGTGGATACCTTGCAAACTTGCACCACTGACGCCTGATGACGGAAAGCCCAGGAGGCACTAAGCGCCCTAGTATAGTGCGCCTTTACAGGGAAAAGGAGGAACCTGACCCCTGATGAAATAGGCCTGAACCACCGTCTGTCTGATCCATCTGGAAATGGTCGCAGAGGAAGTGGAAAATCCTTTTCGAGGTTCATTCGTGAGCAAAAAGAGAAAGTTCGACTTCCTGAAAGACTCCATAGCTGCCAGATACACCCCAATTGCCCAGACCACATCCAAGGCAATTTCCTTTGGATGTTTAAGCCTGGGACACAGGGATGGCAACACAATGTCTTCATTCAAATAAAAATCAGAGACAACCTTTGGAAGGAACGAAAGACAGGGGCAAAGAACCACCTTGTCCCTGTAAATCACCAGGTAAGGTGGACGACAGGATAAAGCCGCCAGTTCCGACACCCTGTGCGCAGAAGTGATAAGTACTAAAAAGGCCACCTTCTGAGACAGCATGAACAGGGGAATCTCCTGAAAAAGGGAGGCTTCTGTAGAGCTGAAAGCACCAAATTAGGATCCCAAGGTGGCAACGGAGCCTGCACTGGAGGAACCAAATGTCGGACACCCTGAAGAAAGGTACGCACCAGGGAGTGTGTGGCCAAAGGTCGTTGGAAGAAGACCGCCAAAGCCGACACCTGGCCCTTAATGGTACATAAGGCCAATTTCTGTTCAACCCCCTGTTGAAGGAAGGTCAAGATCTGAGCTAACGAAAAGGAGCGCAGAAGAAACCCAAGAGACTCACACCACATAATGTACATCTTCCACGTACGATGGTAGATCTTCTAAATTTCCTAGCTTTCAACAGTGTAGGAATCACCGACTCAGATAAAACCCCATCCTTCAGCACCTGGCATTGGAAAGCCAAGACGTCAAAGCCAGCAACTGTAAAGAAGGATGGAAGATCGGGCCTTGGGACACCAGATCCTCCCTGAGAGGAAGCTGCCAAGGAACGTCAGCAATCAGCCCCATCATATCAGCGTACCAAGCCTGGCGAGGCCAGCCCGGAGCCACTAAGATAACCGGAATCCCTTCTGCCTCGATCCTGCGTAAAAGTCTTGGCAGAAGCTTGAAAGGAGGGAAGGCGTAAATCAGATGATAATGACCCCACAGAGGCCACCATCGCATCTGTAGTATCCGTCAGAGGATCCCTTGACTGAGCCATAAACCTCTGTTCCTTCCTGATGAGCAGAGACACCAACAGATCCACCTTGGGGGTGCACCACCGGAGACACAGCTGATGAAACACCTCCGGTAGAAGGGACCACACCCAGTGGTCAAACGCCTGCCGACTGAGGTAATCCGCCTGCCTATTTTCCACCCTGGTATTGTGTACGGTGAAGAGGGCTGGAACGAACTGTTCTGCCCACCTTAGAATGCTGGCTACCTCCAGAGCTGCCAGGACACTTCTTGTGCCCCCTTGGTGATTGACATAAGCCACAGCCGTGGCTTTGTCCAATTGAATGCGCACTGGGCAACCCTGAAGACGATCCACCCAATGATTCAGACACAGTCGGATCACTCGGAGTTCCAAGACATTGATCGGGAGTCTGGACTCTTCCAGCGTCCAGGTCCATGAGCAGAATGCTTGCAGAGGACGCCTCCCCAGCTGGATAGGCTGGCATCCATGGTGACAACTTTCCAATACAGGGGGAGGAAGGAATTTTCCAGCCGAAGCGCCAGAGAAAGAAGCCACCATATTAGGGACTTCTTCATGCCCTGACTCAGCCAGATCTGATTGTCCAGAGACTGCAGAGTCTTGTCCCATTTGGTCAGAATTTCCCTTCGTAAACGGAACCGCCTCGAAGGTAGACACCATCAGGCCCAGCACCCGCATGTCTGGAGGGATGACCATTTGTTGGACAGCAGGAGATGAATTGCAGCCTACAATTTCTGGAGTTTGTCCAGAGGAAAGATCACTCTGGCTAAGGCCGAGTTCAGAGTCAGGCCCAGATAGTCCAGTTTTGTGGACGGAACCGCTCGCAGAAGGAGATCGTCCAAGTAGCCCAGTACCGCGATCCCCCGTTGGCGAAGCAAAGCTAGCACCGGGGCTAACACTTTCCTGAAGACCCGAGGAGCAGATGCTAAAGGATAACGCCACAAACTGATAATGCTCATCTTCCACAGCAAAGCGGAGAAAACGCTGGTGACTGGCACATATTGGAATGTGAAAGTAGGCATCCTTGAAATTGATAGAGGCAAGGAAATACCCCTGATGCAGGGATGCAACCACAGTTCAGATGGAATCCATTCTGAACTTCTGTACCCCCACAAAGTAGTTTAGCGCCTTCAGGTCCAGGATTGGACGCACTTTGCCTTTCTTCCTGGTAACTGTGAACAGGTTTGAGTAAAAACCCTAAAAACGTTCCGAGGTCGGAACCGGGAAATCACCCCTTGAATCAACAGGTCTTGTACTGCCCCAAACAGGCCCTGTAAGCAGTCTGGGGACAGGTGTTGGAAGGAAAAAACCTTGCTGGGGGCCAAGAGCGAAAGTTAATCTTGTAGCCGGACTGAATTACTTTGCGGACCCACTTGTTTTGCACCCAGGAAGTCCACAAGTCCGGAAACCAGCGAAGACGTCTACGACGAGGTTTCTTGCCTTTAGTAGCCTGCAGAAGAAAAGTACTCTTTCCGCCTGAGACCTTTAATGATGTAATCTAGGGTAGCTCCAAACAGGCGATCTCCTTGAAAAGGAAGATCAATCAAGGCCTTTTTTGACGTCTGATGCGCAGACCAGCACTTGAGCCAAAAGACACACAGAAAGACCACTGCCATAAAAGAGGTGAGCCATCAGGGGAGCCGCAGCCAAAGAGGCATCACAGATAAACTGCATCCCCTGGACTAGCTGGTCTGCCAGCTCGGCAAAGGCAGGGGTGAGCTGCTCCCCCTCCAGGTCATGGTGTATGAGCTTAGCCCACTCGGTCAGAGTTTGCGACACTAGGGCAATGGTGAATACCGGCCTCACTGCTGAACCAGACCGAGTGTACATAGTGCGGGCCACAGCTTCCACCTTCCAGTCAGCCGGATCCTTAAAGGCCAGGGACTCATCAACTGAAAACATGGTTGCCTTGTTTAATCTGGATACCGGAGGGTCCACCTCCACCTCTTAAGAAGGGACTCCTCATAGGGGTAACACCTAGTAAAGCGCTTTGGAACCCCACAGGGATGCTTTGGTCGTTCCCACTCTTTAGCGACAATTCTGTCAAAATCGGCAGGCAGGAAGAAAACACCTTTGCCACTTTGGATGGCTTGTAAGTGCCAAAGGGCACCTGCGTCCTCCATCTTCAAGGTCTCACGCACAGATACAATCAGTGCATCCTCCAGCGCCTTTTTGTGCATGGTCGCAGATGTGGAGGAATCATCCTATCAGAAGATTCCAGGCGTGTGGTTGCAGACCCAGCAGGGTGACCCACGTCTGCGGTGGCCAAATAAAATTCAGGATCTAATGAGACAGATGAGGCTTTTTGCTAGCCCGTCGCCTGCAAGCCACCTCCACCAAGGACACAAGAGGCTTTAGGACTGCCGACAGTGCATGGTTGGGAGCCGAAGGGCCCCGCAGCCTCAGAGATGGGATCAGGTGGAGAAATGTGCTCCAAAGACTCCCATTAGTCACCAGTGGGACCCCACAAAAATATAAAACACTGCTAAGGGACAACCCCCACCGCGCTGGCAGCACCGCCCGATCCCCAGGTAAAAAGCACCAAGTGATCCTCAGCAGAGAGGGAGAGGGCCCCACCAGACTCACCACCCACAGAAACAGGCACCTGCAGCCACCAGGAAAATCTGCACTACACGTGCAGCGATCAGGAAGTAAAATGATCCAGGAGTTAGCACCAGGGGATGAGGAGGGGTTCCCACCGCCAAAATCACCGTCCACAAGGCTCCACTGTCATGGCCGCCACCATTTCCAATAGCAAACCACAAGGCAATGGCTACCGGACTACACAAACATGGCTGCTGTGTATAGAAACACACAAGCTACAACAAAATGGCAGCCCCGTGTGGCACCATGAGGCTTATAGAGACCCAGGAGGGAGACCAGGTTTTAAGGACAGATCCATGCAGAACGGGCGGCCCTGGCAGGAGTCCCCACCAGGTACAACCCCTCCCTCAGCACAATCGATCGTATGGTCCCTGGTGGAGGACCCCCCCAGTCCCCATTGCCAGTTAGCGCCCTGCCCCAATTCCAAGAAAGTGGCCAGACCACCCAACTAGCCCCAGCATGGGGGGGGCAGGATGAGTGACTTGGCAAAGGGGGCTGCCTGCGGGAAGGAGGGGAACCCGGGGGTCCGACCGTCCTAAGGAGGGGCCCACGTTCACCCCAAAACCCTCCAGGGAAAGAGGGGGATGACGACAGCTACTCACCATATCAGGAAACAGGCAGGCACCGCTCTAGACAGAACTGCTCACCATTGAAATGGGGGGCTGTTGGCAAGGAGGAACGCTGCAACTTGGGCTGAGACCCAGTCCTATGCGACCTCGCGAGGTGCTTAATTCACAAGCCAGCCCCGTCGAGTGGGGCTATGTCACGGCCGACCTAGCGCAGAGCTGAGGACTGTGCATGCTCTTTGGCCAGACTGGGGAGACCACTGGATCGAGATTATCCAGCCCGTCACCCAGTCAAGAAAAAAATCCAGGAGGAAAAAATTTTCTATCTAAAAAATTTTTTGCCAGGACCAAAGTTGGCCCCAGTGACATCGGGCTACACAAACATGGCGACCAACCGGAGACCAGCCAGACTAAGGGAAAATGGGCCAGTGACATCATCCGGCTACATAAACATGGCCGCCAACTGGAGACCAGCCAGACTAAAGGCCCGTACACACGTACCGATCGTCGGCATACAAACGTCGGTGGACGAAGGATCTGCCGATTGTACGCGTGTTAGTATGGTGCCTCCGACAGATGTCTGCGCACAATCCGCGGACAAAAGTCTTTCTTGCAAACATGAAAATATTTGTATGCCGACACCAGAACGGACGATTGTTCGCCTGTCAGTACACAATTCGGCCGACAGACCGCAGATTTGCAAGACTGGGCATGCTCAGAAAATAGAAAACACAGGGAAAGTTAACCATTACATGACATCACTTCTGCAGTCGGCGGACAAAATTCTTGTGCTGTCCTTGTGCTGTCTTTGCACTTTTCAGCAGACACCGACATCCCGGGGAGAAAAGAGGAACATTTGTATGCCGACCATCGGTACGTGTGTACGGGGCTTAAGGGAAAATGGCCACCATCAGTTACAAACGCTGAAGCATGCTGCCAGAATCTTCCTTGCAAACTCTGAAAAATTGTACCTTCTGCAAGGGGACCCCCCGAAGGTAGGACACACGTTAGGGGAGACACTGCACCGGTTTCTGCACTGGGACCCCCGTGCACTATACCCACACTGCAAACAGTAGGGCATGCACCTAGGAGTCTCCTACACTGGGACAACTCCAGACTACCAGGGCAGGACACACACTATCCCAGGACCCTTACAGAGTGGGGATAGCGGGGGAGATCCCAGGGGTCTCTGCTGCATTCTCTGCCCTGGGACAGCTACTAGACTCTAGGTCCAGACAGGGGGTGAGGAAGTAGGGAAAAGGAAGTAGGGGAAGCCCAGCTCACTGAGGGATTTAAGGATGAGAGGAGGGAACCTGCAGGCAGGTCCGACCATCCCCGGAGGTTACCCACGTCCACCCCAAAAAACTGCCAAAAGGGGAGGGAGGACTGTTCTTACCCTTCCACGATGCGGGTAACGCTCCAGACAGAATCCTTGTGCGACTTAGGCCCAAGCCCGGTCATATGGGACCCTGCAGTATGTTTAACTCACGAGCCAGCCTCTGTCCGTGAGACTATGTTGTGGCCAACCTAGCGTGTAGCTGCAGTTTGCACGCGCTCGATGGCTGGGGGGACCACTGGATCTAGATTATCCAGCCCTTTGCAGAGCCCGGCAGTTGATTGTAGATCTCCCGAGAGAAAAAACAAAAAAGATGTAAGGAAGGAGAAAAAATTGCTAGAGCCAGTGATCCCAGCTGGGAGCCTAGGTCCTTACTCCTGGCTAGACAGATAAAAACTGATTATCTAGAGCAGAGGGGGGGGGGGGGGGTTATATACCAAGCGGAGGATGGCCCATGGGGATAGCCAGGTGTTTTTTGTTCTGCCTAGTCCTACTCTTGAAGGAGGCAATATAACCCAGTAGTTATGATTTATGGAGCGCTGTGTCCATCGATTAACGAAAGAGAATTATTGGTTAAATTGGTTATTGGTTAATATTGACAATAGTGAAATGAGTAAAAGTAAAAATCCTTTACAGCTTAATTGTAGTGAGCTAATGTGGTAAAGTGGCATCAAAATGGTAGTGCATGCACCCAGAACTGCCTGAGCACCCCCTCAATTATGTTCTAGTGCTCCAGGAGCTCCAAACCTATACCCCATCCCCTTGCCTCCCTGTTGGTGTAGGAATCTGACAGCCAATTAGTGGGGCTCAGAAAGCAGGGCCAAGCACATACTTCTTAAAAGAAGCTAATATTTGCATATTGGCAGGCCTAAAGGTTTGGGCTGCCAAAGCTCTGTACAGAAATAAGTGAGGTGTCTGCTTTACAGTGTAAGATATGTGAACAGGTACACTTTGAAGGTATGTTCAAATTGACTATTCAAACCTAAAATGTATACTTCAGTCTGTTAACATGTTACATAAGAAGGCAGTTATTCATTACTTCTTATTTCAAACACAAACATTAAAAACAAAGCCAAGGATGGAGTACTGGATCGCACAGAGCTGGCTCCCGATCAGCCAGCTTGAATATAAATTTACATGTTCATTTACTAGCTTCCAACCGCAGCATTTTATCAGCTTTTTATGAGAATTTAAAAAGCTGCACTCATGTTGGTCCAATTTGGGGTAACTCAGGGTACCAATTATCTACTTTAAGAGAGCTTGAAAGAAGACTGAAGAACATTTTACTGGGGAAAAATATATTTCTCCAGTAAGTATTCTTCCAGAAAGACAAAAAAAAGTCTGAGTAAACATTAAGATATTTTGAGAGTAAAGAACCTAATATTGTTATTGGCGCTCAGGTTAATGGCTTCTTTCTTGCTGAGCTTGAATAGCGATGTGTAAATATTGGATGGGACCTGGAAGTGTGGATTAACAACTCTGGGTTATATAGCAGCATGAGAAGCAACTAGAGTCTTAGAGATAGGCTTAAACCACCACTATACCACAAAACAAATGCAAAAATACATTAGACACATTATGTGAAAACTAATAGTCACTGCACTGTATGTATAAAGTATTCTATTCAATAGATAAATCAAGCTACTCAACATTTATCTATGTAAAATCTTTGCATCTAATTTTGCACTGAATATAGCCAATGACATTACTGGACTTGAAGTTCGCTGTGTGTAGAAAATTGTAGTCTCTCTACAATAGCAATATAAAGTGGCTATTGAGGGGAGACTTGGCTTGGCATCCTTCTACCAGCTGGACCCAAGTGAAATACACAGTACTTTACTCTCCCCCTCCTTTCCTAAAGCAGGCAATGGCAAAGTCCAAGAGCCACGTGAAATTGGAGGGAGGGACCTCCAGAAGCATCCTGGAACTTACATTATGCTTTCTTTCAGAGCTCCCACAAATAAGCAGAGGATAAGTAAGTTTAAGTAGCAGAGAAGACCAGACTATTAAGGGAACCCATTACTTTGCCCTGAATAGAGAAGATAAAGGCTCTATTTAACCTATAAATGTTCTTAAAGTCTCTCATACATAATTAGGAAATGCTGGTATTGTGGTCCTTTGCTGGTTCGTCATATTTAAAATATTCCCTGTCTTCAGCAGTTGCTGACCACCCAAGACCATATGAAAACATAACATTCATTGAATGATGGAGAGAATGGCAACGTCAGGCAGGAGATGAAATTTACAGCACCTGTTCGCCGATCTTCCCAGCTCTTCCTGTGTTTCCTGGCTCACCCTGCAGAAGCACCAACAGACAGGAAGACGCAGTCACTTATAAGCTCTGTTCTCACATTGCTGAGCATACTAAATGAAGTGTACAAAGAAAACATAGAAGGGCAGGTGTTAAGAAGATGGTGGTGTGAGTCAGTTCTGCAGTGGAAAGCTGTTTGGGAATGGAAAATGGTGGTGAGAAAGAGAGGTGGAGAGTACCCATTCAGCCAGGAGGCAGAGACCTTTGACAAAGACTGAAAGACTAGAAGCTGATACAGGCTGATGTTTATAGTAAGGAGCTATATATGAACTAAAGTAGCTCACAGTACTTAATCTGATAATCTTCAATTGCAATAGCTGCTCTAATGCATAATTTAGTAACTGGTTTTCTGCAAGTCTTTGTTCTTAAGACAAACCTACAATACCACTCCTATCAGGGTGGATAAATTAAGTATAAAAGAAAACTGAACCACTTATTTTTCCTGCAGAAAAAGCTGTTCGGTGTTTCCTCCAGTACCCTCCACATGATAAAAGCTAGGGCATTTGGGCATATAACCTCTACTTATTAAAGGGTTTACCAGTGTTCAGAGGCTACCAACAGAAACTGAGTGAGGGCATGGTTAAGTCATTACTAGGGAACCGAAGCATCAGTTTCTCTAGGACATTCATTTTCAGCCTGCTTTGACTCTTTGTTTAGCCAAAATTGTCACTGCAGCTTTAAAGGTAACGTTTGAGTAACAATGTCTTGCTAGGGAACACTACCGAACAAAAGACTTTGTCACACCAAGGAACTCTATTCTTTGGTTGCTAATACTTTTTCCCATTTCCATGGCAATAAAGTTACAATGATTTTACATTTGGGAATTGCACCATTTTAGCATGCCAGAAAGAACTGCAAACAATTGTCAAAAAATGTATTTATGCAATTACAAAAAAGAGTGAGTATATCAAAATACAAACAATACACCCTTATCAGATAAAAAACCTTGAAAAACAAACCCACTTACAAATCCTAATGAAAGACCCAGTACATAGTAAACTGCATTAGTAAATATCGCAAAGTTCAAAATTGATAATCCAATACCAACTTAAAGGCTCAGTAATGTGCAATAGTAAATATATACTGCATGCAAGAATATTAGCACTAAACGAAAGAGAAAATATACATGTATTGGCTAGGGTAATATTGAACGCAAACCCTAATGAGGTGAACGCAAACCCTAATGAGGTAATAGAAGAATTAGTCAGTCAAAAAAACCCAACAAAAAGGTCAATTGCCTCCGTTGCATCAGCCCTATGAAGGTTTCCAATTGAGTCAAGCTCTTTTTGGAGGATTCAAAGGCATTCCCATCATTTTTTAAGCCTGTCCAAATGCCACTGGCTGGACTTTCCTAAAACAATATCTTTGGAAACCCCCCTAAAAAACACCCCTACAGGAAGTTTAGCTCAAATATAAACCTTTTTGGTTACTATGGAACAGAGCACTGAAAATAGACTTGGAATCTTAGTTTCCCTTTATACGTTCTCTATGATGCCTGACTTTTTGTTGAGTCCTGAGACATGTCTACCATGCTATCCTGTAAAGACTAAACACGTGTGAGCAAATACAGGCTATAAATAGAACCACAGAGAATAGCACAAAAAAGGTTACTTTCAAATCTTACAAGGCTACATAAAAACACCTGATCTTAATAAGTAAGTATGGGGATTTAGTCACACCATAAGGCCATACTGTGCTTAAGCCCACCACTGCATCAAAGTACCCCATTTTCAGTGGTTCCTACACTATTCATAGAATAGGACCCACTGATAATGGGGTACTTTGATGCAGTAGTGGGCTTAAGCATGGTATGGCCCTATGGTGTGACTAAATCCCCATACTTACTTAAATTAAGATCAGGTGTTTTGAAGTAGCCTAGTAAGATTTGAAACTAACTTTTTCTTGTATGTGTGTCCTATTCTCTGTGGTTCTGTTTGTATATTAACACAACACTCCTGTGACCCATTTTCAGACAGACAGTGGGCTAAAGCCCACTGTCAGCGGATGTCACTGAACCGGGTCCAGTCTCGGGGAAAGATCCTGACCATATGGTTGGGATCCGCCCAGAACCCTGGACCAGCACCTGGCTCAGCCTCTCAGCGATCTGCCGAGTGCCTGAGTAAGCCCTTCCCAACCCCCAGCCACAGCCCAGGGCTCCAGTAAGAGCTGGAAGGGAGAGCAGAGAGCTGCTAACCCACAGTCACCGCTCTCTGCTCAGAGCAGAGGGGGAGAACCCAAGTGATAAGCAGTGTTGGATTGCACAGTTCTTACTGCAGAGACAGCAGGGGAAAGATGCAGAGTTGAGCTGATGGGAAGTATAATTGTTTGTTTTTTTACAATCCCGAACTTCTCTTTTAAGGCTGCATTCACACTTGAGCGTAGCGTTTTCGCGCGTTTTTTACCACAATTTTTACCACAATTTTCAGGCGTTTTTGGAGGCAGGCATTGACATCTATCAAAAACGCTTGTAATCAGCCCAAAAAGAAGCTTGTGTACTTTTTTCAGCTACAGGCGTTTTGCTTCAGGCATTAAAACGCTCAGATATGAACAGGGGCCATTTAAATGAATGGGGTTTTACTTGTTGGGCATTTTGGAACGTTTTGTTTGAGCGTTTTTGGAGTTGAAAAATGCTCAAAAACGCCCAGGTGTGAATGGAGCCTAAAGGTACACTGCAGTCAAAATAAAAAAATAAGCATGTAAACTGCTTTAGGGCAAACCCTTACTACTAGATGGTTCCAGTTTTGATCAGTGTTAAATTTTGTCCACTTGGCTACCTGGTTACATTCTTACAGTTGCTCATTTATTTTCTGAATGACCCTGGATAGAAGCCTGCAAAACACTTTGTAAAAATACATGGTCCTACCCAAAAGAACTGTGACAGACTCTCAAAATCTAGATCTACTGCAATAGACAAAAAAAAAAAAAAAAAAATCAAATAAGGGCAAATTCGGTGGTCTTTAGTACAAATGCAGTGTTTGCTGAAAAGCATCTCACTAGTAATTTACTGATTTGGCAGTTTTTAAAATAGAAAAGGGACTGGGCCATACTCCATCTTTACAAATTCAGTCCACCTAAATTAGTATTTCTGTTCTTGAAAGATGCCTGGAAAATCCGACCACTCAACAGTTTTGTATAACTCTTGCTATGCAGTATATAACTGAATGGTGAGATCTCTGTGTTTGAGTTCCCAAGTCTGCGGACATTTTTGGTCATTATTAGGGCCTCCGCTCTTCCTGTTGGATGTTTTTTTATTTTAGGACAGGCGTTGTGGGAGGGATGATCGAAAACTCCCAGGTGGACATGAATAGAGGGCAGGGAAATTAGAATGTATGTGCATTTCCAAGACATATAAGAAGCCATCAATAACTAAGATATCTGTGTTGGGTGGACTGTCTAAGGGAAATATCACAAAGCAACATACTTGTCTTGACAGCTTAATCTGGAAGTAGTTACTATCCTTGACTTTTCTGATTTCTGGGCAGTGTGTCACGTCTAAAGCTCAGAAATATAACCAGCTCAGCTTCACAGTCAATGACTTAACTACCCCAAGCATTCAGTCTTAGGTTTAAAAATGCTTTTGAGAAGGGTATTTAGCTTTGTTGCAGGTTTTCTTAAACATAAATAAAAGTGTTTATAAGAGTGAAAAAGGCCTTTCCCCTTCTTAAGCTGGATACACACTATACAACTTTTGTTGTTTGATTTTCTTTAGATTTACGTCCAACTATGTAGTGCAAGGGCCTGCCTGATTGCATACAAATTGAAAGTGTTTAGGTCTAACCTCATATTATATGGTTTTGGAAAATCTAAAGGAAAAAATCTAAAGACAATTGTATAGTGTGTATCCAGCTTTAGTCTTGCATTTACTTCAAAGTGCCAGGTTCACTTTAAAAATAAATAAATAAAACAATTAAAATAAAAAAAGGGAAGCGTAGGAAGGCTTTAAGTTAGTGCTTCATCTGTCCCTGGCTTCTGTACGTGCATGTTATATCAGCCTGTTATAATTTGCTGGTGTGAGCTGGATGTGATTTCGAGGATTTACTTATCACACATATGGAAATAGTGTGTATAAAAAAATCTGAGTCAGTTTGTGGCATTTCTCTTTGCCCTCGAGAAATGCCAGGAACTTGTGCCAGGTCTGAGGAGTAGCAAACCTCCCAGACTTACAATGAGTGCCAAGTAAATGGAACTCTTTGTTACATGGAGCACAAGTACTAAAGGAGAATGGTAAAAAATACAGAGCTGTTTTTTTTCAATAGAACTTCCTTTCAACGATGTATTCACATCAAGAAAAAAAGCTTTTTCCCTGTTCAGTCATCTATCCAAAAGGCAGAGGCGGCTCTCTAATTAGGCAGTTTAGGCGGCCGCCGAAGGCCTCACGCTAGAAGGGGGCCTCGCGGCCGCCTAATCAATGTAGTCAGGGCCGGCGCGGCGCTGCCTCTGTTTGTTCCAGCTAAGAGGGAGCCTGCCCGTGTCCTGCCCATCCGTTCCGCCGCTTGGAGGGGGCACAAAATTAGTGTCTGTGTGATGGAGGGGGAGAGACGCTGTTGTCCGCTCGTTGCAGAGTTTCACTGCGAAGTGCGGACCGCCCCGCCTATCCTCCGCCCATGGAGAATCTGGAGTCGGAAACGAATGGAGAAAGGCAGCTGACGGCCAATAGAGTGAGGCGGGAGGAGCTCTGGCTGGCTCTGCAAGGAGACCCCATGACGAAAAGGCATCCAGGAAGTCTGAAGAGGCAGAAGCGCTGAGGCTGAACGACTGCCTGAAGCTGAGGGAGAAAACGACTGACAAGGTAAGTAATTGCCAGTGCAATTGATTGGTAATTGGTGCCGTTCTCCCCCACCATCCCCACTGCCTCTTTCTGATCCCATCCCTCCACAACCTTCACAGATTTCATCCCTGATGGGGGGGGGGGATTAGTAAGAGGTGGTGGGGGAGGATGGCACCCCCCCCATTACCACTGCCACTGATCCCCCCCCCTCACCACTACAGCTGCCACTCAATCCACCCCCATCACTACCGCTGCCACTCAATCCACCCCCCATCACCACCGCAGCCACTCAATCCACCCCCCATCACCACCGCTGCCACTCAATCCACCCCCCATCACCACCGCTGCTACTCAATCTACCCCCCATCACCACCGCTGCCACTCAATCCACCCCCCATCACCACCGCTGCCACTCAATCTACCCCCCATCACCACCGCTGCCACTCAATCCACCCCCCATCACCACCGCTGCCACTCAATCCACCCCCCATCACCACCGCTGCCACTCAATCCACCCCCCATCACCACCGCTGCCACTCAATCTACCCCCCATCACCACTGCTGCCACTCAATCCACCCCCCCATCACCACCGCTGCCACTCAATCTACCCCCCATCACCACCGCTGCCACTCAATCTACCCCCCATCACCACCGCTGCCACTCAATCCACCCCCCATCACCACCGCTGCCACTCAATCCACCCCCCATCACCACAGCTGCCACTCAATCCACCCCCCATCACCACAGCTGCCACTCAATCCACCCCCATCACCACAGCTGCCACTCAATCCACCCCCATCACCACCGCTGCCACTCAATCCACCCCCCATCACCACCGCTGCCACTCAATCCACCCCCCATCACCACCGCTGCCACTCAATCTACCCCCCATCACCACCGCTGCCACTCAATCCACCCCCCATCACCACCGCTGCCACTCAATCTACCCCCCATCACCACCGCTGCCACTCAATCCACCCCCCATCACCACCGCTGCCACTCAATCCACCCCCCATCACCACAGCTGCCACTCAATCCACCCCCCATCACCACAGCTGCCACTCAATCCACCCCCATCACCACAGCTGCCACTCAATCCACCCCCCATTAACACCGCTGCCACTCAATCCCCCCCCCCATCACCACCGCTGCCACTCAATCCACCCCCCATCACCACCGCTGCCACTCATCCCACCCCCCATCACCACCGCTGTCACTCATCCCACCCCCATCACCACAGCTGCCACTCAATCCACCCCCCATAACCACCGCTGTCACTCATCCCACCCCCCATCACCACCGCTGCCACTCATCCCACCCCCCATCACCACCGCTGCCACTGATCCCACCCCCCATCACCACAGCGGCCACTCAATCCACCCCCCATCACCACCGCTGCCACTCATCCCACCCCCCATCACCACCGCTGCCACTCATCCCACCCCCCATCACCACAGCTGCCACTCATCCCACCCACCCCCATCACCACCGCTGCCACTCATCCCACCCTCACGTTACCACCGCTGCCACTCATCCCACCCCCACATCACCACAGCTGCCACTCAATCCACCCCCCATCACCACCGCTGCCACTCATCCCACCCTCCCCATCACCACAGCTGCCACTCAATCCACCCGCCATCACCACCACTGCCACTTATCCCACCCCCACATCACTACTGCTGCCACTCATCCCACCCCCCATCACCACGGCTGCCACAATATGCAGTTCATTTTAATATCGCCTGCTTATTTATTTCTTTTATCGTGCGTGGGGGGCCTCCTACATGATTTTCGCCTAAGGCCTCAAAAAGTCTAGAGCCGCCTCTGCCAAAAGGTGTTAGAGAAGCTCAGGAAGTGTTACAGAAGTGTACAGTGTTACAGTTCTGATAAAATGATATGGGATTTACAATGTGTTACTTACAAAGAAAGTATAAATAACAAGTAGACACTTTCTCTGGGCATGTGTGGACAAAGCACATTTTGACTTTAAAGCAGAAGTATGGGATTCATAAAAAAAAAAAATATATATAGATTATAAAATATATATATATATATATATATATATTCACCTAGGTGAATGCAGCATCGGTCCAATGCTGCATCTGTTCCCTGCCGGCTCGAAGACCGAAAACTGAGTGATCAGCCTGCAGAGAGCTGATGACTGTGTCAGCGGCTGTCTGCTCTCCCCTCCATCGCTCACTGGAGTGTTGGGCTGTTGGGGGGCAGCTGGCTCAGGCTCTCAGTGACTCACTGAGAGACTGAGTTAGCTGCCAGGGAAGCCGGACCTTGAGGGAGCAGAGATAAGTAGCTCTGAATTTAGTCTGGCTTTAAAGTTTGTTCACTCAGCATAACAGCCAGACAGCTAGCATTTCCAGAAGATTAGCATTGGTAGCATTTCCCTTGTGACAGACTTAAGCCCCGTACACACGTACCGATCGTCGGCCGAACGATCGGCCGTCTTTTGTCCAGGGCTGTCGGTGTCTGTTGAAAAGTGCAAAAGACTGCACAAGAATTTTGTCCACCGACTACAGCCGACTGCAGAAGTGATGTCATGTAATGGTTAACTTTCCCTGTGTTTTTTCTTTTCGGAGCATGCCCAGTCTTGCAAATCTGCTGTCTGTCGGCCGAATTCTGTACTGACTGGCGAACAATCGGCCGCTCTGGTGTCGGCATACAAAAATTTTCATGCTTGCAAGACAGATTCTTTTCGGCCGAAAGTGCGCTGTCGGCTGCATCATACTAACAAGCCTAAAATCGGCAGATCGGTACGTGTGTACGGGCCTTTACTTTAAACGCTATAGCGAATTTAATGGTATCTAAAGTGTTATGTAGGGGGAAGGACGGTCATGGCCCCATCCTTGGCCTAGAACCCAAGGGGCTTCACAGGGGTAAAGGCTAACACAAGTACCTAAAGGCACCATAAAGTGCCTGTGCTTCAGTACTGTTGCTACTTTAGAAACTTCTTAGGCCAGGTCAGGTTTAATTTAATCTGAAATCACTGCTACCAATTTTATGTCCTATTTACATGTGGTGCAGGAGAGTATGCTTCCTGAAACTTTTGACATGCAGCTCTGCTTCGCTTTCTGTGCTTGATGTACCAACAATCAGATTCCAACTTCCAATGCAGAATGCTGAATGGTGCCTGTGAGAAATCTACTGACATTTTGATAACATGAGGCATTCCATATGTGAAAAACAGCAATAGACCTACAGTGGGTGTGTTTCAGAATTTCTTTCTCTGCATTACAAATAGGGAAGCAAAAGGAGTTCTCAGACCATCATATTACCAACAAATGTAACAGGGTGGACTGGATATACCAAATCTAGATAAAAACTACAGAAGTGAGCAGGTAGACTTTGTTTCCTTTATGCACTTTAAAACAGACAGAATTGAAGCCAAGCAATGGGCATTTCAATATTTACATATTTTTAATAAGCAGTAAATAAACTTTAAAACAAGTCTTTACTGACCTCTGTAGTTGCAGCCACTGCGGAGTAATTAATCCTCAAAGTTTGCATCAGAAGCCTCAAAGTTTTAAATTCTCTTGGTAGCTCTGCTTTATCCTAGTAGCTATCACTTGGAAGCCTGCCAGCGTTCTATTCCCTAATGTAATCACAGAGCAGGAGCACAGGAAGGACTGCTGAGACATCACTTGAATTCCTTTTTTGCATTTATTTTGAACTTTGAAGATGAATTGCCCCACAGTGGCTGTAGCTGCAACAGTCAGCGAGGGAATATTTTCTGTTTCAATATGTTTATTGTTTTGAAAAGGAGCATAAAAAAATCAAGTAAGCATTGGAATCGCCCATGCAGGGGCTAAATCATGGTTAGTCATAACAAATAATGATTAAAGTATCATCATGTTAATGACTATAAAGAAATTCTAAAACCTAAGGATGATAATAAACACCAAAAATGCCAGCGAGGGGATATTTTACCTGATATTTTGAATTTTTTAATGTCAATAGCCTAGCCACAGTTCTATAACTGCAAACGTTTTAGAACATTCCTATAAACAAAAAATCTGTGCATTTTCTACTCTAAACTAATGTTGTTTCCATCATTTCAACATATTTTTTCCCTGTCATTGCAGCATAGTCGAGGGTTGCAAAAATGCTACACACAGTTATTCTGAGTGGGTTCATCTACTCCAATCCTTGTATGACATAGGGAGCTGCTATGCTCAATAAGAAAATTGCAGCACACAAATTTCCATCTGGTATTGTCCTTTGTGTGGAAGGATTTCTTAACAGGGTAAGTGAGGCCAAAAACTAATTACAGCAGTAATGTAAGCAGTATGTAGAAGAGATCTCAGCATGAATTTCATGTAGCCAAATCTTTACATTGGGGATTTAGAAATTAGAATAATTTTGGTGTGGAAATCTTATTTAATAGTGGGGAGAGTGGGAAGATCTGGCCTTAATTTCTTAGCTACGCCTTTGGATTAGAATATGTCACATCAGCTAATACCAGACATTTGTGTGTAGAATCCATCACTCATACCTTTGGTCCTTCTGCTCCAGGAATACCAGGGAACCCCTTCCGGCCTAGATAACCCTAAAAGAAAAAAAAAAACACATGCATTGTGGATTGAATGCGTAAATATATATATATATGTATATATATATATATATATAAAATGTTTTTGAAAAGCAATGGCAGCCCAAATATGGTCAAACATAGCATTGTGTACCTACATCAAAACATTTAATAAGCCCTACCCTCCTAACACCACTGAAATCCTGGAAAGCCTCAAAAAAACTTCCTGATGGTTATTAAAGCCGGACTCCTTGCAGCTCTAAAAGATACACCACATCTATGTATTCATTAACAAATCATTGGATGTATGCTTAAAAAAAAAAGTACTCTTCTCATACTGAGAGAGGGAGGGCAGGACAGAGAGCAAATTGGTATATGCTACATTCACATGTGTTAAAAAGGAACATGCTAACAGGAATACAGAGCAAAGTGAGCAGAGAGATAGCCTTGCCTGTCTGCTGCTGCTCCTTATTGTGCAATAAGCAGATCAGGGTTGGAAAAAGGACACATTTGTAAACTCAATGTGGTGTCATCCACCTGGCTGTGTAAATCTCAGGCTTCAATCACAAGAAATACAAATCCTCTCGCAGGTAAAACGACTCCCTTATAAGCTTTTAATCCGTGCCACTGTTTGCCTGGAATTCAACTTTAAGCTACCCATCAACAATACCAATTAACTGCCTAACAGTTTTTCTAAAATAAAAAATTCTCATTGCAATACCATGCATGTTGTACCTATTGAGGGGGAGCACTCTGCAGGTATCCTGGGGCACCAGCATCTCTTAGGGAAAAACAATATCAACAGGTTTTTCCCCAGAGAAGGCTCAGAGAATGGATGCATGTACAGTCAGAGAGGGCCTTCACTGTTTGTTGTAATGATGTTAGGTCCCAGAAGTATAATTTCCCTAATGGACTTCAGGGGGCCAATTCTAAGGTGACTAGTGAGTAGTGCTTAGCTGCATGGGTGTATATATTCAGTCTCTTCTGCAGAAGTCTGTTCTTTATTCTTGCAGTTTAATGATGCAAGAGGGTCTCTTAAACCTGTGCTCTTTGATGTAGCATGAAAACAAGTAGCACAAATGTTAGACTGCATGCTTTAGCAAAGTCAATTTTGTGATATAAATTAACGATCTGCAATGTTCAACTAGAACTTGAGGCGCAAACAGTGTTTCTTTGATCAATCCAAAGAATACACAGAAATATGAAGGTTTCATTTACACTTGGCTGACATTTAGCGTGGCAAAACACAAAATGTGGCCAAGTTGCGCCGAAAAACATTCCTATTCTGAACACGATTCTTCCGCATTCAGGAGAGAAAGGTTGAACCTCACCTAACCGCAGCAGCTCCAAAACTGCTAAAAGCCTATGTGTACATTCGCACACAGGCTTTTATAGAGTGGAATTTAGGAGCTTTGGCAAAAAAAAGCCAAAAGCACCTAAACTCAAGTTTAGGAGCTGCTAGTCTACAATAAACCCTGAAAAGGCCCTGATGCTACTGCATCAAGTTTTTAGCGCTTTTTTGCACATTTTTATATGTTTTTGGAGCACCCTTCATTTGAACGGGGGCCTCCCTCCGCTCAAAAAACACACTAAAGAAGTTTATGTACCAAATGTTGGACATGAGCTAAGCGCCTTTTTGCATGGTGCATGTTTTATGCGTTGCGTCACACTGAAACCAAGGAAAAATGTGTGACTGCTACCTGCGTTTGGGGTGGGGATTAAAAAGGTTTTTTTTCGAGCATTTGCAGAAACGCTTAGTTTCTGCCCATGTTTCTGCTACGCCCAAGTGTAAACTGGGCCTCAAGAAGTCCCTATGTTTTGTTTTCTGTGAAATCCATTGCAGCATTAGGACCCTTGTACATGGGGTGTCTAGCACCTGTGCTTCCAATCCTGGTGTTTTAGTGCTTTAAGCTCTATCCAGCCACAGCGTATTTCAGCCTGCAACAGACTTTGACAGACAGCAAGCAGCGTGGCTCGACAATGTACCAGTGCTCCCGGAGGCACTAAAACGCTGGGATATAGGCACAAAGGCTAGATGTTAATGTACAAAGGGCCTACATAGTTGTATAAGCAAGAAAATACAAATATTTCCTTCAGATTCTCACCAGAGATGCCTTAAGGTGTAGGGAACACATGGTCTTAATGTCTATATATGGATACCTACCTTACTAGCCCCACCTTTGCTCTGCTCCCCTTTCCATATTTTTTTCTCCTATTAGTCAATGTCCACTCTTTTCTTTTTTAGGAGTTCCATACCTTTGCATACTTATTCTCTATACCTCTATCTACCTATTGCATACCACCTCCCAAGTTTGAATAATCTACCCTGAGGACCACTATACCCATACAAGATATGGAAAACAAAAAGACCAAAAAAAAAAAGTGCCTGACTTGTTGCTTATGGCCACATCACATCTGACATTTTGTACAATGTAAATCAAGAAGCCTTATACAGTCAATTTATGAAGGACGCAAAAATGTTCTTGAAAGAAAGCACATATTGTCTATACTTTCAAGCATTTCTTTGCTGCAAATAAACCAGCAACTTTGCAAGTGTCTTGCTAAGCAGAGCAATCAAAGATAGACTGTTAGCAAGCCAAAATACAGAGGTGACAGAGAAGTAGCTGACCACTGGTGACAGCAGGAGGAGCTGACCATGAGTACTGAGGGGTGGACAGGTTCTCATTGGGGCACACATTGCACCTATATTGGCAACTGCCAGCCATAATTACCTAATTAGAGGAATTTCAGTGTTAGATGACACCAATGCTCCAGACATAAAGGGGCTTCTATTCCTGCCCTATAAATAAGCCCTGTGCTGACTTCATTCTGGCTAGGGTCATCCGTAAGCATCTATATTAAGCTATAAAAACGTTTTGCAGGAAAAAGCTTCATTTCCTGCTAATGTCTAGGAGAAAAGAAAACTCAAAAACACAACAAGTTTAGTGAATAAAAATAAAATCAATTTGTACCTCCGGACCAGGAGCTCCTGGTGGCCCAATTGGTCCCTCCTCTCCCTAGAAAAGAAATAAAATGACAGGTCAGATAGAATTAAACCTAAACTCTCAGGTTAAAAATGACAGCTTCTTATAATATACGTGGCAAGTCAGGAAAAAGATGTTATGGTTTTTTTGCTGCTCCTACATCTATGTAATTAATGGATGTCCGTGAAAAAAATAGAGATGATAACAGTCTTTGTGTTTACCATTTTTAGGTTAGATTGTATTACAGTAAAATTATGGGTTCTATTGTCTAGAATAGCCAATTGAGCTTCCTATGGTTATTGTCTCTATTTCCAACATCATCTTCTTTAGTAAAAGGTTTCTCTACGTAATGGCACTACTCAAAACCAAGTAGTCCCTAGAGCAACCTTTCTTAACCAGGGTACCTTCAGAGGGAATTCAGGGTTCCTTGAGCAGTGGCAAACTACCTCCTGACTGATGGTGCCTACATAGTTCTAGGGTCAACATCACTTGACAAATCCAGTGGGGTTGAGACAGTGGCACCTCTCTCCTCTCAGATAAGTAGCCACAGACACCAATGGACGTTCAAGTATCTGTAAGTGGGCCTTTTTCAATGCGATTACCAAAATGTGGGGCATTCTTCCCACTGACTACTAATAAAAGAGATCATTTTCCACGAATCATCAATGTAGGGGTGAGTTACTACTGACCATTGTATAGAAGCTCTTTTCACCTGACAAGTATTGAAAGGGGGCATTTTTTACAGTTATTTTCTTGATTAATTTTAATTTAGATTACAAAAAAATGTTAGAGCATAAAGGTGTTGAATTGTTCTGCCTTGAGTGTCAAATACACTAGGTATGTCAAATTATTTACTCTTGTATTTATTAATACAGCTACTGACATGCAACTGAGACAGTCATTCAAAAGGGTCGAGCAGGTAGGTTTACGTCATTGTCATCGCATCCTCGTGGTAGGAGCAGCGGCTACCTCTGTAAGTCTTCTGGCCAGTTTTGTTGTTTTTATCCTGCAGCTATTACATTTGTTTTTAATACTAATAAAATACTACACTATATGAGCATCATTTGGGTTTCTGCCGGTGAGCTTTTTTTTTGCACAGCGTATGATCCCTTTGGAGTCTACCATCTGATCGCTTCACCTGAGCTGGAGACCCCTTTGTGTCACATCAACAATTCAAGGCTCAATGTTGTCCGCTATTTGGTGAGAGTTTAGATTGGTGGAGGTGCACGGCCGTGGCAGGCTATCTCTAAGCACGTTGGGTGAAGTGCGTTCATTTCACCAGAAATCAAGTAATTACAACTGTCAGTGGTTTTAACACAGCACACCCATCACTGGAATTATTTTGAATACACAGAAGATTCTTTCCAATTACAGATTTATATATTTCAGGATTATATTTGTTTAATATATAACAAGACTTTTGTACATATTTATCACAGCGGTGCACTGCACATCACTTTTTGCTTTATTGTTTATTGAAGGTTGTATATTCACCTTTGTGTGCTAGCTGCTAATTATATAGCGCTCACTTCACTGTGTTTTTATTGTTAGTACATTTGCTAACTAAATCTCTATTTCTGTGGCTTCAGTTTGGCCTTCTATGCCTTCAATTCCAACCTATAGTGTTTTTTTTTTTTACAAATTTTTACTTATTATAAGTTATAGTAAAAGTAAAATTGTAGCAATTTTTGATGTGTGCCCCGCTTAGAGGTCTAAAGGTGTAACTAGCAACCTACTTCACAACTAAATAAAATGTGTATACAGCTGATGATGAGTGGCTGATCACAGGCTTCACCGATTCCTGGTGCTGGTTTGGCTTATTGTATTCCAGCAAATCAGCAAGAAAAATAAAATAAATTACTACATTCCAAGGAGCAGCAACTTTTCTTATTTCCTGAATACCCCTGAGTGTGGTAAATTATTTTCTGAATAATTTCTGACCTACTTTCCATCTGTTGAGATCATTTCAGTGAGCTTTAGAGACAGTGGGGTTGATCTACTAAAACTGGAGTGTGCAAAATCTAGTGCAGCTGTGCATGGTAGCCAATCAGCTTTTAACTTCAGCTTATTTAATTAAGCTTTGACAAAAAAAAAAAAAAAAAAAAGAAACTGGAAGCTGATTGACTTCCATGTATAGCTGCACCAGATTTTGTGCTCTCCAGTTTTAATAAATCAACCTCAGTATGTTTTTAAGAATCACTTAATGGCCTGCAATGACAGAGAAGATCAGTAAAGCAGCACTTCTAAGGAGGCAGTAGAAGCCTTGTATGTAATAAACAAATATGGCCACCCTATATGTACATAAACACTGTCAAAAGTGTAAAAAAAAAATTAAAACTGTCAGATGAAAACAAATATGTAAAACGACCATAGATTCCCCTTAATATGTTTATTTTATATTAAAGTCATTAAATATGCAAAAATATACCACTGTAGGCCCTTAATCTCTACCCGTAGGCATGCAAAGCTGCACCAAACTAACTGGGGTTCTGGAGTTTCAGCGATAGGCTCCAAGACACAACAGGTGCCTTGAATATGAATAATACTGTGACCTGATCAGGTGCTTATCTAGTGATCAATACTCACATCAAGCCCAGGCTGTCCTCTAGGCCCTGGGAATCCTCTTGCTCCTGGCTTTCCCTGTAAACCAGCAAAAAGAAAGAGGGTCTCATTAATATGAAGGACAAAACTCATAGGATCTCTTCAGACGAAGGAGAGCGAAGTGAAGGAGAGCCAGCACTGCTATGCAATGGGAAGGCATCCAACGTCAATTTCATAGAAGAGAGACTTTTGGAGAAGCCTCAATACAAACAGTAAAGATGTGATCTCTGCCAGTACAATCTCCAAAAATCTCACTCTCAATCATTTGTTTTGTTTTCCTTCACTGGTCAATAACCGCTTACAAGGTATACCACGTTGTGAACATCTCACCTTCAAGCCTTCTGGCCCGTTTTGTCCTGGTGGCCCAATGTCTCCTGGAAAACCCTTCAAGAAAAAGAGAAGAGCATTACACCTGTATGATTAGCACTAATTGAGCAATCATATAAAACAGATTCTGTATGATAAAGAAATGCGCCATGGGTCTAATTTACAACATCTGGACCACATATTCAGTAAGCTCATGTGCCCAATTAATCTGATATCTCAGATCTGTTGCATAAACAGTAATGTAGAGGCAGCATTATTGGAAATTAATATAAAAATGTTCCTAGAACTGGACACTTTGCAAAAACATCATGAATGTATTTCAGCAGAAATTTTGCTCCAGGTCCGTAGCTAATTTCATGTTGTTAAAGTGCTTACTGATAGAAAGTTAAGCAATGCAGCATTTTCTACTTTTCTTGGAAAAGACAGATAAAGAAAGCTTCGTGTCACCATTAGCAAATGCAGATTGACCAAAGTGCAATATTCTGACAAGCTTTAGTTTAATCAATGTAAAGATCTAAACTAGTCCACCTCACAGATGCTCTGATGTACCAACTTCTAAAGTTCACACCCACAAGATCCCATTTTTTTTTAATGAATAAAATTTTATTGAGAAATATGGCTTATCGACAGTAATAACCATGCTAAACATTTGAGAATCATACCATAACTATAAGAATACATACAATATTTGAGAATATCATTGAGAAGGTGTAACACTCAACGAGTAAATGTCTCATAAAAAAAAAAAAAAAAGAACTAAACCATGACTACAAGCTCCCCACAGCTACTCGCTCAAATGACCACTTGGGTGGCTAGATTAATCGAAACCAGGGGATTAGCTATTACCACTATTTACCATTGCCACTGCACAATGCATGTTGGGCAACTCTATTTAATCAATGCCATGCTAAGCTAAAAGGAGAAGAGATAATGAGCTGAACTTTTACAAACCTCCAGACTAATCGGGATTGGCCTTACATCTAATACTGCAAATTTTTCCAGCCAGTCTTTTGAAAAGTTGCTTCAAAATAATCCTCACTTAGTTATGATTTAGAGTTATCATAGGCCACCCAGAAATAAGTAGCACTCACTGTATCTGCATGGATTTTATGATGACATAATTTCTGCAGTCATCATGTAGGGAGACGAGCTCTGCCTTTCTCTGTACTAGTATAAGCAGGAGCGACAGTAAACCTTGCTCTATGTCAGTAAAGAGAATGTCTCCTTTAATTAAAAAAAATAAATTAATATATATTTATTATCAAATTCATTGAACTCACCATGAAAGTTGTTGACTAGATTAAACAATAATACCAATGAAGCATTTCTGGTCTGAACTGCCATGTTTTTTTTTTACTTACTAATGGCACTACATATGCTGTAGTGCTCAAATGTGGCTTTACAATGTGTGAATGTGTGTGCGTGTATTTGTGCTCACACTGGTCTGTTTTTCTCTGTTCATTATTGTGCTAGTGATTACTTTGCCTTACTATGCTAAAGCTAGTTAAAAAAATATGGAGATTTCATTCAGAGCAGATGCCATTCGCTTGTAACAGAATAGTTCACTAAAGAATTACATCCAATTTCAATGTACACAACACAATGCAGCCTGCCAAGCCCATGATCTAACCATTTCTGGCTCTGCTGTGTGGCCGAAGCAAAAGAATACAGTTTTACAGTCTGCTGGCTGCCAGTGGGACTTCTCCCCATTGTACAGCAGTACTAGGACTGTAGGAAAAGGACAGAGGTTCAAACAGCAATCCACCCCAAATGGAATGACTCACTTGCGATGTCACCAAGTTCATATTAAACACCTTGAATGGACTAAATTCATACTCCCAATAATTGTTTTCTTCCAGCCTCACTATAAAATGTAATTACTCTCTACAAAACATCTTCCATTGCAGGGACTGTTCACTGACTACTCCCTGTACAGTACCATGGCTATAGGCCTGCCAGTTAAGAGCGTCATCAGTGTTAAGCTAGCCATATATGGAAAGATTTTAGAACAAAAATATTTAGGAAAGGAATCTTCTAAGAAAGTTTATTCGTTTTCCTAATAATTAGTGGGGTCAAATCGAAGTTTGTTTTCAACCACAGTGGCAAGAAAATGGGATTTTTGTACTTACCGTAAAATCCATTTCCCTGAGTTCATTGACGCACACAGCGCTCCATAAATCATAACTACTGTGTTATATTGCCTCCCCCAGGATTAGGACTAGGCAGAACAAAAAAAACCTGGGTACGCTCATGGGCCATCCTCAGCTTGGTATATAACCCAACCTCTCTGCTCTATGTAATCAGTTTAGTAGCAAGCAGTATTAGAAGTATCAAAATTCCATAGAGGGGTGGGTGTTGTGTCAGTCGAACTCAGAGAAATTAATTTTACAGTAAGTAAAAAAATCCCATTTTCTCTGTCGTTCATTGACGGACACAGCGCTCCATAAAACATAACTACTGGGACGTCCAAAAGCAGTGGCAAAAGGAAAATGAAGGGTGGGGAAAATAACCCAAGACTAAACTTAAGTGCCCTTACCCAGGACACAGGAGCCTTAACCAGGTCACAGGAGCACTGTCTGAAAAAATAAAAGTTTTAAGACAAACACCCCTCAAGAGGGAACAGCCCCTCTTAAATAGCAGCCTGTAAAACCTTGCGGCCAAAAGAAGCATCCGCAGATGCCAAACTATCTACCTTATAGAATTTTCTGAAGGTATGCACAGACGACCAAGTGACCGCCTTGCAAACTTGCGATATTGAAGCCGGATGACGGAAAGCCCAAGAAGCACTCAACGCCCAAGTGGAATGCGGCGTGATAGAGAAAGGTGGAACCTAACCTTTAAAGGAATAGACCTGAGTCACCATCTGTCTGATCCATCTGGAGATGGTAGCCGAAGAAGTAGCCAGCCCCTTTCTTGGTCCGTCCGTAGCGACAAAAAGCGAGTCTGACCTCCGAAAGGACTCAGTAGCTGTCAGATAAACTTGAATCGAACAAACCACATCCAAGGTATGCAAAGCCAATTCCTTGGGATGAGCCGGCTTGGGGACACAAGGAAGGCAACACAATGTCCTCATTCAAATGGAAGTCAGAGACAACTTTGGGCAGGAATGATGGACAGGGACGAAGAACCACTTTATCCCTATGGACCACCAAATAGGGACTGCGACAGGATAATGCCACCCAGCAAGCTGAGATAATGCCACCAAGAATGTCACCTTCTGGGATAACGTAGACAAAGGAATCTCCTGAACATTCTCAAATGGAGGTTTCTGGCGAACCGAAAGCACTAAATTTAAATCCCATGGCGGCAAAAGAGACCGTACAGGTGGAGCCACATGTCGAACCCCTTGAATGAAGGTATGAACTAAAGAGTGCGTGGATAGGGGTCGCTGGAAGAAGATTGCCCAGGCAGACACCTGGTCCTTGATGGTACTCAAGGCCAACTTCTTATCAACACCCCGTTGAAGAAAGGTTGAGATCTGAGCCACAGAAAAGAATCGAGGATGAGTGCCAATCTACTCACACCAAGAAATGTATGCTTTCCACGTATGATGGTATATATTGCTGGAAGACAACTTCCTTGGCTTCACTATAGTAAGGATCACTGATCCAGACAAACCTCTATACCTCAGTAACTGGCTTTCAATAGCTAAGACATTAAAACCAGTGACTGTAAAGCAGGACCACAAACGGTAATTTTGGTTATTCCCATTCCTTACAGGAAAACCAGTCAAAATAAGGCACATAAGTAAACGCCTTTGGAGTACGAGGTGACTTATGCATACCAAATGACACAGCCACATCTGCGGCTACATCAGCCGCATCCTCCATTTTTAGAGTCTCACGCACTGCAGTGATAAGTGCCTCTACTATCACATTTCCCATTCACTGCTGCGGCCATGGAGGAATCATCCTCACAATCGGATGGATCTGGGGGTGTAATATTAAGCCCCCCTGGACGGGCTGCGTCCATGGCAGCATCAGGCTCAGAATCAGATGAGACAGACTGAGCAGAGGAAGGCGGGGACACTTCCTCCTGGGCCTTTGCCTATACGCCACTTCCACCTAGGATTATCAGCATGGACGCCATCCCTGTTCATATGTCCCAGGCACAGGAAGAGAAGGAGCTTAAGCATCCGCACGAGGCATCGGTTGTTTCGAGCGTCGCCCAGACTAAGGGAAAATGGCCCCAGTGACATCATCTGGCTACACAAACATGGCCACCAACCGGAGACCAGCCAGACTAAGGGAAAATGGCCATCATCAGCTGCAGCATGCTGCCAGGATCTTCCCTATGCCTTCTTCAACGCTGCACCCTCTGCAAGGGGACCCCCACCTGAAGGTAGAACAGGCGTTAGGGTAGACTCCCCACCAGTCTCTGCACAGGGACCCACTGCACTATACCCACACTGCAAATAGTGGTCTCCTACACTGGGACCCCTTCAGACTACCAGGGCGAGACACACTATCCCAGGACCCTTAGAGAGTGGGAATAACAAGGGCAGACCCAGGGATCTCTGCTGCAATCTCTGCCCTGGAACCCCCACCAGACTCCAGGTCTAGACCGGGGGAAAGGGAGTGGAGGAAGCCCAGCTCACTAAGGAATTTTAAGGATGGGAGGAGGGAACCTGCAGGCAGGTCCGACCGTCCCTTGTGATTACCTGCGTCCACCCCAAAAAAAACACCAAAAGGGGAGAGGGGGGACTGTACTTACCCTTCCATGGTGCAGGTAACACTCCAGACCGAATCCTTGCCAACCAAGTAGGGGAGCTGTCGGCCAAGGGACCGCTGCGTGTCAGACCCAAGCCCGGTCGTATGCGACCCCCTCGAGAAGTTTAACTTGCGGGCCAGCCTCTGTCCTTGAGGCTATGTTGTGGCCAACATAGCGCGTAGCTGCGGTCTGCACACGCTTGCTGGCTGGGCTGGGGGGACCACTGAATCTAGATTATCCAGCCTGTCGCCGGCAGTTGTAGATCTCCCGAGAGAAAAAACAAAAAAGATGTAGGGAAGGAGAAAAAATTGCCTAGGACCAGAGATCATAGCCGGGAGCCTAGGTCCTTACTTCTGACTAGACAGTTTTAAACGTATTACCTAGAGCAGAGAGGGGGGTTATATACCAAGCTGAGGACCGCCCATGGGTGTAGCCAGGTGTTTTTTGTTCTGCCTTGTCCTACTCCTGGAGGAGGCAATAAAAGCCAGAAGTTATGATTTATAGAGCACTGTGTCAGTCGATGAATGAAAGAGAAAACTAGAAGGAGCAGGATGGAATTATTTTTTTTTCCAAATTATCCCATTTCTAACAGTGTATGTGGTCTTCATTCGGTAAAAGTTAATTCATTCCAAAACCAATTGTTAGAAGCAAACAAAATTTACATGCTCTGAGAATTTATATACAAATTGTCCTAGGACTTTCGTCAGCCCATACATGACATTTTTTTTTTTGCTCAACCAGTGTGTTGAATTAATTTGAGGTGGATAGAGGAATCACTCCCACTGAGCTATTGTGTTCTGATGGTGGGGAGACTTCCCTGCCTTCAGAATACACTAATGAGTGTTGCCGGCTATAGCTGATTGTACATAAATTTATAGAAGTCAATAAGTACAGCCAGCCTACCCATACATGGATGGAAATTTGGCCAGTTCCTACTTTCACTTACGAAAAGCAAGCACTCCAGTATCATTGAAGGCAGTTTACTTCAAAAGGAGCATGGTCAAAAGAAGCAGGACTGATGTTTCGGGCACTAGCTGGTTTCCTTAATTGAGCTGCATTGATTGTTCAAGTTGTTGCACCGTGATAAGACTGGGGTTCAACAAGGTTTGGCCCAAACCTGCAGGAAAATGTAACATACCTGGCTGCCAGCCCAATCAGCTGTGGCAGTAGAATTGTTACATGCGGCTGCAGAGCAGGGATACTGGTGACATTTTTGACCAAATATGGCCACGTGGTAATTGAACATTTGGTCACCAGCGTCCCCATCCTTAGTTACATGTGGTTGCAAGGTAGGGAATTCCACAGCTGTGATTGGGCTTGCAGCCTGTTATAATTTGACAGTTTTCCTGTTGGGATTGGTCAAAACTCGCCTTAGCTCATCCTTACTCCCCAATAGCAAGATCCCCTGGCCACGTTGACGCATTTTGTCATTTCAGATCCCCCCCCTGTGACGAAGTCAGAAATGACGACACGCATCAGGCCGGGACTACATGGCATCCGGAAACCGCTGATCGTGACCAACCGGTGTCTCCGAGCAATCTATTCACCAGCGTGGAGAGGGTAAGATCTGCAGGAGATGCTCAGCAGTGTAATTTATGCAATTTTATTATTGGACTATGGGAGTGTAATTATTGGAGTTTTAATATATGTGATGTCATAAAACGGTATTACACTAGTGGAGGTTATTCCTTTTTGCATAAGTCCGCACTGTAACATGTCGGGGAGGAGGAGACAGTGAGAGTCGCACATCAACCATCTAGGTGATCGGGACAAACCATTTTGGTTATCTTGTCCTTTTCCATGAGAGTGGAAAGGAATTTTGTTCTGGTGAGTGGTTAATTTATCAGGAGTGTGATTACACATCAGTGTTGGCGTGTGAGGTGTTCCTGTAATTTCACATCGGGTTACCACGGTCTCTTTCGGATTATGCTACTCACATGTGTCTTCAAGTTTGTTAATGGACTACTCTTTAAGAACTGTATTTAATAACTACTTTATAGAATTTAATTTATGATTCTGGATTGTCAGATTGCGCTACTGATTTGCCTTACGCGTAATTTGGATTACTCAGTTGCATGTTGGATCTCTTTTTTTGTACAATAAAGGACCCTTTTTGCTGGTAAAGTTGAAAATTGTAAGGGGTGCCTGCAATGTCTTATTACTGGCAATATCTAAGAAAGGTGAGCACACATACCAAATTATCCTAGGAGTCTCACTTAGAAAATCAGCTCATTTGTATATTTAGCAGGTTATATTTATTTAGGTAACTAAAATGCTCTACAACTACAAACTTTAAAATGTGTTTAGTAAGAAGAATATATGCACTAGCAGTGGTTGACTGCATATGACTGATAGGCAGTTATATGCAGTCAACTACTGTTAGTGCATATATTCTTACTTCTCTCACCCAGCATATGAGGATAGACATGCCCACCCTCCCTTTCATTCTACATTTATAATTAGGAGTTACAGCTCTTTCAGTTTAAGTTTAACCTTACAGTACATATGTGCTCTTCCCAATGATATTGGTGATGTTCTCTTGCAATTCTTCCTACACCGAAGTTGCTGTTCTGCTTAGGATTCTCCTGGCATCTAATCCATACTGAAATAAATAATCCTTTTCACTGCTTATTTTCCAGCCCTTCTCACTTCTTATAGTCTAATGACATGTGCCCAATCAATCCCTGTGCCTTGTACACACAATCAGATAATCGGACGACTTATCGTTCGCATTTTGTTGCACGATACTAGTATCGAAATTAAACAATGCATACTAAACATATGATTTTCTTTTCCGTAGAATTCTGGAAAAGCTCCTGGTTGCTTAGCTACGTATCTGATAGTGCAAAACAAAAACAATGGCAGCCAGGCTTTTTCCAGGTCATTTTTGTGTTTCTGATCATTCGTGGTTTTTGTCTATCGATTTTTAGCGAACGCATAATGTACTGATTAAACGATTGTCGTTTGCTAGGCTATCGTATGACAAAAGTTTTCATGTTTGTCCCTTCCCGATTTTGTAGGACGAAATGTTGTGATCGGCTGTCGAAAGCGGTGTACGAATGATCAGGCTAAAGTGTGATCAATTCAAAAGCGTTTTTTTTTCATGCGGTTATCTGATCATGTGTACAAGGCATTAGCCAGCTATCAAATTTTGCACAGGTGATTTATTTACAGTATGCAGCTGAGCCAATACCTATAACAGCTGTTATCACTGAGGGACCTATAGGGGTCATGAAGTTGAACTCTTTAAATATGTTGCTTACACTGGGGAAGGATTAAAACCTTTGTCAGGAAGTGAGAGAAAATACCCCCATTGGCCACACAACAACTGACAGGGGTTCTAACCCTTTCTCCGAAAACGAAGTCACATAGCAAACAACATACCTCCGGACCTGGTGGACCCGGTAAGCCGACCAAACCTTTATCCCCTGGTTTACCCTGTAAATGAAAAAAGATATGTGCTTAAAAGAAAAATGTCAAGTTGTGTACAAAAGTAATAGATAAAGTGATTGGTAAACTTTAATTTGGAAAAAGAACATTCTATTAAACTATATATTCCTAACTCAAAAAGAAAGTACCTTTTTATTGTTTTTAGGCTCCTCTTTTTTTTTTATGCTGTAATCCGATTTCCTGTTAGAGGGCGGCTATGCTCGTTTTACATGGTTCCACAGTATGCAGGAACATAGCCACCCTCTGTTGCTCATTCCCAAAATGGACTATGGGATGGGATTACGGACTATGGGATTTTTAGTGTGCATAGACCAGTGCAGATGACCACAACTACTGTTAAGCTATACTATACTCTTTAGACACTCCAGATGAAGCAAAACATTCACTTGGTCATTCCAAACCAAGATTAGGCATCTTTAGCCTTTCAAATTCAGAAATATTTCAGCAGGCCATGCTACTTTCACCATGGTCTTTTGGGCATTGGTAATGTGTCTCTCAGTAGCATATAACAAGCATGTAACAGCGCCATCTAAAAGGCCAAATGCAAAACTACAACAGTCAAATCTGCATCTGCCAAAAATCTAAGTGCCTTATACACAGTACGTCTAAGCAAATCATAGAACAAAAAGTGGCTATTATGGTGTATTTATAGCGGACGTATGCCTCAACAGCATCAGCTTAATGAAGATTTCTTACTCTGTTTTGCAATGTTTATTCTAACAAGACGTCGGAAAAAATTACACGAAGTTCAGTGGTTTATATTTAACACTGCGCCAACAATGGAAGCCTAGTGGAGAATTTCGCAATGCAATAATGTGGACTGTATTAAAATGAAGACAGAAAAAAACAAAGGTAATATAAGGACAATATTTAACCTCTGCTGATTAGTAAAACAGATCTTACCACAGGTCCTGTCTTCCCACGAGGTCCGGGTGGGCCTGGTAGACCCTGGCTGCCCTATTAGACAGAAATCAGAGGAGTTGTACAGTGTATAACCTGACAATTTAACCAATAAAAAAAAAACAGATTCAGTGAAAATATGTCCTGACATGAATTGGTGTATGTCTCTGTATTGCACAAAAAGTTTGAAAGGCCTCATTCCCACAGGCGCCTACAACAGGTGACTGATGCACATTTTTACTACCCCTGACCAAATTCCTTCCCCCTAGAAAGCCCACTGGCAAATTAACATTTCTAGCGGAAATGTCTGTACACACTGATGTGGTTCTGTTATGGCAAATTCTATACAGCATGTTGCTTTTGGTAGCTGGTTTCGCTACCAAACGTGCTTCATTCAAGTAAATTGGACCATGCAACAACCACACCTCCTTCACACTGTTGCGATGCAGTTTGGCAGGATTTTAAAAAAAGAAAAAAAAAAAAAAGGAGGTGCCTTCGAGCCACCTGTCAACCGGCTCCAAAAAGCAATCCACCCCGGAAATCAAGAATTTCGAGTCACCAGAACAGGGGTAGAGGAGAAATCTTGCAAAAGGGGCGGTTATTCCAGTGAGAACTGTCTGACAGGGCACTTCCCACAGCTTTGAGAGATTTTCTTTGAATTACTGTTGCGTTGACAATGCAGAAAGTCATGGGAAATCTCATCAATGGGACACAGATTGTAAAAAATAAAAAAAAAGGGTTTTACACCATTCCTACAAACCAAAATGAAAACAAAAAATGGCCTTAGATAGGTTTTAACTATTTTATTACTATTTCACAATACTGCCAACCATGTTATCAGTGGCTGGTTATTGGTGGGACTGCTGCATATTAGAAAATGAGAAAAAATAAAAAGATGAATATAATTATTTAACACACAACTACAGTTGACTATTTTGCATCCAAATCCTGAAAACATTGTAAGAAAACAGACTTGAAAAAGGTCTTCAATAAAACTTCAATGAATTTAATCCCAAAAACTGCTCTTCATGATAATGAAAAATGTGGATTTTTCCTACAACTTACCTGTAAAATCCATTTCTTTGAGTAGATCACGGGACACAGAGGAGCCATATTCATTACTATCTGGGTTATACGCCACCTATAGGTGAATGGCAACCAATTAAGACAGGAAGCTCTCTATATAACGCCTCACATACAGGAAGTGCCTGTTTTGTAGCAAGCTATAAACATCCCAGACCTCGGTGTCCCGTGATGTACTCCAAGAAATTGATTTTTCAGGTAAGTTGTAGGAAAAATCCATATTTATCGTACATCACGGGACCCAGAGCAGCCATATTCATAACTATCCTGGACCGCAAATGTTCTACATATCTGCCTGCAGAACACTGCGGCCAAATACAGACTCCTGGGTCCCAACATCCACTTGATAGAATCTTGTGAATGTATGAACCGAAGAACAAGTAGCGGCATTGCAATTCTGAGCCATAGAAGCGTGATGGCGAACTGCCCAAGAGGTACCTATTCTTCTGGTAGAATATGCCTTTACCGGTAAAGGTGGAACCTTTCCTTTTTAACCATATGCCTGGATAATAAACTGGCAAATCCATTAAGAAATTGTAGACTTAGATGATGCCTGCCCTTTCCTAGGCCCTTTTGCCAGCATGAACAAAAGGTCGGTCTTTCGAATCTGAGCTGACCTCAATAAATCTTGAATGCACGTACTACATCGAGAGAATGTAACAACCTTTCCTCTGCTGTTTGAGGATTTGTAAAGAAGAAAGGCAGTATATTTTCCTGTCCTGATTTAAATGAAAAGCGGACACCACCTTGGCCAAAAGACCTGGGTGTGGACATAAAGAGAGAGCCGCCAATTTGGATACCCTTCTGGCTGAAGTTACTACAACCAAAAAGACTAACTTTCTGGTCAAAAGAACCAGAGGAATATGCTGTATGGGCGAAAAAGGCTGTTTCTGTAAAACTGCTAGCACTAAATTCAGACCCCGAGGCCACACAAGGGTGGCCTCACTGGCGGAAGGATATGTAGCACCCCTTGAACGAAGGTTCGAACTAAGGAATGCGAAGCGATTGGTCTCTGGAAAAAAAACCCAATAAGGCTGAAATATAAATCCTTAATAGAGCCTAAAGGCCCCTACACACGATAAGAAAATCTGATGGGAAATTTCGTCCGACGACTGATCTTCGGATTGTTAGTATGGTGCTTTCGACAATCGACTCAGACTTTTCAGCCGACAAAACCCTGATGTGCAGGCTATATAATTTTTGTCGTCCGTCAAAACAACGTCAGATTTTCGTCTCATTAGAAAGATTTCGATGGAATAAAATCTTAAGAGCAAGACTAGGCATGCTCAGAGATGAAAGAACACATACAAAACAGTCCAGCACATGACATCACTTCTGAAGTAGAATTCTGTCGTACGGGAAAATTCGTATAAAAATAACCTCTTCACTTTCCACATCAGACTAGCATGCCACAAAAATGGACGACAGACCGTTCGATAATCTGATCGTGTGTACGGGGCTTAAGGCTAACTTCATATCTACCCCTACTTGCAAGGAAGCTAGAATTCTATCGCTGATATATTTATGGGGATGCCATTTCCTGGCCTCACACCAGGAAATGGAAGACTTCCAGACTCTGTAATAAATGCCGCTAGAGACTGGTTTTCTAGCGTTTATCAGAGTAGAGACTGCAGGGCCAGATATATTTCATTCCTTCAAGATTCAGGCTTCAATAGCCAAGCCGTCAAATGTAGAGACTATAAAATGGTGGAATATCAGACCCTGAGAGAGCAGGTCCAGACACAGTTGAAGAACCCAAGGCCTTACCACTGCCAACTTTTGAACTTGTGTGTACCAAAACCTCCTGGGCCACGCTGGAGCCACCAGGATTACGGATTTCCCCTTCATCTGGAACCTGCATAGAAGACGCGGCAGCAGCTGAACCAGAGGAAAGGCATAGATCGGGGAAAACTCCTCCCAAGGAGTCATCAATACATCCACTCCGACTGAGTGGATCCCTGGTCCTGGATAAAAACTTTAACTTGTTGTTGAACCTGGATGCCAACCGATCTACATCCGGGACCCCCCAGCGTTGGCAGATCAATGCAAAGATCTCGGGGTGTAAGGACCATTCCCCCGGAAACTCTGCTGAAGATCAAGAAAGTCTGCCTGCCAGTTTTCTATTTGCAGAATGAAAACTGCCAACAGGCATGGAACAAAATATTTCCGCCCAGGATAGTATGAGATCCACCTCCTTCTCGGCTGATTGACTCTTGGTGCCTCCCTGATGGTTGATATAAGCCACAGCCTTGGCATTGTCGGATTGTACCCTGACAGGGTAACCCCGAAGTCTGGGCGTCCAGTACTTTAATGCCTAACAAACTGCTCTGATTTCCAGGATATTGATGGGAAGGATCCTTCCAAAAACCATTTTCTTTGGACAGCGGCTTCCTCCACCACCACCTTCCAGACTACTGAAAGAAAGGATTTCCTTCTTTCCAAATTCCTGGCTATCAACCAACTTAGTCTCTGATGTACCCTCTTTACCAGAGACATGCACCAATCTAAGGCCTGGATTTTTCTGCTCCAGGCTGACCGAATGTTGTTCTGTAAAGTTCTGGCATTAAATTGAGCATAGCTAACTGCTTCAAAAGAGGACACCATCTTCCCTAATAACCTCATGCAAAGACGCACAGAAGGATACTTTTTCCTTCTTATGGACCAAACCAGATCCTTCGGGTCTACGACCTTTCTTGATGGCAAGAATATCATTGCATGTACTGTGTCCACAAGGAAACCCAGGTATTCCAGACGCTGGACTGGCTGCAATGCTGACTTTGCCAAGTTCAGAATCCAACCCAGATATTCTAAGAACTAAACTGCCTGGAACACATTCTGGCCTAGAGCCGAAGCCAAATCGGTCTATAAGTAACAGATCGTCTAGATATGCTACCACTGCTATCCCTTAAAACCTTACAGCAGCCAATACTGGGGCTAGGATCTTTGTGAACACTTGTTGAGCTGTGGCCAGCCTGAAGAGCAGAGCCACAAACTGAAAATGACGGGTTTCTACTGCAAAGCGTAAAAACCTTTGATGGGCCTGAAAGATAGGCACGTGAAGGTATGCATCCTTGCTGTCTATGGATGCTAGAAATTCTCCTCCCTGCAGAGAAGCCATGACTGAGCGAATTGACTCCAGTCTGCAAGTGCGAATGTTTAGAAACTGGTTCAGAGCTTTGAGATCCAGAATAGGTCTCAAGTCTCCATTTGGCTTGGGGACTACAATAAGGTTTGAGTAAAAAAAAAACCTTAAATCTTTTGTCGTCCGGAACTTCTGTAATCACTCTTTGAGACCTTAAATGATCCAAAGCCAGAAAAAGAGATCTTCTCTTTAGAGGATCTGTAGGTATGTTTGACTTTACAACCGAGGATGAGGAAACACCTGAAGTTCTAGTTTGTACCCCTGTGAGATAGTGGAAATACCCCAGTTGTCTTGAGAACCATAGCAGCCCCCCCCCAACCGACTGAGTGGGGGCGCCCCTTCACAAGGTAGATTTAGAGCTAGACTTGGTAGGTCTTTGGGCCCAGGGTTTCTTCTGCCCTTGACCTGAAGGCTTGGTTCTAGATATAGATGGCTGGGGCCGTCAAAACTGCCTGGGAATAAAAGTACTGGGAGTCTGAGTGTTGGAAACCTTAAAAGGAGGATATTTGCGTTTCCTTTTAACTGGTAGCAACGCACTCTCTCCCCCCCCCCCCCCCAAATATCCAGATCATCTACAAATAGGAGCTCCCCATGAAAGGGAAAGTCATACAGCAAGTTTTTACATGGTAATACCGCATATCAGCTTTTTAGCCACAGGATTCTGCGCATAGGTACTGACAAAAGAGCACACGTGTATCTGCTGAATTGAGTCTTTAAGAGTATCTACTGCAAAAAAAAGTTTGAGGTAGACCTGCCAAATCTTCCACAGACTCTCCTTGAGAAGGAGCCAACGGAAACTCGTTTAATACGGTCTTTTAAAGACTGACAAACTCCTATAGCTGCCACTGCCTGTGGTATTGCAGACCCTGCAATGGCAAAGGAAGCTTTTACTAAAGACTCCAACTTTTTATCAGCTGGATCCTTAAAAACCTGGGCATTATCCACAGGACAAGTTAAGCTTTTGTTAGCAGAAGAAACGGCAGCATCCACAGTAGGAATACTCCATTTTCTTGTGAGCTTTTTCTCCATAGGATACAAAAAAGAAAACCATTTGGGAGGGAGGAACCAAAAATCCTATCAGGATGGTCCCAATCAGCATAAACTATTTGCTCTAAAAGCGGATACAAGGGAAAAGCCTGGGGACTTAGAGGAGGGCGCAATGAGCCTAAAGAGGAAAAAAACCTGCATGCCAAGCATCAGGGGGTGAGAGCAGAATGTAAGCAACAAGGTACGCTTTGTCACAGCTGATACACCTACTGTCTCAGGTGGAAACCTAAACATGGCACTCGGTATCTGTAACTCAGAAGGGAACAGTACATAAACATATATAAAAAAATATTTTTAAAGTGAACTTACCATTCAGCCACAGGATTCTGCTTATAACAAGAATCCAATCTTCACCCATCACGGTGGGTTTCTGTCACTTGTCGACCTTCAAGGACTGGGTCCCCTTGTTTTTTAGGGGCCACTCCCTTGGACCTGTAGTGCACCCTGCCGGAACGCCTGTGGGGTTGGTTTTACCAAGGATCCAGATCCCAGGGTCCAGCGCCTAAGAAGGATACATTACAGGCAAAACATTGTTTCTCCTTTACCGAGGCTCCTTTTAGTATCCTTTTAGTATTCTACTCTCAGATGGGTCTGATTGCTAATCCCTTTAGATCAAAGATCTTGATTGGGGTTTGTAACTTTGTAGCATAATCTTCTTTCTTCTTCTTTGAAAAAAACATAAAAACATGGAGAGCTTCTCCAACCGTGACCATCACCTTTAAGACACTGGTGAAAAAACTGAGGTACTTCCTGTATGGGAGGTGTTATATAGAGGGGGACTTCCTGTCTTAATTGGTTGCCAGTGTCCATTCAACTATAGGTGACGTATAACCCAGATCGTAATGAATATGGCTGCTCTGTGTCCCGTGATGTACGATAAACAATTACTGACTTAAAATGAGAAATGAAGACTGTGCTTTTGACTTTAAGTGCTGAAAATAATGTAAATCCTCACCTTGTCACCTTGAAATCCGACTTCTCCGGGTATCCCTGGGAGTCCCTGAATGCCCTGAGTGCACATTACCAAAATAAATTACAAGGTGTATTATAATGATAGACAAATGTACCAGGACCAGCTCATATTCCACACCAGTAATATCGCAGCAGAGTGGGGAGAAAATCTAATGAGCGCCCTGTAGTTACACAGTATGCTTAGGAGACACACACAGGATAAGCATATAATACAATGATAATCATTAGTTGTCAAACACAACCAAACTCAAAGAGGGAAAAACTGTTTAGGCAGAAGAATAAGTTCTAAAAACAATTTTCATATTACAAGCAAGAAAGTCCTATTAAAAAGGGAAAAGCCTTGATGAGACCGTACAATACAATAAAACGCTTTGCCCGGGCAAAACTTTTTTTTTTTTTTACATTTTGAACTAAATTTAGAGAGGGGATAGCACATATGTTAAGATGTTGTTGATGGTAAGATTTCCCCTCACCCCTGTGTGTTTCAGAGCTGTCAGACTGAAGGGGAATTCAATGGATATTTTATTTCCCAATGAGGACACAGGCAGGCTGCAGGTTTCCTAGTAGTTATACGCCATATATGCAAGGGCTCTGCAAAATGTGTTTTGATATTGGTCACTTTACCAAACAATTATAGTGTACTATACTATGGACTCACCATATGTCAAAAAATATTAGCAACTTCTTAACAGCACTCAAACCCACCATACTGGCCTTGCCTGTTTTCAGTCAGTAAGTTCACATTTTAAACCGGTTCTCTGCAGTGTGTTCACATGACAAGCAACTGGATCCGCTGCCGCATGTTTTCTATTTTGCACTTGGAAATATAAGTGAGCTCATTTCTGTTTCAAGGTTAGCTTTTCTGGTTTTATGGCATATGAGCATATGTATATTCTAAATTTTAGCTATTTTTAGGAACAGGAAAGATAAAGGGTAAGTGTAATTAAAACATTAATTCCAGGTAGCCAAAGCCCATCCTGATCAAGAACTTTGAAAAAAACATCAGATGCAGACAAGTCAGACTTTAGGTTTCAAAAATCAAGTACCCCCCTGCTCAGCTGCTCCCAGCATGCAATGACATAAAAATAGCTGAATGGAGTGTTGGGGGAATGAAAGAAAGAAAGGTAAGTATGTGTGTTTGTGGAGATTTGCTGTAAAGCAAACCTGCAGACAGATCAGAACAGGAAAACATGAACTGTAGACCAGAAGAGCATGCAGATCAGAACAGAAAACACTATATAAAATGTGTACAAAACTATATCTGCACACACATTCATATATACTATGTATAAATATACAATAACATTCTAAAATTGCGGTTTTATTTACTAAACTTTTGTTCAAACATAAGAATCTATCAAAACACCTTTTTCGATAAAAAGGTTTGCAAAACAGAAACCTGAAAACCATTACCTTTGTTTCCCTGCAGCCACAGACCATTACAATTACATTAGCCTGACATATAACACAGGACTTCAGAGGGTGGAAATAACTATACATCTCAGTCTGTGATCCAGAGGAGATGAAAAGTTAATGGCTCTATGACATATATGACATAAAAGTGCACACACTTACACAATAGTGCCAATTCGGTCAGGAAACCTCCAAAAAAAACATGCAGAACTCAATGAAGAGAATGTCGCTAGAGGAAGATGAATTCAGTCCCTCAATTCTGTTTGTACTACGGATTCATCACAAAGTCAATAGAAAATCCACCACTATTCTGTACAGAAAAGAAGGCTTCTGCCTGACAAATACTACATTGTAGAACAGGGTAAAGGTGGTAAGCTATAGTTTAACATGGATTGATTTGAACCCTTACTTCACCAAAAAACTTTTCGTAATCTTCAAATGCAGTGACCACATTTGATGTTAATTCCAAAACTACCATCAGTGTTGGGTACTTGATTATAACACAAGTGTTATTATTTACACTTGTTGCTTAAAATTGAGAAACACTTTATGCAACTATAATGTAAATCGGATCATATACATTATTTCACACCAGGTGGCAAAGAAAACTATTTGTGCCCAACAAAAAGGTACAGTGTAGCTGCATATTTTGTGGTTGGTGACTGGGCTGTTATGAGCACTTGATGGATAGACCATCATGAAAGAACAAATACATTCTCTCCTCAGATGAGATCAATGACCAAACCGCAGAAAATTACGCTTGAAGCACAATATTTTTCTAAATGCGTTTTAACAACCAATTAATGAGTTTAGAAATTAGTGGGCTGCACCTCTAATACCCTACTCAATCCCACTATGTTCTTGAAGGCAACAAAGATAGTTCTCTACTGACCTAGCCAATGGAGCTTATGGACTTATAAGGCATTCTCTTTATCCAGTACAATTTTTTTTACCATAGTGGGTTTCCATTGGTTGAGAGAATTACACACCTGCTCTGCTTGTTTTAGAAGGAATCTTTTTTTAGGTCTACATTAGAGATTTGTAACTTTCAGATAATGAGTCTGAATTTCCAATGGAAGATATAGTTTAAGAGGTTCTAGCTGAAGAGGAATTTAGCAGCCAAAAGATTCCCTTTCATTAAATACCAAAACACCTCACTGAATGTTATTTAATTAGCAAGCATTGGATTGAAGGTCAATTACCTAGGGGAAAAATCCTTAACCTTCTGCTTTGGTAACGGATTTGGTGAATAACCAAATGTTACTTCATAAAGTGGGGAAAAACAACTGCAAATGTGCATTCAGACAATGAACAAGTAAGGGGAACTTGTATTGAAAAAGGGGGCTACAATTGCTAATCTCTCCTTTTCTGTTTCAATGTATTTATTGATTTTATGACACAACATAGGAAATCAGGAGCAAGCATATAGGTCGTGATCCGGTATTACAGAGAAATACAAAAGTAATACAAACAACAATCGTAGTTAAAAACCTTCATGCAATTTGGATGATATTGAAGGATAATTAATGCAAAATGGAAAGAAAAAAGGAGGGAAAAAAAAAGGATAAAAGGCCATATGCCGCGGCCTACTCAGTGTCATCCCAGGGTGGCCCAACTCCTGAGACCAACCCCAAAGGATAGCATCTGTAAGAACAAGAAAAAAAACAGGAAGAAAGTAGAAGGGAGTAAGGGAAAGTCAGAGTCTAGAGAACGAAGGAGAAATAGGGAGGTGGAAAAAAAGAACTCAGATACGCTGTCGGAAGCAGTCAGAGAAGGCCCGAACAAGCTGGTTGAAGCGAGAGAAACTCATAGAAAATCCATGGTTCCCAGACTTTGAGAAATTTAGGATGTGAGTCATTCACGATGCTAGACATCTGCTCATGGAGCATCAAGGCAGTTATATGTGACTTCAGCCCTTGAAAGGTAACGTGCAGGGTCTTCAAGGCCTGGGCTATGGTCTGTTTAGCAGAAATAAAAAGATAAGTAGCCAGCTTCTGCAGGGGTGCGTATAAGCCAGGATGATCTCTCCTTTTCAAAATGCAAGTTGTCTGGCTTTCCAGAACAACTATGCAGATCATTAGTTCTACTTATCTACAACTTTGCTGCATGCTTGCTCCAGGTCAATGTCTCAGAAAGAACTGAGGCCATAGAAAGCCATACAAGTCACTTAATCTAAGAGCTCCACAAACACTTGGAAAAACAACATGGCAGACAAGTGGGGTAGATGGAGCCAATATGCAAGACTAACTGTGGCCAAATGCTGAAGGCAGCAAAAGAAGTGCCATCTTTGGCAGTGTGAGGCGACAGCCAGGAAGATCAAGTTCATGGCCATGCCCCAGGATCTACACATGTGCATGAAGCAGTTCGTGGACCAGTACACAGAGTCAGAGCTGAGTGTGTATCCACGTGTGTTCGGTACTGCGCATGTGCATTAGAGTGGACTAACGTGCATATCTGGCACATTCTTTCAGCATAACATAACTAAAGGGAATTGCTGACTGGTCATTAGCTTCAGTGACTTGTGAGGAGATCTGCATCCTGATTATCCTGTGCTTAGAACCTGTTTTCCTCCTGACTCCACTTGATTCTGATCTCCTGTTGCTGACCTTGATTTATGTTCTGACTGTTCTCTGCCTGTCTGATATTAACTCTGGCCTAGCTCTTGACCCTGCTACTGCCTTCTGAAGGGGTGCCTCTTCTGCCCAGCTGTTGCTGACTCTGGCTCACTTTGACTACAGCTTTGATTCCTGCATCACGTTTCTGTGCTCCATCTGCATGACAGTATTCTGCACATATTCCAGTCCTGAATCCACAAGATTCCACCAATATTTAGACTATCATATTAATGCCCATAGTGTCAGGACCTACCACAGGCACCCTTGCCCCTCCTCGTCCTGCTACACCCCCTCACCAACTTCAGGGGGTATTGAACAGGAGGTTTAAGGGAAGCCATCTTGTCAGCTCAGCATCTACCAGGTATGTGACAGGAACTAACATCCCAAGAACATTCCAGTGCGTACTTACATTTTCTAATCTCAACTGGAAAACTAAGAGGTGGTGGCTGTGCACAGCACAATATAAAGTAACTCTCTTGGTGAAAAAATAGGTTATTTCCCTGCTTATCGTGGGGATATTTCCACCTCTTGCTACCATATCTTGTCTGCCACCAATGCAAGATGTTAGTGTGAACAGACACTATATTGAACAAGGCTTTTTGCCTAATCCATGCACTGCGATTGCATTGACCAACATAGCTCAAATCATATGATGTGAATAAGCCCTTTTGGCAAATGTATGTAAAGTTATGTTGTAAATGTATCTATAAACAGTATTACCTATTTGTTTAGGTAAAACATTTAAATAGCCATTACACCTAATTTAAAATATTTCAGTGTTCCTATTTGTCTTGGAGCTCCAGCTAGAATCGTCACAGTAACATGAAATTTTCACATACTGTAGACATGGCAGTCTAGTGTATCAACAGCTGTTACATGGCAACCAGTTTGAATATGGACTTTTCCAAAAAGGCACAAAAAAGTGGAGCTATAGGGCAGGTAGGCTACAAAATATTACAATTTTGTTCTTGAGTTTTGATTCACTGTAGGGTAAACCAATGTATCTATGTTGGTGATCATTAGAATCCAAAATGGAAAATGAATGAGTATGAACACCAAAAAGTACTTAAGTATTGATTAGCTTCTTCTCATTAGCACAGTATTCTAATATGCACTCCCTTGACAATTAACTGATCAGCAGATGTCTGAAAATGTCATCCCAGTATGTTATAATTCTCCATGCTACATTCTTCTTGTTTAATTCTGTCTCACATTTGTCTCCAATTGAGAGTAAGCAACCAAGACATGATTCATGGTTAAGAGGGGAAAAACCAGATTAAATGCTCCTAGTTCCCCTCCTCCTCTTTATTGGCAGCTACTTCAAGAACAGAACTCTGGAAGGCTGAAATTACAGAGACTTTCTCTATTACTGCTACTAGATGAGAGATGAACAGCATTACACAGGAACACAGGCCAAGGTCCTTGAGATAGGAAAACGCCAATGAGAGCCAGAAGCATTAGTTGAATGTGGAATACTAGGAGACAGTTAATTAACTCTAAACTACGGTATTCAGCAAGGGAAAACAACAAGAAAACTGTATTAGAAAGCTCCCAACAACTTTTTTCTCTAAATTATCTTCACACGAATCTGCTTCAATAACAGAAAAGGACCAATGATAGAGGATGCAATAAGAGTGCATTTGCTTCTTTACCACAAATTTTCTCATGAATGAGCATGTTTAATATAAAATTATAAATAAGGAACAGTGTTGTCAGCCTAGGACAGACAGTGTGTTTAGCCTACAAACACCTGCCCTTCTCCTTATCTCTGTAACATGGGAAGGGGAAGGAGTTCTGTAGTCCATGAAGGAGAACTGGGAAAGCTGTTTGAGATTTGTAGAAAATGTACTTAGCCTTAAAAACACAATACATGTTCAGCAGAGACCAGCTGAGATTCAAATCATGTATGGGCAGGCTGAATGTACCCAAGTTGATCGATCACTGGGAGAACACAATGGCTCTGCTGGAGGGATTCCTCCATCAACACTGACCTGTGCTGATGGGGGAATCGAGAGATTTTCTTGAAGGAGAGATTTTCTTGCAGGAAAGAAAATCACTCCATCTATGGCCTGCTTTAGGATTCGTAAACCGCAAAATAATTTGATTTTTTCAGGGATCTGTAAAATGCTTTTCTTGGGGTACAGTACAGGACACAGGTTTTTTTACCATAACTAATGGGTTATAGGGGAGGGGAGTGTCCTGTGCCTTGTACTGTTCTCCAAAAGAAAAAGGATTTTACAGGTAGGTAAAAAAAATCCAGTTTTCTTTATTGTGCAGTACAGGATGCAGGTTCTCACCATATAAATTGAATGCCCAAAACCGTAAAAGAGGGGAGGGTAACCAATAGGCAATAAAATAAATAAATAAATCTGACAACCCTCAAAGAACAAACTCTGGTTAACCTGGGTTCAAACAATGGCCTGCAAAACCTTGTGACCAAAACTGGCATCAGCCAAAGCATGAACATCCACATGGTAAAATGTAGTATGCACTTAAGACCATGTAGCAGCTTTGCAAAGTTAGGCAACCGAAGCACCCAAGACATGCCAACAGTTCTAGCAGAATGAGCCTTAATCAGAATGGTATACCATGAAATGCCTAAGACATGCCAACAATTTTAGTAGAATGAGCCTTAATCAGAAAGGGAGGCATAAGCTCCAGGAATGAGCAGGTGAATCCAAAAGGCAATTGTGGATCTCCTTAGCAAACAACTACGTTTGACCTCCTAATGCAAAACAAAAATCAAACTAAATTTTCGCACCATGTCCATACAAAGAGCGGCTTCCTTACGCCCCATTAGGGATGGGCACAGGAAAGGCAACAATATCCCCATTTAAATAGAAATCTGAAACTACCTTTGCCAAAAAGAAAATATTGGAATGAAGCACCACTTTGTTCTTATGTAAAACAAAAATCGTTCTTTGCAGGATCGGGCAGTCAATTCTGAAACCATTCTGGCAGAGGTAATAACAAGGAAATCCATCTTTTGAGCAAGGGAGGACCCCAAATCAGTTCTAAGGACAGTTTTTGTAGGATAGAACATATCAAGGAAGGTCCCACAGTGTCACTAGAGTTAGAACAGGTAGGGCAATATGATTAAACCCATGAATAAAAGGTTTCATCAAAGGGTGCAAGGTCAGGAGGTCTGTGGAATAAATGTTCTAGACTTAAGAAGTGTTGGAATGACCGATTCAGAGATGCCCCTCCAGCAAAGGACCTGGGCCTCAACATCCATGTCATTAAAAAGCAAGCAACCATGAAGATAGATGATGCATGAGGCCTTGAGATAAAAGATCCAAAAAGTCGAGAAGGGGCCGGGGTGGTTGCACCAACAAGTGAAGGATGTCTGAGAACCAAGCCCTTCTTGGCCAATTTAGGGTCACCCGGAATACTGCGGCCCTTTCCACCTCAAACCTGGGAAGCAACCGTGAAAATAATTAAAGCAGGGGGTGGGGAGGAATGCATAAATCGGATTAAACTGATCCCACAGAGTCACCAGTGTCCATCATGAACACTGGAGGGTTCCTTGTCCCGCACACAAATTGGTTCGGTTTTCCATTGAGCCTGGAAACCAGAAGGTCCACATCTAGCACCCCCCAGTGAGAACAGATTTCCTGAACACCTCAGAGTGCAGTGACCATTCCCCCAGTGACAGTTCGTCTCCTGAAATTTGTACAGTAAAATTGAGCTTCAAAGCTTTTTGCATCCCCCTGGTGGTTTACACAAGCCACTGTGATAGTTTTGTCAGGCTGTATCCTGACCAGAAGAAGTTCCTTGAGAAGGCCTTTCCATTGAAGAAGAGACCGAGGAATTATTCTCAGTTACTAAATGTTATTTGGAAGACAAGACTCCCTCTGATTACAAGTTGCCCAGCCTGAAAGGCTGACATCTGTGGGCAGAACTCTTCAGGCCAACATAAGGAAGGAACAGCCCAGTTCCAGCGACAGACTTGATGAGGGAGTACTTCGCCCTGGAGGATAGGTTAATGGGGTGATCCAACGACAGTGACAATTTGTTCCAGGCTGCCAGAAGAGGTCTGGAATGTCACTGAGCATACAGAAGCATCTTTGGGAGGTGGGACAGACAATGCATCAGTGGTTGGTTCAGACTGGGAATCTCAGACTCCCGGATCCATCCACTACAGCAAGCAGGGATGGAATTGCGTCACTGCTTGCTGTAAGAATCTACAGCTGGGTAGAGACAAGGCTTGTGGCCGGGGGAAATACATGGCATATCACCCACTGGTCTTACAAAGCAGTAATCGCATGCAAGAAAGCCTATGATTCAAATAATGCACCTGTATTTTCTCAGAGAAGATGGACAGGAGAAACAATTAAACAGCATATTTGCTGAAGGCATGAAACCACTAGCAATTAAACAGAATAAAGTTACCAGAGTGCAGCTTTAATGCAGAAGCTGACCTCTCTCCCAGGAGAAGTCTGTTCAGGTAACCTAGGACATAAATCCCATTGGATCTCAGTACAGCCAGTACCGGAGCCAAGACCTTTGTTAAGACTCAGGGAGCCATGGCTAAACCGAAAAACAGAACCACAAACTGAAAATGGCTGCCCTCCACTGAAAAACAAAGAAACCATTGATGTGGAGGAAAAGTCAGGGTACACATCCTTGATATTGATTGATGACAAGAATTCCCCAAGCCCCAGGGCCACTATGACCAATCTCACAGATTCTCATGAATTTGTCACCTTCAGAAAAGGATTGAGGTCTATAATTCAACCTCCCCATCCAGTTTGGGGATAGTAAACAGATTCAAGGAGAACCCTGATGTCTCTTGCCCTTAGGAACCAGGATCGCTACACCCTGGGGCAGATTTTGAGACAAACCCTTTCACAAATCCTCCTGACAAGATGAGGAAGGTATATTAAATGAGGTGGAGGTGTATTTTGAAATTCTAGTTTGTAAACCCAACTTAGTGGGTCAGGAGGACCAGGGCTTGTGACAAAAGGAATTGTCTGATTTAGTCTTGGATGTAGAAGCCTGCAGGGAAGGAAAGGACAACTATCTCCGAGGGGAAACCTGTTTGCCCAAGGAGGTCCTCATCTTCTTATAGGTGGGAAGAAGTCTTCTTTTTTTCCACTCAACCTTCTTGATGTATGCATTTAATGATTCCCCAAACAGAAGTTGCTCTTCAAATGGCATCCATTTCAGTCTTTTTTTTACAGGCTGGTCATGCAGATGTGAAATCTGATGGAGCATACTGTCCACGCAGTAAGGCAAGGCTGCTGGAAATTGATCCAGCTGAAGGTGGAGGGAGGGATTATCTTTAATTCCTCTAGGTCTTAGTCAGACAATGGACGTAAGAGCCTGACAAACTGCCATGGACCCCACAATAGACTGAGTGGTAGGCCCAGTTAATAAAAATTAAGCCTTGAGCAAGGTTTCAAAATGCTTTTCCAGATCTCTAAAAGTAGGCAAGTCCTCCGCTGGTACCATTATTTGTTAATTTATTGAAAAATAAGATAGCTGCATCTACCTCAGGAACCACCAATTTTTTTGTAATTTTCTTTGTCCAGAGGGTATTCTTGTACAAACTCCCTAGGAGAGACATATGCCTTTTCTGAATGTTTCTAGTCTTCAAATAAACCATCCTTGACTAGTTCATGCACCAAAAAAAAAAAAAAAAAGTATTAGCAGGTTTTTTCTCTTTGCTAGAGACTAAACTGACCATCTTAGGATCCTCAAGAACCGCGGAATGCCTTTTGAAGACATCTGTGGACCACTTTATTAGGTATCTCAATGGTATCTTAGTTTAGAAGAAACAGAAGCAGCAAGACCTTCTGCCACAGACAATTTGTCTGAATCAGAACAGGAGTCTTTCCTGGGCAAATTCTCATCCAAAGCTTTTCCCAATCAGGGCTCAGTATAAGTTGAATGTTAGAAGCAGGGCCGGGAAGCCAGCCGTGGTGTCCTTAACAACCGATGAGTCATCAGCTCTCAAGGTGTTTTTCCACTGACAGCTGAAAAAAAAAAAAAAGGGATCCCCCCCTCACGTGAATGGGTATCGGGTAAATCGTACCCCTACCCATTTACCAAAAATGTGTCAAAATGTAATAACCGCAAGAAACAGTTTTTGACAAGTCCATTATTAAAAAATAAAAAAATTGTTTCCCTCGATGTATATCCATCATAAATTATGACTCCAGCTAGACCCGGAAATAAAAAAACAAAACAAAACGCTGTTCTGCCATCTACCCGCTCTGTGCTTTGACAGTTCTTATATAGGCAAGAGGCAGGGTCACCCAGCTACGTCACCCAGTGGCACCGCCCCTTTCTGACGTCAATTTCATATGTAGCTGAAACAGAAACAGCTGTGTAGGAGGCTTAAAACTAGGTGAGGAACATCCAAACTCTGCTACTAAAGCCCCGTACACACGTACCGATCGTCGGCCGACCGATCGGCCGTCTTTTGTCTCCGGGCTGTCGTGTCCGCTGAAAAGTGCAAAAGACTGCACACAAATTTTGTCCCCAGACTGCAGAAGTGATGTCATGTGATGGTTAACTTTCCCTGTGTTTTTTCTTTTCTGAGCATGCCCAGTCTTGCAAATCACCTGTCTGTCGGCCGAATTCTGTACTGACTGGCGAACAATCGGGCGTTCTGGTGTCGGCATACAAAAATTTTAATGCTTGCACGACAGATTCTGTTCGGCCGAAAGTGCGCTGTCGGCTGTCGGAAGCATCATACTAACAAGCCGAAAATCGGCCGATCGGTCGTCGGCCGAATCTTTTCGGCCGACAATCTGCACGTGTGTACGGGACTTAAGTTGAGGGTGTGGAAAACAGTTTAATTTACAGGTCATACACAAAGGCAAGACTGAGCACATCAGCAAGTCCAAAGGTTGTTATACTGCATTAGCAAGGTCTCTCCCAGGCAAAGACTTCAAAGCAGACTGGGGTTTCAAGATCTTTTGAAGAAATATGAAGAAACGGGCAGCTCTGAGGACCATAGGTACAGTGGTTGGCCATGAAAACGTAATGCCGCAAATTCATGTTGATCATGCTTACTTCTATTCAACATCAGAAAAAACCCACAGTGCCCTCAATCCAGAACTGGCAAAAAGCAGTGGGACCCAGGTACACCCATCCACTGTCCAGGGAAGTCTGACCAGAAGTTGTCTTTATGGAAGAACTAAAGCCAAAAAGCCATACCTCCAACGTGGAAGCAAGGTAAAATATGTGGCTGTAGCAGGAGGCAGTTTGTTTGGTGAAGGGCTAGAAAGTGGTACAATAATGAGTGCCTGCATTCAAAAGTGAAGCGTGTGGAGGCTTGTTGCAAGTTGGGGGCTGCATTTCTGAAAATGGAGTTGGGAGATTTAGTTAGGATCAATGATGTTCTTGAAAGAGACCTTTTTTTTTTTTAGAATCATACTTACCTAGGTGGATGCAGCATCAGTTTGATGCTGCGTCTGTCCCCCTGTGCCTTTACCACTGAGAACCGAGTGATCAAACACCGCCGATCGCTCAGTTCTCACAGCTCCCTGAGCAGAGAGCTACTGACTGCCCCCCCCCCCCTTTCAGACCACTGTCAGCTGAAAACTGATCACAGGAGTGCGGAAAGAGCCGCACTCCTGTGATCCGGAGAAGTACAGCCAAATGAGCTTTGGCTGTACTTCTCCTTTAAAGCTCAAAATACAAGCAGATACCTATCCATCATGTCATACTATCAGCGTTCTGCAGCAGGACAATGAGACAATGAGCCAAACATACAGCCAATGTCACTAAGAACTGTCTTCAGCATAAAGAAGAACAAGGAGTCCTAGAATTGATGGTTTGGCCCCCACAGAGCCATGATCTTACAATCATTGAGTCTGTCTGGGATTATATGAAGGGATAGAAAGATTGGAGGCAGCCTACTTCCACAGAAGATCTGTGGTTAGTTCCTCAAGATGTTTGGAACAACCTACCTGCCGAATTCCTTCAAATATTGTGTGCACGTTTACCTCGAGGAATTGATGCGGTTTTGACAGCAAAGAGTGGTCACGCCAAATATCGATTTGATTTGGATCTCTCTTCTGTTCGTTTACTTTCCATTTTGTGACATGATACAAGAGACTAGGTGACATTCAAATACCGGAGCATGGCAAAAATGAAAATGCCGATCACTGCTACCAATCAGAATTTAGCTGTCATTTTCCCACTACAGGTTGGAAGATTAAATGAGCTGACCGCTTGGGTGTTTATCATTTCTTCCTGGAATTATTTATTAGGCAAAGTACTGTAAATATTCAGTTAAATCACAAACAGCAAGTCAGCGAAAATCTCTTCCAAGGGGAACATCTTGAAATGTTTTAATCATTATGGGCCTTGTGTATAAAAAATGTCTGAAACAAGAGTGTGAGTAATTACCTACAGCATGCAGATACAAACTTTGTACTCTAGCTTACGTTAAAAGAAATGACAGCTGAATTTCAATTGGCTGTGTAAATGAGCAAAGACTTTGAGTACTTTAAGTCATGTACTTAAAGGGAACTCAGTAAGGTTATATCTAGACCACTGTTCCTGATCTTTGCTGACAGTATTAGGACAGGAAATGTACCAGGGGATTGGAGGAAAGCTAACGTGATTCCGATATTCAAAAAGGGGCAGAGCCATATCCCGGGAAATTATAGGCCTGTCAGTTTGACATCACTAGTATGTAAACTTCTGGAGGGGATGATAAGGGACTATATCGTAGAGTTTGCTAAAGACAATATCATCAGCAATAATCAGCACGGGTTTACAAATGGGCGTTCTTGTCAAACCAATCTCCTAGCATTCTACGAGGAGGTGAGCTGTGAGCTAGATAGGGGCAGACCAGTAGATGTGGTGTACTTGGATTTTGCTAAGGCATTTGATACAGTTCCCCACAAGCGCTTAATTTATAAAATAAGGTCTGCAGGTATCGACAGCAGGGTTTGATCTTGGATACAGAATTGGCTTAAAGGGCGTGTCCAAAGGGTGGTAATAAACAGCGCATACTCAGACTGGTCTGAGGTAGTAAGCGGGGTGCCCCAGGGCTCAGTCCTGGGACCAACCTTGTTCAATTTATTCATAAACAGCATTGAGGTCGGGATCAGTAGTTCGTTATCAGTTTTTGCAGATGACATAAAATTGGCCAGGGCAATAACTGCACAGCATGAAGCAGATATCCTACAGATTGACCTGGACAAAATAACGGAGTGGGCAACGACATGGAAAATGAGGTTTAATGTGGAGAAGTGTAAGGTTTTGCACTTGGGGACTAAAAACATAAAAACACAATACACGTTAGGAGGGGAACCCTTGGGGGAATCAAAAATGGAGAAGGATCTGGGAGTCTTGGTTGATGATAGATTAGGCAACAGCATGCAATGTCAAGCGGCAGCTGCCAAAGCCAGCAGAATATTAGCATGCATAAAGAAAGGGATGTATTCCAGAGATAAGACTATAATCCTTCCACTTTATAAAACTCTGATCCGACCGCATCTGGAGTATTCTGTCCAGTTCTGGTCGCCAGTCCTCAGGAGGGATGTGTTGGAGCTGGAGAGAGTCCAGAGAAGGGCAACTAAACTGATTAGGGGATTGGAGGACCTTAATTATGAAGAGCGTCTGCAATCGCTCGATTTATTCTCCCTGGAGAAGAGACGCCTGAGGGGGGACATGATAGCAATTTATAAATATCTCAATGGGGATCTCAGCTTAGAAAAAAAAGCTGTTCAGTCGAAGGGGTTGCATGAGGACAAGATACAATGCGATTAGAGGAGAAGCGTTTTAACCTCAGGCAACGTGGGGGGTTCTTTACTGTTAGGGCTACAAGATTTTGGAATTCTCTACCACAAGAGGTGGTTTCTGCGGGAAGTATGGCGGCTTTCAAAAGACTCTTAGACGTACATCTCAAGGATCAGGACATTCAGGGCTATGTGAGATGATTACAGTCACACACACCTACACAAGTTGAACTGGATGAACTATTGTCTTTATTCAACCTCACCTACTATGTAACTTTGATACACTATAGACTGCCTTACCTTTTTCATTTGACTAAAAGCACACCTTGCAAAACTCATGGTATTCCCATTTATTAGCCCTGCACCCTTGTGGAACAATACTAAAATACAAAAAAAAAAAAAAAAGAAGCAGTGATGTTATTCGACCTTCCTGTCCGATCCTAGAAAAGTTGAGGATCCCAACTCAAATCTCACAAAAATGAACTTCCTTTTGCATAGTGCATTTTAATTAGATTTGGGTCAGCAGCTTTTGCAACAACTTCACTATCGCCTAAATCTGGTCATAAATATATAGATTTCTTTCAGCCTGTGGGGTAAATGAAAGGAATCTAAGATTCCAGGCCCAGCCAGCTGTCAGATTTTTTTTGACTGGATGAAGGCACTGGTCAGTCGACAAATCTCCATCATGCTCCCTCGTCATCAATCCTTGTAGAACAGAGCAGTTCTCATCCAAACTATGGTTTTGTTTTGTTTTTTGGTAAGCTTCAGTGTCAAAGGGGTGCTGAGCATACCTGGAATGATGAGGTCACTGCCCCATGTAACAATGCTGATTAGATCTTAGCACTAGGCTATGGGAGAGGTCAACCATTTTTCCTATCTGGGAGCCCCACAAAATCTGTTTTAAAAAATCATGTTTTATGCAGGGAGCATCTATGACGCAGGATTGATAGAGCACTATGGGTTTTCTAAAGAGGGCATTCAGAACAGTTGCTTTGCCTTCAGTCTCACTCTGTTTAACTGAAAAACTGAACAGAGCCCTCCGAACAGGTTGGAGGGGAAGGTAGATCGATGAGTTACAACTCCACATATTGTGTATTACTGCTGATCACACTGGTGCATAAAAAAAGGGTGACTATAATGCAGCCCAGTTCAGCCCTCAGAACAGAGCTCCTGTGAAACTTTATTAATTTAAGGCTTCCCTAAATTGCACAGGAGTATCGATATCTCCACTTTATAGAAAATGTTTTGTGGGACTTGGGTGACCATTCTCTTTTCTCAGTGAAAAGGGGGAAGAAGTTCTGGGCAGTAAAATTTTGGTCAGGCAAGTCACAAAAGAAGCAGTGATGGGTTCCAGTGGTAAAAGGGCTTGGAAGATGTCTCCTCATTATTTTGATTGATTATTTAGAGGGAGCAAAAGTTTGTGGACAACCATTAAAATGGAGTTTAGGTGTTTCCAGTGAAAAGTACTGTTAAATAGCATACAAAAACATTGCAGACAATTATGCACTTGCAACCTTGTGAAAACGGTTGGGGAAGGCTCTTTCCTGTTTCAACTATGATTGGGCCCCTGTGCTCCATAAAGACACGGTTTGATGAGATTGAAGTGGAGGACTCAAGTGGCCTGCACAGGGTCCTAACCTCAACACTAACAAATGTTTTTGAGATGAATTGGAATAATGATTACAAGCCAGGTCTTCTGTTCCAACACTGGTATCTCCTCTCAGTAGTTTTTTGGCTGACTGGGTGCAATTTTTCACAGACATTACAAAATCTTGTGAAAAGTATTCCCAGAAGAGTAGAGGCTGTTGTGGGTACAGATAGGGACCTATTCAATAATAATGGTGCCAACAGTTTTGATATGTGATGTCCATCAAACTCATAGGTGTGATGGTCAAGCGTCCACAAACCTTTAGGCCATGTAGTGTGTTCTTATGCTAGCATAATAAAAAGCAAATTCAATTTTTATAATTTCTTTTGACAAAATTCCTAAATGCATTAAAATAATGATAATTTTAACAAGGCTGAGGAAATAATAAAAATGACAGTTTTTCTCATGAATAAGCACCTAATGATACCCTAAACATCAATGATTGGGTTTTAGAGGACTTGTTACTCTATGTTTCCAGACTTTAGAAGCAGGTACATGAAGGTAAAGGGGACCATTTTATATTCCGGCTTCACCGCAAGGCAAAGATTAGAGGAAAAGCAAGACTGAAAACAAACCGCAACAGGCCACAAAAATTCTCATGTGCTTTTGAAGAAGAACATCAAGCTCTGGATGCTATCCAACTAAGTCCAGAGGCGTTTACAAAAGTAATACATACGTCATGTTTGACGAGAACTTTCATTCATATACCTGTAGAAGCCTCAAGCTGGATAAATGAATTTGCCTGGACACCCAACCCAGTTCCCTATTACATGGTTACAAATGATGGCATTGTAAAAAGTTGCTCTACTTTTAACACGTTTGATGATTGCATCAAACATATAACTCTGCAGAAAGTCATGTGTGTTATTTGGTCATAAGGCATATGCATGTACTGATTAAACAGCAAGTGCTAATTTCTGCACAACAGGGGCTCATTTCTATGTGCATGTGTAGAGTTGTGAGCATAGACACTTTATGATACGTGCAAGGGCAAGAATGCTCAAGTGCATAAGCATGCATGGGCATGCCCAGTGATAGGCCCCATGACCTATTTAATCCTGACATCTGCCTAGCCTCATTGCTGGATTGTCTTCAGTTCTGGTTCCTCCATTCTGAGTTCCAGAAAGTCAGCTTACCCAGTTACTGATTCAGTAACGCCTGACACCCCTCTTTGGATCAACCATGTCTGGACTTCTGACCACGATTCTGCCTCCTGACTTAGTACCTCACCGTCAGCACGTTGACGACTCCTACTACCAGGGGTGCTTGAACAGGAATTATGCTAAAGTCCATCCCTGTCATCTTACACTCCACAGTCTGGTATGTGACAGGGTAATTCACAAAGCATTCATATGCATAGCATATGCAGTTGCTACACAAGCAATGTTGTTATTCATTTTATTAAAAATTACCTTTCCTTTTCAAGCTGCAGCCGGTCTAATTTTCTTATTCAATGCAGTAAGGCAATTTAAAGGTGTTCTGTACATTGTTGCTATACAGAACACCCCCAGAAATGTATTTTCCTGCTTGTGTGATTGGCTCACTGATTTTCTCAGAAGTCTGCACTAAGATACAAGTCAAATTTTAGGCACCCCCTGTAACAGGAATTTAAGTTTTGGTAAAATACTTCTGAAGGGTTAAATACTTATAAACAGATGCAGACACTGCAGCTTTCCTCAATGGAACACAGAGAGTGCACAAGATGAATGAAAAAAACTCTAGTTCTACACAGCAACAAAAAGGTGGGAATATGCTACAAAGTTTGACAAACTCTCTGCAATGTACATTGTTTACCCAGCGGGGAATATTTTTTCCCCAACAAAAGTGGAGGTATTCCAAGTATTTACAAGTACATATTCTTAGGCAGTAAAATCAGCTTTAAACAAGCCATCAATGTCCTTTGGAGCTGCAGACACAGTGGAGCAATCTATCTTGTGTTCACAGCAGAAGTAAAGAAGTCATTCTTTCAGCAGCTCAGCTCCCTCTGTCCTTCCACTCAAGGCTGATTCAGCAGCCTGCCAAACTCCAATGCAAACACAGGAGCTAAGCTCCTAATGCTACATTCATACAGGCGGGCAGGAACAGATAGTTTGCTGGATTCAGAGGTGGCTGAATGTCGCATCTGGATGCTGCCACACTCATCTGGATGCTGCAACATGATAAACCGTGATCAGAAACCCTAGAGAAATGCCAACCCTAAATGCGCACTGTGAGTCCAGGGTCAATATTTGTATCTAACCATTTGGATGAGCGGGTACATGTGAACAGCTGTGGCTAGGAAATTATAATTTTAAGAAGGAAGCCAGAAAGAGCAGCCCCTATAATCTTCTCATACCGTGTACTTCCTGCCACTGATGACTTCCTCTAGAAAATGGTAGCTGTCAGACTTGCTTGGCTTCAGTACTTCCAAGTCAATAAAGAAGGGAAAGCATATAGCAAATAGGCATCACAGAAAAGTTCAAATTCCTTGTCCCTATGCATGTTCTTAGGCCTATGACTGACAGCAATAACATCAATGAAGCCAAAGTATCAGCATGTTCAGAAAAGTATTTTGGTCTGTATCTACATTGTATATACACTAATGTTCAGAATTGGGGCATATTAGAGTCTTTGCATGCAAAACACAATGCAGTAAGGGAGTATTCTGGTCACCTTATCACCTTTCAGTCCAGATTCTCCTGGGTTCCCCGGCAGTCCCTGTAAAAAATAAAGACATTTACATTTTTAAAAATGGGATGCTAATACTGGTCAGTTTAGTAGTATAGAAGGAGTAATTTAAAAAAAGATAGAAATGCAACACAGAAGAAGCTTGTGCCATGACTGCTCCTACCCTCAGAGTTTATACTTGGTCTTAGGCTGGTCATATACACATCAGTTTTCTAGCAATTTCATCTAGGTTTTCTTCCAGCAATCAAATGAATTTGCTATATATACAGTATCTCATAAAAGTGAGTACACCCTTCACATTTTTGTAAATATTTTATTATATCTTTTCATGTGACAACACTGAAGAAATGACACTTTGCTACAATGTAAAGTAGTGAGTGTACAGCTTGTATAACAGTGTAAATTTGCTGTCCCCTCAAAATAACTCAACACACAGCCATTAATGTCTAAACCGCTGGCAACAAAAGTGAGTACACTTCTAAGTGAAAATGTCCAAATTAGGCCCAAAGCGTCAATATTTTGAGTGGCCACCATTATTTTTCAGCACTGCCTTAACCCTCTTGGGCATGGAGTTCATCAGAGCTTCATAGGTTGCCACTGGAGTCCTCTTCCACTCCACCATGACGACATCAAGGAGCTGGTGGATGTTAGAGACCTTGCACTAGTCTACCTTCTGTTTGAGGATGGCCCACATTTGCTCAATAGGGTTTCGGTCTAGAGACATGGTTGGCCAGTCCATCACCTTTATCCTCAGCTTCTTTAGCAAGGCAGTGGTCATCTTGGAGGTGTGTTTGGGATCGTTATGTTGGAATACTGCCCTGTGGCCCAGTCTTTGGAGGGAGGGGATCATGCTCTGCTTCAGTATGTCACAGTACATGTTGGCATTCATGGTTCCCTCAATGAACTGTAGCTCCCCAGTGTCGGCAGCCCCAAACCATGACACTCCCACCATGACTGTAGCGAAGACACACTTGTCTTTGTACTCCTCACCTGGTTGCCGCCACACATGCTTGCCACCATGTGAACCAAATACGTTTATCTTGGTCTCATCAGACCACAGGACATGGTTCCAGTAATCCATGTCCTTAGTCTGCTTGTCTTCAGCAAACAGTTTTCTTTCTCTTGCTTTCTTGTGCATCATCTTTAGAAGAGGCTTCCTTATGGGACGACAGCCATGCAGACCAATTTGATGCAGTGTGCGGCGTATGGTCTGAGCACTGACAGGGTTAGGTTATAAAAAATATCCCAAGCTTTGAACATCTCACGGGGCACTGTTCAAACCATCATCCGAAAATGCAAAGAGTATGGTACAACTAAAAACCTACCAAGACATGGCCGTACACCTAAACCGATAGGCCGGGCAAGGGGAGCATTAATCAGAGAAGCAGCCAAGAAGCCCCTGGAGGAACTGCAGAGATCCACATCTCAGTTGGGAGAATCTGTCCACAGGTCAACTATTAGTCGTGCACTCGACAAATCTGGCCTTTATGGAAGAGTGCCAAGAGGAAAGCCATTGTTAAAAGAAAGCCATAAGAAGTCCTGTTTGCAGTTTGCATGAAGCCATGTGGGGGACACAGCAAACATGGAAGGAGGTGCTCTGGTCATACGAGACCAAACTTGAACTTTTTGGCCTAAAAGCAAAACACTATGTGTGGTGGAAAACTAACAGTGTACATCACCCTGAACACACCATCCCCACTGTGAAACATGGCAATGGCAGCATCATGTTGTGGGGATGCTTTTCTTTAGCAGGAACATGGCAGCTGGTCAGAGTTGATGGGAAGATACAGGGCAATCTTGGAAGAAAACCTGTTAAGAGTCAGCAAAAGATTTGAGACTGGGGCGTAGGTTCACCTTCCAGCAGGACAAGGACCCTAAACTTACAGCCAGTGCTACAATGAAAAGATTTAGATCAAGGCATATTCATGTGTTAGAATGGCCCAGTCAAAGTCCATATTTACATCCAATTGAGAATCTGTGGTAAGACTTGAAAATTGCTATTCACAGATGCTCTCCATCCAATCTGACAGAGCTTGAGCTAATTTGCAAAGAAGAATGGGCACAAATGTCACTCTCTAAATGTGCAAAACTGGTAGTAGAGATATACCCAAAAAGACTTGCAGCTGTAATCGCGGGAGTTCTACAAATGATTGACTCAGGGGGGCTGAATACAAATGCATGCCACAATTTTCAGATATTTATTTGTAAAATATTTGGAAAACAATTTATCATTTTCTTTCCACTTCACAATTATGTGCCACTTTGTGTTGGTCTATCACATAAAATCCCAATAAAATACACTTACATTTTTGGTTGTAACATGACAAAACATGTAAAATTTCAAGGGGTATGAATACTTTAAGGCACTGTGTACTTTCAACAAAATTAAACTTTTATTCTCAAAAAGAGATCCATCTTTGCCATTAAAAAAATGAACCTAATCCCATAATAAAGAAAAAAATTTCCACTGCATTTGTGAGGAAGGCTACGGGGCACCCAAGAAAGTCCAGCAAGCACCAGGACAGTGTTCAGGGTGCCCAAGAACGTTAATTCAGCTGCAGGATCAGGGCACCACCAGTGCAGAGCTTGCTCAGTAATGGCAGGGGGCAGGTGCGAGTGCATCTGCATGCACAGTGAGGCAAAGACTTTTGGAAGATGGCCTGATGTCAAGAAGGGCAGCAAAGAAGCCACTTCTCTCCAGGAAAAACATCAGGGACAGACTGATATTCTGCAAAAGGTACATGGAATGAACTGCTGAGAACTGAGGTAAAGTCATTTTTATGATGAATCCGCTTTCCTATTGTTTGGGACATCTGGAAAAAACCTTGTCCAGAGATGAATAGGTGAGTGCTACCATCAGTCCTGTCTAATGCCAACAGTAAAGCATCCTGAGACTTTTCATGCGTGGGGTTACTTCGCAGCCAAATGAGTGGGCCAGTCACAATTTTGCCTAAGAACACAGCCATGAATAAAGAATTGTACAAAAACATCCTTCGAGAGCTAATTCTCTCAACCACCCAAGAACAGTTTGGTAAGGAACAATGCCTTTTCCAGCATGATGGAGCACTGTGCCATAAGGCAAACGTGATAACTAAGTGGCTTGGGGAAGAAAACAGGAAATTTCCCAGACCTTAATTCCATTGAACTTGTGGTCAATCCTCAAGAGGCGGGTGAACAACAAAAACTCCAAGCATTAATTATGCAAGAATGGGTTGCCATCAGTCAGGATGTGGCCCAGAAGTTGATGGACAGCATGCCAGGGCAAATTGCAGAAGTCTTGAAAAAGGGTTAACACTGCAAATATTGACTCTTTGCAAAAACTTTAAGTAATTGTCAAAAATAGCCTTTGACACTTATGAAAGGCTTGTAATTACACTTCAGTATACCATAGTAACATCTGACAAAAAGATAAAAAAACACTGAAGCAGCAGACTCTGTGAAAATTAATATTTGCGTCATTCTCAAAACTTCTGGGCAGAACTGGACAGTCTATTTAACATGGTTTCCCATTGGTTTCTCCATTGAACTGACTTCAATGGAGTCGCAAAAAAAACACAATTGTTGCATTTTTTATGTGTTTTGTGTGTCCCCCCCCCCCCTTTAAAAACACTGTATACAACTGATTGCTAAGGAGCAGGCCAGCCAGGAAGCCCTCAGTCATCAGCTGAATGTAAAAAAAACAAATGTGAATTTTTGTACTTATTGTAAAATCTATTTCTCGGAGTTCATCGACGAACACAACGCCGCAGAACAAAAAAACATCTGGCTACGCCCATGGGCCATCCTCAGCTGGTAAATAACCACCCTCTCTGCTCTAGGTAATCAGTTTAGTAGCAAGCAGTATTAGAAGTATCAGAACTTCATAGAGGGGTGGGTGCTGGGTCCGTCGATGAACTCAGAGAAATGGATTTTACGGTAAGTACAAAAAAATCCAATTTTCTCTTTTATTCACCGACGGACACAGTGCTCCATAAATCATAACTAGTGGGACGTCCAAAAGCACTGCCAAAAGGAAAATGAGGGGTGGAGAAAATAACCCAAGACTAAACATAAGAGCCCTTAACCAGAACACAGGAGCCTTAACCGGGTCACAGAAGCCCTGTCTGAAAAATAAAGGTTTAAAGAAAAAACACCCCTCAAGAGTGAACAGCCCCTCAAACAGCAGCCTGTAAAACATTGCAGCCAAAAGAAGCATCGGCAGATGCCAAAGTATCTACCTTTTTTGTGAAGGTATGCACTGGCGACCAAGTGGCGCCATGCACACTTGTGATATTGAAGCCTGATGACAGAAGGCCCAAGAAGCACTCAGCGCCCGAGTAGAATGCGCCGTGACAGGGAAAGGTGGAACCTGACCTTTAATGGATTAGGCCTAAGTCCCCATCTGTCTGATCCATCTGTAGATGGTACCCGAAGAAGCGGCCAGCCCTTTTCTTGGTCCGTCCATAACTACAAAAAGCGATTTTGACCTTCAAAAAGACTCATTAGCTACCAGATATACCTGAATCACACGAACCACTTCCAAGGTATGCAAAGCAAATTCCTAGATCAGCCCTTGGGACAACTGGTCTTCTCTGATAGGAAGCCCCCAAGGGACGTTTACAGCTACCAGGATGATTGGAAGATCCTCGCTCTTGATTCCTCACAGGAACTGCGGAAGAAGCCTTAGCCGAGGAGGATACTGGCCTTACCGTGGCCCTTGGACGCCTGCCGCGTCTGTCAGAGGACCCCGTGACCTCGTCACGAACTTCAGTATCCTCCTGTAGAGTCAAACCTGCTAAAGGAGCTGCATGTAAGACTGTGCAAACAGAAATGTCTTAAACGTGGATTCCACCAGATTCAGAACCTGTATACCAAATGGGAGAGACAACTATCTTTGTCACAGCAGCCAGTGAATCACGGCCTGTGATCCCTGACGTTTGTGCAGAAGAAGGACCACCCTGGTTAGAAATAGAATCAGATCTAGCTAGATCAATTCCCTGGACAGAGATAGGGGGAACCTTAGGTAGTTCAGACATCTCCTGAACCTTTGCAGGAATTAAATCCACACAAGGAGACTCAGGACCTAAAAAAACCTGAAAAGAACAAGCAGTCACCCTTTCAGGGTACCCCCAAAAGAAAAATTTTGCGGATCTCCTTGACGCTCATCAAAGAAGTCCACGGGGCTGGAAACCAGCGAACATTTCTCCCCACTCCAATAATGGCTGAGGGAAGACTTTCATGCTGAAGGAGTCTTGTCTGCTGGTCCGGGGAAGCTAGCTCTAGGCTTACCAGACCATGGTCTGCACGCGCCTAATCACCCCTGCTGAAACAGAAAGTGTGGAAGGCACAGGAGCTGTATCCAAAGCTACATCACAAACAAACTGCAGCCCATGGACCAACTGGTAAATCAACATAAGCAGCGGAGATCTGCTCTACCCCCAGGCACTGGCGCAAAAGCTTGGCCCATTCAGTTAGGGTCTGAGACACCAGGGCTGAGGCAAAAACTGGCCGCAATTCCAAACCAGCCATAGTAAACATGCTGCGTGCCACAGCCTCTGAAAAGTTGGGACCCCTAGCACCTACGGTCGCCCGCCCTGCGCGCCAAGCTCTCCCAGCTGCCTTGGGGGTGAGGGCACCCCCACTCATCCGCCCCCATGGCGGGAGGGATAGTGTGGGTTCGGGGGAGGCGGCCGCCCACGCTCCCCACGTCCACCCTCGCACGCGATGGAAGACAAAAGATTAGCTCAAGGGATGACTTTCAATAGATCGCAGCGAGGTAGCTGCTCTGCTACGAATGATTTAGTACTGGGATCCCAACAAACATGCGATGCACTCTGGGAGAGAGGTGGCCCGGGTCCTTAAAGGACAGGGATTCCTCTACTGGCATCATGATTGCTTTATTCAACCTGGAAACAGGAGGGTCCACCACTGGTGGACTAGCCCACTTTTTCCTCAAAATGGTAACGTACAGCAAAACGTTTGGGGACCACAAAGATTATTTTGGTTGTTCTCATTCCTTACAGGAAAAAATGTCAAAATATGGCACATAAGGAAACATCTTTGGAGTACCATGCGACTTGTGCGTACCAAACGACACAGCCACGTCCATGGCTACATCAGCCGCATGCTTTATTTTTAAAGTCTCACGCACTGTAGTGATAAATGCGTCTACCATGCTGCCACCATGGAGGAATCATCCTCACTGTAGGATGGATCAGGGGGTGTGATATTAGGTCCCCCTGGACAGGGCGCGTCCACGGCGGCATCAGGCTTAGAATCAGATGAGACAGCCTGAGCAGGGGAAGGCGGGGGATGCTTCTTCCTGGGCCTTTGTCCACATGCCACTTCCACCCAGGACACTAAGGACTGCAGAACTGCCGTCAGTGCAACCATGGGAAGCTGGGGTTCCGAGGGACCTGCCACTTCCATGAGGGGGTCAGTGGGGGAGATGTGACCCTGAGGCTCCATAAGGAAAGGAAGACCTTGCAGTACAAAAACGATCTTTTGGCACCACTAAAGGATCCCCTCAAGGCTCAGGGTACCTATCAGCAGAAAGAGAGATAACAGGAAGAGGAAACTAAGGAGGAAGAGGAGGAGCTTTGGCATCCCACGAGGCTTCATTTGTCTCCAGCATCTCCCAAACTAAGGGAAAATGGCCCCCGTGTCATCATCCGGTTACACAAACATAGCTGCCAACTGGAGACCAGCAGACTAAGGGAAAATGACTAAGGGAAAATGGCCACCAACAGCTACAAACACTAAAGCATGCTGCCAGGATCTTTCCTGCACCCTCTGCAAGGGGACCCCCCCCCCCCTGAAGGAAGGACACACATTTAGGGATTTAGGGGAGACTCTACACTGGGACTCCCCTGCACTATACCCACACTCCAAACAGCAGGCCATGCACCTAGAGGTCTCCTGCACTGGGACCCCTCCAGACTACCAGGGCGTGACACGCACTATCCCAGGACCCTTACAGAGTGGGGATAGCGGGGTAGACCCCAGGGGTCTCTGCTGCATTTTCTGCCCTGGGACACCCACCAGACTGGGGGAAGCCCAGCTCAGTGAGGGATTTAAAGATCGGAGGAGGGAACCTGCAGGCAGGTCCGACATTCCATGGAGGTTACCTGCTTCCACCCAAAAAAAAAAAAAAACACCAAAAGGGGAGAGGGGGGACTGTACTTAAACTTCCATGGTGCGGGTTACGCTCCAGACAAAACTCTTCACCCCTGAAGTAGGGGAACTGTCAGCCAAGGGACCGCTGTGACTCAAACCCAAGCCCGGTCATACAGGACTCTGCGAGACGTTTAACTTGCGGGCCAGCCTCTGTCCGTGAGGCTATGTCGTGGCTGACCTAGTGCGTAGCTGCAGTCTGCACGCACTCGCTGGCTGGGCTGGGGGGACCACTGGATCTTGATTATCCAGCCCGTCGCCCAGCCCGGCAATTGTAGATGTCCCGGAGAAAAACAAAAAAGATCTAAGGAATGAGAAAGTTGCTAGGACCAGAGATTCCAGCCGGAAGCCTAGGTCCATACTCCTAACTAGACAGATTAAAACTGATAACCTAGAGCAGAGAGGGGGGTTATATACCAGCTGAGGACGGGCCATGGGCGTAGCCAGGTGTTTTTTGTTCTGCCTAGTCCTACTTCTGGAGGAGGCAATATAACCCACTAGTTATGATTTATGGAGTGCTCTGTCCGTTAATGAACGAAAATGAAAAAGGAATTGCAGGCAAAAAAAAAAAAAAAAATTGTGAAATAAAATTGCGTGGGGTTCCCCCCAATCCTCTCTCCCAATCCTCCCGGCAATGTCAGCTGGCGGCCCCGCCCCTTAGCTATTTAAGAAATGCCACATGGCAGAGCAGGCAGACCGCAGAAGTGTTCGTCATGAGCGGAGCTTTGTTTTGACTGACGATGGATCCACATTAGGGAACATTGTTTTTATTATTTTTAATTAAAGGACTTGTCAAAAGCTCTGATATTGTCTTTATTCACTTTTACACTTTTTTAGTGAATGGGTAGGGGGTACTATCTACCCCATGCTCATTCACATATGGGGGGTGGGATCTGGGGGCACCCTTTGTTAAAAGGGGTTTCTAGATTCTGAAAAGCCCCCAGCCTACAGACCCCCACAACCACAACCCTTGTGGGGAGGGTAAGAGGCTCTTGTCCTCAACATGGGGACAAGGTGCCAAACCCCCCATGTTGAGGGCATGTGGCCTGGTATGGTTCAGGAGGGAAAGGGGGTGGGGCGATCGCTTGTCTCCTCCCTTTCCTGACCCTCCATGCTCGAATAAGGGTCTGGTATGGATTTGGGGGAGGGGACCCCACGCCTTTTTTTTTTTTTTTTTTTTTTAGCATTGGATTACCCTCCAAATACATACCAGCAGACCCAAAGGGCTTGGTATGGATTTGGAGGGGCGGAACCCCATGTGGATTATTTCACACATTTTTTTGTCAGCAGTTTTTTTTTTTGAACCCCGCTGACAGCTGATGACTCATCGGTTGCAGCAGCCAGCTTCCCGGCCCACACCTTTGCAACCAGCTATATACTATGTGTTTAAAGAGAAAAAAACACACAAAATGCATGGAGACTCCAGCAAAAACACATCAAAAACATGGGTATAAAAATGCAAAGCGTGCCTGAAAAATGCATCAACCCCACAGATGTGAACCTAGACTAAAAGTCGTGACAGATTCAGTTTTGCTCACCTACCTTCAAACCTTTAGGTCCTATGAAGCCTATGACTCCAACAGCGCCCATGTCACCCTGATAGGAACAAAATCAGAGAGGTTAGAGACAAGGGCTACAAACATTAAAATGCATTTTACATTGACAGACAAGCATTTACATTCAGCAATTACCAGATATTTGTATTTAAACAATAGATAAATTATTCAATGTTATACATAAATTATTGAAATAAGCTAAAGTTTTACCGACCACACAGTAGGCAATCAAGGTGCTGACTTTTTTAGGTGACTTGCATAAAACAAAAAAAAAAAAAACTGAACAAGCTTCCACACCAGTACATACTCTCACATACACATTTATTGCAGCATTAAATAAAGCAAAGATGATGCACAAAGGACAGCCATTCAGATCAACCACTCAGAATACAAAGGGAATTCTCATTGGCTACTCTAGGTTTACTGCAATTTGCTCACCACTCTTTACCTTCATAATATTCTTTGCACATCATTCTTTAAGTAGAACTAATGGCATACATTTTTTTTTTTAACTAAAGAAAACAAAACATATTGTGGAGAGGCTGCACACCCCAATGAATCTAGAAAAAAAAGGAAGGAAAAGCCCCCAGGGGTCTTAAGCAGCAAATAACAGTAGGACTATAGATATATAAAATGTTTTATCTTTATTGGAGAATTATTTTAAAAAACTTCATAAGAATTGATCATATCAAACATCACAAACTGATAAAAAGCAAAGGACAATAATGAAACGGTTATCACGCCCAATAGAATTGACCCCAACACGTTTCGACCTGTACAGTAAGGTCTTCCTCAGGGGGTATGTTATATCCTATATGTGTGTAGCACCCTACAGGCAGGTTCTAGGTAAAAGTATAGTGGGCCTTGGCTGCCTAACAGCAGGGCCATGATTTCAGCTGGCTGTCATGTCTCCCTGGTGTGTCTGCTGAGAGGGGAGTCTCCCCACTGGCTCCATGAGAGGATTCTCATTGGACAGTGGAGGAAACCCAATCAGAGACACACTCAGGCCTGTATCTACCCCAGAAGGCAGATTCGGCCGCAGAGGATTCTGGGAGTGGGTATAAGTTCTGAGAGAACACATGACACAGCGTCTTTGGTGGGAAGCAGAGTCCCAGGAGGGAGAGTACGGCTGTCTCTCCTCATTTCAGAGGAAGCGGGTGTCTTGGGTGGCGGCCTGGGAATCCAAAGAGTGCGGAGCTGAGCTGCAGAGGGGATCCAGTGTGCCGAGAACCAGCGGAGAGAGAGGGTTTCAGTTCCAGGAAAGCCTACAATGGTCGTGAGTACTGTGGACTGTCCCTAGGGGTCTGCCTAGTGTCAGAGGGAACCACTCCGGAGAAGGTTATAGGGATCCAGGAGCCAGCTAGTGTAAAGGGGGTACCTAGTCAGAGGACCCTGAAGTATAAAGGGGGTACCAGTGGTTGGGCCCTGAAAAGTCAGTGTACAGTGAACAGAGTTATGAGTTGCAGCAGCACAAGCAGTGACAAGGAGCTACCTCAGCCAGTGAAGGGTTGGAGGGAGCTGTTCAGTGACTTTTGAGCTAAATCAAGTATCAGGAGTCAAGAGTTCTACAGTCCTGGAGCTTCTGAGCTAACAAACAAGTTAAAGTCGAGGTTCCAGCACTAATTCAGTCAAGCAGTATTTGCAAGGGTCAGGAAGCGCTGGTCGGCATTCAGCTGGCGCCAAGACAGCGCTAGTGAGCATTTTTTGTACAAAGTCCCAGTTAAGCCTAGAAGAGCCAGAGGAGTATCCCACTCATTCCCTTCTCCCATCCCCTAAAAACAATATAACAAAACAAACCAAAGATGCCGGAATGGTCATCGTCTCAGTTCTCACACCTGGGTTCACAACTTAAATGTGTTGGAAGTGTTACCGGTACTGATGGCAGACCCAATTATTAGAAATATTGCTACATGTGATAGATGACTAATAGCCAAAAAACACTTTCATGAGTACAGGGTGAGGATCCTCCCAAAAAGGTGGGACCTCCAATGTTCCCACAAGGGGTGAGTGGGACACACTGGCTTGCAAGGAGTCACAAATAAAGCTCACTGTGTGGGGACAAGACGTCTATCTATATCAAAATAGTAGTAGTGGTATCCAGTGATACTCAAAGGATGGTTATAGATAATCCAGGAGTGAAAGGAGCATTCCATCAACCAGCATTCCAAGACAATGAGACTTTTTTTTTTTATTTTGGATGGAGTTAAAACCTTTGTCAGGTTTTTTTCCAATCTGTACCCCACTGGGGAAATTTCCGTTCACTTCCTGTCGCATAGCCAAAGGAGGACGTGAGAGGAAGTGCTTTCAAAGTGAAAGAATCTCTGGATGTCACCAGAACTAGGATTCCAATTGGAACACTACAGGTGTTCTAATCTCCATTTATCCAGAACTTAAAAAAAAAAAAAAAAAACTTTTGCCTTTAGTTATGCTTTTACCTTTACAATAGTATTCAAACCTTTAAAAAAAATCTGCAGAACCACACGACTCCTCATGGGAAAAATAAACTCAGAAGGGCACATATATGAAGTATCAAATGACCAATTCTCAGAATAATTGCAGCTGAATGCACAACCTTTGCTATAAATTCCACATACAAACTGTCCCACTGTACACCCAGTGAGTTGTATTGCCATTGTTGTACCTGTATCATTCACTATATTTATATAACTGATCATATCTTGGCTGATACTGATTGATGATGAACTATTATTAAAAATAGGAAAATGTGATTGAAAACAATTTACTGATGGCGAAACACTGTTCCTTGTCTAAATCCATATTTACTATGGCGGATTTCGTTGGGCTGAATGTCGCTAGCTGGTTGGTGAATGCAGAGAAATCAAGGTACATGATTGTGCTTAAAATGTATCTCTCTTTAAAAGGAGATAAAAAGATGATATGGAGTTTTCTATGGACCAGGGCTACCACATATATCCAATTGTGCACAGTAATCTAGTGAACTTTAATGGCCCGGGGTACTGTATGCATGCTCAAAACATGTACAAAATAAAAATTATTTCACATGTTCCAATCTGCACCAATCCCTAAAATATAATGCAAATAAATACATATTTGTGACTTCAGTTCTGGGGAGCATCATGTACTGACCATAACAGATCTGTACAGTAAGCATCCTCCAGAGTCTACACTCCCTGCTTCTTCACATGGTTTGGATCACTGCGAGCAGGAAAGGTACAGGACTTTAACACATGCCCTGGCCCTCTGTTGCCAAACACATGCCTGGCCCCTGCCCTATTGGTCTCAGTACCTGAACACCCAATAGCCAGCCTCAGAAGCTATCACACTGATGTGCTCTGCAGAGTGCAGGAATCTTCTTTCATGGAATTTTTTATTTTTTTGCACAAATTATGCAGGGGCCACAGCTATAATCAGAGGTAGACTGTAGGTAAGGTGGCACTAAGTATGAGCAGAAGGAAGTATCTAGTACTTAATACAGGCCTGCTTTGAGCTGCCTACAAACACAAGAGCATATTGATCTGACCGGGAAACATCTGTATACCTCTAAACCCTCCATAGTGTCCCCTGGCTGAGCCTGCTTGTGGAAAGAATCAACTGGCAATTATGGCCCCCAAAGACAAGCTAGCATCTGACCAGTTCCCCCTTCATGCTCTTAACGCACAGACATAGTAATTTGTAGAATCTGAAAGTGTATGTTACCCAATGACAGTAAGAACAATGGTATCAATAATAAATGTATCAATGCATTTTAATGTACATTTTAAATGTGTGCGAGAGATTTTTTTTATATGCTCTAGTACATTTTGGATGGATTGCATTTTAAAGAGTAAGTCCACACAAAATTAATATTTTAGTTTTTGGTAGATTATGGAGAATGAAACCAACTGACAGTTTCTTACATTACTTGGATAATGGAAAAAAAAACTTGCAATTAAAGCGGGGTTCCACCCAAAAGGCAAAGAAGCTCTGCTTTTTTGCTTCCTCCTCCCCTCTGGCGCCACATTTGGCACTTTTCAGGGGGGAGCGGGTACCTGTTTTTGACAGGTACCCGCACCCACTTCTGGGTGATGTCGCTGAGGTGAGGTCACCCAGAAGTTCAGCCCACTACCCCTTCCCCCACTGCCGGGCCATTCACATAGCGCAGCGAGCGTTGCGCATGCGCAGTAGGGTATTGGCTGTGAGGCTGCAAGGCTTCACTGCTGATTTCCCTTACAAGGAATGCCGGCGGTTGCACCTGGGAGCTGATTGAAAAAAAAACCAGCTGGAGTGCCAACATCGTGGGATCCCTGGATAGGCAAGTGTCCTAGTATTAAAAGTCAGCAGGTATAGTATTTGTAGCTGCAGAATTTTAATTTATCGGAGTGGAGGGGGGCTGGAGCTACCCTTTAAAGTGAATGTAAAGTCAGAAGTAGTAAGAAATTAAACTCCCTGTAAGTTTTTTACCTTCTAGTTTTACTGGTGACCAATGTCACTGGGAGGGAGTTAGAACAGAAATAAAGGGAAAATCTTCCAATAAGGACATCTGTTCTAGTGACAACTGTCTAAAAAGGGATTTTCCTCTACTTTGAAGAGATTTGGTCTTACTTCCTGTTAAATCTATGCAACAGACAGTGAAAGGAAATCTCCCCATTGTTACACAACACAGGCAATGTTACACGGACAAATGTGAAATGTTTGTGAGATGGACTCCTGACACCCTGCCTGGATATCTCCGCCAGAGAGCTGCTTCTTCGCTGCTGGAACACAGGAACAAGGTATTATAGCTGGGAACTGCACCCAAGAACTAGACGACACTAGCTTAGGTGCAAACAGTAACAGCCTTTATTAAAAATTCACACATAATTTATACCACATAAAATCAGATAAGAGCTTGATCACAGTATCTTAAACAATGCCCACCCCAGACAGCCCGGCGCCTACATAGGTGTACATAAAAAACAGACACACTCACAAAATATAATAGTAATTCAGGGGCAAACACAAGGGAACAGTCCTTCAAAAAACAGGAAGTGTAACAAACAGGTGGATGTGGACAGAAAAGGTCCCTGCAGCCAGTGTACATGAAAACCCTCTTGGGGAAAAGGTTCCTTGTAAAACCCTCCTTAGTCCTGGGTCTGTAGTCGGTGGAAACGAGGCTGGCTCCTAGGCCCCTACAGCAATCCAAGTCACGGTGGTTCCCGTGACAGTTTGAAATACCGGTCGGTTTATCATTAGCTGGAACAAGTAAAAATTATTCTCTACATTAAAATTATCAGTGATAAGTGGGATGGTGATAATGGCTCTAGTATGGCCAATCTTGACAAAAATCCTTCAAACGGGGGCCAGATATGAAGATTCATGTGTATAAAAAGCTTAAAAAAAGCATCAAAAAGTCTCAGAGTCCAAAAACGCATATTATTTATGGTTCCCAAACAACAGCACAAAAAAGCCAACACCTTTTGGGGGCTCAAGAACCTTCCTCTTCTTAAAAGCTTAAATGAAATGCATAATCAGAAGGACTCAAAATTTGTACAAACCACCAAAGACAATTTTTTTGCTGTAGAAGGTTTAGCCTAAAAAAGTGAATCAGCAAAAGTGCAAAAAAGTTTATCGTTTGCTGTTTCCCATTGGGGGATTATTCTTCAGTTTTTATCCTAGATATCCAACAAAAGGTGGGAGGTAATCTCTATAAAATATGGGGATAGTTATCACCGGAACAGGACTCACTTCCTGGTTTGGTGTCAATTCTAAAACTGTTCACTTCCCATTACTTTCTGTCTCCATGACAGTGGTTCAGCCAACAACAATCCTGGACAGCATTCTAATTATTCCCAACTCTATCCAAATCAACAATAAAAGGGTTATTCCTATATATACACATTTTAGTCTTTCTCTACTCTTCCTAACCTACCTAAAATTGCTATGATTATTAAACTGTGCACATGGGAGATTTTTGCAGGTCTTAAAGAAAGGCAAGACACTTATGTGGTCAAATAACTGAGACTTTAAGACTATGCATTCAGTTTAAAACTGTTGCAAAGATTGGCCCTTTCTCTCACTTGGCCCAAACATTTCAGTATTAGCATAGTACCTCTAGCATTCTTTCATATTGTATTTAAAGGGTTACTTTAAGACAACCTCAGCGTGAGTTTCCTGTGGTGCAAAAGGTAGGTGAGGTCTTTAGCTATTATTTTATCTGCACAGGAGATCTTCCCATCTGAGTACAGTGGCTTGAGGCTGGGCTTGGAGCCAAGGACAGCAAGTTTCCTGTAACTAGCTGAAAGAGCTTTCTATGGCCAGTGTAGAAAGGTGCTCTTGTCTGTTAGATACCTGGCTCTACTGTCGCTAACTACAAGGATCTGAAGTGCACAAGGAAGGGGCCACAGATCAAAGAAACAGGAGACGTGCCCCTTCATTTTTCAACAAGCCTGGGACAGATATAATCAGAGGTCCGAGTATTGTGCTCGAGACTTGATCTACTGAGAGGCAAAGGATCGTCTCAATGAAGGAAACACAAAAGGCTATTTACTAGGCTTGTGCACTCCCAGCTGTGATATTATTTGCATCAATAAAACTAAACTGTGCTACTTTACCCCCTCTGTGGCTGCCGGTGGGAATGTTCTTTCCTGCACCAAGCTGGCTTGGACTGTTTTTCCAAGTAAATAAATAAAACATTTCTGCAACAAGAAGGCCCTTATTTTACAAGCTTTTGCTTTGGTCCGTGACACTATTCTTCATGTTATGGATCTAGAGCAGTGTTTCTCAACCTTTCTTCAGTTGTGGCACCCTTAACAATTCTGCAAAATCTCGAAGCACCCCATTTTAAAATGTAAAACAAAACCCTAAACCAATAGTTTTACATAACACAGCAACATCCATACACATGGGCCATCCAACATTAGAAGTGATTTATTCCTCCACTATTGCAAACTGGTACAGCCTAGTATTCTAAGGTTTCTCTTCTCCCTCAGTTTCTTTTCTTCTATTTGCTAATGTGACCCTAGTGCTGATGGAGAAGGGATGAGGAGGAGTAAAAAGGTATGCTGTGCAAGCACCCGTCATTCGTGAGGTCACTGGTTGTCAGGGTACCAAGTGGCTTGACCTGCACAGTGCCTAGGGTTGTCAGGGTGCCAGTGGCTTGACCCGCACAGTGCCCAGAGCCACGGCACCCTGGTTGAAAAAGGCTGATCTAGAGTACAGACTTTTTAGAAATGTCTTTACGGAGTGCCTGCCTTACCAGCTCATCACAGAAGCTAGCTCATAGAAGCAGGACAGCGAAGGCAATAGGAAGGATAAATGAAAGTCAAACAAGGCAAAAGAGGTGGGCCCCTGGAATTATTCATATGAAGGGGTTCCTGCATTAGTGGGTAGTGCAGGAAAAGCAGGACACCCAAGTCAGCTACAATATACATGTTGAATGCAATATGAAAATAGCATTCATGTGGCTGAACGGATACTCTTTTATTAATGTAGTGTGAGATGGCTTTACCCTATAAGGCCACCATAATGAGCAGAACACCAAAACGCAATATGCCCTGATTAAACCACAATATACAAGAGCCTTCATCATGCCAAAGAATGGTCTCTACTGCTTTGGGATTAAATACACAAACAATGATACAGGAAACACACACACTTATTTGATTATACTACAATGGCAAAGCATGCATGCAAAAAGAGTGCGTGATGGAACATTTTAGTTCCACGGATCAAAATTTCCAGAAAAAAGTGGTCTACTGCAAAGATCTCATTACTAAAAATTTACAGAAAGCAAACAATTGACTTGCAATTGTACATTTTTTGAGACATACTGCTATGGCAAATAAGGACATTCCAGTGACAAAATCTTTGCTCTAGTATATTTCATCCTAGGAAGGCCTAATCTTTGAAATACAGCATTCCGTCACAAAAGAAATGGGTATGGAAACATACGGGTGAAGCCTAAAGAAAGCAGTGCTGTTTTCAGGGCATGTTAGGGTTAAAGTTACATGGAGATTTACCAAAACTGGCGCACACAGAATCCAGTGCAGCTGTGCGTTGTAACCAATTATCTTTTAGGTTTTATTGTCAAAGCTCTGGATCACACTGCTGCAATTTCTCATGTGATTTGATGCGATGTGCGACACAGAAAGTGGCATGACAAGTAAAAACACATTCATTTCAATGGGTGCCATCTTAATTGCTGCAACTCAAGAGACTCAACTCCTTGCGACATGAGAGCCATAGACTGTTATGTTAAAATCACAAAAGTCACAAGGAAGTGGAATCTTTGTCTTATCTTTGTGACTTTGGCTGCGACTTCAGAGGGTTTTGTAAGTTCAATATGTGTCACACTCTGTATTGCTATGATCCTAAATTGCAAAACTTCAATGTTGCATGAAAGTCGCAATGCAGTCACATGAAAGGTCGCATGGCTTTGGGGTTACAGCAATGTGAACTGGGTCTGAATTGAATAGGCTGAAGTTAGAAGCGGATTGTTAATGAGAAAGCCACTAATGGTGAGCACATTAGCCACCTATCCACAGCTTAGTCATGGTTTAGGAGAATGTGCTAGCACAGTTCATAAGCAGATACACATTTAAAAGAAATCTGGAATTCACTCCAACACTTCACCTTTATTGATCCTTCATGCAAAACACATCACAGACATTGCGGGGTACAGTAAAAGTTAACACGTTTCGCACTGACTAGCGCTTACTAATAACCTTAGCTGTACCCCACACTGTCTAAGGTCTTTTGCATGAAGGATCGATAAAGGTGAAGTGTTGCAGCGAATAACGATTTTTATTGTTTAGAAGCTGATTGGATAAAATGCACAGCTGCACCAGATTATGGGTGCATCAGTTTTAATAAATGTCTCCCAAGCACTAGAGTTAAAGTGTGAGGGGGGGGGGGGCGGGGGTTGTTCTTTAAATCATCTGTCAAGCAATATGCACATCCACATGACTGATACAAGTGAACTCATGCTGTCAGGTGAGACCTAATTAAGAGGCTTAAGTTAATATTGTATTAAACAAGGGAAACTGTAAAGCAACCTCAAAAAGGGAAAAATAGACCAGAATTCAGCGATAGATTTTATATGGCAGACTTGGTGGGTCACTAAAAACAGTAAACGGTACACCGTTATAAGAGTTCCACACAGACTCTGGCTTTCTGCCTCCTGTGGAATACATGGACAACTACAGGGCACACACTCCTGATCTCCAGCGTGCAAAGCCAGGGACGCTGCATGAGAGTGTAACTTCCAACAAGCCTCCTCTTTGTACTGGCTCATATAAAGCCCCCTTCAGCCCTCTGTTTATCCAGGACAGACCCCAGCTATTTACAACCACACGAGTTTCACATTACACCGCCTGCTGCCCTTTAATAAGATTTCTTTCGGAAAAAGCCATCTGCGGACAGCCATGGACTCGGACGGGCGCGAGCTGGTGCCGGCAGCTTTTGTGTTAACTGCCATCACAGACTGACAGGGAAAGGGTTAATGCAATTCTCTACCTTATGCCAATATTTATGAAAGGGGGACTCTGTGCCTTTAATTACCATAAGTACGAATAGAATGAAACGATAATTTGCAGAAGTAACAACATGTGTTAATGACTGCACAAAGCTCATTGATTGCCATGTTTATACACTGTGAAGTTAAAAGAGGAAAAACTTTTTCTCTTTAAACTTTAGCCACCTCCCTGTGAGTTTGTTTTACTTTTTCAGATGAATTCAGGAAATGTTTCATATAGGAGCATAGTACAGGTAAGGAAAAATACCTTGAAACCGCTGACCTCTGGATGAAAAGGTTAGGTGCCTAACTGTTATACAGACCCGCTGGACAAGGGGCAGCCCGTCCATTGGGGGCGCAGTGGCCCCGCCTCCCCATCCATGCGTCCGGCCCCCTAACCAACATGCAGGGCGCCGGATGCATGGATTCCAATAAGGGATTTTTTTTTGAACCACGTGATTAGAGACAGAGGCTCTAATAGGCTTCAAAAAAGGGTGGGCTCAGGGCGCAGAGCACTGCGCCCTGAGCCCACCCAGGTGTGTGACAATAGCGAATTAATATTCACTATTGTCACACTGACTCTCCTCCCAGCCAATCAGGAAGAGGGTTGTGAAGCCCCTTTCCCGATTGGCCAAAAGGAGAAGCGATCTGACTGGCCATTGGTCAGGAAGAGGCAGAAGAGACATGGCTGGCACATTGGTTTGACGCCCCCCCCCCCTACCCGAATTACCGAGCACCAGCCGCCACTGCGCTGGACTAAATATTTTCTAAATCACTGAAAGCAACTATGCAGGTGAGAGAAGTCAAAGAATAAAAGTATACTAGTTCTGCATCAGTGACTTATTATATGAAAGAAAAAAGGGTTAAGCACGAGTCAAGGAATACCCATTTTCAGGGGACTAGTTCAGCAATGGCAGCCTCTACTTGTAAGAAGAGTAGAGGAATGGTCGCACATCCCATAGGATGCAATCAAAATGTATTAATAAAGTAAAAAAAGCACAGGATGCAACAGGCATCATGCAGGGGACAAAAGGATGTTGACCATTGTTTTTCCTTGCAGCAAAACAAACTAGAGCTTCACAATCCCTTTCTGGTGCCTTAACGTGGTATTGATAAGACAACTTTAATGACTTTCTAATAACATACATGTCTGGCTACTGGAAGAACTGGTATTATATATTAAAATGATTTACCTTCTCAGGCAATCTGTATGTGAGCAGCCATTTATCAATCCATATTCTACAGCAGGGATTCCCAAACTACGGCCCTGCAGCTGTTGCAGAACTACTCTTCCCATGAGGCATTGTAAATCTGACATTCACATACATGGCTAGGCATATATAGGAATTGACGTTCCTGAACAACTGGAGGGCCGTAGTTTGGGAATCCCTGTTCTACAGGATGGAAGTGTTCATCACATGTGCCACTATTGGTTTTTCTGTCTCATGTCCCATCTATGGCCAGCCCGAGTTGTGACTTTTGTGCTGCGAGTAGATCACCTCATACTGATAGCAGAGGTAAACAACAACTGGCCCCACTGCAGTTCAAGAACTACAGGTCCAAGCTTATTCTGGAAGCAGTGGTTAGCTATCTTTGGCTCCTTATGAAATGGAAAACATTCTAGAATGATCTTTAGAAAAAAAGGCTGTACATTGATGGGTATTTTTCGATCAGCCAACAAGCTGACTAAAAAAAACAAACTTAAAAATGGATACCCCCATCCACACAAGTAAGATGGATAGAGGAATCATCCCTGCGTTGTTAATGTATTCTGAGAGCAGGGATTCTTCCACTGTCAGAATACACTGATCAGCACTGCAGCTGCTGAGCGAATTAAAATTTTCCAACAATCCCGCTGAACAAAAGTCAATAGTTAGACTGACTTCGGTGTGTGTGTGTGAACGGCCATAGATGGATCAATATTCGGCCAGTCCCTACTGAACCGGCCAAATTTTGATCCATCCATGGCCAGCTTAAAGATATATTTTGGGCTTTACACCCGATTACAATGTAAGGCACAAAAATGTATGTTTCTTTTAGAAGTCACTATACAAAAGTTTCAATAAAGTAAATCAGTTCTAGGCAACTGCAGGTACAGTAGATATAAAAAGTCTACATATCCCTGGTAAAATGTCAGGTTTCTGTGATGCAAAAAATGAGACCAGGATAAATCATTTTTCCCATCATTAATGTGACCTATAAACTGTACAGCTCAATTGAAAAACAAACTGAAGGGGGTGAAGTAAAAATAAAAAAAAAAATAAAAAATAATGTGGTTGCATGCGTGTGCACACCCTCTTATAACTGGGCATGTAGTGGTGTTTAGAATTAAGCAATCACATTCAAACTCATGGTAAACAGGAGTCAGCAGGGCTGCTGATAAGGCAGTACAACCAGTCCTGTTGTACTAGACCCAGGCCCCATCAGCTAAACAGGAGGGCCCTGGGTAGCTTCATTGCTCATTTCTGAATTAATACATTGCTTTTACTAGACCACAACCCCAATCCTACTTGCTTACCAGGGCTTAAATTACATTTCAGTGGGCCCCATGAGGTTAAATGTGGGGCCCAGGAGGTGGGGTGTAGGCAGATAAAGTCAGTGCTGCTGTTCCGCTGCACCCCAGGGAGGGTGGGTGGGGTGTAAGCGTGGTTGGGGGGGCCCCGTCAGGAAGGCTGTACGGGGCCCCATGATTTGTAACAGCTGCCTTGTGAGTCAGGAAACACCTGCCATAATTTAAAGTGAATCAGATTAAACCCAAATAAAGTTCAGCTGTTCTGGTACTGACATTTTCTTGCATCCTACAGCAAAAGTCACGGTCCGCAGAGGGCTTCCAAAACCTCAGAGGGATCTCATTGTTAAAAGGTATAAGTCAGCAGAAGGGTACAAAAGATTTTTCAAGGCATTAGATATACCATGGAACACAGTGAAGACAGTCATCATCAAATGGAAAAAATATGGCACAACAGTGACAATACCAAGAACTGGACGTCCCTCCAAAATTGATGAAAAGACAAGAAGAAAACTGGTCAGGGAGGCTGCCAAGAGGCCTACAGCAACATTAAATGGGCTGCAGGAATATCTGGCAAGTACTGGCTGTGTGGTACACATGACAACAATGTCCCGTATTCTTTATATGCCTGGGCTATGGGGTAGAGTGGAAAGACAGAAGCCTTTTCTTACGAGGAAAAACATTCAAGCCCAGCTAAATTTTGCAAAAACATAATCTGAAGTCTCCCAAAAGCATGTGGGAAAATGTGTAGTGGTCTAATGAAACCAAGGTTGAACTTTTTGGCCATAATTACAAAAGATATGTTTGGGGCAAAAACACCACTGCACATCACCAAAAGAACACCATACCCACTGTGAAGCATGGTGGTGGTAGCATCATGCTTTGGGGCTGTTTTTCTTCAGTTGAAACAGGGGCCTTAGTCAAGGTAGAGGGAATTATGATAAATAAGAAGGCACAACCTTCTAAGTGTATCTGTTTATTCTTACAACACATGTAATAAAATGGATTTCACTCACACAGTGTGGAGATTGGGCTAGCAAAGTTGATTGTCCTCCTCCGGATGTGCAAGATGACAATCGCGGGGATCCTGTAGATGTATCGGGGTCCGCTTCCTGCTGAAAACTAGAGAGCAGACAAATGCTTGTCTGTGTGTGGTGGGCAACTCTGGGACTCCAGGAGTGGAGTAAGCCCTGAGATGGGAAGTCCGGAGACGTCAGCAAAGTGTGGAGATTAGACTGTCACAAGAGGAGAGAACGGTGCAACTGTGTGCAGTGGCCAGCCGTGACCAGGCTGGCATGCAAGCCAGAAGAGAGCGGGATCAACCGGCGTCTAGCCATGATGATGTCACACAGTGGGCGGTGAAGTGGGCAGCAACATGTTTTGGAACCTCCTAGCTCCTTCGTCAGACCAAATCTGACCTTCAATTGCTAGAGGTTCCGATACCCTCATAAAGGAAGTGCTGCAGCAGTCAATAAGTGAAACTTTTCTTGGGATTTCCCAATAGACTCCTACAGACTTCCACTCTCTTCCTAGGAACAGGCCTTTGTATTGGGGTTTATCTAAATATACTGTTTGCACTGAGAGTTTTTTTTACTTTTTTAGAGTAAATTATGAAAAGTTTCAAATACCAGTAAATATTGGCACAAAACCTTCAGGCTTCTGCTAGAAAGCTGAACATGAAAAAGAACTTCAACTTTAAGCATGACAACGACCCAAAGCACACATCCAAATCAACAAAGGAATGGCTTCAACAGAAGATTAAAGTTTTGGAATGGCCCAGCCAGAGTCCAGACCTGAATCTGATTGAAAATCTGTGGGGTGATCTGAAGCGGGCTGTGCACAGGAGATGCCCTCGCAATCTGACAGATTTGGAGCGTTTTTGCAAAGAGTGGGCAAATATTGCCAAGTCAAGATGTACCATGCTGATAGACTCATACCCAAAAAGACTTGAGTGCTATAATAAAATCAAAAGGTGCTTTAACAAAGTATTAGTTTAAGGGTGTGCACACTTATGCAACCATTTTATTTTTATTTTTTTTTATTTTTTCTTCTCTCCAACAAAAAGACTTCAGTTTGTTGTTCAACTGAGTTGTATAGTTTATAGGTCACATTAAAGGTGGAAAATTTCTGAAATTATCTTTGTCTCATTTTTTTACATCACAGAAACCTGACATAATAAGTGGGGTGTGTAGACTTTTATATCTGCTGTATACACCCTTTTGCTGTGGGAAATGAGACTGGTCTTACCTCTTGAACTAGAGCACAGGGCCCACTAGAGGACACCGGCCCTCAGACCACCCTCATGAAGTCGGTTTCTGATTGTTTGGTCAGGGACATTCACACCAGTGGCCTGCTGGAGGTAATGTTGTAGGCCTTTGGCAATGCTCATCCTGTTCCTCTTTGCACAAAGGAGCAAATACATGTCCTGCTGATGGGTTAAGGGCCTTCAACGGTCCTGCCCAGCTCTCCTAGATTAACGTCCTGTCTCCTGGAATCTCCTCCATGCTCTTTAGACTGTCCTGGGGGACACAGCAAACCTTCTGGCAATGGCACGTATTGTGCCATCCTGGAGGAGTTGGAATGCCTGTGCAAACTCCATAGGATTCAGGTATCGCCTCATGCTTCCAGTAGTGACATTGACCCTATCCAAATGTGAAACTAGTGAAAAACAGTCAGAAAAGATGAGTGGGGAAAATAATGTAATTTGCCTCCACCTGTAAAACCATTCTGTTTTGGAGGTGGTCTCATTGTTGCCCTATTTTTAATTTCATTTACACCAAATCAGCTGAAACTGAATACCAACCCCTCTCTGCTACTTAACTGACCAGATCAATATGCCAAGAGTTTAATTGACTTGATGCTATACTCTGATATAAAAAGGGTTCCTTTGATTTTTTTGAGCAGTGTATGTGGTCCTCCTACTTTGCAGAGCTACAATTTCCAGCATACTCCTAACCAAAGGTCCTCAACCTGTTGGACATATATTGCAGGGTGTACTTCTCTTCAGTAAAGTGTATTCATCAGGGGAGTGCTCTAACAAAAGATAAACTGTAGACCTGAGAAAGTTTTTTTTAAATATTTAAAATCATAAAATGTATACTGGAAAAAATTTAGACAACTGGGAGTTCTTTGCAAAAAATGAACACTAATCAAAATTTAGATTGGGGGGGTCTTAAAAACTGACTTAGCGGAACATAGTTAAATAGAATCAAGAAACATAACTCTGGGTCATCCTTCGAAAGATATCTTGCTGTGGATAGCTATGAGTCCTAGCATGTTTTGGAAGGCTGTACAAACGGTTGCACCTCTGCTGTCGTAGCGGTGTATTTTAGAGAATAATTAATCTGGCTTGGTAAAATTGTTAGTTCCATCTACAACCATAGTGAAACAATTTTTGTTGACCCATTCTGAAATATTATATATTGCTCCTGTCTATTTCTATTGCTATTTCCTTTACTGGAAAACCCCCTGGATACCCTTTGAACTTTCACCTTTTTTATAGCAAGCTCCTGTTATATGCATGTAAGGAAAGTCTGCATTCCCTAATTGTACTAACCTTTGTCCTCTCTACTGGGTGGTCATGTGGTTTATCGCTTGCCCTTATGTAAAACTTCTTCCTTAGCTGCACCAACAACCTGACCAACTCTATCTTCAGCATGTGTGTTTTTATCCTGCCAGGAATAAGACTCTCCTGTGTGCTCTAATAAGCCTTGACACACACCTCAAAGTGATCACATTGACAGTTCCATGCTGCTGAGGTTAATTCTATTAACAACACTAATCAGAAGTCATGAAATAGTTTAGAGGTCTGTTTAACATATGGTCAAAAGCGGTCAATCACCCGACTTCAAAACCGTGCTGAACAATTCCGCTTATACGCTCGTACTGGCCAAGTGAGAATGTATATGCACTGTGCCAATTCCTCTGATGCCAATCTACTCTCAAACGGCCAAGGTAAAATACAACCCGGCAACCTCCCAAAACAGACAGCTAGAGAGCCTGAAAATGTCACATAGGGCTAAGCCGCATTTTTGTGTCCTTTTTATTTACAACAGCAACCCAAATACACTTTTTTGCACCTTGGCAAGGCATTTTGCTAAAATGATGTTTCATTTTTCTTTTTTTTTTTAGGGACTGCAGACAAAATCAGGTGGCCTAACTGAACCCAAATGTAATGTTTTTATCCATTTCCTAATTCAAGCAAACCACATGGTACTGTGTAAGCAAGACACAACAGGCACCAAGACACCGAAGGTTCACACAAGCAATTGTCTGTAAGGTTTGTGTATTCAATCACCCTGGTCCGATTATATAGTGATGTTGTATTTCAAGCAGCCACCTTTTCCTTAAGGTCAGTGGTCCTACAAGTTTTCAGATGCCTGCAGGACTTGAACTTTGGCTCTGAGTGGAAAGAGGAGGAAAATGTACCACAGGCAGTAGTAGGTAGAGATGACTGCAGCAGAGGTAGCAGACAAGAGAGTACCCAGTAAACATAGCCAAATGTAATACTGACTGATAATATAGGAGCCCACTTGATCAGTTAGGAAAAATAACAATCCCTGGGCAATGTGTGGTGATGTTTAACCACTTATGGAGTGGAAGATTTTCCCCCTTAATGATCAGGCCATTTTTTGCGATTCAGCACTGCGTTACTTTAACTGACAATTGGGTGGTCGTGTGATGCTGTACCCAAATAAAATTGATGTCCTTTTTCCCCACAAACAGATTTTTTTTCCGTGGTATTTGATCACCTCTGCGATTTTTGTTTTTTGCACTATAAACAAAAAAAAGAGCGACAATTCTGTCAATTCTGCGACATTTCGGCGGACTGATCGGACACCTTACTGACATTTTTGACACTTTTGAGGGAGACAAGTGACATTACTACAGTAATCAGTGCTAAAAATATGCACTGTTACTGTACTAATGACACTGGCAGGGAAGGGGTAACACCAGGGGTGATCAAAGGGTTAAATGTATGCCTAGGGGGTGTTTTCTAACTGTGGGGGGGAGATGGGCTTATGAATTCAACACAGGTACCTGTGTTCCTAAATAGGAAGAACACCGCAGCCCTGTGTTGATAGCCGACAGAACAACAGTCTGCTGTGTTTATAACAGCAGACCGCCGCTCTGTGTCCACGGGGAGCGATTGCGGGTGCCCGGTGGCAATTGCGGCCACTGGCCCCGCAGATCAGCTTCCCAACTGGCAAATAGGTGCACGCGCCCCCACTATCGCTCCTGCGAAGCATCATACTGGTATGGCATTTTGCAGGAACCTGACAATGTATATCTGATATATATGCCAACCAGCCGTATATCAGATATAAGGCGGCTGGTTGGCAAGTGTTTAAAATGGGTGCCACAGAGACAGAAAGCCAACCAGTGCTGTGGTCATCAAGCCATCTCCCAGTAGCAGCTGTGAACAGTCAGTCACAGACTGCCGTGAGGCAAGGCTGTACCTAATCCCATTAGCAGGCAAGCTTTCTGGCTATCTGACAACACCCTCCTCCTAAGGGAGACCATCCAGAGCTATTTTTTTCAAGATGTGACTGATGGAATCTCTTTATCAACCATTGAGCATGAACGCAAGCTAGAGCTCAGAATGTTCCTTAGGCTGTAACCCCTTCAAATAGACATGGTCTTCAAGAGAGCACCTGACCCATTTAGAGTCCATAATCTTTTGCACCTCCTATTCTTCTTGACTGTTCACGAGTACTTGAGCACTAGAGCTTGAGAGGTCATGGATGTCAAAGGGAGCACAACTTTTATTAATGAGACATTAAATATATTAGGTATCTCTGAGATGGAAAAAAAAACAAAAAAAAACAAGAGTTAGGCTTATTCGTAACTTGGTTTCTAGGAGTCGTCCAGGACAGCATAGGAGAGAAGGCTCCACACCTGGAGGCAGGAAACACAAATCTTAAATACATAAAGGGTGGTCACCATCCCTCTTTCCCAGTCTTTTAATCTGGGAACTTCCCTGGAACGGCTTCTGAAACAACAAAGAAAACATGCGTCCAAGGTCATAACAGCATATAGGGAGGGAATCCCTGCTGTGCTGGACGACTCCTAGAAACCGAGTTACTGGTAAGTCTAACTCTGGTTTTCTCCAGTTGTCTGTCCAGGACAGCATAGGAGAGGATCAACGAGAACTTACCAGATTGGGTGGGGGGACGACTACCGCCTGGAGAATCTTTCTCCCGAACGCTTAATCCTGCGCTGAGAGAAGGTCTAGTCTATAATGCGTAACAAACGTCAAGTAGGGTCGAGCTGATGTTGCTGCTCGGCAAATCTTTTCTGGTGCCGCCCCAGCTCGCACTGCCCAAGAAGCTGACAGTGCCCGCGTGGAGTGAGCCCTTGGGGAAAAAGGCCATTCCTTCTCCAGAATTTTATAAGCTTCCACAATTGCCTGTTTGATCCACTGGTCGATTGTGCCCTTCAAAGCTTGAAACCCCAATTTTTGCCCAAAATGCAAAATAAATAGGGTATTCACTTTCGTAATGCCTTCGGACAATTCCAAATAACGCAAGACACAGTCCCTCACGTCCAGTTGGTGGAAATCTGCTTCTTTAGGATGTACAGAAGGAAGGCAAAACGATCTCTTGTGGAATTTAGAGGCCATCTTAGGGAAGAACTCCAGATCCCTACGCATTACTAGTCTGTCCTCAAAAATTTGCAGGAAAGGCTCCTCAATAGAAAGTGCCTGCACGCTGTATCAACAATAAACAAGAGGATAGGGTCTGGATGTCTGTGCATGTGAGCATTAACAAACCCCATCTTCAATTTATCAGGCTTTCAGAGCTTAAGAAGGCAAGACACAAGTATTACCACTTTTTTGGGGCAAGAATCTAATAAATGTTATGATCGTGGAAAAATTGACTGTAAAAATTGTCAAAGCCAGTGAAGTGCTGGATTGTCTTCAAGTCCTGTGGTTGTGTCCACTGGAGGACTACCTAAACCTGGTCTGAATCCATGAATATTCCAGTGTGAGAAATGAAATATGCAAGGAAGGGAACCAGAGACTGGTGAAAAAATTGGGTTTTTGACTTACCGTAAAATCCATTTCACTGATGTTCATTGACGGACACAGCTTCTGGTATTCATAACCATTGGGTTATACTGCCCCCTACAGAAGTAGGACACTAGGAAAAAAATAATTCTGGCTACATCCATGGGCAGTCACAGGGGGTATACTCCCTCTCTCTGCTATAGCTTTATAATAGTTTTGTTACAATCAGTGTCAGGAGACTAAACTCCACAGAGGGGTGGGTGCTGTGTTCGTCAAAAGACATCAGAGAAATGGATTTTAGGGAAAATCAAAAATCCCATTTTCTCTTTTGTTCATTGACGGACACAGCTCCTGTCATTCTTGCCCATTGGGACGTCCCAAACAGTGTTAAACATGAGAGGTGAAAACAACCAAAAAATTAAATTCCCAAGGCTAAACATTAGCCAACCAGGCGAAAGGAGCTCAACTGGAGCCCACATGAAAAAAACAATACACCCTCAAGGAGGATCAGGTCCTCTTAAACAGCAGCCTGCAAAACCTTGTGGCCGAAGGAAGCATTCGCAGATGCCAACACATCCACTTTAAAAAACTTTTGTAGAAGTCCACCGACGACCAGGTGGCTGCAAATCTGCGTCACTGATGCCTGATGATGGAAGGCCCAAGAGGCACTAAGCACCCTAGTAGAGTGCGCCTTGACAGGGAAAGGAGGAACCTGACCCCTGATGGAAAAGGCCTAAACCACCATCTGTCTCATCCATCTGGAAATAGTCGCAGAGGAAGCATAGAGTCTGACTTCCTGAAAGACTCCGTAGCTGGCAGGTAGACCCTAATTGCCCGGGACCACATCCAAGGCAAGGCAAGGCGATTTCCTTCAGATGTTTAGGCCTGGGACACAGGCAAGGCAACACAATGTGTTCATTCAAATGAAAATCAGAGACAATCTTAAGAAGGAAAGATGGACAGGGATGAAGAACCACATGCTTGTGAATCACCAGATAGGGTGAACAACAGGATAACGCCACCAGTTCAGACACCCTGCGTGCAGAGGTGATAGCCACCAAAAAGGCCACCTTCTGGGACAGTCTAAGCAGGGGAATCTCCCAAATATTTTCAAAGGGAGGCTTCTGTAGAGCTGAAAGCACCAAATTGGGATCCCAAGGCGGCAACTGAGCCCGCACTGGAGGGACAAAATGTTGGACACCCTGAAAAAAGGTATGCGCCAAGGAGTGTGTGGCCAAAGGTCGTTGGAAGAAGACCCATCAAAGCCGACACCTGGCCCTTGATGGTACTCAAGGCCATCTTCTGCTCAACCACCCAATGAAGAAAGGTTAAGATCCGAGCCACTGAGAAGGAGCAAGGATGAACCCCAAGCGACTCACACCATGCAATGTACGTCTTTCACGTATGATGGAAGAATTCCTAGCTTTCAACAGTGTAGGAATCACTGATTCAGATAAACCTTCAGATATTCTTCAGCACCTAGCATTCAACAGCCAAACCGTCAAAACCAGCGACTGTAAAGCAGGATGGAATATCAGTCCTTGGGACAGTAGATCCTCCCTGAGAGGAGGTGACCAGCTGCACCAGATCAGTGTACAAAGCCCGACGAGGCCAGTCCAGAGCCACTAAAATGACTGGAATCCCTTCGGACGCTATCCTGTGTAGAAGTCTGGGCAGAAGCTTGAGAGGAGGGAAGGCGTAAAATAGACGATACTGACCCCACAGGGCCACTAGCCCATCTGTGGCATCTGCCAGAGGATCCCTTGGCTAAGCCACAAACCTCTGCACCTTTCTGTTGAGCCAAGATGCCAACAGATCCACCTTGGGGGTACCCCACCGGAGACACACCTCCGGATGAAGGGACCACTCCTCTTGGTCCAACGCCTGCCGACTAAGGTAATCCGCCTGCCATTTTTCCACCCCAGGAATGCGTACGGCGGAGAGGGCTGGAAAGAACCGTTCTGTCCACCTTAGAACTCTGGCTACCTCCAGAGCCACCAGGACACTTCTTGTGCCCCCTTGGTGATTGACATAAGTTACAACCGTGGCATTATCCATTTGAATGTGCACTGGACAACCCTGAAGACGATCCATCCAATGATCTAGACACAGTCTGATCGCTCGGAGTTCCAAGACATGGATTGGTAGTCTGGACTATTCCAGCACCCAGATCCCCTGAGCAGAATGCTTGCCGAGGACGCCTCCCCAGCCGTACAGGCTGGCATCTTTGGTGACCACTGTCCAATACAAAAGGAAGAAGGATTTGCCCAGCTGAATCACCGGAGAACAAAGCCACCATATCAGGGACTCCCTTGTTCCCCAACTCAAGCCAGATCTGATTGTCCAGAGACTGCGGAGTCTTGTGCCATTTGATCAGAATCTCCCTTTGCAGGGAACCGCCTTGAAGGTAAACCCCATCAGGCCCAGCACCCGCATGCAAGTCCGGAGGGACGACCATCTGTTGGACAACAGGAGGAATATTTCAGCCAGCAATTTCTGGAGTTTGTCCAGAGGAAGGGGCACTCTGGCTAAGGCCAAGTCCAGAGTCAGGCCCAGATAGTCCAGTTTGGTGGACGGAGCCAGAGCCGAGTTCTGAAAATCCAAAATCCAGCCGAACCCCCACAGAGTTTGTATTGTGATCTCCAGGTTTTCCACGAGAGCAAAGGGAGACTCCGCTCGCAGAAGGAGATCATCCATGTAGCCCAGTACTGCGATCCCCTGTTGGCAGAGCAAAGCTAGCACCGGGGCTAACATTTTTGTGAAGACCCATGAACAGAGGCAAGATCAAAAGGTAATGCCACAAACTGATAATGCTCAAAAGCCACCTACACCCGGGACACAAGGGACTCCAGGACCGCCGTCAGTGCATGGATGGATGGTTGGGATCTGGAGGGACCCCCAGCCCCAGAGAGGGGATCAGGTGGGGAAATGTGGTCCAAAGACTCCATGAGTCACCAGGGGCATCCCACAAAAGGTGTAAAACACTACTAAGAGACAACCCCTACCGTGCTGGCAGCACCACCTGGTTGCTAAGCATAAGGTACCAAGAGGATAATGCACTACACATGCAGCGATCAGGTAGTAAAATCATCCAGGAGTCAGTGAAAAAAAAAATAAAAAATGCCCCCCCCCCTTTCATCAGGGCTGAAGTAATGAACAGGCTAAAACTAGTGGTGTGATGCAACTTTGGAGCCTTTAATAAGGCTGGTTCAGAGCTGACAGCCCCAAAACATGTTAGCCTTACATGTTACCGGTGAACTGTCAATGCCAATAAACTGATTAAATTTATCTTCAAGTGTGACAGACCTTTATACTGGGCGTGCTTCTATACCCATCTAAAAGCTACATGCAGAGCATCTTTGTCACATTTAGAGAAGCTGTAGCCTGTAAACTTAACAGGACTACCCACATCACACCTTTTTTGGTTAAAAGCCCCTTGGAAAGATAACCTAATCCACAGGGTTTCTCATAACACCAGACCATCAGTCCAGTGATGTTACTTACCAGGGAGAGAACCACAAAGGGCAGTCAAAGAGGTGAAGAAAAGGCAGATGAGGCAAGATTCATCTCACTGAATATGTGTAGGCTAGGATCAGTTTAAGGGGCTTGGGACATAAGAAGGCGGTATCCATATAACAGAAGATAGTGAAAGTGGAAAAAAATCCGATATACCAAGAGTAGACCATATTGTTAGATCCGAGTTGTTATTTGAGCCATTTATAATAATAGTGTATACTGGGTATGCTCAAGCCCTCACAGATCTGGGGTTTATATAAGATATTCCTATTTATTCTCGGCCTGGGCTCCAAATAAATTTTAGAATTTGAGCTTGCAGTCAGCAAGATACATGTGAGGGAACCTGAATAGGCAAAACGTTAACAGGTAAAGTAATTTTAAGTACATATTTTTTACACTATGTATATGGCCAAACCATGATATAGTGTGGTCCCCATGTTGGTAACAGTTCTTTAGGATTTTTAAGTATGGGAGGAACATTGACTTGATGTAATGAGGCACAAGTGGATGTGAGTACAATATCTAGGTATGGAAGAGCGGAAGACCAATTAAATGGAAACTGGGATGTTCTATCCATTCTTACCCTTTATCCAAAACAAAAAGCATCAATAATGTCGATAATTTCCGGTTATTGTTTGCTAAATGTATATAGTTACATTTCTAGCGAGCTCTCGTAAAAATGGTGGGCCTTGCTGTATTCCCTACTAAGATTCTGTCCTCTTTTTGCCTCCTTGACTTCTTGTTTACATTTTCAACTCTTATAAAAGAGAACAAAAAAGTATATAATTAAATCAAAAATAGTTTAAAAATTTGTTACAAATTTACAAGCAAGCCAGCATGAGTATCCCACTTCATATTTACAAGCCAGGGGCTACGGAAGTACAAAATACACTTCCAAAACGTGAAGTCCCCTTTCCTGACTGTTTATAAAGGGATGAAAGAAGTTCTAAGGGAAAGAATATTTTTCCATGTGGTTAGGCTCAGAGAGGTAATAAATTTCAACCAAGACCCAAGGCAGAATTTCCTGACATTATTTTTCTACAGCAGAGCGTTTTATGCTACTAGTGGCCTCACGACTGGAGAGCTATATGTGCTGCCCAACTGACAGCTGCACAAGAGCTCCTTATAAGCAAACTGAGTACACGCAAGCTGGTATAAAGAGATCTGCTATTTCCTTACAAGTATTTCACTCCGTACTAGACTAATCATAAAAAAAATTATAGATGAAACATTTTTATGGATGTGTAAATAATTAAAAGAGTACTGCATCTCGATTGATGTCCACCTTTCCGTGAACTAAATCTGACCTACGGAAATAACCCTCTTTACACTGTCCTAAAAAAAGGCACTAAAATACTTACCTTCTTTGCAGATAAAGGGGGATCTTGGTCTCCACCCAATGCCAGTTAAGACACCAGATGCAGAAGAGTTAGTCACATGATTTCTGAGTATGACATTAAGGAAGAGCTAACAAATCGTCAGCTCTGCCGAAACTTTGATTCTCTACTTCAACAAAGATCACATGACAAATTAAATCGCAATATGTGACTGATTTCAGAATGAACTCAGAGCAGCAGTTTCTTTCAAAGAGGGATTTTGGTGCTTTTTTTGTTGTTATAAATTTAAAGCTGGATTGCTGACAGCCCTGTCTGGCAGGAGAATTAAACCCCAGCAGCTCTCAGCCTCTCGCAGCCTTAGAAGCTGCTGGCAGAAGGACTGGATAGTGCAACTGTCTCTTCCGTCTGCACTAAAAATGCAAGGATCTAATGCACGGGGGATGAATTCCCAGTGGGCATGAGACCTTACAGGTCATCTCTCACCCCCACCCTGAGACTGGACAGTGAAAGGAAAGGAAGCATTCTGATAAGCTCCTTTATCTGTCACTTTGCTTTCTCGGCCACTCTCCTCCTATCAGCATGTTCCATGAGCTGCTTCTCCCTTCCCAAATAGGAACTCTGCTGCATATAGGGCTGCAAAAGGCTGATACCAAGTCACATTAACATACCTCACACAACTTGAATAAAAAAATAATAAATTTAAGAATGTAATAATGAATACAGTGCTGCAATAATATGTTGTTTATTTTTTCAGCTTTAAAGCTGAAACTTCGTTTATGGGGGGTTTCTTTTGGGGGGGGGGGGGGAAACAGCACCAAACACACTAGATATCCCTTTACTTAAAGGTTTCTGGTAAAAAAATCTTCCTGTAGTGTCTCCTTCACAGCTAATGGATAAAGCCCTGAGCAGCTGTCACCTGGCGCATTGAGAGGTAAAAGTAGCATCACTTTCCCACCTGCCTCCTTTCTGCCATACATATTGCTCTTATTATTACTCTCACACAATACATCACACTGTGGAGATCCTGTCATTCAACTGCATAAATGGAAGAATAAGCAGTGGGCCAGAATTGGTCAGCTTAAAGTGTCTTTAAAAAGGAACATACAAATTGGTGTTTCAAGCTTCACTGGTATCATGTTTATGTTGCAGCAGGAGAGGAGTCTAGTTTTCCACATTCCTTTTAACTATAGTGCTCTGCTCTTTGGTCCTGTTATGCACTCTCAGTAGCTGGGAGACTTCAAGTGACCTTGAACTACTAATTCTACATCTGAGTGCTCAAACTCAAGGCAACAGAAGTAAAGCTGAACAAATGGGGCAAAAATAAATCTTTCATAAGATTTACAATTTATAAGAACTACACAGTTATAACAATTGAATAGGAATACGTTGATTTTTTAAATCAACTAGAAACTGTAATGTTTTTCGTGTTTTAGATGAACAGTACATGTTAAAAAAAAAAAAAAAAACAGCTTAAAAGATAATAAAAATATGTGAAAAAATTTGCGCTAAAACAAAAAGAAATAATATACAGTGGGTACGGAAAGTATTCAGACCCCCTTAAATTTTTCACTCTTTGTTATATTGCAGCCATTTGCTAAAATCATTTAAGTTCATTCTTCTTTCTCATGAATGTACACATAGCACCCCATACTGACAGAAAAACACAGAATTGTTGACATTGTTGCAGATTTATTAAAAAAGAAAAACTGAAATATCACATGGTCCTAAGTATTCAGACCCTTTGCTGTGACACTCATATATTTAACTCAGGTGCTTTCCATTTCTTCTGATCATCCTTGAGATGGTTCTACACCTTCATTTGAGTCCAGCTGTGTTTGATTATACTGATTGGACTTGATTAGGAAAGCCACACACCTGTCTATATAAGACCTTCCAGATCACAATGCATGTCAGAGCAAATGAGAATCATGAGGTCAAAAGGAACTGCCTGAAGAGCTCAGAGACAGAATTGTGGCAAGGCACAGATCTGGCCAAGGTTACAAAAAGATTTCTGCTGCACTTAAGGTTCCTAAGAGCACAGTGGCCTCCATAATCCTCAAATGGAAGACGTTTGGGACGACCAGAACCCTTCCTAGAGCTGGCCGTCCGGCCAAACTGAGCTATCGGGGGAGAAGAGCCTTGGTGAGAGAGGTAAAGAAGAACCCAAAGATCACTGTGGCTGAGCTCCAGAGATGCAGTCAGGAGATGGGAGAAAGTTGTAGAAAGTCAACCATCACTGCAGCCCTCCACCAGTCGGGGCTTTATGGCAGAGTGGCCCGACGGAAGCCTCTCCTCAGTGTAAGACACATGAAAGCCCACATGGAGTTTGCTAAAAAACACCTGAAGGACTCCAAGATGGTGAGAAATAAGATTCTCTGGTCTGATGAGACCAAAATAGAACTTTTTGGCCTTAATTCTAAGCGGTATGTGTGGAGAAAACCAGGCACTGCTCATCACCTGTCCAATACAGTCCCAACAGTGAAGCATGGTGGTGGCAGCATCATGCTGTGGGGGTGTTTTTCAGCTGCAGGGACAGGACGACGGTTGCAATCGAGGGAAAGATGAATGCAGCCAAGTACAGGGATATCCTGGACAAAAACCTTCTCCAGAGTGCTCTGGACCTCAGACTGGGCCGAAGGTTTACCTTCCAACAAGACAATGACCCTAAGCACACAGCTAAAATAACGAAGGAGTGGCTTCACAACAACTCCGTGACTGTTCTTGAATGGCCCAGCCAGAGCCCTGACTTAAACCCAATTGAGCATCTCTGGAGAGACCTAAAAATGGCTGTCCACCAACGTTTACCATCCAACCTGACAGAACTGGAGAGGATCTGCAAGGAGGAATGGCAGAGGATCCCCAAATCCAGGTGTGAAAGACTTGTTGCATCTTTCCCAAAAAGACTCCTGGCTGTATTAGATCAAAAGGGGGCTTCTACTAAATACTGAGCAAAGGGTCTGAATACTTAGGACCATGTGATATTTCAGTTTTTCTTTTTTAATAAATCTGCAACAATGTCAACAATTCTGTGTTTTTCTGTCAGTATGGGGTGCTATGTGTACATTCATGAGGAAAAAGAATGAACTTAAATGATTTTAGCAAATGGCTGCAATATAACAAAGAGTGAAAAATTTAAGGGGGTCTGAATACTTTCCGTACCCACTGTAATAGTGTCAAAGTACCAATGGCAGCATGCATTCAGTGCTTCCACATAACACAAAGATAAATGCAATAATTCAAAATAATGCCGCGCCAAAGGAAATAAATGCCAATAGGTAAACAATAATCATAAATCAGTGATTAAACACAAATAAGTGGTTATGCACAGTGGAAATTAATTGCAAGTGCTTGAAAATCAAAATTAAGCAATATCGTGACAGTAAAATAATACTGACAAAATGTGTCACAGTGAATATAAAGTGCAAGTGCTGATGTCAATTGACTGCTGTGATCGTGATAAATTGATCATAAATAATCCACAATAAATATTAAATACATAATAAATGAAGAGACAAGTCCATAATAAATAATAAAATTCTTCAGTGGTAGTACAAAGATGCAATAAGGTGCTGGTGGTCCAATACCATAAAGGTGACTCAGTGTGCTGGTAATGGTAATACTAGCAGCTCACCTCACTGTCTGGTTCACAGATTATAATGAGCCAGACACGCAGATAACACCTGTGTGCTCAGGACAGTGGGTAAGGGATCGGTCTCCTCCTCTTTCTCTCCTCACAGGATAGGGATGCCTCCTAACTGGTAATGGTATACTGAGGAAGTCGATTGGTAGACGGAACGCGTACGGGGGGAGGAGCCTGGTCACACACACTTCCTGCCTGCCTGTCATGTCTGCACTAGCTTAGTGATTTAACATGAGAGTTCCTTACTTTTATTGAGATTTAATAAACATTTAAAATGGAGAGCACTAGGATTTGTGTTTATTCCTATACATGGCCCCCCTTATCTGAGAGAGGAGAAGGAAGGAGGTAACGTTTTCACTGCCCAAATTCCTATATTGAATACCAGCGTGCCTGCTGGCTGTCCATATACCATTACCGGTTAGGAGGCATCCCTATCCTGTGAAAGAAGGAGGAGGTGACAGATCCCTTACCCACTGTCCTGAGCACACAGGTGCTATCTGCGTGTCTGGCTCATTATAATCAGTGAGCCAGACAGTGAGGTGAGCTGCTAGTATTACCATGACTAGCACACGGAGTCACCTTTATGGTATTGGAGCACCAGCAACTTATTGCATCTTTGCACTACCACTGAAGAGTTTTAATATTTATTATGGACTTGTCACTTCATTTATTATGTATTTAATATTTATTGTGGATTATTTATGATCAATTTTCACGATCACAGCAGCCAATTGACATCAGCACTTGCACTTTATATTCACTGTGACACATTTTGTCAGTATTATTTTACTGTCACAATATTGCTTAATTTTGATTTTCAAGCACTTGCACTTAATTTCCACTGTGCATAACCACTTGTGTTTAATCACTGATTTATGATTATTGTTTACCTATTGGCATTTATTTCCTTTGGCGCTGCATTATTTTGAATTATAGCTTAAAAGATAAGTTCAACTTTTCAGGCAGAATTTCACTTTTCATTATAAATAGAAGCAATTTCTATCACTTACCTTATACACAGGAGGTTTAAAATCTTGTCAGTTTAATTTAATTTTTAAAATGATTTTCAGATTCCATCACTTCCTGTAAGCCATCTCCCAGAAGCCTTCACTTCCTTGTTGCATCACAGAAGAGTGATAGGGTGTGTTCACTCTGGACCACACCTCCCTCATTACAAGACTATCTTCCACCCACCTTCTACACAATCTGACTGTACAATCTCCTTTAGATCTCCCATCAGCAATGTTGTACAAGGGCCTGCCTTATTTGATACAAATTGAATGGATTGGTCAAGTTGGTCTTCCTATTCCATAGTTCTGGTAAGTCTAAAGGAAATTATACTGACTGTACAATCAGACTGCATAGTGTATTGGTAAGCTTTAAGTTGTCAGGCCTCATTCACATCTCAACGAAGCAAAAACTCACATTCCCACTTTTTTTTTTTTGTTTTGGGGCGTTTTGGAGCGTTTTCACTCTTCACGCATGGGGAAGCCCATTCACTTGAATAGGCTGTCCTATGCATGAAAATCACCCCAAAGAAGCCTCAGAATATTTTTTGGAGTGCAGCATGGTGCGTTACCACAGTTTTTACACTTAAAGAGCCTTTAACATGCAACAACACAAACATGATGCACATTTACGGTGTTTCTGAAATTCATGGCAAATCGCACGTTTTCTGCATGGTTTAACTTACACTTGGAAACACACAGTTGTGAATGGAGCCTCATTGTTCTTGTGTTAAACGCACTAATTTCATATTCAGGCCCCTAGAGTAGTGGGAGACAATTTTTTTTGGCTCATTTTTCCAGTGACACACATAGGGCAGCTTATTGACTTTAATGGCCTGCGCTACACGTGACAAAGTACCTCATGGGGTATTTCAGACTGGTGCGAGCTGCATATTTTTTTATTTTTTTTTGTGGTAAAATGTGTGTTTGCTTCTGTGTTTGGTGTGCTGTTAACAACTAAGGACACTAAAAGCACAACTAGGTCATTTTAGGAGTATAAATGTGCTCTTGCAATCCGACAGCTGTAGGTGCACACCCAGGCTTGCCATCGGGAAAATGTATGGAAAAAACAAAGAAGTGGTGGCACACTGCAGCAATGTCCAAATGTGAAAATTCTTTGTCTGTCACCAAGCCAGAACAAGAGACACAGGAAAAGATAGTTGACACATTTCACAGGAAGAAATCGTGCTTACTCATAACTTAAGAATACACAAACATAAGGAGTATAAATGTGGCAAAACACTATACAATCTCCTTTAGAATTACCAAAAATATATAATAGGAGGACACACCATCTATACAATCAATCTGTATCCAATCAGGCTGGCCCTTGCACTACATCAGGGGTGTCGATTGGGCTGCATGTGGCCCCAGAAAGTTTATCATGCAGCCTGAGCCCAGCTGGAGGGACACTGGGGAAACCAGACAAATGGAGGGATGCCAAGGATGCTGTGCAAACATAGTTGATGGGTGAAAAGTTTGTGCTAATGAGATCAACTGGTAAACTCGTTCCCGTTTTTTACTGGTTTCTCCATTCCAAATCTACATACCAGTAGTGATAAAGCTTTCTAAGAAATACAGCAACGGCTAGGGTAAGGCCTTGTTCTCAAAATCAAAGAAAGCTTGTGTTCTTTTTTTGCAACTGAGGCGCACTGGTACATGGGGGAGCTGGATTTTAGAAAAAAAAAAAAGAAAGGGGAACTTAGCCTTTAATGTAAATAATCGTATTTAATAAATAATCGTATTTAATAAATGTTAGTGGTATAAAATCTTGTTTCTCGAGTAATCTTATGTTTTGCTGATCCACCTGTCTCAATGCAAACCTAGCAGACAGGATCTATGTGAACAAAAGGCATATTCTGTTGGCTCTAACCATATTTCTTCACAAAACTCTTTTCAGCACATTGTGATTGCACAGAACTGGATGCAGGAACCTCACCTATCATGGGTCCTAGAGGTGAATCTCACCCTCCCTTAAAAAAAGTAAATTTACATACACTAAAGGTGTCCCGCTTAATATAACAAAATCTGGGATAGATGGTTAGCGTATTCTGCCACAAAGCGCTTCCCCCGAGTGTTTTCACAATTCATCCTATTCAATACTGTGAATTATTGAATGCTCCACTCTATGGGCCACCGGTAATTGCAGATAGACCTGCTATCCATGGGCTATTCCCCTGTGGAACTTTCCTCATTGGCAGTCTTGGGAACGTTTGTGTATGTCCATTTGTTTCCGCAAGCAGTAACGGTTATGTTTCTTGCAAACCTTGTTTTTCTGTTTAGGGATATCTTCCCTTTGCCACCTCTTTAATTTAATTTTATGTAATATTTATTGGCATTATGTTATGCACAATTGGCTTGTGTCTACCAGCTGTACTATGCTGTCCTTGTATTGATCTCAAAGTATTTATTTTTTTACATGAACATGTTTTTGAAAACTGTAGCAGTAACAATACTCTTCACTAGAAACACTTGATCTAAACAATTTGTAGGGGTATCCACATAAGTCTATAGCGTAGAGATGGTTAATACCAGAAATGCATCAGTCAATGGACCACTTGACTGCCTGATAAAAGATCTATGTTCCTCATACCAACCAATCATCTTTTTTTGTGACTTGGAAAACTTAAGGACAACCGATTGAATGCTATGAGGAACTGACAATTTTTTGTCCAGGCCCCTTCAAGCATGAGGCCAAATGTCTTCAACAAAAGTGCAGCTGGAATAATTATTGTGCGTATTCTCCACTTCAAAAGCAGGCTGGAAAACTTGGCGCACGTTGTTTTCATCTGTCACTATGATATGCACAGGTATCAGATTTCACCAAAATGTCTACATTTACAAGACTTATACAACCACCAGGACTATAAACAACATTTAACCTATCACAGTCCATGTGAAAAAGACTTTTGCAGACACTTCTGGTGTGTGGAACTGAGCCAACACTAATCTACTCAGCCTTATCCGTAGAAATAAAAAGTGAAAGACAGGGAAGAATTAGGTCGCTGGCTACTTCCAGATGGATACGTGAGGCAATAGACAAATTCATGCCCACGGCTTTGCCCGCTTAAGGCGGATAGCAAGCTTCCCTAATTAAAATAGTTGGTGTTTTACGATGGAAACAGCTATAAACACCTACTCTACTACAAGCAAGAACTGGTCTCCATGGGGTGGAAGAAATTAAATGCATTCACAGAGAGATCAGTAAATAAATTAGTGTTTTTGTAAACTGTGTGCTGGGGACGGAGTTTGTTAATGAATAGAAAGGATAGGTTGGTTACTCAGTCATTGTACTTACAATGAATCCAGGGACTCCGGGAGGACCTGGGGGACCCAGTTCACCCTAATTAAAAGAGAAAAAATGTCTTACTTTACCATTTGAGGACATTGCTGCACACCTTTGTGTTGCTTAAACAGCCAATAAGCTTCTAATGTAGTCCAGACTTACCTCCTTTTTTCTGGTTTATTCTCGCCCCAAAGGTACAGAAACACTACCAGCCAAAGAATTTGACAAATTGTAAACAGCATCCAATCCATAAAAATGTACCTGTCACTATTAGGCCAGATAGGACGGCAGGGGAAGACTATGAATCTCTGGTGTGGGGGGAACATAGCAAACTTACCCTTTAATGGTAGAGAGCAATTACTCTGGCATAAAGAAAAAGTGTGCCATACAAAGGATTCAATGGCGCCTCACTGATTGTTGGACATGGAGAACGAGGGGAGTTCCTAACGGACATTGTGAAACATCTACAGATCTTTAAGCATCATCTTTCTCTGTGACTCTCAGCAATCAGTTACATGATATCTCAAAGTTGCAAAAGAAGTTGATGCTGAAATAATTCCTTCTATCAGACACTGTAATTGCAACTCTGAACAAGGATGCAGGTAGCTATATAATGCCGCTTTAATTGATATCTGAAAGGTAAAGTGTTTCCGCTCAGGGTCAGGTTTACCTCCTGAGGAATTTGGAAATAGTCAATGAAGCGTATTGAGTCGGCTGCTCATCTTTCTCTAATAATGTTGTGATTTCACTGTAGACACTTTACTCCTAGAAGGGGGGCTTCTCATCACTTAGAATTTTAGACAGTCAGCATGTGTAACAAGAGCATGGTGGTTTTGTTTTTAAGAGGTTTTACTATATGTGAGTCTTGTGGTACTACTTTGTACGGTTTTATGATTGTTCAAATAAAAAGTATTCATTTTTTTTACATTGTATGTACTTTATCACTTTTCTTTGGTACCTTGAAAGTCCATCAATTATTCTTTTATATATAATTTCTTATACCTGGGATGTTGGTATCATTATATACTTAGATTGCAATTTGTAAATGAAAACGTGATAAAAGCAATGAATTAAAAGAAGTGACATCTTTTCTTCATTTATGAGACACCCATTGGAATTGTAATCCGAAATCATTACTGCAGTACCAATATGATTTTACACCATGCTGCAAGCAAGCATAAAGAAGGACCCACACCCCAGGACCCATTTACGCATAGTTTACTACAGAGCACCAGGCACTCCCCGTGACATGCATCTTACACTTACATCAGTAAGGATCAGCGGATCGATCCCCCGCTGAGAAAAACAGAGTCCACCGACGGACTCTACAGTGTGAAAGGGGCGTTAAAGGAAAATATCTTTAAAACACATTCACATCGGTCCCAAATTAGAAAAGCGGACTAATTTGTTTACACTAATCTGCGGATCAGTAATATTTATATGCTTTTTCCACATGTAAAAGCGTGACCAAGAACATTTCTGATTTCTGTATACCATTTAACAACCTCCTGTAAAAAAAATAAACACTTCAGTTCATAACAATAGTTCTTGTGTTTTATTATCAACTACTTACAGGGTTTCCATCAAGTCCAGGAGGACCCCTTTCTCCAAAATTACCAGGGAATCCCTAAAAGAAAACATACAAAGAAAGAAAAAGGTATAAAAAAAATAAAAAATAAAGCTGCCAAGTAACAGGTTGCAGTACAATACAAAGATTCACACAAGGAGTAGAGCTGGACAAGATAACATGCAAGAAGCACAAAAGGCAGCCAATGGCAGAACACCATTAGAATGTTTTCATCTCGTCCAAATTACTTGGAAAACTGACACACAGCATGTGGCTTTATAAATAAAAGTTTTATACTATCTGCAAATTCAAAATTAGAAAAATGTTTCTAGCACAAAAGTGTGGAAATCCTCCAAAATGTTATAATTTGGTTATTTTATGATTTCCAATGTCATAGTCCATTCCAAAAAAGTGCCTGATGATGTAATATTGAATGAATACAGTTTCAAGATACATGTGTTTCTATGAAAACATGCAAAGGTTATTGCTTGGAGAAACCAAAGATTTACTTGGCAGCTCTCACACACTAACAGTCCTTTTGTTCTGCTGCCCACATTAACATTGGCCAAATATGACATGCGATTTAACATGTCAGATCGGAGCCAACTGCCAGCAATGGCACCATCTGATTCCCAAAAGTCGTTTCTGCACTACTTTTGGCGACTTTGGGGGCGATTTCAATAGACATCTGTACGTGAACCTGCACAGATGTCTGAAATCTCCCCCGAAGTCGGACTGAAAATTAAGTCTTGAAATCGTACGAGTTCAGCACGATTTCAAATCCGCCTCAGTGTGAACCTAGGTTAAAAGTGACCTCCGGGATAAGCGAATATTGTCTAAATACAAGAGGCATGTGCAATCTCAATCTGCTATGTGTATTTCTTCCAGATCTGTTCAGTAATAAAGTGTGAAATGTCTCTTTTCAGGAACGTCCGATAATAAAGACCGGTCACTACTGTTCTCTCTCCTTGTGCTGGGTGATTGCTTTTGTATCCCTGCCCACTGGGTTCCTCCCACAGCTCTGCTCTCTATATATATTCCTTGAGGCTATTGAGCAATATAGGTAAACATTCTGGTTTCTCCATGTACAATGCAATAGTGCCCATTGGTTCTCCATTGTACATGACAAAGTTGACAAGACACTAGCAATAGCAGATAGCAGGGCTTCATGGGACCAGTCATTAATAATGGGATCAACATTCGGACCTGTGAAGCATGGTACGTTTTACTTCGTATTCTATCATCAAAACTTGACAAAATCATCTATCATCACCCTAACAAAATGATCAATATACTCTGCCTCAGTTGGGTAAGGTCACACACATTATAATTTAGTATCTGACAGAGTTGAGACTTAAAATCCTTTAAAACATATTAATATTCACTGTAGTGCTGGAAAGTTTTTTTCTCTTCTCCTCTCTCACACAGGAAACTAGTGGCTGCAGAAACTTAACTAAATACCTGGCAGAGGTTCTAACCTCCCAGAATTCAGTTGCTCCCTACTCTGTTAAAAACATAAATGTTGGCTGGACTTGTGGACCAATTTGGCTGGACTAAGCTTTCCCCAACCAAACAGTCCAAAAGGTTTCATGAGAATAATCCAGCTACATGCCAAGAATTTCTATGACTAAGCCCTGGTGGGCAGGATGAAACGTGGCAGGGCACACGGCCGGTGGAGTAGCACTGGCTGAGGCCGTTCACACACGTTTTTAAACCTCGGGACGGTAGAGCGGTGTCTCATTCTTCTCTTATTGCCACTTCTGGATTAGTGGAATCGGACGCCTGCCCCCTTCTTCTGAGTTCCAGGGGAGCAGCGTTAATTGCCTTGGGCTTCGAGCGGCACTATATGATTTCTAAGTTTGCATGTCAGGGATACAGCAACACTTTTGGACCTGCAGCCATGTCTCAAGTATGCATATTCATACAAAACACCCTGTACCAACTTTAAGGGCCCATTCCCATCATATGCATCACATGGTTTTGCCCAACTTTGTCCCAAAACATAGAAAAGCTAATTTGCATTAAGTCCTATTAGTTCAGTTCACTCTATTGCACTGTGTGGGTGTGCTTTGACATAAAGTAGGGCACAATGCATTTTCACACAATGTTAGAGATGCACTACACTGTATTGCAACATGCCGTGGTGTATAAAGATGAAGTGTAATTTCAAAAAAGTAAAAAAAAAAAAAAGTAAACTGCGTTTCAGGGAGGACCTCCCCTTTGTCACTGAGGTTGCATCACTGTGATGTCACGATTTGTGCCAAAATTCTGACAACTGGATTCTGGAAAATGGTTCCATTGACTATAAGTGAGGCTTTTCCTTTCATCTGAGGTCGTCCAAGGTTTGCTGACTGCCCGCGGTCAGGGCTGGAGATCCTCTGCTGGGACACCTGACTCTTCCTAGCTACTGCAGTCCTGCCCCACTATGCCCATGTTTGTGAGTTTTTGTTAGAAAAATCATTAAATGTTATATCATCACTACACTTTAAGCCTCTTGTGCTGTTTTTCTGTGTTTGTGACATAACATTTTGGATTGCCCTTCACTTTATATCCCAATGTAGTCAGATGCCAGTAGGGACACAAACAGAAGTCAAAGCCTGCAAGTGGTTATATCCAAAACAAAGAAATTGTATTTTGACCAGTGATATATTTTAAGTGTACTAGCACAAGAGGTTTATATTTATATGCATACTTTTGCGCAGGAAAGGACCCTAGGTCTGAAATCTTTGCAATTTTCTTGTCAAGTAACAGTTGGAGATATTTAAAAAAAAAAAAACTTCTATATTCTGTTTAAAATCTAGCAATCTAATGAATAAGCAAAAACTAGTTGTGCAAAAGACTATTTCATAATCCCTTTTCAGAGCTTTTACAGTTAAGAATCCTTTCTATATAAAGCAGTTAAGCATGTGTCCGTATACAGCAGTATCCTTGTGCTTCTTTTCTTTTAACAGTGTCCTGAAAATAAACAAACCTGAACTCCAGAAATGATTTTGTATTGCATACTTACATTGGTCCAGCTTGACACAGTTTAAGTATGGATATCCAATACCATATGGGTCGCTAGGTAAGCTGTAGTAGTCAGCTACTGCAATGATAGCTGCAACCTTTGGATCCTGCTCAAATTCTATGCATGCGGCTACCCAGTGCACACTTGGCATACCTTGAACACCTATTGACATCTCTGCACACCCGCTGTGACCATTACAAGGGAGTCCCACTCTCACTACTGGATTTTTCATTTAAATTGTATCATATAGTATATATAGCATTTGGAGGCAATCCAACATCCTAGCATCAGTGGGAACAGATCTAGACCTCCAAGGGGTACAAGAAGAATCTGAGGGATGCTGAATCCACCCAAAACTTACTTTTGGGTGGATTAGTCTAGTATTTTTTCTGAATTTCACACTGATGAAAAGCAAACATCAAATTTATAGTGCTAATATGCTACCTTCCATCTCTATTAAAGGTCTTCCTTTACGGTCAGGGCCCCCTTCCCCTGTATCAATAACAGATAGTGGTTTCAAAAACACACCTGTAATAAAAAAAAAAAAAATCCATTCATCCCTATAGACCAGTGGTTCTCAACTCCAGTCCTCAGGACCCACTAAAAGGCCAGGTTTTAAGTATTACCTTGGGGAGATGCAGACTAGAGTACTGCAATCACTGAGCAGCAAATTATATCACCTGTGATGTGTTTCAGTTATCTAGCAAACCTGGCCTGTTAGTGGGTCCTGAGGACCGGAGTTGAGAACCACTGCAGGTGGAAGATTCCGCTGTCCGTTTACACCCGACTACCTTCCAATACCTGTAATAAAAAAAAAAATCCATTCGTGAAGGTAGTCGGGTGTAAACGGACAGCGGAATCTGCTTACACTCAGCTACCCTATAGAGCACAGCAGGGTATGTTTTTGTCCGGTCTGCATAAACTAAGCGGACACGGACCTGTCATCTGTCCGTCCTGATGAGCAGACATATCCCCTGCTGATCAGAACAGAAGATGCCTGAGTGAAAGGTGCCTTAATCTTGCCTTATTTACCTCTTCTGCATTGCTGGGTGTGAGGTCGCTGTCCTTTTGGGAAGATTCCGGAGAAAAGCAAAGCAATCCTCCAGTCCATTGCAAGAGTCCTCCTTTCATATTTCTGCTGCTCTGTAGTCACCAGAATCTAGTCTCGCCAAGATGTTATGGACTAAAGAGGAGGGCAAGCCAAGTATAAATCTAATGGTTTGTTTACATGTACAAGTATATTTTGGACCTGCTGCCTATTAGTTATTTATACAGTGGGAGAGGATTCAGACAGCACAAGCAGAGCTTGCATTTTACTGCAAGGTCCGCTTTACCATAATTGGCATAATAAAGAATTTGCGTGAAATGTGTGTATTACATGTTACTGTATCTTAAATCTAAAATTTAAGCTGTCAAACACCCTGTGCAGTGCCAAACCCCTTTCTTCTGGAGAAACCATGACATTACTTTGATAACTTATCTAATAGGCGTGCATAATGGTTGTAATAATGCAAATCCATTAAGATCAAAAACTAAAGTAATAAAAAACATTCACAAGGTCGAGCAAAAACCTGAGACCATCGAATATAGTCATCCGATATTTATTGCAGCTACAGTGTCAAAAAAAACACAGAAGGATTTTTCATAAACATTGCATCCCTGTGCTTTTAAGCCCAACAGTACACCAAGAAAAAGCTTGTACATCTAAAGACCCAAAACAAGCAAGGTGCTGTAACTTGGTAAATGAAGCCCAGCATGAGGAGGAATGGAAAGACCTATAAATTGAGATGACCAAACAACCACTCAACAAAGTAATGGATCAACATAGGAGGGTGAACTCTGCACTACTACTAAAAGAACCGTTCCTTTGAGGATAATTGGGTGCACACACAGAGGACAACTAGTTAAAAAAAATATAGGACAGCCATCTTTCAAACTAAAACAGCCATCACAAAACAGGAGTGGGGGGCCTTCAATAAGGTCTGGAGCCATTTTCAAGACTTGCTCTTGTGGGCCATCTTGTGATGGGGATGATGGAGAGCACATGCCAAACCCAGAGTGATGGAAGGAGTCAGGGTTTTTGGCAGTGGTATCCAAACTGAGGCCCAGGGGACAGATGCAGCCCTTGGGGCACTATTTTCATTCACTAATACAAACAATAGAAGGGGCACTCATCTAGGTAGAGCGAGGTGTTATATGGGCACCCGACACCCAAGGGACACCAGTTGCAGGTAGTGTTTATATCCTCCCAACTCTCTGTTGGCTCCATCGCTCAATAAAGAACCCCTCGTTCACTCCTTTTGTCTGCGTGTGTTCTGTTCTGCCCTCACCATCATAGAGATACAAAGAGGAATAGTTGATTATGTACAGGGGTTAATGAAGGTGATAACAGGTAGTGGTCCTGAATTCCACAGTAACTAGAAAACTCCTAAAAGTAATTTCTCTACTGGAAGTTCGTAACGAACTGAAGAATCTGGATGCTATTGCCAAACTTCCCTTTCTTGCACTTTCAAGAATACCTAGCAATGTAGCAACTGCAGGGCATACTCTATCAACCTCTAGCATACTGTAGTATTACGGATGTCAACCACCAAGTATAAAGACCCTATAATGGCATATTGAGAGATCAGGGTACTAGTACCTCTAGGTCAGACCTCATTACCCAGACTGGCAGAGGCTTAAACAGTGCAGAACAGACGGATGGAAAAAATGGGATCCAGCCAAACAGAGCAGCTTTTCCTGGCCCCTCACACTCTCTCTCCCCGAGTGTCTTGGAAGACCGTTTTGCTGGCTTGTAATACAGATGCACGTGGGCTGTATGGAACACAGACAAAAAGCTCTTTGTTTGTGAAGAGGGGTGCATTGAAAAAGAGGTGTCTCAGAGCTAAGTAATGACAGCGACCCCCCAAAAAAAAAAAATCTGAGAAAGTGTTTTCATAGGCGTATTTGGACTACATTTGCAGAGTTTTAAAATCATGCGTATTGCATGTATAAAAAGGAATGGTAAACTGATATTACAGTAAGGCATGATGGCATATTAGTTCACATCAACTGGACAATACATGCACAGCCATAGTTACAGTATAGCTAAAAACAAAACTACTCTACTTTTTACAGCTCTCTGTGCGCCCTTAAGGACAGATTTTCCCTAATTTCTCGGTCATGGAAACGTGAGGAAAACTTTCCAAAGTAGTGGGATAACCATTTTAGACAGTTGTCACTGAAACTGGTATCCCTGTTCGAAGATTTTCCCTCTTTCTTACTCAATCCAAAAGTCCAAAAAACATGGCATTAGATATATTTGAACAAGTACAAAGTGAAACTCCATTTTTACACCCTGGAAAACAAATAAGTCAGAGATGTGTCCTATATGCAACTTATTTTACAATTGCTCCAGTCTCAATTTTTCCCCATATGAATCTGCATGTTCATTGTCTCTGATCCAGGGATTTGCTGGTCTCTTCTTTAAAGTATATCTAAACCAAAGCATACAAATAAAAATATTGTTGATCCTGCCAGAAATCGTGTGCGTTGGCAGCTGCTTCTTCTCTCTGCTTCTGCAGACTGGACAACCTTCTCTATCTACAGAGCACCTTCAACTTCTTTTATGGAAAGAGGATAGGGGAGGTGTTCTGTAGTAACAATACACTTTCTGTCCTAGGCTGCAACACTCCTCTATAAATATGTACAGTACATGAGCACTAGTCTCCCTATAAAAGGATCACCAGAAGAAAAAAAAATGAAAAAAGTCTGAAAAAATGAAAACTGATGCAGTCCCCATATACAAGCATCAGTAATCTGCCATATTTGTATTTTATGGTTGGGTTTAGATATATTTTAAAAGAAAAGGAAAAGCATACAAAATCCTATGAATACCTCTGCTTCATTCCCCAGTTACTGATATTTTCTGTCAGAGCCCCTGCAAACACCCAGTACACTATGGTCCAAAGCCCATCACTACAACTCTGCCTTACATGAAGCAGCGCTCATGCACTGTGGGAACAGCTGCTCTCACTGGGAGAGGGCTACTCTGAAACTTGTTACAACTTTAAAATTTGCCCCCACTTTGTTTTTGGAAGAGAGATGAAAATCGCTCCAACTAGCTAACAGGGAGTGGATTAGGACTTGTTCAGACTACATGCACTGGGACTGTGCTGGGCAGCCTTGGCAAAAAGACTTGTTCCCTATGAGCTCAGTTCGGTGTGTGCTGAAAAAGTACTGCCTGCAATATTTTTTTCAGTGGAACAGGTTGCAATTCAAACGACTGGTTTTGCAATGTTGCATGAATAGAACTTAATGAAAAAAGCAAACAGTGTGATGCATCAGCACTATTTCCTCCCAGTACACACAAGTGGCTATGCAATCGACACAGATGCTGGTGTGAATGAGCCCCAAAACCTGACACAGACACTAACTTTTCTTTTTACTCTTTTCTTCAAAACCATGAAAAAAAGGGTTGGCTGGAGTTACACTTAAATTATCAATTTGTTTACAGGGTAACTTCACTTTCGTGGGAAAAAAAAAAAAAAAAAGAAATTGCAAATGAAGAAAAAAATCCCATTTTCTCTTTCATTCATTAACAGACACAGCTCCTAAATCTTCTTAACCATTGGGATGTCCCAAAGCAGTGTTAATCATGAGGGGTGGGAAGAGCAGAAAAACTTCCCCAAGGCTAAACATAGCCAACCAGGTAACTTAAAGCTGAACTATGAACAACTGGAGCTCACCTAAAAAAAATAAAAAAAATCACCCTCAAAGAGGACAAGTCCTCTAAATAGCAGCCTGCAAAACTTTGCAGGCCAAAAGAAGCATCCGCAGATTCCAACACATTCACTTTATAAAACTTTGTGAATGTGTGTATAGACAACCAGGTGGCTGCCTTGCAAACCAGTACCACCGATGCCTGATGACAGAAGGCACCAAGTGCCCTGACAGGGAAAGGAAGAACCTGACCCTTAATAGAATAAGCCTGAACCACAGTCTGTCAGATCCAACTGGAAATGGTCGCAGCAGAAGCAGCCAGCCCCTTGCGAGGGAGGGCAACACAATGTCTTCATTTAAATGAAAACCGGAGACGACCTTTGGAAGGACCAACGGACATGGCCAAAGAACCACCTTATCACTGTGAACCACTAGGTAAGGCGGACAAGACAGCGCCGCCAGCTCAGACACCCTGCACGCAGAGGTAATAGCCACCAAATAGGCCACCTTCTGGGACAATGTAAGCAGGGGAATTTCCTGAATATTTTTAAAGGGAGGTTTCTGGAGAACTGGCAACACCAAATTGAGGTCCCATGGTGGCAATGGAGACCGCCCTGGGGGAACCAAGTGTCTCACTCCCTGGAGAAAGGTATGCACCAAGGAGTGTAAGGCCAATGAATGTTGAAAGAAAACCCCCAAGGCTGAGATCTGGCCCTTAAATGGTACTCAAGGCCAAACACTGCTCGACCCCTCACTAGAGAAAAGCTAAGATCTGAGTCACCGAAAAGGAGCGAGGGTGAACCCTGAGGATTCACACTACACAATGTAGGACTTCAAAGTAGGATGGTAAATCTTCCTAGAAGTAGTTTTTCTAGCTTTTAACAGTGTAGGAATAACCGAGTCAAACAACCCTCTATCCTTCAGCACCTGGCTTTCAGCAGCCAAGCCGTCAAAGCCAGCGACTGTAAAGCAGGGTGGAAGATCGGTCCTTGGAACAGCAGATCTTCCCTGAGAGGAAGTCTCCAAAGAGCATCAGCGACCAGGCATACGAGATCGGCATACCAAGACCGGCGAGGCCAGTCTGGAGCCACTAGGATGACCGGAATCTCTTCTGCCTCGATCCTGCGCAGGAGTCTCAGCAGAAGCTTGAGAGGAGGAAAGGCGTACATCAAACGATACTGACTCCAGTGAGCCACTAAGGAGTCTGTGGCGTCGGCTAGAGGATCCCGAGACCGTGCCACAAACCTCCATACTTTTTTGTTGAGGCGAGAGGCCAACAGATCCACCTAGGGAGTCCCCCACTGGAGACCCAACTGATAGAGCACTGCCGGATAAAGTGACCACTCTCCTTGGTCTAACGCCTGTCGAGTGAGATAGTCCACCTGCCATTTTTCCAGTCCTGGAATGTGCACAGCAGAAAGGGCTGGAATTAATCATTCTGCCCACCTTAGAATGCCGGCTACTTCCCGAGACGCCAGAACACTTCTTGTGTCCCCTTGGTGATTGCAATAGGCCACAGCCGTGACACTGCCTGATTGGATCTGTACCAGACATTGCTGGAAATGACTTGTCCAATGATCCAGACAAAGTCTGAACGCTCGGAGCTCCAGTACATTTACATTTATCAGTAGCCTGGACTCTTCCGGAGTCCAGACCCCTGAGCACACTCTGTGCCAAGGATGCCTCCCCCCCCCCCCCAGGCTGGCATCTGTGGTAACAACTGTCCAGTACAGAGGAAGAAATTATTTTCCCAAAAGAAGTGCTGGAGAACGAAGCCACCAAACGAGGGACCCCCTCGTGTTCTGGGGCAACAGGATCAGATAGTCTCAGACTGAAGATCCTTGTTCCCAGAACACGAGGGGGTCCCTGAAGATTCCACTTCACCAGAATCTTCTTTTGCAGAGATCTTGTGTGGAACTGTGCAAACGGAACCGCCTCAAAAAGGCAGACACCATCAGGCCCAGCAACCGCATGCAAGTCCGCAGAGATGACCATCTGCCGGACAGCAGGAGCCAAATAGCCTCCTGCCACTTGTAACGTTTTTCTAGAGGAGGAAACACTCCAGAGTCAGACCCAGATAGTCCAGGCTCATGGATGGGACCAGAGCAGACTTCTTTAGATTCAGAATCCAACCAGACTCCCTCAGCATTTGCAAAGTAATCTCCAAGTTGGTCAACAGAGCAGTCGAAGACTTCACGCAAAAGCAGATCATCCAGGTACCCCGACGCAGAAAAGCTAGAACCGGGGCTAACACTTTTGTGAACATCCAAGGAGCAGAGGTCAGACCAAAGGCTAACGCCACAAATTGTGAATGCTCCACACCCACGGCAAAGAGGAGGAAGTGCCGATGGGCGACATATATGGGGATGTGAAGGTAGGCGCCCTTGATGTCGAAGGAGGCGAGAAAATCCCCCTGATGTAAGGATGCCAGCACCGTGCAAATGGATTCCATTCAGGAACTTCTGTACCAGCACAAAGCAGATAAGCGCCTTGAGGTCCAGAATTGGACATACCTTGCCCTCCTTCCTGGGAACCGTAAACAGGTTTGAGTAGAAACCTCGATAACGTTCCGACGTCGGAACCGGAAGGCTCACCCCTTGAAGTAACAAGTCCGGCACTGCCCCATAGAGATCCTTCAAGTGATCCGGGGATAAGTGCAGGTTGGAAGTAAAGAATCTTTCCGGGGGATATGACTGAAACTCGATCTTGTAGCTGGAGCAAATGACTTTGTGGACCCACTTGTCCTGGATCAGGAAGGTCCACAGATCCTGAAAACAGCAAAGACGTCCCCCTTCATGCTGAGGAATTTTTCTCCGCAGGTCTGGCAGAACCCACTCTTGGTTTGCAGGACCAAGACTTAATGGAATCTCCAGGGAAGGCCCTGAAGGGTTTTTATCCCTTGTCTTGAGACCCTGAGGGACGAAAAGGCCGCTAGTGAGTCGAAAAGAAAAGTCCCCATCTGTGACAGGACTCCTTACCTTTGGAAACCTGAGGAAGAGTACTCTTCCCCCCCCCCGTGAGGCCTTTAATGATGTCATCCAAGGACGCTCCAAACAGGCGATTCCCCCACGAATGGAAGATAGGACAAATCCTTCTTAGAAGCCTGGTCCGCAGATCAGCATTTCAGCCATATAATGCGCTGCAGGACCACTGCTGAGTCTAGAAATCAAGGGAGCGGCATCCAAAGAGGCGTCAAAGACAAACTGTAGCCCTCGGACCAACTGATCCGCCAACTCCACATTAGCAGGGGGAGCATTTTCTCATCCAGGTCCCGGGTTAAAATTTCGGCCCATTCAATCATAACTTGTGACACCAGGGTGATGGTAAACACCGGGCTAAGTGCTGACCCAGCCACAGTGAACATATGGTGGGTTAAGGCCTCCGACCTCCTATCAGCAGGATCTGAGAAGACCGAGGACTCTTCAACCAGGTTTGCAGTGGCTTTATTCAACCTGGAAACCGGGGAGTCCTCTACAGGAGGTACCGTTCATTTTTTAAGGAGGGACTCCTTATAAGGGTACCGCATTGCAAAACGCTTAGAGATTGCAAAGGTGCATTTTGGGGAACCCCACTGTTTTGAGACAATATTGTCAAAGAAAGCGGGAAAGGTCTCTCGCACCAATACAGTGCATCCACTAGCGCCTTTTCATGTATGGCTAGAGGAACAGAGGAATCATCCTCACTATCTGAGCATGCAGGGTGCGCTGACGCAGACCCGGGAGGGTAACTCGTATCCACGGCAACCTAATCAGACTCTGGATCTGAGGAGACAGAGGAAGCAGGTGAAGGCGGGGGACACTTTTTGCTATAGGAAAATAGCAGCCGTGGCTAAACAAACATGGCCGCCGATCTGTAGCACACAAGGCTACAAGAAAATGGCGGCCCCGCACGGCTCCCGGGGCCGAAAAAACGATCCAAACAGAAAGGGGGGCCTTGGCAGGCTCCCCCATAAGGCCCATCCCCCATAAGGCCCATCCCCCACCCGAGGAGCAATCGTTAGCTGGCGGTGCGCTCCCCCCACCCCCATCGCTGGCGGTGCGGTCCCCCCCCCCCACCCCCATCGCCAGTACAGCACCCCATTTAACCTCAAATGGTATGTCCACCCAATGGGGCCAAGCTGGAGGGGGGGGAACAAACTGGGAGGGAGGGGATCCCGGGGGTCCGACCTTTCCAGGGAGGGGCCCACGTCCACCTCCATCAAAATGTGGGTGCTGTCAGCCAGGAGGAAATGCTGCAACTCAGGTTCAAAACCAGTCCGTATGCACCCTCACTAGACATTTAACTTGCAGGCCAGCCTCCGTCCAGTGGGGTTATGTCACGGCTGGACTAGCATGGAGCTGCGGTCTGCACGCACTCGCTGGCTGGACTGGGGGGGGGGGACCCTGAGGATCTAGATTATCCAGTGCGTCGCCCAGTCCAGGACTTGATTGCAGATTCACACAGGAACAAAATAATACAAAGGAGGAAAAAATCCCATTTAAAAAGATAAAATTGCCAGGAACAGAGATCCCAGCAAGGAACTAGGTCCTTACTCCTGACTAGGCAGAAAAAAAACTGAATAGCGATAGCAGGAAGTGGGGAGTATACCCCCAGGAACTGCCCCATAGGCGTGCTCAAGCTTTTTTCTCTGCCTAGTGTTCTACTCCTGTAGGGGGCAGTATAACCTTATGGTCATGAGGAGCTGTGTCCATCAATGAACAAAAGAGAAACTAAGTTTAACCACTTAAGCCCTAGCCCTATTTCGGACACTTTTTGTTTACAAGTTAAAACCAGTATTTTTTCCTAGAAAACTACTTAGAACCCCCAAACATTATATATATTTTTTTAGCAAAGACTCTGGAGAATAAAATGTCGGTCATTGCAAAATTTTTTGTCACGCGGTATTTGCGCAGCGGTCTTTAAAAAGCAATTTTTTTGGAAAAAAATTGAAAAATCACATTTCACTGCATTTAAAAAATACTAAACGGTAAAGTTAGCCCATTTTTTTGTATATTGTGAATGATGATGTCACGCCGAGTAAATAGATACCCAACATGTTACGGTTTAAAATTGCGCCCCCCCGTGGGATGGCGACAAACTACGGTCAATAGAGATCTCAATCTGCGACGCTTTAAATTTATTTAACGGTTACCAGTTTAGAGGTAGAGTGTAGCTCTTTTTTTTAAATTATTGCCCACGCTCTGGCGATCGCGGCGATACCTCACATGTGGGGTTTGAACAGCGATTTCATTCGCGGCTCGACTTGCGTATACGTTTTTTGTGTGCGCGAGCTAACGGTGACGGGGGCGGCTAAATTTTTTTTTTTTTTTTTTTTTCTATTTATTTTTTTTCAACTTTATTACAGGTTTTTTAAAAAAAAAAAAATCTGATCACTTTTATTGCTGTCACAAGCAATGTAAACATCCCTTGTGACAGCAATATGTGTGACAGGTACACTTTATGGAGGGATCGAGGGTCTAAAAGACCCTAGACCCCTCCACTACACTTCCCTGTATGCAAAACGCCGAAAACGGCATTTTTGCATACAGCCGTTTTTTAAAACTGCCGCCTTTTGCAGCACAGTAACCCGGAAGTGACGTCATGGACACCGCCTCCGGGTTACGTCATCGGAGACCCGATCGATGCCGTTTCCGGCATTCATCGGGACTCCATCCAGCCGGCAGACGTGCCGGCTGGGTGCTCGGGGCTCCCGGTGGGACGGGAGCCCCGAGCAAAGCCACGGAAGGCGGCGGGAGGGGGGGGGGGTAACGATCGAGCGGCTCCCGAGCCGCATCGGTCGTTACCGACGGAAAGCCGACCGTCGGCTTCAAACCACAGTACCGGGATGATGTCTCTAGCTAGAGGCATCATCCCGGTATAAGCCCGCAAAGTTTACCGACGTAGCCCTACGTCGATATGCGGTAAGTGGTTAACCAAGATAGAATATTTATTTAAACCTGCATCACTTCGCTGACTGGCTCAAGGAACTCATTTTGTCAACTGACACTCGTTAGATTTCAAAAGAGGTTGCAAACAAGCTTCCCAAGTGGAGTCAAATCTAAGCAGTGGTCTTGCAGGAATGGGAATTTTAGCATTAAATCCTGGTGACCTCATTTTTTAAAGTGGAACACATAAGGCCGTGGCAATATAAAACCCTCATATTCTTAATTGTTTTCCAAAAACTGTTACAGGCTGCTACTATAGCTACGGGGGGGATTGCTGGGTCAGCCAATCAAAGCAGACAGATTTTGCTGGTCATGCCCCTTTAGCACTTTTGGAAGGTTACAACAATACCAAGCGAGCTAGCTAAATCTTCTGTGGGCGATTAATCTGCCAGGAGGGAATACGGTCTAATGAGAAGGGAATAAAGTAATGCAACTGTGATTAGCGCAAAGTGACCAGTTTGAGAAGGCAAAAAGGAAAAACACATTGTAAGCTTGGCAGGACAACAAACTATACATGTTACTTAACGAACTATGCATCATTAATGCCGTCTCTTCCAGCTGGCTACAACACATTTAATCAGAACATAAATGTAAACTACCAAACTCCAATTTAGCTACTCTTCTGATTCACTCATGCCAATCTGAACTGGTAGTAAGGAGATAACCTTGTTTCCTGAGGGAGCACGACAGATTTCTCTACCTCTATATCATTTCACTGATAATGCTCACCTTTTCTGGTATGCTGCTTAAAGCCTACAGTATTTCAAAGAAAAATAAATACAGTCCTGTAAGAAAGACCAGTCACCTCTGTGCACTCTTTGCACTGGATAGTCTCCTCAATGCCCACTAACAGTATCAAATTCAGGCAGTGCTGATTTGGTTACATCGGCGCTGTCTGAACATGATCCTATTAGTAGGAGAATGCATATTCTAGTTGGAGCCTTTGGCTTCACCCAGCTCCCTGCTAAACATGCCTCCTGGATGTCAGATAGAACAGGACATGAGCCAATGGATCAAGATGAGACTGGAGATGAACTTTAAAACACCATCTTTAGCTCCCAATTCCTGAAATCATAACCTTCTGCCCCTAATCTTAACTGTGCAGTGCAGGGAATTGTGAAGACATTTTAAAATCTAAATTTGTATTGAAACCTGTTATAAGCAATGGCTACCACCACATTCCACTAATGACATATTTACTTTGTTTATTGGAAACCAGTACTTTGTGCTTTGCAAAACAGATCAGCCATCGCTGACTTTTTCCCCTGCAAATGATAGTTTCGTAGCTGTCATATTGATCTATTAACTTTAGTATTTTCTAAGATACTGAACTCTAACAAGTATGCAGATCAGCCATTTTGACTTCACTGTGACCAATACTTATTGTGGGTCCGTGTATCAAAGCACTGAAGTTGAAGAAACCCAGGCTGACATTTTCAGGTCAAAAAAGGCTGTCCATATGCATTCCCCCAAGATACCTTTCAGTATCTTTACAAATCTGCATTACATATAACAATTCGCAACTGCACTATTTAAAGTTTCTATTGAAAAGCTATCCATCTCCAATAAAATGACTATGCACAGACAGAGGTAATGTCATAAGAGTGTTTGTCAAGAAGGCAGTGCCAGAACGGAAGATGGCGTATCTAAGCAATTATTTGCTTGTAGACCTGTGCACATGGTTGCTGCTGATCGCACATGTGCGAGCAGAAATGTACGTGTCTACATGTGCGCTTTTCAGTTTGTTGCTGACATTGGTACCATTTGACCCATTTAATCCAGACAACCGCATATGCTTAGTGCTGACTTGTCTTCAGCAGTATCTGCGATCTCTGAAATCCATTTCCTGATTGTCTATCTGATACCGCCGGCTCATCGGCTTATCTTTACCTGCTCCTTTTTATTCTTATCTGACTATTGCTGCCTCCAGCCTATAAATTGGCCAAGCTTCTGCTTGCCACATCTGTTTCTGATTTGCTTGCCTGTTACCAACTTAAGTGGGAACTATGCACCTGCAGTCGTATTTGTACCTGATCTGCCGGCCTGTTACCAACCTGGCTTGAATTTCGACTTTATACCAGTCTCCAGTACATGAACCATGGCTACTCACCTATTGCGGACTCCATTGTATACACAGGTTGCATGTATGTCTTCTGATCCTAGGGCAAGACATCTGTTGGTACATCATTCTGCAGATCCTGTGACCAATCATCCACCTGTTTACAGTGTAACTGCCTGCTGTTCCAGTGCCCAGTCTTTAGCCTGCCACCATCCAGGGTGAAGCCTACACACTGACCAGTCCAGAATCCCTTATCAAAAGGGTGTTCAGCAGCCCAGCAAGATGCTCCTGCTATTCTGTTTACTCTACCAGGGGGGGCCTGGGCATGAGGTGTAAGAAGGGCAACGCTCATCTCATGAGACTCCTCCACCTTACACATGACCCTGCTGTAAGAAGCAGGAAGCTTCTTACAGCAGTGTCAGTGTCCTTAAGGCTCATACACACTAAGAAGATTGCACAAACATTTTTGTCCGAGGAACTTTCGTACGATTTTCGTATAGTCTGTACACAACTTTTCGTCAGTCGTTTCCGACTTTTCGTACAAAAATTCCCGAAGGAACAAACTCCAAAAATGTTCTCATACAGGAACAGAACAGACGATTTTCGTTTAATGTGTACAGTTTTCGTACGATTTTTGTACAAGAAAAATCAGAACAGAAAACTGCATGATCAGAAACCATAAACAACCAAAAAAGCCTTGGTCTTATGAGAATTTTTGTACGAATTTTCGTTCATCGGTTCCGATTTGCTGTGAAACAAGGGAAAAAAAAAAAAAAAATTGGATGATCGTTCACTTGATTTTCTTATAGTGTGTGTACCCCAGTCCCAATCAGACTGCAGCATTGTAACTTTGCAAATCACAAGGGTAAGAGGCTGATCGGTTTCAGGAATTTGTGAAAACAGTCAAGACCTTCAAAAATAGTGGGTATACATGACTGTCATCTCTGTGCTGGCATCACAGTTCAGAGGATAGATGGTGGCACTGGATCAAGCCTGAACAAAGATGGTGCAGCCCATCTGGCGGGTGAATCAGATGAAGGCACTGTCGGGGGGGAATACTGTGATCTTTTTGAGAGGTCATAAATACCTATTAGGTTAACGTTGAAAAATTACAGTTGTGCTCATAAGTTTACATACCCTGGCAGAATTTATGATTTCTTGGCCATTTTTCAGAGAATATGAATGATAACACAAAAACTTTTCTTTCACTCGTGGTTAGTGTTTGGCGGAAGCCATTTATTATCAATCAACTGTGTTTACTCTTTTTCGATCATAATGACAATAGAAACTACCCAAATGACCCTGATCAAAAGTTTACATACCTCAGTTCTTAATACTGTGTATTGCCCCCTTTAACATCAATGACAGGTTGAAGTCTTTTGTGGTATTTGTGGATGAGGCTCTTTATCTGCTCAGATGGTAAAGCTGCCCATTCTTCCTGGCAAAAAGCCTCCAGTTCCTGTAAATTCTTGGGCTGTCTTGCATGAACGGCACGTTTGAGATCTCCTCAGAGTGGCTCAATGATTTTGAGGTCAGGAGACTGGGATTGCCACTCCAGAACCTTCACTTTATTCTGCTGTAGCCAATGACAGGTCGACTTGGCCTTGTGTTTGGATCATTAACATGTTGGAATGTCCAATTACGTCCCATGCGCAGCTTCCGGACTGATAAATGCAAATTTTCATCCAGTATTTTTTGATAACATACTGCATTCGTCTTGCCATTCGTCTTGCCATCAATTCTGACCAATTTTCTTGTGTCTTTGTAGCTCACACATCCCCAAAACATCAGCGATCCACCTCTGTTTCACAGTAAGATCATAGGCCTTGTTGACTCCTCTCCGAATGTAGCGTTTATGGTTGTGGCCAAAAAGCTCAATTTTAGTCTCATCACTACAAATGACTGTGCCAGAAGGTTTGAGGCTTGTCTCTGTGCTGTTTGGCATATTGTAAGCTGGATACTTTGTGGCATTTGCGTAGTAATGGCTTTCTTCTGGCGACTCGACCATGCAGCCCATCTTTCTTCAAGTGCATCTTGAAACAGCCACACAACATGTTTTCAGAGAGTCCTGTATTTCACCTGAAGTTATTTGTGGATTTTTCTTTGCATTCCGAACAATTTTCCTGGCAGTTGTAGCTGAAATGTTAGTTGGTCTACCTGACCGTGGTTAGGTTTTAACAGAACCCCTCTTCTTCCACTTCTTGAGATGAACACTGTCGATTGGCATTCTCAATCTCAATTCCTTGGCTATTTTTTTATATCCCTTTCCTGTTTTATACAGTTCAACTACCTTTTCCCATAGATCCTTTGGCAATTATTTTGCTTTCCCCATGACTCAGAATCCAGAAACGTCAGTGCAGCACTGGATGAAAGATGCAAGGGTCTGTCAGGAGTGCAGAAACTCACTGACCTTTTATACACACACACACACACACACACACACACACACACTAATCACAGGGAGATCACAGGGGAGGATGGTTATCTTTAACCACTTACCGCATATCAACGTACCGGTACGTCGGCTGACTTTGCGGGGTTATACCGGGATGATGTCTCTAGCTAGAGGCATCATCCCGGTACCGTGGTTTGAAGCAGACGGTCGGCTTTCCGTCGATAACGACCGATGCGACTCGGGAGCCACTCGATCGTTACCCGGGTGAGCGGGAGTGGACGTCCCCCCCCCTCCCGCCGCCTTCCGTGGCTTTGCTCGGGGCTCCCGTCCCACCGGGAGCCCCGAGCACCCAGCCGGCACGTCTGCCGGGTGGATGGAGTCCCAATGAATGCCGGAAACGGCATTGATCGGGTCTCCGATGACGTAACCCGGAGGCGGCGTCCATGACGTCACTTCCGGGTTACTGTGCTGCAAAAGGCGCAGATTTGAAAAACGGCTGTATTCAAAAATGCCGTTTTGCATACAGGGAAGTGTAGTGTAAACCTCACAAGGGAGGTTTACATTGCTTGTGACAGCAACAAAAGTGATCAGATTTTTAATTTTTTTTTAAAACTGTAATAAAGTTAAAAAAAAGAAAAAATAAATAGGAAAAAAAAAAAATTTAGCCGCCCCCGTCACCGTTAGCTCGCGCACAAAAAAAACACGTATACGCAAGTCGAGCCGCAAATGAAATCGCTGTTCAAACCACACATGTGAGGTATCGCCGCGATCGCCAGAGCATGGGCAATAATTTAAGAAAAAGAGTTACACTCTAACTCTAAACTGGTAACCGTTAAATAAATTTAAAGCGTCGCAGATTAAGATCTCCATTGACCGTAGTTTGTCGCCATCCTACGGGGGGGGCGAAATTTTAAACCGTAACATGTTGGGTATCTATTTACTCGGCGTGACATCATCTTTCACAATATACAAAAAAATGGGCTAACTTTACTGTTTAGTATATTTTAAATGCAGTGAAATGTGATTTTTCAATTTTTTTCCAAAAAAATGGCGTTTTAAAGACCGCTGCGCAAATACCGCGTGACAAAAAATTTTGCAATGACCGACATTTTATTCTCCAGAGTCTTTGCTAAAAAATATATATAATGTTTGGGGGTTCGAAGTAGTTTTCTAGGAAATAATACTGGTTTTAACTTGTAAACAAAAAGTGTCCGAAATAGGGCTGGGGCTTAAGTGGTTAATAGCCATTCAAACCCCTTTGGTTCAACTTGTGTGCATGTTATCAAGCCAAAATCACCAGGGTATGTAAACTTATGATCAGGGTAATTTGGGTAGTTTCTGTTGTCGGTATGATTTAAAAAGAGTAAACACAGTTGATTGATAATAAATGGCTTCAGCCAAACACTAACCATGAGTGAAAGAAAAGTTTTTGTGTTATCATTCGTGTTCTTGGAAAAATTGCCAAGAAATCAAATTCTGCCAGGGTATGTAAACTTATGAGCACAACTGTATTTAGCATGCTGCACCGAACATGGAAAAAATATATACGATTCAGAATCCACTTTAAATTTCTGTTATAATTGTAATCAATAAATTGTAATAGAGTAAAGCGTTGTTATCTTTTACAAATTACCTAGTGTTTCACTTAACTCCAAGTATTACTACAAAAGCACTTTACATGTGCATGTAGATTTTATTCTTAGAATTATTACTGTAATGGCTGTAGGATATCAAACGGCGGTTAGAAGGAGCAATACTACCAAAAACACACATACAGATACACAGCCCTTTTTATGTTATAATATGACCCACAAGCTAACAAACGTTTGGGGCCTCAAACAGAACATGACATAAGTATTGATCTGAGCCCCCTTGGACAGCACGTGCCATATACTACTGGCCAGCTTGCTCGACAAGACGAGCTTAATGTATGCAACAACATCTGATTTTGCTTAAACTCTCTCTTTCCTTCTAGGCTGAAGAAATAGCTTTCTGGCAATCCTTACAACAGTCTCTGCCAATACAATCAGAATCCAGAAATAGGCCTGCGTTTTCCTGCTGGCTCGGAGGTAAGTGATTACCCAGTCAGCCTTCCAGTCTTGTACGTGAAATGCAAACACAATGCCAGCTGGCTGGATCCAGGTGAACATAATGGTGTAAGCATAAAACATTTCTTTACATTGTGTTTATAAAAGATGAAAGCATCAATGGTCCAATTCCCTAATGTAGAGTCTGTTAACCCATTTACTGCTCCTAAAAGAATCCGGCTTTTCAAAAATGATCACCCAGAAAGGACACATTGCTAGCAAACACAGACTTGAACCACACAGCAGTTTGGCAATTAATACACCCTCAATTGAATGTAGACTGATGCACTGTAATCCTGAAGTCTCGAAAGCTGCTTCTCTCTTTCCGATTTTATTATAACATGAAATCATACATCCATTCCTGATTACAGAATACTCTGGCATTGAAAGACTCTCGGTGTGGGGATTTCAATGTAAAAAAAATCTGGTAACAATAAATATATTCTATTAGAAAGGACCTAACCTCAAAACTTACCTCATAGGACATGTCAGATTTCCTTGTCATAGAATTGCTGAAAACCCATTTACCCTTTCTTCAGAATCATTCACTTGCTGTCAAGACAAGCAAGATAGTGCTTTTTGCTAGTGGGCAAGCAAAGAAACTGTATTTACGTGGGTCATTTCCTTGCCTGGGTGACTGTGTGTTGCCAGCAGCAGAATCTAACATCACACCTCATATTTAAAGTGGAACGAAACTCAAGCCAGGGCAAAGTGGTATAATGTGCAAGTATGTACAATATACGTGCACATTATGGCAGAGTTACCTTCCAGTTTGATCTCCTCCAGTTCTGAAAGGCCAAGGCTTGTTGTTGCTGCTCCATGGCTGCCATCTTCTGAACTGCTTCTTCTTGGTATGCCATTGAATGGCCACTGATGGCTAAAAAACTTTTACCCCATAGAAAGGTTTTTCAGCTTTAACTTTACTCATCACCTATACCCTTAATGAGGAACTCCAGCCATAACACTTTCTCTTTAGGATTGAGCAATAAAGTGTTATAACCTCTGTTCGGTTGTATTAGGGAGTTAGGGAGAATTTCCCTGACAGCAAATGCAGTCTTTAAGATAGGGAGTTTGGCAATCCTCTAGAATGAAGACATTAATAGCAACAAAGGCACATTTTTGAGTAAAGCCGAAAAAAGAACCTTCAAAAGTTTTTTTTTTCATCCTGGTCTTTCTTCACTGGGTAGAATCCCCCTTGCCCACGTCCTATGTGGTCACAAGACACAACGTCAAAAAAAAAAAATTCTCCTGCAGAAGCACAAACAGTGATTCAGAGGTTCTCCCACTGACAACATCTTTATCTTATTTCTCCAAGTATTCCACCTCTGTCTTCATTCAGACATAATTCAGACACAGCATCTAATTTCAAGATTAGGATGCTGGTATATAGACGAAGCAGTCATGTCAATTCTGAACCATGCGTCTTTATGTTCTTGGCAGAGTCTACACGTTTTCTCACACTGATCTGCCTCCCCTCCTGCTGCCTCCAAACTTGTGAGCCGCCATAAAGTGCTACAATAGTCCAAGAAAGGGATCAGTGGGGGAGGTGGACTGAGGAAATGCTTCATCCTGACTGCAGCAAACTAAAGACATTATAGCTCTAAGGAATTAATGTACTATTAACACTTCAACTGAATTCAAGGATTTTTTTTTTTTTTTTTAAATACAGTAATGCTCCTCCACTCAGCAGCAGACCCTGGCAGTCCACATCGCGGACATCCAGTGCTGACATCCCAGACTCCCCTTCCTGATGAGCTTGTCATACTTCACTCTATGTGAGTTGCCCCTTGCATTTTATTGCACCTAATAAACCTGTAAACTTAGAGGCGCTTTTTCTTCTCTCTCCTAACATGTTAGTTCTTAGAACAAAAAAATAGAAATAAACAAATGAATAAAAATTAAGCTGTAATGTCGCTTTAGCATGCTTGCACCAGGGGACCCGAAGACCGGCAAAGAATGTGCCTGGGTGAGGTTGACGCTGGATCCCTGGACAGGTGTCTGTTTATTAAAAGTCAGAAGCTACAGTTTTTTGTAGCTGCCGACTTAGTTTTTGCAGAACATGAAACTCCGATTTTCAGTTCAGATTAAAGCCTCGTACACACGCAACGAATTTCCACCGACCGGTCGTCCGTCTTTTGTCCAGAGTCGTGTCTGTGGGTTGGAATGTGCTCTAGACTGCACACAAATTTTCCCGCACGACAGAATTCTACTTCAGAAGTGATGTCATGTGTTGGATTGCTTTCTTTGTGTTCTTTCATCTCTGATCATGCCTAGCCTTGCTCATAAGATTTTTTCCCCATCGAAATCTGTACTAATGAGACGAAAATCGGACGTGTTTTGACGGTCGTCAAAAACTATATAGCCTGCACACCAGGATTTTTTCGGCCGAAAAGTCCGAGTCGGTTGTCGGAAGCACCATACTAACAAGCCGAAAATCGGCAGATCGGTCGTCGGACGAAATTTCCCGGCCGAATTTCTACTCGTGTGTACGGGGCTTAAGGGTTGATTCAAGAGTTCAGGGCAAGGTGAGGGTAACTGTTCTAGTATTTCTCCACTTTATTATTAAAAATAGATTTTATTGCTAACATGCCCAGTTGTCATTAGCACAAAAAAACCAAAAACCACCACGTAAAGGTTTTGGCGAGTTATATCCTTTAACCTAACTGTTAAAATATCACCTAAACCTTAAAATAACTCCATTAGGGAAAGATATGCACACGACCCATATGTGCAATGATATTTAATGCTATCAGATACAAATAACGAGATGAACATTTGGTCAACAGATGAGAAAACTCACTAGAACCAGCCCATCTGATAAATTCAGGACTAGTGGTAAAGACAGGAGACTGTCAGAACAATTAAACCATGCAATGGAAAGTAAAAATCAGCCAACCACGTGGAAATATTCAGCCATGAACTTAATCGACACCACAATTTGATCAATTGTCAAGTCAATACTGGGCAGGAAACCAATAGCTTCAATATTAATTAATTGGTCAAATCAAAAATGAAAAAAAAAAAAACAAAAAACACATGAATAGCCAGCATCAGAGTACCAAGTATTAGGTGAGGTCTTAAATAAATACCTTCCTATGACATGCGTAGATAGGGTGGAGATCTATCCCATCTCCATGAAAAGTCACACACCATCCAGTACATCTACATCCCATCTTCCCATAACCATTTGAGGTGTCAGAAGATTCCTTGAAGACGTCCATACTGAAAACTGCTACCTAATACACAGCGGCAGGTGGAGTGGCTGGAAAAGTACTAAATGAAGAAGGACTTGTAACTGGACCTTTACAACACTGAACAAATGTTTACAGTGCTGGATTTAGGCACATTAACAACACAAAGAACAAGTGTCATTAAGTAAACCTGCCATGGCAGAAATCTGGGAGCTGCCATTGCTGGTTTCTTTTTCTTACAAATAGCAAGTTTCTAGCGGTCATGCTTATCCTGTGATTTCACTACTTAGGGCTGCATTAACAAGCAGAGATATGGCCTTAACTCTGCAGTGTTAATCAAAGATAACTCTACACTGCAGCCTGGGGAATGGGCCATACACTGTAAAATGCAGACTGATACTCATCCTAGCTGCACCCCTCACAGCACCTTGTTTTATTGCAGGCAAAGTTGAAATTCAGTGATGTTGGTGACCTAGGGGTGCAGTGGATGCCAGTTCCCCTTAATCATGTAACAGTGCTCAGGCCTAGCAATTGGTACCAAGGCCAAAGCACTGTAGCAAGGGAGCAGGTCCCATGCTCCCCCTTACCCAAAAGTGCCAGGTATACTCACAGGCTGCGGAGAAAGAGGAAGCGGGGTCTCTTATACTATTTAAAGTGGAACTTTAGTCAAAAAATTAACTCCTGCTGGATCAAATCATGCTGGCCTCTTTTGCAGGTATAGCTATGTAAAGCATTAAAAATAAGTGCAACTATTTGAAATATAGTAATACACTGGACTCGCCCTGCTATGCATATGCGCAGTTGCTCTACATTTTTAAGGAAAAGAAGAAGACGCCTCTAAGTGCAGCTGATAGTACTTTCCTAAGCCGTCCAGCAGCAGGAAGATCGAGCCGCAGGGTCAGGAAGGGACCCTGAGCAATGACGCTTATGTCCCTCCATCCTGTAAGTGTTTTATCTTCGTATGCAAAATAAAAGTATCAGCTGCACTTAAAGGCACCTTCTTCTTTTCTCTACATTAGCAGTTGGAGTTGCTGCTACCAATCCAGAAGAGCTGCCCCCTGTGTTAGAGTGGCATTTCTGCATGATTATGGAAGTCCATTCACCTCTTTTCCCCCCTTTTTCTACCAATATTGAGGATTGATTTTCCAAACATAAGCGCCCTTTGTTCTATGTACTACTCTACATTTTTAGGCACTGTACCAAATTTGTAGAGGCAGATCTGCTGACAGCCTAAAGATTTAATACTACTCAGGGTCTGTGGGCTTCAACAAATGGCAGCTTCCAGCAAGAAGACACAGGAGCAATGCTGGAGGCAATTTACAGCACACACTTATTTTGGAAGCATAATAATGTGGAATGTATGTTTCAACAATATTTTTTATCAAGTTTTTATGGGTAAAGTTCCACTTTAAGATTAGATTGGATGCACCTGAAATCCAACATAAAGCTAAACTAAGGCCTGTTACATTCCAATAGATCAGCATTAGGAGTGATGACCTCAAAGTCAACAATCTTGATCAAAGCAGAAGGATCTTAATATTTAAAGTTCTTTCACAAGTTAAATAATGTAAGATTTTAATTTCTACTCTGTAAATTTGGAGAGATATAATAATATGGTTGGGCTTATGCACTGCCAATAGATACTTCAATGTTTGCATGTCTTCCTCTAAGTTACAATGGAATTCACCCAGATGACAAGAACAGCTTGTTCATTGCAATTAAAGCGGAGTTCCAGCCTTTTCACTCACCTGTCCCACGGTCCAGCGATGCAGCCGCCCAAAGCCTCGATCCTCTTCCGTCTGGTCTCGGCGGCACCGGCATCACTGGTGTGGGCACCCGGCTGTGACAGTTTGCGGGTTCACAGCCGGGTACGCACTGCACATGCGCGAGTTGCGCTGCACGTCTTGATTGGCCGGCAATCTTCTGGGACCTCTGACATGTCCTAGAAAATTGCAGGAAGGGAGGGGGAGAGGAGAACTTCTGTTCAGGGCGCCACGGCGCTCCGAGCGTAAGTGGGATCGGGTACCTGTCAAAACTAGGTACCCGCTGCCCTGCCCCCCAAAAAATGACATGCCAAATGTGGCATGTCAGGGGGTTATTACTACCTATTACTACCACTTTTGGGTGGAACTCCGCTTTAAAAATGTTCAGAAAGACCAGCAATCCTGGGCTGCCCACTGGTTTGCAAGTTGCACGTTTTTATGGGTAAAGTTCCACTTTAAGATTGGATAGGATGTACCTGAAATCCAACAAACTATGGCCTACTACATTCCAATAGATCAGCATTAGGAGTGATGACCTCAAAGTCAACAATCTTGATCAAAGCAGAAGGATCCTAATATTTCAAGATCTTTCACAAGTTAAATAATGTAAGATTTTAATTTCTACTCTAAATTTGGAGAGATATAAGAATATGGTTGGGCTTATGCACTGCCAATAGATACTTCAATGTTTGCATGTCTTCCTCTAAGTTACAATGGAATTCACCCAGATGACAAGAACAGCTTGTTCATTGCAAGTAACAATGTTCAGCCAGACCAGCAATCCTGGGCTGTCCACTGGTTTGCGACTAGACAAAGATAGTGGAGTACAGCTGCTTAGCTGTCAGGCACTCCTCTGCACAGCTCCTGCTAAGGTTACAAATGAGTCATTATTTTCCCATATAGGATACTTTTGAAAAATGGCTCATCTCCGATGAATCAAGCCATCATTTATGCAACACATAAAGATGGTGTCACTTCAACTGCAAAATTACCTGGAAAAGATGCACTTCCAGGAGATGCACACAGAGGGAGTAGTTAAAACATGCACAAGTGAACTGAGCTGGCTTGTAAAAACAGAGGAACGTTTGTGATGCCCCTCAAGTTTACCAATGGCCAAAATCAAAAATTGTGCATCTTACAGTATGTAGTCTTGTAGTAGCATTAACTTGGCAGTTTTTAGCTCCCCTATGTAACAATTTTATAATCTGTTGAGCCTATCAGTAGATCTACTATTCTTTCTCTATTCCCTGTAACAGGGCAACAACTCTGTTCATTATGCAGTGAGATTGCACAGCAGTATTGCCACTCTGTGGGGCAGGGTAGACTTATATGAACACGTAACTTAAAACAGACTTTTAATAAGAGACACAAAGTGAAGCCTAACTCCAGCTAACACTTTTCAAGCAGTTACAGCAACAGTGGCCGCTGTGATGTGGTGAGATTTGGTAGCTTTGGCACAAAAACTTCTAGCACTTGATAAAGTAGGTATGGTTTTTTAGGGATTTAGTGCCGGGAATAAGGTTAATGCAAACCTGTACTTTGCCTTAGCAATGGCAGTTTCTCCTATGGGTGAACCGTATTCATATCGGCCTCCAGAAACTTAGCAAAGTACAGCTTACCCAAAAGAATGAATGGGCAATAGTGCATATGTACAGTGAGAAGATGATTTTCCAAGGATGATTTTCAAGCAATGGCTTGAAAAACATTGGCCGGGCAGGGCCAAACAGTGAAAATCACTGAAATATGGAGGAAGTTAACTATTTTTTACGGTATGCTGCAATCATGGGGGTAGGATCCCTAATCGAACAACTACTAGACTAATTATTTAGCTATCCTTTGAAGTGTGAATTTGTTTGGTAGCTGTGGATAACAGTTTTTTTTTTTTTTTTTCATGGCAGTTGATAAGAGTCTACTGGTAGAACCTATTTGTCAAAATGTCTGTGGTAAGCGGTGAGAGAATTATTAGCAAGATCCGATTTGCTGCTAAAAGGCAAAATATACTTCCACCAGGCACTTTGACAAAATAAAAGCCCAATTTAGTCCTAGGTAGTCTGCCATGGAACCAAGCTACTGCTGTTCAGCCTTGGTCCTATAGGTATAGGTTTCAAGCTTTTCATCTTTCCAGGTTAGAATGAATGACCTTGACATGTTTCATAGCTTCCAACTGTCCCTAATTTGGAGGGACTGCTCTCTTTTGAAAACAGGTATACCCCTATCCCTGATTCTGAATATGAAAAGGGAAGTAGCACTGATAAAATCCATAGTAGGTTTAAAAGAGAAGCTTAGGATTAAAAAAAAAAAAAATAAACGTACATAATCACCTAGGAGGATGCAGCATCGATCTGATGCTGCATCAGTCCCTTGCCGCCTCTAAAGCCCCGTACACACGTACCGATTGTCGGCCGTAAATATTCAGCCGACGACCGATCGGCCGATTGTAGGCTTGTTAGTATGATGCTTCTGACAGCCGACAGCGCATTTTCGGCCGAACAGAATCTGTCGTGCAGGCATTAAAATTTTTGTTGGCCAACACCAGAATGGCCGATTGTTCGCCAGTCAGTACAGATTTCTGCCGACAGACAGCAGATTAGCAAGACTGGGCATGCTCAGAAAAGAAAAAAGACAAGGAAAGTTAACCATCACATGACATCACTTCTGCAGTCGGCTGTTGTTGGCCGACAAAATTCGTGTGCAGTCTTTTGCAGTTTTCAACAGACACGACAGCCCTGGACAAAAGACGGCCGATCGTTCGGCCGACGATCAGTACGTGTGTACGGGGCTTAAGACTCAAAACCGAGCTAACAAAGACTGCTGATCACTCAGTGCTTGGTCTTCAGTGAGCAGAGACTGTCAGTCACCAGCTCTCTGCTCTTCTAGCGCTCACTGCAGGGAGTGGCTGGCTCAGGGTCTCAGTGGCATGCTGAGAGGCTGAATCTACTGCCAGTCAGGCTTCTGGTTGGATCTCGACATTAAAGTTGGGATTCCTGCAGAGCCTGGACTAGCTGAGTGACATCAGCTGACAAAAGAGTTTAGCCCGCTGTCAGCTGAATACGGGTCACAGAAGTCAAAGGAGCAGTAGGCCCAGAAGAGCTTTGGTGATGATTATTCATGCATTTTACTTCTTCATGACGAGGGTGTGGTAAAGAGTGCGAACAATGCCTAAATATTCTGTACTTTTTCCTATCTCAGAAGGTGTGGTGATCTGATGTTTTACTTTTTAAAAATGAAGCATTCTTTTTATACACAACAGAAAATGGACAGAACTCAACAGCAATAAAATGTAAAGTTATGAAAACATGCTTCCATGCATTTATGATACAATGCTTTCACAACAAGATTCCTGCTATAAAATTACTGGCATCCAAGACACATTTGCCTAACAATACTGCCCCCTGTCTTGACTACAGAGGTTCAGAAACTAGACATTCTATAACTTCCTTGGGTCACTATCAGACCTGGCTGAAACCCAGAGCATGAAGTGATGGTCCCTCATGAGCTCTTTCTGCATGTTTTACATTTTCTGGCGGCTGTTCAGCAAGTTATGGATCCTGTAAATGCTATGTGGAAAAGAAAGCAACAACAAAAAAAGCAATCAGGATCAAAGGATGGCATAGTAGTCTTTAAGTGTATGTCTGGGCAAAAATAAAAATATTAAAACCTATCCAGTACATTTCTGCAATACATGCACATTTTCGGAATGTTTTCTCTCTTTAAAAAAGCTACAAGGAAAAAAAAGTAAAATTTTGACCCAAACAGAAATTCATTGCGATCCTAGCTTTCTGTAGAGAGCCGACAATGAGAGCTGACAATGTTGCCTCTGTTGCACTGGAATCCCGAGCAGAGTTGTCGGCACTGCCCGAGTTCTCATCTGCTGGACTACAGAACATCTCCTCGTTATGGTATTGTGATGGGGAGAGGGTGAGGTGTTCCATAGTCCAGCAGAGTAAGTGTAGTCAGTTCACGACAGAAAAGGGGAACTTACTAGCTCTAGGACAGGATCAACAAGTACTTTTCTGTACTTCCAGCATTTTTAGGAAGACATAGTTGGGGAAAGGTGCATGCAGAGATGTACTTAAAATTGTGTTTTATACTTTGCCCTGACAAATACTTTAATTCAGGGGTGTCAAACTCAATTTAATCGTGGGCCGCATCAGTATTATGGTTGCCCTCAATGGGCCGGTTGTATCTGTAAGACCAGATGTCGAAAGCACCCCACCCCCCTTACATCAAATATCAAGAGTACCAACCATCAGGAGTCAAGAGTCCCGACCCTCCCCAACATCATCGCGAGACCACTTACCTTGTGCTGCTGGGAAGAAGCTGGGGGCAGATCTAGGAAGCAAAAAGTGCAGGGTCTGGAGGAGGACCAGAGGAGGGCTGACGTCAGCTGAATGCTGAGACCAGGGGAGGCAGAGACAAAGGGGTGCTGTGGCTGCATAGAGAGACACAGGATCTGTAGGAGGAGTTCTCTCGTCCTCTCTGCTGCTGACTGCTGAGACAGGAGGGCAGAGATGAGCATCTCCATGGCTGTATAAGGGGGGTACCGCAGCTGCAGGAGAGGTGCGAGGGCAACATGAAACGGACTAGAGAACCGGATTCGTCCAGCGGGCCTTGTGTTTGACACATGTGCTTTAATTCATCTAACTTAGCAGACAGGTTTAGGAAGTCTTGGTGAGGCCTACAACAGTAAATCTAGCACAAAAGCAGCAAACAAATCTGTATTAAAAAGTTTGCAAAAATCTTTGCAATGTCAGTATTTGCGGATGATACTAAATTAGGCATGCCAATATCTTCTATGCAGGATGTGGAAACCTTGCAAGCGGACCTGAACAAAATAAAGGGGTGGGCAACTACATGGCAGATGAGATTTAATGTTGAAAAATGTAAAGTAATGCACATGGGGGCCAGAAACCCGAAAGCAAGCTACTCACTAGGGGGGGAACCTCTGGGTGAGTCTAGGATGGAAAAGGACTTGGGGGTACTGGTAGACAACAGGCTTGGCAGTGGCATGCAATGCCAAGCCGCTGCAAGCAAAGCCAACAGAATACTGGGATGTATAAAAAAGGGGATTCACTCCAGAAATAAAGAGATTATTCTCCCGCTCTACAAGACTCTGGTCCGGCCACATCTGGAGTATGCTGTCCAGTTCTGGGCACCGGTCCTCAGGAAGGATGTGCTGGAACTGGAGAAAGTCCAGAGAAGGGCAACAAAAATAATTAGGGGAATGGAGGACATCAGCTATGAGGAAAGACTACAAGCACTGAACCTATTCTCTCTGGAGAAGAGACGATTTAGGGGGGATATGATATCAATGTACAAATACTGTACTGGTGACCCTAGCATAAGGAACAAACTATTCAGAGTAAGGGAATACAATAAGACACGTGGCCACTCACTAAAACTTGAGGAAAGGCGGTTTAACCTTAAAGTGCGTAAGGGGTTCTTCACTGTGAGAGCGGTAAGGATGTGGAATTTTCTTCCACAAGCAGTAGTATCAGCAGGGAGCATTGATAGTTTCAAAAAACTATTGGATGGACACCTTAAAGACCACGACATACAGGGGTATACAATGTACGGTTAAAAGCAACACACATGCACATCATAGGTTGAACTGGATGAACTGGATGGACTGATGTCTTTTTTCAACCTCACTAACTATGTAACTATGTCACCTGGAGGGGGTGTTTCTCAACCAACTGGGGGAGAAAAATAAGGGAACTGCCCTTATTGATGTGTTCTTAAATCCAGGGCAAAGTAACAAGTTTGTTTAAAAGAATGACTACCTTATTTCCCTCCAATTATACTCATATTTGCAGCACTTTCTCAATGCTCCATTTTCTCTGTTAATAACCAGTGGTCCTGTCACATAAGGGAGGGAAAGAAGTTATTCATTCTGGGTAAAATAGGACATGAGCTTAAGACATGGTGAGCTAAGACAGGGTTTGAACTCCTAGCTCAAACAGAGGGATGGAGAAGACACAAGAAAGGTGAGAAAGGATCATCAGGACAGAGCTGCTCTTTAAAGAAAACCTGCCACTTTGCCCAAAATGGAGCAACATGAGAAAGTCTCTATATGGGAATATGCCTTAAGACTACCATTGTTATCCTCCCTTTGACCTGGAACAAGCATGTTTACATAATCTAGCATGCAAATAGTCTCTTGGGGCCAGTGACTCACTAAACAGCAAGGGCAGCATAAAGATGACAGACCAAGACTATGTATTTCAAAGTTAGGTCAGCAAAGGCAGTCTCCACATGTCTATCACAACAAGTTCAACTTACGATGTACTACAGATATCGGTTTAAAAGCAATATGAACTTTAGTAGCCCGACATGAATAATTACAGAAGAATTCATAAGTCTTTTTTCAGACCCCCTCCCCCCATGTTTTTTCATGAAGCGTTTTACTAAAAGAGGTCTACAGCAAAAGCCCCATATGCTCAATGCCTGACAATCAGAAAATCCAGTTGAATACCTTTCTACTGTCATGATGCACTTAATTTACCAAGGTTTTGAAAAATATTCCCCATGGAAAGCTTTTCCCCTAGTGCTGGAGAAAGATTTAATGGACCACTTAAATTCTTATTTATCGTCAGACTTCTATGTTTCTATGATATTGAATGTTGTGGGCAATGGACACTAATATAATGGTTGGAGCTCACAGTCATTAAATGTTAATGTACAATCCGTAGCAATTGAATTGTTAGTGTCATTTGAGTCACAAAGAATATCATCACTCTAAATGTGACTTTGATATGACATTACGATTACCAACTAGGCTGTGTGGTCAGATCAAGAAATAACTGGGTCTGTGTTCAAGCTGTGGCCCTGGCATGGCTTGCCTGACTGGAACATTTGCAAGGAGAAAACTAGACAGTTTAGAATAACGGTCATTAACGTTCTCTTTGGAGAAGGCCAGCTTCAATAGTGCTTGCTTGTTTGAGTGTGTATAAACATATGTACATGGTCTAAAAAGTCCCATATTTTGCCACTGCTCTATAGAAAGCTCATGCAGAGCATTAATCCTCTATACCAGTGATGGCGAACCTTGGCACCCCAGATGTTTTGGAACTACATTTCCCATGATGCTTATTCACTCTGCAGTATGGTTGAGCAGTTGAGCATCATGGGAAATGTAGTTCCAAAATATCTGGGGTGCCAAAGGTTCGCCATCACTGCCCCATATCAACCTTTTTCAACCAGGGTGACTTCAAGTTTCTTCAGGGGTGCCTTGGCAAAATGCCTTAAAATTGCCCAAAAATTGTATACAAGCCAGCGGGGTGGATGAAGCCTGCCTTTTAGTTACACAAAGCCACCAGTTTTTACTTTGCAACATTACAACCTTCCAGCCACCTGCTTCCTTACAACCAATGACATAATTTGTGGATATAGAGGACATGAGGGCGCCTGCACATCATCCTTTGCCTCTCCCCTGCTCCTCTCTGCCAGCACTGGGGTCACATTAGCTGAGTGAGGGACATGAGGGAGAATAGAAACACTGGAATACTAATCAGTAGCAGTGTCCAAAGGTGTATTTGCTTTTGAAGACTAAATCACATCTAAAGTTGGGTGTCCCGTGTGTGGACGTTGCTGCATTTTGGAAAATTTGTTTAGTTTTTTGACATTTTAGAATGGGGTGCCTCCAAAATTATGCATAATTTTCACTGCTCTATATTATGAATAGTCTTAGAAATGCCAACACTGCTACATAATAAGCTAGAGAAGCCTTTCCCAACTAGGGTTCCTCCAGAGATTGCTTGGGATTCCATGAGAAATTAAAGTAATCTTAAATGCATTTTTTAATAAAAAAGTTGAATTCTTTCATTTACTAAACAAATCAGAATTCAATAAAAGTTTGGTGTGAACATAGACTTCAAGATGTACTGTGAGTGCCTGGCATGAAAAAAAGATAAAGATCAATCCAACCCAAAGCAATAACCTTTGCATATACAATGGTATTCATGTAAGCATAATATTTCAAATGTGTTATATTCAATGTAAACCATTGTTCAATTTGTCACCCTAACTGGTAACCTATGAAAAGAGGAAACAGCATACATATTTGCAAACACATACAAGAAATAATAAAACTGCAAAGCCGGTTTCTTCTGGGGTTTTTCTGAACTATTCTGCTTCAGTTTGGCGATTTTGCAGATGGTATGTGGATAATGCAGATGTAAGAACATGAGAGTACTGGATGTTTTTCAGTTTAACTAGAGCTATTAGAAGTCATTTATAATTTTAATAAACGGCTTTGATTCTCATCCAGGAAAAAAAAAAAAACCCAGATAACCTTTTTCTGTCCAGCTATCAAACTTGCAGCTTTGCAAGGCATGCTGGAAAATGCATGCTGCTTACTCATACAAATTTGCTGGGCCTCATGCAAAAAGCCTTAGGAAATTAAAAAATGTTGACCATAGCAATATAAATCTGGCTGTCCATTGGCAATGCAAGTTAAAAAAATAATATAATATAATATAATATACATTAGCAAGCATTTTACAGTACTAATACTAACTAGATATTAGATGTCAGAAAGATACAGATATTAGATTAGATATTATTAGATTTTTTTTTTTAGCCTATAAGCAAATACATAAATGCTCTGGGCTTGTAGCTTTGTGTGCCAAGAAGCCTCAGAAAAACTACAGCTGATCAACCACAACAATCATTACTTGTATGAAATCCATTTAAAGGTTATTAACATCTAAAAAGGTACCCTTGGATATCCTGGCTATGGTTAGGGGTTGGTTCAATACACTCTTATGGAACCAAAGGTCATTGAAGCTTAAGGCGCTTTTCCACTGCATGGAACCGAATGGTTCGGCTCGCTTTTGTGCTTTTTCACTGCTGGTACCGCATGGTACGGTGTAGGAACGGTTCGGTGCGGTACGGCGGCGCTTTTCCACTGCATGGAACCGAGCGGTACGGCTCTCAAAAACAGTACCACCTCGATTGTGGTTCCAAGAGGTACCATACCCGGTACCATATTCCACAATCCTTTGCATGCAGTCACTACTAGCCACTGATTGGTCAGAGAATCCCACCCACCCCGTTGTTATCCCACCCACTTAACTTTAGTACTACTTTAGTGGAAAAGCAAACCATACCGTACTGTACCATGCGGTACCAGCAGTGGAAAAGCAACTGGGCCAAGCAGGGCCGAGTAGGGCCGAGCCGGTACTTGCAGTGGGAAAGTGCCATTATATAGCCAGAACAAATCCAGCAGCAACTTAAAGTGGTTGTAAACCTCAGACATAAAATTTGAACAAAGCATATCCCTCTATAGTGTGTACTTGTCTCAATTAGGAGCGCCAAGTGTCTTTTCTGTCTGCTGCTTCCTTTCTCTGCTATCAGCATGAATCTCTTCCGACAAGTTTTCCTGACACCAAGAGAAAATGATGACAGGGGGAAGGCTCTCCAGCTGATTGATAGCCTCAGCTCTCTTCCTGTAATCTGCGTGGAGGGATATGTGAGCTCTGCACAATGTGACTATCCACCCCCTTTTTTCCTGACTGCTCAGACAAGCTTATTCATTCTGAAATTTGAACGGGATATGTGAGCTCTGCACAATGTGACTCTCCACCCCCTTTTTTTTCCTGACTGCTCAGAACTGCTCAGACAAGCTTATTAATTCTGAAATTTGAACGGATGTAGAGAAGAGAATACTGCAGATAAACAGGTACAACGTATGTCAGCGGATTTGTTTCATCTCTGTGTATCACCTGAGGCCAAACACTTTACTGGGTTTATGTAAGTGTTTACCATTACTTTACTATAACTGACTAATCTGTTAGTTTGACAGCAGGGTCTGAGATCAAGGACTGCACACTGTTGTGCATTTCTTCATTTTTGCTGCAAGGTTAATGAAGAACCAACAAAAGGGCTTTGTGCATGAGAATTTAGAAGCATATTGGAGTCACAGTGTTTAAATCAAGTACCCAATCATGTGCAGGGGTATTTAAAAATTAGAATAGAGCTTTACATTATCACTGGAAAATTAGATCAATGGAACACAGCTTCACTGCAGCAAGCAAACATTCTACTCCTTTTGCAAAATCATCTAACTTCATAGAATTAAACGACCTACAAACTATTGGATGATCTCAACACATCTCGGACTTAAAACGGACGATGTGAAAGGACGTTACAAGTTTTTTGCTCATTTGTTCTAATGGACAACACAGTACAGAAGTAATGTGAGAGCAGTTTTAAAGGCTACGTCCAGCCAAAATGTTTTTTTTTCCCTGCTTTTGGATAGTTATGGCATTTGCTAATTTCTGTCATGTTCTTCTTTCTGTCGGTGACCCCCATTGGGGACATTCTCCCCACTCTATACAAAATGAAAGGTCTTGGCTGGAGTTTAAATATTATATGGACTGCTGCTGGCTGACATTGAACCACACCTGCAATCCTTTTCCGGCATGATATGTCTGAGGGGTTTGGCTGCTTGGAGTGTTGTGGTTTCAATACAGCAACTTGACAACCATGTTATGTGAATAGGTCACTTTAGAGGCAACCTGACTTGAGCTAAAACCTTATAAGGTAATGTCAGCGCCGTTGAGTGGGTTACTTGCCAGTAATTACCTAAATTAGTCTTAAAATTTGATCTCTGTAGCCCATTGAAGCCACAAAGACTCTAGAGGCCTCAGCTGCAGGTAGGGTTAGTATCCACAAATGAGAAGACATGTGAACCATATTAACCTCCTCAATACTGGGCACTTTTACCCCCTTCCTGCCCAGGACAATTTTCCCTTTTCAGCGCTATCACACTTTGAATGACAACTACGCAGTCATGCAACGCTGTACCCAAATGAACATTTATATCTTTTTTTTTTTTATTTCACACAAATAGAGCTTTCTTTTGGTAAGATTTAATCACCACTGGTGTTTTTTTTTTTTTTTGCTAATAAAAAAAAAAAAAAAAGACTGACAAAAAAAAAAAAAATAAAGTTTTTCTTAGTTTTGGTCAGAAACTTTTGTAAATAATACGATTTTCATACTTACCATAAAATCCATTTATCGGAGTTCATCGACAGATGCAGTGCTCCATAAATCATAACTAGTGGGTTATATTGCCTCCTCCAGGAGTAGGACTAGGCAGAACAAAAAACACCTGCTAGCAGTGATGCACCTTGAAGCACAAACACAAGGGCAAAGGACTGCAAGCCAACAGGTGACATAGTCAGGTGTGCAACATAATCACTGAGCGATGCCCAGGCAGCAGGCAAGTGATGATGCAAACAGAGTTTATAAAAGACAGCAGTCTGCACATGTCCAAGATGGCTGCCAAAAGGAAGGCAAGGTAAGACCTTGATACCTATTAGCAGTTCGAGAGATAACAGGGACCCACAAAGACTCACCCTACCGACCGGAGGAGCGCAGATAATTCGAACCCAGCATCATAATGAACGCTAACTACCGAGAAAGAGGGGGAGCTATGGCATCACCATGAGGCTTCAGTTGTCTCCAGCATCTCCCAGACTAAGGGAAAATGGCCCCCGTGACATCATCCGGTTACACAAACATGGCTGCCAACTGGAGACCAGCCAGACTAAGGGAAAATGGCCACCATCAGCTACAAACACTGAAGCATGCTGCCAGGATCTTTCTTGCCCCCTATGCAACGCTGCACCCTCTGTCCCCCCCCTGAAGTTAGGACACACGTTTAGGGGAGACTCTGCTAAGCACTCTGCACCGCTCTCTGCACTGGGACCCCCCTGCACTAAATCCACACTGTAAACAGCAGCGCATGCACCTAGGGAGTCTCCTACACTAATACCCCTCCAGACTTCCAGGGCGGGACACACTATTCCAGGACCCTTACAGAGTGGGGATAGTGGGGGAGACCCCAGGGGTCTCTGCTGCATTCTCTGCCCTGGGACTCCCACTCCCCCACTAGGTCCCGGCCGGGGGGGAATAGGAGTGGGGGAAGCCCACCTCAGTGAGGGATTTAGGGAAGGGAGGAATTAACCTGCAGGCAGGTCTGACCCTCCCTGGAGGTTACACGCGTCCACCCCAAAGAAAACTAAAAAGGAGAGAGGGGGACTGTACTTACCCTTCCATTGTGCGGGTAACGCTCCAGACAGAACTCCTCGCCACCAAAGAAGGCGAGCTGTTGGGCAAGGGACAGCTGCGACTCAGAGCCAAGCTCGGTCATATGCGATCCGCAAGACATTTAACTCGCGGGCCAGCCTCTGTCCGTGAGGCTAGCGCATAGCTGCGGTCTGCACGCGCTCACTGGCTGGGCTGACCACTGGATCTAGATTATCCAGTCTCTCGCCCAGACTGGTAGATGAATGAAGATCTCCAGAGAGAAAAAACAAAAAAGATGTAAGGAGGGAGAAAATTGCTAGGACCAGAGACCCCATCCGGGAGCCTAGGTCCTTACTCCTGACTAGACAGATTAAAATGTATTACCTAGAGCAGAGGCGGGGGGGGGGGGGTTATATACCAGCTGAGGACAGCCCATGGGCGATTTATGCAGCGCTGTCCGTCAAAGAAACGAAAGTGAAAAGTAATTTTTCTCCACTATTGTGCGCTGATGAGGCCGCACTTATGGGCACTGATGAGGTGGCACTAATATGCTGCACCGACGGGCACTAGGGAGCACTGAAAGGCATCACTGATGGGTACAGACTGGCATCACAGATGGGCACGGTTGGGGCTGCACTGTAATCATGGAACTGATGATCAGGTACAGGTCTCCTTTGTGAGGAGATGCCGCTGATAGGCTCTCCTCGCCTCACACGGTCAGTGTGAAGCGGGGAGAGCCGATTACTGGCACTTCCGTGTTTATATGTGATCAGCTGTGATTGGACACAGCCGATCACATGGATAAAGAGCCGAGTCATCGGCACTTTACTGAGAATCGGGGTCGAGCCGTGTCCCATGATTACTGCGTATACAAAAGAGGTGAGAATGGGGCGACATCATATGTTGTCGTCCCAGAACGAGAGAGAGATCCCGCCCACCGTCATTTTACTATACGGCGGGCGGGAGGTGGTTAAAGCGATTAGTACCAAAAAACTAAATTAGACTTATTTTACCACCCCAACTAAATTACATACCGTAGGTAAATGGTAATTGAGGGCCTAAAAAAAAAAACCTTTCTACCAGAAAATAGGACAATGGACTTCCTCTGGCAGGCCAGAAAGTAATCAATACAATGGAACTGGTCACAAGGTCTGAGGATGTTTTGGTAGAGCCAACCAATTGGTGGACTTTCTAAACAGTGATGCTCCTTGTCAGCAGAGACCATTTGGCTAGAGGCCTCAAGGGGCTCCAGGGTCCTGTTTTCTTAGCAAGAGCGGCATTTTCAGGCCATAAATTTTCCTGTACATTAAGGGGTTGATTTACTAAACCTGGAGAGTGCAAAATCCGATGCAGCTCTGCATAGAAACTAATCAATCGGCTTCCAGGTTTTTGTCAAAGCTCAATTGAACAACCTGAAGCTAGAAGCAGATTGACTACCATGCTACAGCTGCATCAGCTTTTGCATTCTTCAGTTTTAGTAAATCAACCCCACAGTGTTCACCTAAAATAGTAAGCCTAGGTTCCGCATGTTAATTGCATGCACCACATTTCTGTGCAAATCCCAAGCGATTCTCTGCAGTGCAATTTGAGCCCATTCACTTTTGATGGCTCAAATTGGACTGCATCAGCATCAAAAAGATGCAAGCACTTTTTTTATAACCGCACTGGAATTGGATCGCATGGATGTTTATAACCATGAGATCCGGTTCAGGCAAACGCACTGGGTTTGCGTCCTGCTGTTGGAGTGTCATTGACACCTGTAGCAGATCCCAGAACACAGAGCAAAAGCGACATGGTAGGGAAATGCACAGGATTCGCAGAGTTTGCTGCACCGCATCTGTGTGAACAAGGGCTAAAACAAATATTGAAGTATAGTCACTTTAAATCATATTAAAGGTATGAAAAGTAGACTGACTGATCAAAGCCATCAACTATATGCTTGCTTTTATTCACTCTAGTCTAGAAAGATGATGGCTGAGACCTGCCATTTGCTTTGTGCAACACTTTTTTTTTTAAATGTTTTTACATGAGACCCATGTTGTTAAACCTGATATATGCACAAACTTTTTAGGGTATGTATTAATAACTAAATGTATACTGCAAACTGGCAGATTTCCAGGAGTCTTGCGAATCATGCAGCTCTGGCATTAGCCAAAAGTGCTAAGATTATCAGTGAGATAAGCTCCTTTGAGTTGCTTAGCCTCAATTAGTCCTAGACTACTAGCCAAAATCAGAGGGACACCCTCCCCGCCATAGCACACAGGAACAGAGCGGAGGCTATCAATCACAGGCTGGAGCTCCCTCCCTGTCATCATTTTACCTCTTGGTATCAGGAAAACTTGGCAGATGTGATTCATGTTGAAAGCAGAGAAATGAGGCAGCAAACAGATATCACACTTTGGGCTCTGGATTGAGACATGTACACACTATAGGATATGCTCTGTTCATATTTCATGTCTGAGGCTTACAACCACTTTAAAGAAAACCTGCAATGAGAGAAAAATGGATGCTGTCATTGCTGACCTCCTCAGAGTGCTAGCTGCCTGGTTGTTTTTTGTATCCCTTAGGCTTCAATAGATGTTTTTTAGTCCATGATAATGAACAAATATGTAGATAATTGCCACACATACTCATCATTCTGCTGTTCCGTTCAGCTGTTTAAACCACACAAAATGCCTGGTATTCTCAAGTATAAGAAGCAGCATGTACCTCACTCCCTACTTCTCATGTGACAATTCTGGTGCTTAGTGACTGACCCAGCACTGTCACATAGTGACAGTAAGAGGGACCTCGGCCCTGTGTAAGCACGAACTAGAGCTTTTAAGATCTTACACAGGGCTACCTAACCTCACTCCTGCAAGCTGAACATCATGGCATGGAAAAAAAGAAAAGGTAGAAGTGCAGCCAGGCAATTAGCAATTTCAGAAGGATCAGCTATGTCAGCCTTCAAATTTTTCTCAGAAAATGTTTCCTTTAAAACAAATAGTTATAAATTGGAGTTTAATTTTTCCCATGGCTAGTGTTTACCAGGGAACTGTGAACAAACTACCTTGCAGTTGAAATCATGGAATATGGACATTTACTACACATAGTAAAATGCTACAATTACAGTGAGCTGTAGGGACTCTGTTTCCTGTTTCATTACACTAGGACTGCAAAGTAGACAAGGAAAAACTTTACCGGCCTACCCATCGTGCCCCTCTTCCCGGGAACTCCAGGCAAACCCTGCATGGAAACAAAAGCAGAAGGCTTGGGTTACAAGATGACAAAGAAGCCTATGTGCAGAGCCAACATAGAAGAAGCCTAGAAAGAAAAACAAAGGAGGCCGCACTTCCACCTCCACATAAAAGGTGCTGAGAGAAGGGGTAGTGCCATCATTTCACCAGGCTTAGCCAGCATTATGCTTCACATCACAGAAAATATGCATTTAATGATAGGGATTAGGAAGACCAACACTAACAACTAAATCTTTTCAATGACTGATAAATGGAAAATTCCCCACTATGCCAGGACTCAGATTAAAGTAGCAGTAAACCTAAACCTAATGTACAACCAAAGTTTATATTAAAAAGCAAGTAGAAACATTTATAGATACACAGAAAAAAGGTTTCCAGGGAGAATCAGAAGGGAGAATACTTAAATCTGAACTCAACAAACATAATTTAAAGCATAAATAAGGAAAAATATGGATTTTTCCTACATCTTAGCTGAAAAATCCATTTCTTGGAGTACATCAGGGGACACAGCCGCCATATTCATTACTATATGGGTTATACGCCACCTATAGGTGAATGGACACTGCCAACCAATCAGACAAGAAGTCCCCCCCATATAACCCCTCCCAAATAGGAAGTACCTCAGTTTTGCAGCAAGCAATAAACATCCCAGACAAGAGGGGAGGGACCTCTGTGTCCCATGATTTACTCGAAGAAATGGATTTTATGATAAGCTGTAGGAGAAATCCATATTTCTTTATTGTACATCACGTGACACAGAGCAGCCATATTCATTACTATATGGGACGTCCCAAAGCAATGCACTTGAGGGGAGGGGGGGGGGGATACCATAAAATACCATCATCAGACCGCAGCAGATCTACATAGCTGCCTACAGAACACTGCGGCCATATGCAGACTCCTCCTGGGTCCTAACATCCACTTGATATAATCTACTGAAGGTATGCACTGACGACCAAGTCGCAGCTTTGCAAATCTGAGCCATAGAAGCTTTATGGCGAACTGCCCAAGAGGCACCTACTCTTGTGGTAGAGTGTTCCTTTACCGGAAAAAGTGAAACCTTCCCTTTTAAATCATACGACTGGATAATAACCTAGCGAATCCATTGAGAAATAGTAGATTTAGATGCTGCCTGCCCTTTCCTGGAATGAAAACTGCTGATAGGCATGGAACAAATTTCCCTGCCCAGGATAGGATTAGATTCACCTCTTTCTGGGCTGACTGACTTTTGGTGCCTCCCTGATAGAAGTCAAAGCCATGGCATTGTCGGATTGTACCCTGACAGGGTAACCCCGAAGTTTTGGCGTCCAGTACTTTAACAAGCCCAACAAACCGCTCGGATTTCCAAGATATTGATGGGAAGACCCTTTTCTACCCAAGACCACTTTCCCTGGACAGTGGCTTCCTCCAGAACTGCTCCCCAGCCTGAGAGACTGGCGTCTGTAGTCACTACTTCGCAGACTACTGGAAGAAAAAATTCCCCTTTTCCCAAATTTCTGGTTAACCACCAACTTAGACTCTGACGTACTCTTGGTACCAGAGACATGCACCCATCTAGGGACTGGACCTTTCTGGTCCATACTGACAGAATGTGGTTCTGTAAAGGTCTGGCATTGAATTGAGCATAGGGGACTGCTGTAAACGAGGACACCATCTTCCCTAATAACCTTATGCAAAAATGTACAGAAGGATACTTTTTCCTTCTTACGGGCCAAACCAGATCCTTCAGGTCTACGACCTTTCTTGATGGCAAGAATACCATTGCCTGTATTGTGTCCACAAGGAAACCCAAATATTCCAGACGCTGGACTGGCTGTAATGCTGACTTTGCCAAGAATCCAACCCAGACGTTCTCAGAACTGAACTGTCCGGAACACATTCTGGCTTAGAGCCGAAGCCGATCGGTCTATTAGTAATAGATCGTCTAGATATCCTATCACTGATATCCCTTGAGACCTTAGAGCAGCCAATACTGGAGCTAGGATCTTGGTGAACACTCTTGGAGCAGTGGCCAACCCGAAGGGCAGAGCCACAAACTGAAAATGACCGTTTTCTACTGCAAAGCGTAAAAACCTTTGATGGGCCTGAAAGATAGGCACATGAAGGTATGGATCCCATGAGGTCTATGGTTGCTAGAAATTCTTCTCCCTGCAGGGAGGCCATGACTGGGCGAATTTACTCCATTCGGAAAGTACAAATGTTTAGAAACTGGTTCAGAGCCTTTAGATTCAGAATAGGTCTCACGCCTGTTTGGCTTGGGGATTACGAATAGATTTGAGTAAAAACCCCTGAATCTTTTGTCCTCCGGAACCTCTGTAATCACTCTTTGGGACCTTAAATGGTCCAGAGCCAGAAAAAGAGATGTTCTTTTATAAAGAATCTGCAGGTATGTTTGACTTTACAAAGTGAGGATGCGGGAACACCCGAAATTCCAGTTTGTACACCTGCGAGTGCAAATAACCCAGTTGTCTTGAGTCATTTCTACCCAGACCTCCAAGAACCGTAGCAGCCTTCCCCCCCCATCGGACTGAGTGGGGGCGCCCCTTCAAAAGAACATAAAACAGTTTCTCCCCAAAAAAAAATATGTTTGAAAACTTTCTGCGCAAATATCATGTGACATAAAAAGTTGCAATGACCGCCATTTTATTCCCTAGTAGGAATAGTAGTATTATAATAATAATAGTATTCCCCACCGGAGTAGGGGGGCTGTTGGCCAAATAGGAAGCTGCAACATAAGCCTAGACCCTGGCGTGTGTGTCCTGGCAAAATGTTTAACTCGCGGGGCCAGTCCCCGTCCAGTGGTACTAGGTCGCGGCCGTCCTACCACGGAGCTAAGGCCTGCACGCGCTCGATGGCCAGACTGGGATGATCACTGGATATGGAGGTCCAGTTTGTCCCCCAGCCCGGCATAATTGCTTGAAGATCTAACAGGAAAAACATTCCAGGGAAAGGAAAAAAGACTAGCGAAAAAAAATCTACATAAAAAAAAATTACTTCCATGCCAGGACCAAAGATTCCAGCAAGGAACTGGGTCCTTACTCCTGACTAGGCAGAAAAAAACTGACATCCTATGCAGGAAGAGAAAGGGTGTAGCCTCCAGGACTGCCCATAGGCATAGCCAGAACTTTTTTCTGCCTAGTGTCCTACTCCTGTAGGGGGCAGTATAACCATACTGATATGAATCAGAGAGAACTGCATCCCTCAATGAACGATAGAGAAATTAAGATTTTTACATGTAGGAGCGGAGTGACAGAAATTGTGCGGTATGGAAGGGGTTAAAAAGGAAAAAATGCCAGGACCAGAGATCCCATCCTTACTTCTGACTAGGCAGAAAAAAACTGAAGAGCTAGAGCAGGAAGTGGGAGTATATCCCATGGGACTGCCCTATGGGCGCAGTCAAGCTTTTTTCCACCTAGTGTCCTACTCCTATGGAGAGCAGCATTACCCAAGGGTCAAAGGAGCATTGGAGCTGTGTCGGTCAATGAACGCAAGAGAAAATATGTTTAAACAAACAAGGTGTGCTTTGACATAGCTAATACACCTACTGTCTCTTGTAGAGACCCAACATGGCACTCGGTATCTGTTATACTTAAAGGGAACAGTGCATAAAAATATTTTTACAAATATTTTTAAAGTGGACTCACCAGTCCCGCCGCAGGATTCTGTTCTGTAACAAAAACCCAATCTTCACCAATCACGGTGAGTTTCTGTCACTTGCCAAGCTTCAAGGACTGGGGCCCCTTGTTTTGAGGGGCCACTCCCTTGGACCTATGGAGCACCCTGCCAGAACGCCTTTGGGGTTTGGTTTTACCAAGGGTCCGGATCCCAGGGTCCAGAACCTAAAAAGGACAACATTACAGGCCAAACCTTGTATCTCCTTTGCCGAGGATCAGGTACCATCCTTTTAGTCTTTGAATTTTTTTGGATGGATCTGATTGCTAATCCCCTTAGATTCAGAGATCTTTGATTGGGGTTTATAGCATAATCTTCTTTCTTCTTCTTTGAAAAAAACATAAAAATGTGGAGAGCTTCTCCACCGTGACGATCACCTTTAAGGCACTGGTGAAAAAAAAACTGAGGTACTTCCTGTATGGGAGGGGTTATATGGGGGGACTTCCTGTCTGGTTGCCAGTGTCCATTCACCTATAGGTGGCGTATAATCCATATAGTAATGAATATGGCTGCTCTGTGTCCCGTGATGGACGATAAGAAACTTTTATATTTAGAATTGGATAGAATTGTGAGGGGTTAGAACCCAAAGTTAAGTTTTTTTGCTGTCTGTGCCCCCATTAGTGTGCATTCACACCTGCAATTGCACCTGCACTCCGATCAATCCCATGATTAGCTGTGTAAGCAGCCCTACTGAAAGCAATGGGAGGCTTCCAGCTCCCGCCACCTGCATACAGGGCTGATCACTTGCATGTGACTATTGTATGAGAGATTACACGTAAGTGGCCTCGATTAGCTGTAGGAGACAGCAGCCTCTCGTTGCTTTTAATGGGGCTGGCCCCCACAGCTAATCGCGGAAACCCCTGCTAGGGTTCTCACATCTAATCAGATTGAAGGTGCATTCTCAGGTCTGAATGCACCCTTAGGCCCCTTTCACATGGGCTGTTCAATCAGGTCTGCCTGTCAGCTTTTCAGGCAGACTTCTCAATGGAATGGCGGATGTCAGTGGACACATTTCCGCTGACATACGCCGCTATACGATCTGATCCTGCCCGCAAAATCCAGACGGATGGTGGTCCTATTTTCTATCCGTCTGGCAGATCAGATCAGATGAAAAACAGACAGGTGGTCCATTTTCATCCAATTTCCCCATAGAAGAGAGCAGGACTGTGTCCATCTGCACTCTACACAATGAGCCGACACGGACCGGTCATCTGCCTACTCAACTGCTAAACACTCTACTCTGTCTTGATATCTTATGCTTATGTAAACCCTGGCACAACAGCAGACTGGGAGAGGAGAATTAAGCAGCCAATCAGTGTTCTATTGTTTTGTAAAGTGCTGTATAAAGTGTATATCTGCTTATAGGACAGGAGAACAAAGACAGGGCTGTGTGGTGCGGCAAGCTGTGTAAATCTCAAGACTAGATGTACAGAAATACAACCTTTGGCAGGCAAACCAGCTCACTTCTATGTATTTCATCTGTGTCTTTAGCCGTTTGCCTTGAATTTAACTTGTGTAGTTTTGCTGGCTGCACAGAATTACAAATCATTTGGCAGGTACAACGGTTCACACACACACACACATATATTTTAGGGATCACCCGATATCATTTCTTTATTGCCGATACCGATATTTTGGTCATCGCATATCGGTATCGGCTGATATTGGCCGATATTTCCGTACATTAAAATTATTATTATTTTTTTTTTTTTTGACAGGTACTCTTGTGGAGGGATCTGGGGTCCTCTGCACTTAAAAGCATTCAAAACGCCAAGTTTGGCTATTTTGAATGCTGTAATTTTTTTTTAATTTGGCGCAGAGTACCCGGAAGTGATATCATGACATCACTTCCGGGTTTTTCCACGGAGATCCAATCAGAGCCAAATGCGGCTTTGATCGGGTCTTCAGGGGCCGTGCAGGCTGGTTGCCCGGGTCTCAGAAGGCAGTGGGAGGGGGGCGGGACATCCCCTTCCACTTCTTGTAATGACAGCCGAATGGCTTCTCAGCCGCATCGGTTGTCATTACAGGACAGCCGACCGTCGGCTATGGACGTACAGACGCCGGCACCGGGGTGATGCCTCTAGCTGCAGGCATCACTCAGGTACAAGCACTTTCCCGAAATAGGCCGATTCTGATATATCGGGGAAAGTACATATCGGTCCCCGATATATCAGCTTTGCCGATAATCGGTCGATCCCTAATAAATATATTATATATACATACACACACACATTTCAACTCTATACAGTATCTAGCTTTTTGATTGGAGTTTTAAAAAGGTGCCACCATTAAGTTTCTTTGTGTCTAAACAATTAATATAAAACAGTCTGCAGCTGGAAGTAGACATTCCTATTTGGTTAGCATTACATTGTGCTTTGCTATGCACACCATGGTCCATCCCATTCATTAAAATCAAACTGCTGTGTGTAGCTGGCATGGTCCTGTGGAGTTATCTCTGTTTAACGGACCTGTAAAAGGTATATTGCTTTTTTTCTTCATTTACACAGAACTTTTTTTGCATCAAAGCCAGCGGAGCCCAGAGCACATCTGTAAATCAGGTCACATCTATTTGCAGTGTTTGATTGTAAAGTATAGTTGAACCATACCGCTGCTTTTTAAATAAGAAGATGTGTCTTAGTAAAATAAAAAAACACCAGCTTAATATGGTTTTAATTCATAAACATATTGTTTTACCTGCCAAGGATTTGTAATTTTCCCCTGTCCCAGAAGTAAAGGGAGCCCCCTCTTAGACAGTTTTCACCAAAACATTTGCCCCAAAGGAAAAATTTACTCTCATCTCTTGTTCTGGTGAGAACTAAAAAATGTTGGATTGCACATGATTTTTTTTCTTGGTATTGATAGGGTGAGGAGAGAGGGGCGGGGACAGAGACCGTAATAAAAATTTGGAACGAGTAGAAATGAGACAATGGATTAAAAAATTTAGTCAATCAGATTGCAATACTGGCACCAGTGAGGCTGCGCTCCACAAAAGTTGGGTGTCCCATAAGCAGGGAGCCCACTTTTGAAGATTCGCAATGAGAGCACCAAACAAAAGAGCTAAGACTCAAAATTGTCAAAAAACACTTATTGATATTTGCTCACAAGGAGACAATAAAGAACAGGCAATGATTTTCAGAGGCCCCCCTTTTTCAGGGCTTGAATGTAATTGAGAGATTGGAGGACTTGTCACCAGTTTTTAATTGTTTGCTGCATAAAAACACGACACAGACGACGCAGATCAGTGGAACACTGGACTAGCATGGATGGGAGATCTTTCAGCCCCCAAAACGCATTGGCTGTTCTGTTTTATCTCCATGTAAGCTAATATCAATATTAAAAGCGCTTGGACTTTTAGACATTTTGTTTGGTGCTCTCATTGGATTTTGTACAAGCAATACAAACTTGACAGGGGTTCGAATTCTTCCTCACATTAGGAAAAAAGTTGTGGCTCTACATGAGCTTTAAGGCTAAATGGTTTACACATATTTGCTCTGTGCTATTCTACATATAGAACGTGTCTAGCCCGATATAATGAAGTAAACAATTCATTGAAAAGAAACTCTCTAAAAAATCCTGGGCTCATTCTCAGACGATCACCCTGCTGTCAGCACTTGATGAATGCAACAGGGTAAACACACTAATATAATTACTGAGCGCACAGGACTTTATTTAAAGAGGGTCATGACATCTTATACCCAGTGTACACTCCTTTGAAGTTACATGCTCCCTCCGTGTATAGATTGGCTCTATAAACCCATCACCCACCGAGCGCAGGGACAGAACAGTTTCTGAGTTTACCAAGTCTATAAAACACGCAAGTGCTCATCAATTATTCACACTTTAACAAACTGACCTACAAAAAAAACTGAAGTCTATGTAAACAGGGAGACTTCCTTTTACTAAACTTAGCTGGCCCTGGCCTTCTGCTATTCTCCTGTACCTGTTTATTTACACATTTGATGGGTTAGGAGGCCCCATGTGGCATGTTTGTAAATCCACTCTGATCATCACATAACAAAAGAGGTTTTTACAGCAGTCGAATGGCAGCATTTAAAATGTTTGCCACAGCAATTTTTTTTAGCTTTGCATACTGTGGCGAAGGAACAGAAAATCCCTGTTGGGTTTTTAGTGCTATCTGGGGCCTTGTTGGGAGAGATTTCCACTCACTTCCTGTCCTGGTGACAACAGATTACGCACAGGAAGTAAGAGAGAATCTCCAACCGCAACACGAAAAAAACGTAATTTTTGTAAAATCTTACCTGTAAAATTCCTTTCTCTGAGTCCTCCGGCAGTCGCCGCCTCTTCATATTCGTCACAATGGGTTATTGACCTTTTCTCCGTAGGAGTAGCTAGGCAACAGAATATGTTAATATCAAAGCTTTTAGCATACCCCACCCCTAGGGGGTGGTCCCCTCAGTCAATACCCTCCTGCTTCCTGCATTCCTACCTCAGTTTCAGTAGTATAGCAGTAGAGTACATAAACAAACCCCAAAAGAGGGGCGGGGGCGGCGACTGTCGGAGGACTCAGAGAAAGGAATTTTACAGGTAAGATTTTACAAAAATTACGTTTTCTCTTACTTCCTCCGACAGTCGCCGCCTCTTCATATTCGTCACAATGGGGACGTCCCAAAGCAGTGTAGACATGAGGGGTGGGAAAACAGCAGCCGCGCCTAAAGCAACGCAATACCCACATCAGAGAAAGGAACCTTACCAAAGGAAGGAAACCAACTGGGCAACACGAAAAAAACTTGCTCAACAGGAGCATACCCAGGAAAACAAATAACCTAGGGATAAAAACATCTCAACAGCCAAGGGTCCAAGAAAAAACAAGGAACCCTAAGGCACTGCCGCACAAAGAACCTTGCGGCCAAAGGAAGCATCTGCCGATGCCTGAACATCCACTTTGTAGAATTTTGAGAAGGTGTGAACGGACGACCAAGTCGCCGCCTTACACACCTGGGCCACAGAAGCCCGATGATGACAGGCCCAAGACGTACTCAGAGATCTTGTAGAGTGCGCCTTCACAAGCATGGGGGGAACTTTCCCCTTCAAAGCATAGGCCTGTTCAATGACCTGTCTGATCCATTTGGCGATGGTAGAAGCCGACGCCGCCATGCCCTTCCGAGGCCCCTCTGGAAGGACAAAAAGAGAATTCGTCTTGCGAAAGGATTCAGTCGATGACAAGTAAACCCTGATCGCCCGAAAAACATCCAAGGAATGCAAAGCCACTTCCTTTGGATGTTTAGGCTTAGCGCAAAGCGAAGGCAAGACAATGTCCTCATTGAGGTGAAATTCCGAAATCCTTTTTGGAAGGAAAGACGGGTTAGGTCGCAAGACCACCTTATCCAAGTGAACCACCAAATACGGAGATCTGCAGGACAAAGCAGCCAGCTCCGACACCCTACGAGCCGAGGTGATTGCCACCAAAAAGGCGACCTTCTTGGACAACATAGACAACGAGATCTCCCTGATTCTTTCAAAGGGAGCACGTTGCAACACGGACAGAACAAGATTCAAGTCCCATGGAGGCAAAGGCTCCCTCCTAGGAGGGACCAGATGCCGCACTCCTTGAACAAAGGTGCCAACCAAAGTATTAGATGCCACAGGGCGTTGAAAGAGAACGGCCAGAGCAGAAATCTGACCCTTAATCGTGGCCAACGCCAAACGCTGGTCCACGCCCGTTTGAAGAAAATCCAACACTCTCGATACCGAGTACGAGCGAGGGGAATACCCCCTGGACTCACACCAAGCAAAATAGGCCTTCCAAGTACGGTAGTAAACCTTCCCCGAAGAGGACTTTCTAGCCTTGATCAAGGTGTGAACGACCTCAGGTGAGAGACCCCTATCCTTCAGGATCTGGGTTTCAACAGCCAGGCCGTCAAAGCCAGCGACTGTAAAGTAGGATGGAATATCGGCCCTTGAGACAGGAGATCTTCTCGAAGAGGTAGACGCCACAGAGCGTCGACCGCCAGATTCACGAGGTCTGCGTACCAAGACCGGCGAGGCCAGTCTGGTGCCACCAGAATCACCGTTTTCGGTTCCGAGGCCAACCTGCGAAGGAACCTGGACAGCAGCTGAATTGGTGGAAAGGCATACATCAGACGATACTGATGCCAGGGCGCCACCAACGCGTCTGAGGCGTCTGCCCGAGGATCGCGCGTCCTTGCCACGAACCTTTTCACCTTGTTGTTCAGACGAGACGCAAACAGGTCCACATCTGGGGACCCCCACTTCTCGCACAACAGCAGAAAGACATCCGGGTGAAGGGACCATTCTCCCTGGTCCAGGGTCTGGCGGCTCAGATAATCCGCCTGCCAGTTCTCCACCCCCGGAATGTGAACAGCAGATATCGCCGGGACCTGCGTCTCGGCCCAAGATAGAATGTCGGCTACTTCCCGAGCCGCTCGGGCACTCCTGGTGCCCCCTTGGTGGTTGATGTAGGCCACCGCTGTGGCATTGTCCGTCTGCACCCGAACCGGACGGCCCTGCAGCCTGTCCGACCAACGCCGAAGGCAGAGATTTATCGCTCGCAATTCCAGATCATTGATCGGAAGGGAGGACTCCTCCCCCGACCAAGTTCCCTGGGCGGACAGAACGCCCAGAACACCACCCCAGCCCGACAGGCTGGCATCCGTGGTGATCACTGTCCACGAGCAAGGGCGAAAGGACTTGCCCCCCGACACCGCCGGGGACTGGAGCCACCACAGAATGTCCCTTCTGGTGCGATGACTCAACGAAATCTGGAGATCCAGAGATTGCGGTCGTCCGTCCCACCTGGCCAGAATCTCCCTTTGGAGACCCCGCGTGTGAAACTGGGCAAAGGGTATCACCTCGAAAGCTGAGACCATCAGCCCCAGACACCTCATGCACGTCCGGAGGGACGAGCACTTAACGTCCCTGAGGGACCCGACTTCTTCTTGAAGCTTCCGGAGCTTGTCTTCCGGCAGGAAGACCTTCGCCTGAACAGAATCCAGGATCATTCCCAGGTAAGGAAGACGAACCGACGGACACAGCGTCGACTTTGGAAAATTTATCGTCCAACCGAACTCCTGCAGAGTCTGCATCGTGATGGACAGGTCGCTCACCAGACCCTGACTGGTCGCAGACCGAACCAGAATGTCGTCCAGATAACCCAGGACCGAGATGCCCTGGGCTCTCAATAAAGCCAGAACCGGCGCAAGCACCTTGGTGAAAACCCGTGGAGCCGAAGCGAGACCAAAGGGTAACGCCACGAATTGGTAATGATCCTCCGCAATGGCGAATCGAAGGTACCGCTGGTGACCCTTCGAAGATGGGGATGTGAAGATACGCATCCTTCAGATCGATAGAGGCCATGAATTCCCCCGGAACCAGGGCAGCCACCACTGATCGCAGGGATTCCAAGCGGAACTTGCGAACCCGCACAAAACGGTTCAGAGCTTTCAAGTCCAGAATCGGACGTACCTTGCCCTCCTTTCTGGGCACAGTGAACAGATTTGAATAGAACCCCCGAAATCTGTCCCGATGAGGCACCGGAACCACCACTCCCTGAGCCCGCAGGTCCCGCACCGCCAGGTGCAGGTACCGCAATCGCTCCGGAGACAGCTGAAGACTTGAGGGAAAAAATCTGCCCGCCGGCCGAGAGAGAAACTCGATCTTGTATCCAGATCGAACGATTTCCTGAACCCACCTGTCCCGAACGCGGGCCAGCCAGGGTTGAAGAAAACCGAGCAAACGTCCCCCCACCCCAGAACTGGGTGAGGGCGTCCCTTCAGGCCGCATTGTTATGGGCAGCGGACCCGATGTGGCCGGACTAATGCTTACCTGCCCACGGCTTTTTCTGGGAGCCTTGTCCCTTGAAGGGCTTGCCCTTATAGTGCGACCGAAAGGCACGAAAGGACCCCTGAGAGGGTCTAAACTAAGTATTCTTCTTACCGCGAACAAACTTAGACTTGTGAGACTGGGGCAAAAGAGTGCTCTTACCCCCAGAAATACCCTTTATCAGAGTATCCGAAGATTCGCCAAAAAGGCGAGAGCCCGCGTAGGGCAAATTAGCTAAAGTCTTGCGAGAAGATTGGTCAACAGACTAACATTTCAGCCAGATCAGGCGACGGTTCAACACCGCCACACTCTGCAGACGCGCAGCCAAAGGGACCATATCTAGGTCCGCATCACACAAATACATGACACCCTGATGAATCTGATCCACCATAGCCAAGGTTGATGGCGAAGCAGAGTCAGTCACCAGGGTGCGCCTGAGCACCTGCGTCCAATCGGCAATAGCCTGGGCTGCCATAATGGAAGCAAAAATAGGCTTCAGCATAGAGCCCGCAACCATATAAGAGTGACGGGCCAGAAACTCCAATCTCCTGTCCGTAGGGTTCCGGAACACCGGGGTATCCTCAGCAGGGATCGCAGTGGATTTATTCAAAATCGCCACCGCGTGATCCACCTGAGGCGGTACACACCAACGCTCATCAGTAGCTGGTGTAAATGGATAACGCAGCTTGAACCTACTCGGCACAGCAAAAGGCTTTTTTATGTTGCGCCATTGCTCAGCAACAGCGCGATGAAATTCCGTAGAGCAAGGAAAAACCTGCGACAAAGTGCGTTTCCTTTGCGTCCCGTACGAGGACATCAAAACAGGAGGACATGGTTCATCCTCCAAATGCAGCGTTTGCTTGATAGAAGCAACCAACTCATCCATGAGTGCAAGCTCTTCAGACGAGCCAGGGGGAGAATTATCAACCCCTTCCACCTCAGCCTCCCCTTCAGACCCCGCAAGGTCTAGGGATGAGTGAGACCCTGAGAAGGGCACTCCAGCCATAGCAGCCCCATCACCCTCTGAATCAGAGGAAATTGACACTCTGGGCCTTTTTGTGGATCGATCAGCCACCAGCATCTGCACCTGAGCAGCTAGGTTAGCCACAATAGTAGCCAGATCAGCCCCCTCGGGGGAAGCAGCAGCCCCTTGGCCCCCTACCAAGGAGGGGGGAAACTTGCTTTCCTGAGAATCCATGCCCCAGTAATTTTGGAAAAAAAGGAGTACTGCCCCTTTAAGGTCGCGGCGAGCGTAGCCCACCGCACTCACAGAATACACCGACCCCCACAAGGATAGGAATACAAGGCAAGGAATACAGGAATATGGAAAGGTAAAACCTGGAGGGATCACACAGGCTGCTGCACAGATCACTGTCCCAGAGGAAAAGGAAGTGATGCAAGACTGACCGCCCTTATGAAGCCTATGCAAAGGCTATACAAACATGGCCGCTGGCTGAGGCTCCATAGCAGATACAGAAAAAACAGCGCTGACATGAGGCCGGATCGATCGCCGCCAAAATTGCAGCACTTGGCGCCAAAAATGCAGCTCCTTTCACACAGGACCGGCCACCATGCTCGCTGCAAAAAAATGGCGGACCGCAGCAGCGGTCGCCGCACAGTATGCCCCAAAAACATTGCACAAGCATGTCACACACAGCATACAGCACGTCTCACAGAACTCTCAGCCTGTTACACAGAGCAGAGCAGGAGAGCCCCCCCCCCCCTCTTCAGCCCACAGAAAGGCAGCTATTACTGACAGGGAGCTCAAAGGTTTTCACAGACATGCAGGGTCCCACAGTCCCAGACTGACACCCAAAACAGACAGGTCCCCACACAGAATACACTTACCATCCGGATGGCGTGGGGAACCCGCACAAGCGATCAAACCGCTGCACTAGGGACAGGGAGAGTCGCAGCCAGGACGCAGTGGAACTGCGGTGCGAAACCGCAAATGGCGTCCGGTGAGGTAGCCCCCTCACCACAGCATCCCTGCAGCGAACAGGGATGGGTCGTTCACAAATGCCAGGGAAACCTGAGCTGAACGCTCGATGGCAGGCTGGGAAGCCACTGGCCATGAACCCCGGGTACCCAGGGAGGCCAGCCCGAGACCCAGCTCCGCGTGATCATCTTCATAGGAAGAACTAAACTAATGCTGAAAAACAACAGCTAAGTAAAGAAGAGAAAATACTTGAAATAAAATCAAAAAGAGAGAATAGAGGCTGAGACTGAAATCCCAGCACAGGTTAAGCCTGCTAACTCCTGAGCTAGACAAATGAAACTGAGGTAGGAATGCAGGAAGCAGGAGGGTATTGACTGAGGGGACCACCCCCTAGGGGTGGGGTATGCTAAAAGCTTTGATATTAACATATTCTGTTGCCTAGCTACTCCTATGGAGCAAAGGTCAATAACCCATTGTGACGAATATGAAGAGGCGGCGACTGTCGGAGGACGTAAGAGAAATGTTTTTTTTGCAATAGAGTAGGGAGAGGCTTGAACCCCAATCAGTTTTTTTTTTTTTTTATGGCTTAAGATATACTGTATGGGTGTGCTTGATCTTTGAGTATATTGAAGTATTTTCTGGCCAGAAATGAATTACTATTTTAGAGCTTACTGGCTCTGGTAAGGCTGCTCTTATTTTGTGTCTCTGATCATTAAAGTCTTAGAGCCCATTCACACTGCCGCGACTTCTCAGGCGACTTGTCAGCCTGACAAGTTGTGGTATGTCGCGGTCCATTGAGTAGTACAGGACCCGTTCTAATAGGAGCGATACAAGTCGCTCTGACTTAGAAAAAGGGTCCTGTACTACTTTGGGGCGACCTCGGAGCGACTTGCATAGACTTCCATTATAGGAAGTCCCTCAAGTCGCGCCGAAGTCGCGTTGCACAGCGGTGCACGCGACTTCACAGGTCGCCCACCGAAGTCGTGCTGCTTCAGTGTGAACCGGCACTTAAAGACAGCAGGTAGATAAGGGGTGTTTCATTCTAATATTTCATCTTCTAATATTTACAGTATACGGAATACGCTAACACCACCCCATTTCTAACTGCTATATTTGATGACATTAACGAATAGAGACATACCATTTTTACAATGTTCTTTTTTGTTAATGTAAACCTTGATGGGTGGGAAATGCATTGCGTGTTTTATTGTAAAATAAATTAATTAAAAATCAGTATGGACTCTACAACCATTGGTGTGGCATTCCTATTGCCTCTTCAGGCTTTTATTGCTGACTGCCCCAAACCACTGTGTTCAATGCTGCTTTTGTACTGCTTTTCCTGGAAGTCAAATTAATTTCAACAGGACCTGCTGCGTCCAAGAAAACGCAAAGCTAACCAAAAGTGGTTAAAAGTAGGGTTGAGCGGACACCTAGATGTCCGTGTTCGACGGGTTCGGCCGAACTTTAAAAAAAAGTCCGGGTCCGTGTCCCGGACTTTTACCGAACTTTTCCCGGACACCGAACCCCATTGAAGTCAATGGGGACCCGAACTTTAAGGCACTAAAATGGCTCTAAAACACCAAAGGAAAGGGCTAGAGTGCTGCAAATGGCAGCAAAACGTAATTAAGAGCATGGCAAGTGCTCTGCAAACAAATGTGGATAGGGAAATAACTTAAAACAACAAAAAAAAACAGAAAAATAAAACAATGTTCTTCTTCATCTCTGAAGGACGAGGCCCATATGGAGTAGGAGGGAGGTTGAGGTGGTGGTGGATGTGGCGGTGACATAGGCGTGCGCACAGGGTGTGCTGGGTGTGCCTGGGCACACCCTAATCACCTAGGGCACATAGCATTGCCAGTGAGGAGATGGGAAAGATCTCCCTGGGACCTGCTCTGCTCTATTTCTCCTTGCCTACAGGTACATGGCCCCGATACATTACTCTCCCTGCTGGCAAACACATGCATGTGTATTTCAACTTTGGGGTGCACACCTTAATGCAATAGGCTGCGCACACCTATGGGCGGTGTAGGTGGAAGCGGCGGTGGAGGAGGACCAGGGCCGGATTAACAGCATCATGGGCTTGGTGCTGAGGATTTTGAAGGGCCTTAGGGCCGTGCCTTGCCATGCACCCAGAGGAGGAAGGGTGCAGCCATGCATGCCTAATTCAACATGGGATGCTGTCTCTGAAGCCCATAAACACATCCATGCATCGCCAACTGTCCCTCCTTGTCCGGCCTTCACGCTGTGTGGGGAGGTTCTGAGGGTGCTGCCTGGGGAAGCGAGCATAGAAGCCAGACTTCTGTGTTTACAAGTGACAGAAGAGCGGTAACAGTGAATATGGCCAACCCGGGGCCTATATAAAAGGTAGGGGCCTGGAGCTGCAGCTCCAATAGCCCCTACATTAATCTGGCCCTGAGGAGGAGGACGAGGTAGCCAACACTGCTTCTTTTCACAAATTTTAAATGAGGGTACACCCCAAAAGAGTGAGAAAGAGCAAAAATGGAACAATGGGTGGGTAAGGTCGGTATCCATTGCTATTCTGCACAAGGTACGGAAAAGTCCCGTGGGATCCATGCCTGGTTCATTTTAATGAACGTGAGCTTGTCCACATTGTCTCTGGACAGGCGGCTGCGCTTGTCTGTTATAACGCCCCCAGCCGTGCTAAATACCCGTTCAGATAATACACTGGCTGCAGGGCACGCCAGCACCTCCAAGGCGTAAAGGGCAAGCTCAGGCCATGTGCCCAATTTGGAGACCCAGAAGTTGAAGGGGGCAGACCCGTCATTCACTACATGTAGGCGTGTGCACACATACTGCTCCACCATGTTGGTAAAATGCTGCCTCCTGCTAAGACGTTCCATCTGAGCTGCTGGTGCTGCTGTTTGTTGTGGCGTGCTGACAAAGCTTTTCCACATTTCGGCCATGCTAACCCTGCCTTCTGAGGTGCTGGCGGTGCCCTGGTTGCGTTGGCGACCTCCTCCTCCTCCTCCTCTGCCTTGTGCTTCCACTGTGGCCCCGCTGTCAGATGGGAATGCCAGCAGCATGGCGTCTACCAGCGTGCGCTTGTACTCGCGCATCTTGCGATCGCGCTCCAGTGAGTGAATTAAGGACGGTACGTTGTCCTTGTAACGGGGATCCAGCAGCGTGGCCACCCAGTAATCAGCACAAGTTAGAATGTGGGCAACTCGGCGGTCGTTGTGGAGACACTGCAGCATGTAATCGCTCATGTGTGCCAGGCTGCCCAGAGGCAACGAAAGGCTGTCCTCTGTGGGAGGTGTATGGTCCGTGTCCTCTGTATCCCCCCAGCCACGCACCAGTGATGGCCATGAGCTGGCCTGGGTGCCACCCTGCTGTGAACATGGTTCCATCTCCTCCTCCAGCTCCTCCTCCTCCTCATCCTCCTCATCCTCCAGAACTGTGCCCCTGCTGGACAATTGCGTCCCTGGCGTTTGCGTGTGCAGGAACCCACCCTCGGAGCCCCTTGCGAATGACTGCCCTGAAAGCCTTGGAAATGTTACCTCTTCATCCTCCTCCTCCTCCTCATCCTGTGCCACATCCTCTTCCATCATCGCCCGAATTGTTTTTTCAAGGAGGCATAGAAGTGGGATAGTTAAGCTGAGAACGGCGTCATTGCCACTGGCCATGTTGGTGGAGTACTCAAAACAGCGCAACAAGGCACACAGGTCTCGCATGGAGGCCCAGTTATTGGTGGTGAAGTGGTGCTGTTCCGCAGAGCGACTCACGCGTGCGTGCTGCAGCTGAAACTCCACTATGGCCTGCTGCTGCTCGCACAGTCTTTCCAGCATGTGCAAGGTGGAGTTCCACCTTGTGGGCACGTCACATATGAGGCGGTGAGCGGGAAGGCCGAAGTTACGCTGCAGCGCTGCCAGGCGAGCAGCAGCAGGGTGAGAACGCCGAAAGTGCGCACAAACGGCCCGCACTTTCTGCAGCAGCTCTGACATATCGGGGTAGTTTTTAAGGAACCTCTGCACCACCAAATTCAGCACATGCGCCAGGCAAGGGATGTGCGTCAAACCGGCTAGGCCCAGAGCTGCTATGAGATTTCGCCCGTTATCGCACACCACCAGGCCGGGCTTGAGGCTCGCTGGCAGCAACCACTCATTTGTCTGCTGTTCCATGCTCCTCCACAACTCCTGCGCGGTGTGTGGTTTGTCCCCCAAACAGGCAAGTTGTAAAACTGCCTGCTGTCGTTTACCCCTGGCCGTGCTGAAGTTGGTGGTGAAGGTGTTACGCTGTCCGGATGAGGAGGCGGTAGAGGATGAGGAAGCGGAGTAGGAGGAGTTAGGAACAGGAGGCAAACTGAAGCGCCCTGCAATCCTCGGTGGTGGAAGGACATGCGCCAAATTGCTATCCGCCTCAGGCCCATCCGCCACTGCATTTACCCAGTGTGCCGTTAGGGAGATATAACGCCCCTGACCGTGCTTACTGGTCCACGTATCCGTAGTTAGGTGGACCTTGGCACAGATGGCGTTGCGCAGTGCACACCTGATTTTTTCCCCCACTTGGTTGTGCAGGGAAGGGATGGCTTGCCTGGAAAAGTAGTGGCGGCTGGGCACGACGTACTGTGGGACAGCCACCGACATAAGGTTTTTAAAACTGTGCGTCTCCACCAGACGGAATGACAGCATTTCAAAGGCCAATAATTTTGAAATGCTGGCATTCAGGGCCAGGGATCGCGGGTGGGTAGGGGGGTACTTCCTCTTCCTCTCAAGTGTTTGGGAGATGGAAAGCTGAACGCTTCCACGGGACATTGTGGAGATGGTTGTTGGTGACCCAGGTGGTGGTGTTGCTGACAGATCGTCTGTTTGCGGGGTGGCAGGTGCCGGTATCACTACAGATGTGGCTGGAGCGGCCGAGACTGCAGCGGAAGAGGAAGCAGGATGAGCCAGAGACGTTTCTTGGTTTTGAAGGTGTGTACTCCACTGCAGCTCGTGCTTTGCACTTAGATGCCTGATCATGCAGGTTGTGCTCAGGTTGAGAAGGTTCATGCCTCGCTTCAAGCTCTGATTGCACAGGGTGCAAACCACTCGTGTCCTGTCATCAGCACATTTTCTAAAGAACTTCCACGCTAGAGAACTCCTTTGAGCTGACTTTGGTGCGCTCGTTCCCTTGCTGCGTTGGGCAGTAGCGGGCGTAGTGTCTAGGGCACGGCCGCTCCGCTTCTGCACCCTGCTCCCTCTTCTGCTGTGCTGGTGGCTCTGTGCGACCACCGCCTCTTCCTCCAAACTACTCAGTTCACCTGCATGACGTTCATTCCATGTGGGGTCGAGGACCTCATCGTCCTCCACATCATCTTCCACCCAGTCTTCACCCCTGCCCTCCTTGTCGGTCTCCACAATGCTGAACGCCGCAGCAGTTGGCACCTGCGTTTCGTCATCATCGGAGACGTGCTGCGATGATCCTTGCATGTACTCATCTTGAGAAATAAGTGGTTGGGCATCGCTGCACTCAATCTCTTCCACTTCTGGGGCAGGGCTAGGTGGATGGCCCTGGGAAACCCTGCTGACAGAGTCCTCAAAAAGAATAAGAGACTGCTGTATGGCTTGGGGCTCAGACTGCTGGCCTGATTTGCAAGGGGGTGAGGTGAAAGACGGTTGGACATTGGCTGCAGGTGCCAACTCTGACCTTTCTGCAGTAGACTGGGTGGGAGACAATGTGAAGGAACTGGAGGCACTGTCAGCAGCAAACCAATCTACTATCGCCTCAACTTGTTCTGGCCTCATCACTTCTAGGGGCGTTTGATGCCCTACCAAATACTGATGCAGGTTCTGTCGCCTACTCACACTTGAGGAAGGTGTTTCACTTGTGCGTGTAGCTGGCACAGATCGACCATGTCCTCTCCTTGCAACAGGAGCTCTACCAGCAGCACCACGACCCAGGCCACGGCCCTTATTTGACGGTCTCCTCATATTTCTGTAATTTAAGATCTTGCCCTAGAAAGGTTTTTATTGAATAGCGGAATAGAAAATATGATCCAAAAAAAGTGTATGTATATCACACGTACACAACCACACTAGGCCCCAATTACTATTGTTTGTACCCCTAAAAGGCTAGATGAGGAGTAGGGGGAGTATGGAACAGGCAGCACCCTCAAACCTTCAGAAGTATGAGATGAACCCCAACAACTTGGAAAGGTGGATCTCTCTCACACGTACCGACACAGACTATCCCGCAATTCAATTGATCCTCAAAGGTTTTTATTGAATAGCGGAATAGGAAATATGATCAAAAAAAGTGTATGTATCTCGCACGTACACAACCACACTAGGCCCCAATTACTATTGTTTGTACCCCTAAAAGGCTAGATGAGGAGTAGGGGGGGTATGGAACAGGCAGCACCCTCAAACCTTCAGAAGTATGAGATGAACCCCAACAACTTGGAAAGGTGGATCTCTCTCACACGTACCGACACAGACTATCCCGCAATTCAATTGATCCTCAAAGGTTTTTATTGAATAGCGGAATAGGAAATATGATCAAAAAAAGTGTATGTATCTCGCACGTACACAACCACACTAGGCCCCAATTACTATTGTTTGTACCCCTAAAAGGCTAGATGAGGAGTAGGGGGGGTATGGAACAGGCAGCACCCTCAAACCTTCAGAAGTATGAGATGAACCCCAACAACTTGGAAAGGTGGATCTCTCTCACACGTACCGACACAGACTATCCCGCAATTCAATTGATCCTCAAAGGTTTTTATTGAATAGCGGAATAGGAAATATGATCAAAAAAAGTGTATGTATCTCGCACGTACACAACCACACTAGGCCCCAATTACTATTGTTTGTACCCCTAAAAGGCTAGATGAGGAGTAGGGGGGGTATGGAACAGGCAGCACCCTCAAACCTTCAGAAGTATGAGATGAACCCCAACAACTTGGAAAGGTGGATCTCTCTCACACGTACCGACACAGACTATCCCGCAATTCAATTGATCCTCAAAGGTTTTTATTGAATAGCGGAATAGGAAATATGATCAAAAAAAGTGTATGTATCTCGCACGTACACAACCACACTAGGCCCCAATTACTATTGTTTGTACCCCTAAAAGGCTAGATGAGGAGTAGGGGGGGTATGGAACAGGCAGCACCCTCAAACCTTCAGAAGTATGAGATGAACCCCAACAACTTGGAAAGGTGGATCTCTCTCACACGTACCGACACAGACTATCCCGCAATTCAATTGATCCTCAAAGGTTTTTATTGAATAGCGGAATAGGAAATATGATCAAAAAAAGTGTATGTATCTCGCACGTACACAACCACACTAGGCCCCAATTACTATTGTTTGTACCCCTAAAAGGCTAGATGAGGAGTAGGGGGGGTATGGAACAGGCAGCACCCTCAAACCTTCAGAAGTATGAGATGAACCCCAACAACTTGGAAAGGTGGATCTCTCTCACACGTACCGACACAGACTATCCCGCAATTCAATTGATCCTCAAAGGTTTTTATTGAATAGCGGAATAGGAAATATGATCAAAAAAAGTGTATGTATCTCGCACGTACACAACCACACTAGGCCCCAATTACTATTGTTTGTACCCCTAAAAGGCTAGATGAGGAGTAGGGGGGGTATGGAACAGGCAGCACCCTCAAACCTTCAGAAGTATGAGATGAACCCCAACAACTTGGAAAGGTGGATCTCTCTCACACGTACCGACACAGACTATCCCGCAATTCAATTGATCCTCAAAGGTTTTTATTGAATAGCGGAAAAGGGAATATGATCAAAAAAAGTGTATGTATCTCGCACGTACACAACCACACTAGGCCCCAATTACTATTGTTTGTACCCCTAAAAGGCTAGATGAGGAGTAGGGGGGGTATGGAACAGGCAGCACCCTCAAACCTTCAGAAGTATGAGATGAACCCCAACAACTTGGAAAGGTGGATCTCTCTCACACGTACCGACACAGACTATCCCGCAATTCAATTGATCCTCAAAGGTTTTTATTGAATAGCGGAATAGGAAATATGATCAAAAAAAGTGTATGTATCTCGCACGTACACAACCACACTAGGCCCCAATTACTATTGTTTGTACCCCTAAAAGGCTAGATGAGGAGTAGGGGGGGTATGGAACAGGCAGCACCCTCAAACCTTCAGAAGTATGAGATGAACCCCAACAACTTGGAAAGGTGGATCTCTCTCACACGTACCAACACAGACTATCCCCCAATTTAACTGATCCCCAAAGGTTTTTGATTAAATAGCGGAATAGAAAATATGATCCCAAAAAAGTGTATGTATATCACACGTACACAACCACACTAGGCCCCAATTACTATTGTTTGTACCCCTAAAAGGCTAGGAGTAGGGGGGGTATGGAACAGGCAGCACCCTCAAACCTTCAGAAGTATGAGATGAACCCCAACAACTTGGAAAGGTGGATCTCTCTCACACGTACCAACACAGACTATCCCCCAATTTAACTGATCCCCAAAGGTTTTTGATTAAATAGCGGAATAGAAAATATGATCCCAAAAAAGTGTATGTATATCACACGTACACAACCACACTAGGCCCCAATTACTATTGTTTGTACCCCTAAAAGGCTAGGAGTAGGGGGGGTATGGAACAGGCAGCACCCTCAAACCTTCAGAAGTATGAGATGAACCCCAACAACTTGGAAAGGTGGATCTCTCTCACACGTACCAACACAGACTATCCCCCAATTTAACTGATCCCCAAAGGTTTTTGATTAAATAGCGGAATAGAAAATATGATCCCAAAAAAGTGTATGTATATCACACGTACACAACCACACTAGGCCCCAATTACTATTGTTTGTACCCCTAAAAGGCTAGGAGTAGGGGGAGTATGGAACAGGCAGCACCCTCAAACCTTCAGAAGTATGAGATGAACCCCAACAACTTGGAAAGGTGGATCTCTCTCACACGTACCAACACAGACTATCCCCCAATTTAACTGATCCCCAAAGGTTTTTGATTAAATAGCGGAATAGAAAATATGATCCCAAAAAAGTGTATGTATATCACACGTACACAACCACACTAGGCCCCAATTACTATTGTTTGTACCCCTAAAAGGCTAGGAGTAGGGGGGGTATGGAACAGGCAGCACCCTCAAACCTTCAGAAGTATGAGATGAACCCCAACAACTTGGAAAGGTGGATCTCTCTCACACGTACCAACACAGACTATCCCCCAATTTAACTGATCCCCAAAGGTTTTTGATTAAATAGCGGAATAGAAAATATGATCCCAAAAAAGTGTATGTATATCACACGTACACAACCACACTAGGCCCCAATTACTATTGTTTGTACCCCTAAAAGGCTAGGAGTAGGGGGAGTATGGAACAGGCAGCACCCTCAAACCTTCAGAAGTATGAGATGAACCCCAACAACTTGGAAAGGTGGATCTCTCTCACACGTACCAACACAGACTATCCCCCAATTTAACTGATCCCCAAAGGTTTTTGATTAAATAGCGGAATAGAAAATATGATCCCAAAAAAGTGTATGTATATCACACGTACACAACCACACTAGGCCCCAATTACTATTGTTTGTACCCCTAAAAGGCTAGGAGTAGGGGGAGTATGGAACAGGCAGCACCCTCAAACCTTCAGAAGTATGAGATGAACCCCAACAACTTGGAAAGGTGGATCTCTCTCACACGTACCAACACAGACTATCCCCCAATTTAACTGATCCCCAAAGGTTTTTGATTAAATAGCGGAATAGAAAATATGATCCCAAAAAAGTGTATGTATATCACACGTACACAACCACACTAGGCCCCAATTACTATTGTTTGTACCCCTAAAAGGCTAGGAGTAGGGGGGGTATGGAACAGGCAGCACCCTCAAACCTTCAGAAGTATGAGATGAACCCCAACAACTTGGAAAGGTGGATCTCTCTCACACGTACCAACACAGACTATCCCCCAATTTAACTGATCCCCAAAGGTTTTTGATTAAATAGCGGAATAGAAAATATGATCCCAAAAAAGTGTATGTATATCACACGTACACAACCACACTAGGCCCCAATTACTATTGTTTGTACCCCTAAAAGGCTAGGAGTAGGGGGAGTATGGAACAGGCAGCACCCTCAAACCTTCAGAAGTATGAGATGAACCCCAACAACTTGGAAAGGTGGATCTCTCTCACACGTACCAACACAGACTATCCCCCAATTTAACTGATCCCCAAAGGTTTTTGATTAAATAGCGGAATAGAAAATATGATCCCAAAAAAGTGTATGTATATCACACGTACACAACCACACTAGGCCCCAATTACTATTGTTTGTACCCCTAAAAGGCTAGGAGTAGGGGGGGTATGGAACAGGCAGCACCCTCAAACCTTCAGAAGTATGAGATGAACCCCAACAACTTGGAAAGGTGGATCTCTCTCACACGTACCAACACAGACTATCCCCCAATTTAACTGATCCCCAAAGGTTTTTGATTAAATAGCGGAATAGAAAATATGATCCCAAAAAAGTGTATGTATATCACACGTACACAACCACACTAGGCCCCAATTACTATTGTTTGTACCCCTAAAAGGCTAGGAGTAGGGGGAGTATGGAACAGGCAGCACCCTCAAAACTTCAGAAGTATGAGATGAACCCCAACAACTTGGAAAGGTGGATCTCTCTCACACGTACCAACACAGACTATCCCCCAATTTAACTGATCCCCAAAGGTTTTTGATTAAATAGCGGAATAGAAAATATGATCCCAAAAAAGTGTATGTATATCACACGTACACAACCACACTAGGCCCCAATTACTATTGTTTGTACCCCTAAAAGGCTAGGAGTAGGGGGAGTATGGAACAGGCAGCACCCTCAAACCTTCAGAAGTATGAGATGAACCCCAACAACTTGGAAAGGTGGATCTCTCTCACACGTACCAACACAGACTATCCCCCAATTTAACTGATCCCCAAAGGTTTTTGATTAAATAGCGGAATAGAAAATATGATCCCAAAAAAGTGTATGTATATCACACGTACACAACCACACTAGGCCCCAATTACTATTGTTTGTACCCCTAAAAGGCTAGGAGTAGGGGGAGTATGGAACAGGCAGCACCCTCAAACCTTCAGAAGTATGAGATGAACCCCAACAACTTGGAAAGGTGGATCTCTCTCACACGTACCAACACAGACTATCCCCCAATTTAACTGATCCCCAAAGGTTTTTGATTAAATAGCGGAATAGAAAATATGATCCCAAAAAAGTGTATGTATATCACACGTACACAACCACACTAGGCCCCAATTACTATTGTTTGTACCCCTAAAAGGCTAGGAGTAGGGGGGGTATGGAACAGGCAGCACCCTCAAACCTTCAGAAGTATGAGATGAACCCCAACAACTTGGAAAGGTGGATCTCTCTCACACGTACCAACACAGACTATCCCCCAATTTAACTGATCCCCAAAGGTTTTTGATTAAATAGCGGAATAGAAAATATGATCCCAAAAAAGTGTATGTATATCACACGTACACAACCACACTAGGCCCCAATTACTATTGTTTGTACCCCTAAAAGGCTAGGAGTAGGGGGAGTATGGAACAGGCAGCACCCTCAAACCTTCAGAAGTATGAGATGAACCCCAACAACTTGGAAAGGTGGATCTCTCTCACACGTACCAACACAGACTATCCCCCAATTTAACTGATCCCCAAAGGTTTTTGATTAAATAGCGGAATAGAAAATATGATCCCAAAAAAGTGTATGTATATCACATGTACACAACCACACTAGGCCCCAATTACTATTGTTTGTACCCCTAAAAGGCTAGATGAGGAGTAGGGGGAGTATGGAACAGGCAGCACCCTCAAACCTTCAGAAGTATGAGATGAACCCCAACAACTTGGAAAGGTGGATCTCTCTCACACGTACCAACACAGACTATCCCCCAATTTAACTGATCCCCAAAGGTTTTTGATTAAATAGCGGAATAGAAAATATGATCCCAAAAAAGTGTATGTATATCACACGTACACAACCACACTAGGCCCCAATTACTATTGTTTGTACCCCTAAAAGGCTAGATGAGGAGTAGGGGGAGTATGGAACAGGCAGCACCCTCAAACCTTCAGTATGAGATTGTGTTCACTGTACCCCACAAAGATTGAGTTCACTGCACCCCACAATGATTGTGTTCACTGCACCCCACAAAGATTGTGTTCACTGCACCTCACAAAGATTGTGTTCACTGTACCCCCCAAAGATTGTGTTCACTGCACCCCACAAAGATTCTGTTCACTGTACCCCACAAAGATTGTGTTCACTGCACCCCAAAAAGATTGTGTTCACTGCACCCCAAAAAGGATGTTGTTCACTGCACCCCAAAAAGGATGTTGTTCACTCCACCCCAAAAAGATTGTGTTCACTGCACCCCACAAAGATTGTGTTCACTGCACCCCAAAAAGATTGTGTTCACTGCACCCCAAAAATGATTTTGTTCACTGCACCCCAAAAAGGATTTTGTTCACTGCACCCCAAAAAGGATGTTGTTCACTCCACCCCAAAAAGATTGTGTTCACTGCACCCCAAAAAGATTGTGTTCACTGCACCCCACAAAGGATTTTGTTCACTGCACCCCAAAAAGATTGTGTTCACTGCACCCCAAAAAGGATGTTGTTCACTGCACCCCAAAAAGGATTTTGTTCACTGCACCCCAAAAAGATTGTGTTCACTGCACCCCACAAAGGATTTTGTTCACTGCACCCCACAAAGATTGTGTTCACTGCACACCAAAAAGGATTGTGTTCACTGCACCCCAAAAAGATTTTGTTCACTGCACCCCAAAAAGATTGTGTTCACTGCAGCCCAAAAAGATTGTGTTCACTGCAGCCCAAAAAGATTGTGTTCACTGCAGCCCAAAAAGATTGTGTTCACTGCAGCCCAAAAAGATTGTGTTCACTGCAGCCCAAAAAGATTGTGTTCACTGCAGCTCACACACAGAAAAATGGATGTGGATCACTGACACCTGCCTATCTCCAATCCCACACCACACAGCAATATCGATTGTAGTTTGTAGAACACAGTTTCCCTAAAATTCAGCAGACTCTGTCCCTAACAGGATTGAGAAGAGATCGTAGATCAGGATTGAGTGCAGACCCCACCCCCCACACAGCAATATCGATTGTAGTTTGTAGAAGACACTGACCCTATATAATTCAGCAGACTCTATCCCTAAAATGCCTACAACTCGCCCTGCCTAAACACTCCGACCTGTCCCTCAATTCTATCCGGACACAAATGGTTTTTTCCTGCCTATCTTTCCCTAATCAGCAGCCAGCACGTTGATGTGTGCTCTGTCCCTGAATCTAAGCAGCATAATGACGCCGCTGCGGCTGCCTCGAACTTATAAAGACTTGGTCACATGCTTCAGACGGCCAATCACAGCTACTGAGACATTTGCAGGCATGGCTGGGATGGCTTAAGGCACACCAGTTAAACGATTGTTGATTGGCTGTTGAAAGCCCGCCATGAAAAGAGCGCCAAAGCATGCAAAACCCGGAAATAAAACGACCGAACACGGATTTTTACCCGAACATACAGTAAAGTGTCCGTGTCCGTGTTCGGGTACAAAAAATCCAATTATTCGGTACGAACACGAATAATACAGTCCGTGTTCGCTCAACACTAGTTAAAAGTAGCTTGTTTACAGAGTGTCAATTAACAGCATTGAGTTTAGGAAGCTGATTAAATGGCTTTACAGCCTCACACTCTGACTAAGGACAGCCATAGACAGAGCGCATTTCATTCCTATACGCTCGATTTCCCCATCAACACAGATCATGTTGACAGGGGAATCCCTCCCACTGAGCAATTGTATTCTGTGGAGGAAGCCGCCTCCATCGGGATAAGACAGTGATTATTGCTAGTAGCAATAACAACTGCTTGCAAATATCGCAAGATCGAGCAGGCTGGTTGTGCCCAAGATGATCTATCGATTCAGCATGCGTATACATGGTTTGAATCTTGCCGGTTCCTGATAAATCGGCTGAGATTTGAACCGTCTCTGGCCAGCTTAACACTTTGGGCAGGGAGCAATTATCAGTAAAGAGTTAAAAATCAAGTAGGAAAAAAAAAAAGTACACCTCTCAGGTTACTGAAATGCCAATTGGGGAGTGGCTCTCCTGAACATTTCAAAGTATTTCAAACAGGAAAATAAAGAAATATTTAGTACTATTGTTACACAGCTCAAGTTCATGCCATTTCCCAAATGTGTCCTCCTTTAAGATCAACAGTTGTGACAATGGCTTGCTTATGTAACTTTATTTCAGTGACTGCTGGCAAGCAACATGACAACGGGTAGCAATGACACATTTAAAGGGTATTACCATTTCTGTAATTGAGGTAGAATTTCCAAGAACCCGATGAAGCAGGAGTGGCACTGCTGAGACAAGATGTGCTGTATGTCTCAGTGGTGTCCTTAACTTAGCTGTGTATCTGTCTAGCCTCAGTGCACAAGGTAATAGATCCAATGAAAGAACAGAGCGGGGCACACAGACAGGGGGTAAAGTTCTCTCTGTGTTGCTGCCAGCCTGTTTTATTCCAAGACTGTTCCACTTCCTAGCTTGTTACACAATGCCATGCCCAGATTCAACTTCTGAAGGCAAATCAAAATTTGCTCAAGTCTGGTAAAACTCCTGTGATGGGAACAAAACCAATGGGTCAGTGAGAAACCTACTTCCTCAGAGACTATACTCAACTGTGTCCACAGTGCAACTGGTGGAGGACTCCACTCACCAGTTGGGGCATGTCTGCATTAAGCTGTAACACGTGTAAGAAAATTAGTTCAATTATCTTACCCGTGAGTTTGTGAAATTACTGAGCACTGTAGACCCTGTTCTGATATGGGCTGTTGATGTAATAAGCTACATCAAACAAATGTAAATAATGCTCATTGCAAGCAAAGATAAAGCATAAATATCAATAATTTTCTACTCCATACTAGAACAATTTTTTGTGTGTCAAATGGTTCCTTTAAATCAAATTAATATACTCGTGCTGCTGACACTGCAGAAACCATGATTTGTTAGGAAAAACTTGAAGTAAAATACAATTCCACTGAAAGAACCACAATTGTTTTTCAGATAGAGTTTGGTACTCCTTGATGGTTCTTCTTGTTGTCTGTTCTCCTGTTAGAAAGATTTTTTCACCAAGACTGGATTTCAACCAAAAAAAGTATGCAATGCACTACTGTTCTAATCCATTTACTCAGAAAGCAAGGTGCCATATAGTCTTTTTCCAGTAGACTGTCCTCCTCTACAGGCCCTTGCTTTACCCTTTCAAAAAACGCTGTCTTCTGAGGTGAACTTAACCCTCTGGAAATGGAAACTGTATTCAACTCCAGAGAGCTGCCAGACACCCACAGCACGTTCAATGCAAATACCAACTTTCTGTAATTCATTATTCGCACAGGCACACCAAACATTTCACATGACGGTACTTTTTGCTGGTGAAAGGTCACTTAGGCACCAAGCACTGTCACATGGCAGTGAGCAAATCTACTCACCTCCTACTGCAGAAGTCTGAGTTTTTTAAAATCATCTAGCAGAGTTCTGTAGAGGAGAATAGCCTACTTAAAAAGTACTTTGTGGCCTCTTATGGCATCCACGGTCTAGGAAGCAACTTAGCAACCTTGATAAAGCAAATAACTTAAGGCCCTCATTCACTGGTCTCACCACAGTAATGATAAGTGAACTATGGTTGCTATGAGTCACCGCGGATTGCTGCTTTTCTAAAATAAGCCCAAAAATTTACATGTGTATGAAGAAAAATACTCACGCGTTCTCCATCAGCTCCAGGCAGGCCAAATAATCCCGGAGGACCAATATAGCCCTGCAAGGAAAAGAAAAGAAAAATAACACATGAAACCCAACTCAAGCCTCAACCTTTACTACCCGCCTGGGGGCGTCAAGCTCTTGGTAGAACTGTGTCTCCTCCAGCGCTGGTCTGTGGTTCTCCATGATGAGATAAACCTTGAGGCAAGTGTATATGCCCATGGACTGCATGGTGCTGGCTTCCACGATGTAGTCCAAGGGCACATACCCTCACACCAGGGACTGTAGCATTCTATGCAGGAGGAAGGCAGGGTGTCGCATCAGGAACGGTGGTATTCTACGCAGGTGGTGTGTGGCCCAAGAGGACAGGAACCTACTGTAACAAATTCTAGTTAGGAGTTAATAGCAATAATTACTAAACAACATGGCTGGTTTACATAACCAGAACAAAATAGCTGTGGTGGCCATGGCAGCCAATCAGGTACTTTCTGGCATCTTTTTACAAAGAAATGAAAGCTACAGAAGCATCTTATTGGCTGATTTTGGCAAAAGCACCGTTTTGCTTTGAACTGGTAATTATAAACCAGACCCAATTTTCTGTTAAACAGTCAACAAGAAAAAGGAAATTGAAAAAGAAACAAGGTTTTCAACTGTTCATTAATAACAAATGTATCTGCATTATCACCCAAAAAAGCAGAACGAGCCCAGAAAAATCAGATAATGGTGGCTAAACAATATTAGTCTACAGATATGAAAGTCTCCAGGTCTCTATGTTGCAGATTAATTGTGTGTTTGAATATTTAAAAGCAGTTTATAGGTTCTTGATGTTGCAGCCACTTTATCACGTAGAGGGAGCAAAGCTGGCCATGCAGTTCTGAAGCTTAGAATCCAACCACAGAAAAAAGCTGGGAGTATCGGAAGAGGAGATTAACAGGCTACTGCGTTTGGTAATGTGTTCCAGATCAAAGATTGAAAAAAAGCACGACTTTTCATTTAACCTCTTTTAGACTTGGCATGAGTTTACAGAGGATGGCGTACTATAAAATGTACAAGGAAATCACAAACTGGAACCAATTCATAGCCCACACCCCTTGACAAAGCATTGTCTCACACATTGTAATCCTGGTGCTTCTGTAACCATTTTTCCCATCTACCTTTAAATCAAGTCTTCCCTGTAAGAGCTCTACTCTGCCATTGTGTGTTATATAGCTACTTCTGGACATAAGTGACTTAAAATACCGTGCAAGAGCCACCATGTCATATTATTCATCTTCTTTAGCTCCCAGGTTCCTCAATAGAATAGCGGCCAACTTGTATCAGAGGTTGTACAGAAATCCTCCATTATCAGGGCTTGGATTATAGAATATGTAAACCCAACATTACATATTCCTGATAGGTGCCTGCTGTACCATGTACTTGTATGAAAAAGTGTCCGGTTCTCTTTGTATTGCTTCCTTTGTGTGAAATCCCCAGTGTTCTGGTTAATCCCTCTGCTTTCTTATTAAAAACTGACCACACTAGAGCACACCGTGGTCAGTTTTCAAGCTGTGCTGAGAACTCAGCCTGCTCTTCTCCAATGATCAGGCTTGTCCTGACATGACCCCCCCCCCCCATCCACCCACACACAGCCACTCACTGGGAAGACCATAGGGCTGCTGTTTCTCCCCCCTTACTCTCTGAGCTCCCAATGCAGCTGAGTACAGAGGTTATGTGATCACTAAAAAAAAAAAGGGAAAAAAAGGTTTTATTATATATATATATATATATATATATATATACATAAACATATATACATACACACACATATATATATATATATATATAAAAATAGATACACACACCCATATATTTTGCCTTTCATTTCTATTTTAAACTGAATGGGTTGTTTTAAAAGGTGAAGGTCTACATATACTTTAATTGTGCTGGACAGTGGATCTAATTATGGGATGCAGTTGACTCATCAAGCAGCATAAATAAATTAAGTCTTAAGCCAGTCATAGATGGCTCGAATCCCGGCCGTTTCAGCGGGAACCGGCCGAGCGTCGAACTATGTACAGGCAGGCTGAATGTACCAAAGTTGTTGAGTGTAACCAGCCTGTCAAATTTTACATGTGACTATTGCTAGAGGCTCTTGTAGCCACTAGCAGTAATCACCGTGTTCTCTCACTTCCCCCCCAAGAGAACACAATGGCGCCGGGGAGGGATTCCCCCATCAATACTGACTGTGTTGATGGGAGAATAAAACTATTTTCTTTTCAGGAAAGAAATTTGCTCCATCTATAGCCAGCTCAAGAACAGCAATCCACTGTCCAGATCCCTCTGGCATAATTAATTCAAAGAGAGATTTATGTACACCCTCTGAAACACACTGGTAACAATTCTGTTAAAGAACCTTTTCATTGTAAAGAAAAAAGAATCACATTAGGATGGATATCTATTGCTTGGTGCACTGCCTAAGTCTGCTATCCAGAGGGTCAGATTTATCCCAGATTTCCTATTTATCCTGGCGCCTCACCACCATACTCTTCAAACAATGCTGGCTCTCTGGCTATGATGTTGAACTTCTGGCTTCAAAATGTTCTAAATCAATGATCTAGCACATGTATGTTTTCAAAACGCAATGAAGTCCCTACAGTAACATTCTATGAAAAGAAATTCTAGAAAATCTTTTGTGCCTCAGTGTGGTCTCTGGAAAAATAGGTAGATCCTCAAAAGTCCCACATAACTATGGGGTTGATTTACCAACACCAGAGAGTGCACAATCTGGTGCAACTGTGCATGGTAGCCAATCAGCTTCTACCTTCAGCTTGTTTAATTAGGTTTTGCCAAAAAAAAAAAACTGGAAGCGGATTGGTATTTTATGCAGAGCTGCACCAGATTTTCCACTCTCCAGTTTTAGTAAATCAACCCCAATGTATGCTGGAACAGAAGCAGTTCCCTAACTATTTGCAGCCACAATAATTAATCAAAGTGACATACAAGACTAATACTGCACACAAAAAAAGTAGCATGGTCTTTTTAAATAAGCTATAAGAGACACCAAGCACAGATGATCCAAAAAAAAAAAAATCCTAGACGTCTCATTTGCATATGGCTTCAAGATGTGTTTCTCAGTTATTGTTCAGTAATGTAAACTGTTTCTGAACTTCTAGCCATGGACTGTGAGCGCAATTACTGCCCACAGATTACAGAGCTGTGTTTACTCTGAATATAGATATTATGAGCAGCTGGGATCATGCAGCAAGTCTGGGGAACCCTAATAGAAGACAAGGTATTAAACCAACTGAACAGGGAAGTCTAAGCTCATGTAAAATCCTTCCCGTTCACGACTCTTCTGCTTTTTATGATGTCAATTTACACAGCCTCACCAGGTTGCTAATCTGACTTCTCTCTATTCCATTTAAGAGAATACAGCTTTGCCATCATCCTGGACAGTTAAGGAGCAGCAGAACACTAATGAGCTAACCTCTGCTTACTTTGCTCTCTCAGCATGTTCCTTATCAACATATACATACTGTTCACCAGATTCGTCCCTAGTGCTGCCCCTCTATTGTCCACTTCACACTGGCATAGTCTGGGCATCAGGCTCAGATGTTTTGGAACTACATTTCCCATGATGCTCATGCCCTCTGCAGTATAGTGGAGCATCACGGGAAATGTAGTTCCAAAACATCTGGGGTGCCAAGGTTCGCCATCACTGTGTATGGGGTAGAAAAAAAAAAAAAAAAGGCTGGATGAGGAGGTAAAAAACTCAGGGCAGGAAGGACAGAATGTAAATCCTTTTCCAGGTGAAAAAGTACCAGGGACATTTTTCCTAAATAACATGCAAAACAGCAATTCATACTCTGGTATTCTGGTCGCCTTACCACTTTGCTCTTCCATACTATATTTTGACAACCATTTTATAATGTGATAAAACAATAGCAGCAATTATTACAACCACTGCTGAAATAATTTTTGGTTTGCTTTTATTCATCACACAAGCAGAGCTGGGTTATCTGCTCTGTAGGTCAAGACCTGAAACCGCGATTTGGGCTGCAACATCATTTCCTGTTCGGCACTGGGAATTCAGTTCTGCTTTTCTGTGCTGATAAAGTATAAAACAGGCTGAACATAATCTGTAAATTATGACAAAATCATGATGAACTATAAATACAGTTTAAATGATTTCTAATGCATTCAACAAAATGATAAACTACAAATACATTTCAATCAAGCTTGTTCTCCTATGTGATAGGCATCAGTGGTATACTTGATGCTCCAGTGGGTATCCCAGAATCCTCTGGTTGTCTCTGCTACAAGAGAATATCTCACACATCGGCTGTAAATTATAGGATGACACTAACCCGGCTTCCCTTTGGTCCTGGAACTCCTATTGGTCCCGGTAATCCCTGGAGACAAGACAGATAAGAAAAGAGATACATATTCAGAGCTGTCACATAGACACAGGAGGTGGTAAGAAAATATATGTTCTGAGTGACAACAATAACATTTATGCAATTATTACAAGAAATATATAAAACCTGTTATTTTACACTTAAATGTAGCCTGTCCTTTATAAATGGTGACAGAAGCTAGTTTGGAACCCATGTAAAAATTTTATACAGCACAACTTTTCAATTCACAAGATGTCAGTGACATCACTTTAGGAAAGTAACTAAAAGTGAATCTAAGCCCAAAATTAAAAATCTAATGTATTTCAGCTTACTAGTCCTTAGATGTGGTAGCTGAATTTGTTTTCTTTTTTGGGCTAAGAACATTTTCTGAATGTACAGAACAATACTTGTTAATCCTGACAGAAATCCAGTGTCCTTGTAACTCATGCACTGAACTGAAAACCCAAACAATGTTATCAGTTTTCCAGCTATCTTCTCTGAACTATAAAGCAACTCTTTCCTAGTAAACATAGACTAGGGGAGGTGTAAAAGGAAAAAAATGGATTGGACATCCCAATCCAAAAAGATGGGCAATAATATAGAGTTGCCCTCTAGAACATCCTCTCTTCTACTTTAAAGGGATTGTAAAGGAAGAAGGTTTTTTTTTATCCCAATGCATTCTATGCATTAGGTTAAAAAACCCTTCTGTGTGCAGCAGCCCCCCAAATACTTACCTGAGCCCATCTCTATCCAGTGATGTTGCAGGAGTGTCTAAGCTGCCTGGGACTCCCCTCCTCATTGGCTGAGACAACAGCATGGCACAATTGGCTCCCAGTGCTGTCAATAAAAATCATTCAGTCAAATCAGGAGAGAGAGAAGGGGCGGGGATGGGTGGCGGCTCCATGTCTGAATGGACACAGGGAGCTGTGACTTGGCTCGGGTGCCCCCATAGCAAGCTTCTTTCTGTGGGGGCACTGAACAGGAGGGAGGGGATAGGAGCAAATAAGAGGGACCCGAGAAGAGGAGGATCCGGGCCACTCTGTGCAAAACCCACTGCCCTGAGTAGGTAAGTATAACATGTTTGGTATTTAAAGAAAAAAAAAAGTGAGACTTTACAGCTGAGTTTAAAAAATTATATCAGTATATCTAAAGCCATTTTTAACTTTAGATGAAGAAAGAAAGGACCAACTTTTTTTTTTTTTTTTTCGGCCTTACCCACTGGGAAACTTTACCAGTCTTGGTGACCACTGTCATCGAGACTAAAAATCCAAAACTTTGGAAGATTTCCTAAATTCGTTTTTTTTTCCAGTAAACCACCCAAAGTCTAAGAGGATATTTCATTTATATTGGGGAGATTTACTCTCACTTCCATTTATGTTTCACATATGCATTATGATCAGCTTGCAATCTCTTGGCAGATGACACTGTAAAGTGCAACCTCCCTCCTACGGTCCCATGTGTGCAGGATGAGGCTACAGTGTGTTGGGAGATGACAGTGCTGGAAGACTCTAGGCCAGTGATGGCAAACCTTGGCACCCCAGATGTTTTGAAACTACATTTCCCATGATGCTCAACTACACTGCATTAGCTTAATGGTAAATGTAGTTCCAAAGCATCTGGGGTGCCAAGGTTCGCCATCACTGCTCTAGGCTGCATTTTTACAGGCTCAGGACTATTCAGAACACTGATAGGGGCAATCAATGATTTCCCTGTACTACTTTAACACAAGACTGACTAATCATAGTTGTAGAGCTTCCAATATGGTTACCTCCACTTTCACTAAGTTATAGGTAAATGTTTCCTTAACTATACGCAATCCACATTTTTTTTTTTTGAGAATTTGAAAAAAGCAGACAAATAATGATGCCATGAGAATGACAATGAACAGTATAAAATGTTTCAAAGCACGTGAGAAACATGGAAAAAGTTAAATCATTAAAAAATAGCACTAATCATACTGCCAGATAAGGGCAACTAGTGCCAAGCTACATGGCACCTTTCAATACCACAATACCCTATCTGCACACAGCGGTAGAAGAATGCTGACACTGTTAGTTCCTCAATGGAAAATTGCATTCTTTAAAATCAACCAGGCCAAGACTGACGTATGAGGCTTTGGCAAACAGACAGTGTAAATGTAAGCTGGCTTGTCTGGGCTCCTGGTTATAAAGACTGAACTTAAGATTTGCCAATTAGTTTGTCAGTAGTAGCAGTGAATACAATGATGCAGACCTGCTGTGCTCAGTATGGTGCAGATAAATATTACATCTGCTGAGCATATTTTATACAATGTAATATTGTTTAGTTTTTTTGTTGCAATATACACCGATGCTGACCCATACTCACAGGCAAAAGCGCCTACAATGGGCACATGAGCATTATAACTGGAACATAGAGCAATGGAAGAAGTTGGCATGGTCTGATGAATCACATTTTCATTTATATCATGCAGATGGCTGGATGCGTGTGCATTCCTTACCTGGGGAAGAGATGGCACCAGGATGCAACTATGGGAAGAAGACAAGCCGGCGGAGGCAGTGTGATGCTTTGGGCAATGTTCTGCCTGGGCCCTGCCATTCATGTGAATGAATGTTACTTGACACTTATCACCTACCTAAACATTGTTACTGACCAAGTACACCCCTTCATTAAAATGGTAGTGGCCTCTTTCAAAAGGATAATGCGCTCTGCCATACTGCAAAAATGGGTTGAGGAACACAAGGAGCTTAGGATTTTGATTTGTTTTCCAAACTCTCCAGATCTCAATCCAATCGAGCATCTGTGGGATGTGTTGGAATACAAGTCCCATTCATAGAGGCCCCACCTCGCAACTTACAGGACTTAAAGGATCTGCTACTGACAGGTTGGTGGCAGATATCACAGCATAAGTCTAGTGGCGTCTATGCCTCAATGGGTCAGGACTGTTTTTGTGGCAAAAGGGGAACCTAAGCAATTTAAGGTGGGGGATCCTAAAGTTCTGACTGATCAGTGTATATCCCGATATTTCAAGGCTCTACTGGCCATACCTGAATAAACAGTAAACAGCTTTCTTCATACAGGACAGACCACTCCAGAAGCAAAAAATACACTACTAACAACACACCAAATGCTGCTCATACTGATGGCAATTCTTAATTATTTTACCAACTTTCAATCAATGGTTGAAATCAACAAGTTGATGGAACAACTATAACTGCAAAAGGTGAATTGTGTAGACCGTTTTGGTTGTTTCTGTGATTAAAAGCTGGTTGTAAGTAAGTGGTATTATCGAAGTTATGCACAAAATTCCAAGGGAGTGTAAAATCTAGACAAACTGCTATTACCTTCGGAGGTGAATAACAATTACACAGCTTCGCACAGGGGTTATGAGCTCATCACTCGGGCAATGCCATGGGCATTTCGGATTATCTGGGGACAATGGGAGTTCTATATTATATGGTTCTAAATGATTGCCTCTCAGAATGTACATAGCTAGCTTAAGGCTAAATTCCCCAGAAGGAGTGATATACACAGCTGAAAAAAGTATACTGGAAAGTTTTTACAACCCAAATTGGCAAAAAGTTGGGATGCTGTGCAAAATCTACAATAAAACAGAGTGCAATAATTTGCAAATATCATAAACCCGTATTTATTCACTATAGAAAATAGAAAACATATCAAATGTTTAAACCAAGAAAATGTACCATTTTAAGAAAAAAATAAGGTCATTTTGAATTTGATGGCCGCAACATCTCACAAAAGTTGGGATAGGGCAACAAAAAGCTGGCAAAATAAGCGATACTAATAAGGAAGAGCTGGAAGAACATTTTGCAACTAATTAGGTTAATTGGCAACAATTCAATAACACGACTAGGTATAAAAAGAGGATCTTAGAGACTCAGATTGTCTCAGAAGTAAACATGGGCAGAGGTTTACCAATCTGTGAAAAGCTGCACCAGAAAATAGTCAAACTATTTCAGGAATAATGTCCCTCAACATAAAATTACAAAGGCTTTACATATATCATCATCTACAGTACATAATATATATATTAAACAATATAATGTAAAAGATTTATAATGTCATCCAGAAAATTTGTGTGCAACGGACAATACTGAAACACACTACTGGATGCCTGTGATCTTCTTGCCCATAGACGGCACTGCATTAAAAAATAGCATGATTCTGTGATGAACATCGCTGCATGGGCTAAGGATAACAGTCTGTGAATCCAAAAATGCAAGTAACAGTGCTATCATACAAAGAAGCCATATCTGAGCATGATCCAGAAACACTGCCATCTTCTATGGGTCAAAGCTCATTTAAAATGGTCTGTTGCAAAGTGGAAAAACTGTTCTGTAGTCTGACAAATCAAAATTTGACATTCTTTTTGACAACCATGGGTGCTGCATCCTCCTGGAACGAAGAGGAGAGGAACCTTCCGGTTTGTTATCAGTTGAAAAGCCTGCACCTCTGATGGTATGGGATGGTATGGTAGTGCATTAGTGTGAATGGAACGGCCAGCTTGCACCTCTGGAAAGGCACCATCAATGCTGAAAGATATATCCAGCTAACATTTTTTTCAGGAAAGGCCTGCCTGAAAATGTCTGGAGCATATTGGAAAAATAAATTACGACAAAGATGACCAAGGACTGTTTAGCAGTTAAAATCCTATATCAGACAAGAATGTTCCCAGACGTTTGCAGAGTGTTGTTAAAAAAAGAGGGGATGCTAAACTGTTATAAATATGGCCGTCTCTACTTTTTTGAAACGTGTTCCTGCCATCAATATCAAAATTACCTCCATTTAAACATTTGATTTGTTTTCTATTTTGAATAAAATATATAAGCAAATCATTGAATTCTGTTTTTATGTGGATTTTATACAGTCCCAACTTTTTTTGGAAATAGGGTTGTACCTGCTAAAATCTTTCAGATCAAGCCTTGTGATCCAGACAGCCCTGCCGCAAAGCACAGCTAGGTCCACAACATCTACTGGAGCAAAAGGACAGTTTGGTCACTTGACCAGCCTGCTGACTGGACAATCAATAAGCGGCAGAATACGGATGCAGTCAGCACTCTACTTTCTCCTCCTACTATCATATTCACGGTTAGCACTGGATTTTCCTCCATTGTTGGCCCTCACTTTCTCAGTCTGGGTGCTGTTTACTGATAACAGGAGCCTGATTAAAAACAGATTCAGGTACCAATGCTAGCTGAATTTAGATATACATTTTAGGATTGTTTTGATGATTATATAACTACATTAACGGGTGTTTTTATCTCGGTTTGTAGTTCAGCTTTAGGGCTCTTCTTCATTTTCAAGCTCCGAGTTTGTTAAGTGTCCAATAGAAACACTAAGGTTCTAAGGCTATATTTGCCATACTAGTGCATCTCTACCACAATCCATCACAGTATTTGCAGACCAGATAGGCTGAAGACACTTGAAGCAAAGCCTGTGAGAATGATTCAGTGATGACATTATCAACAGACTACTGCCCTGGTTCTTCGAGTACCAGGCTTAGGTCATCTGCAGACACAAGACAACCGTTTTAAGAAATGTAAGCTTTTGTGCCAATTACTAATTTTCCTAAAAATTACTTTTTAGTAAAACAAGCCTTGCAAAGGGTCAATGTTGACAAAACCATCTTTGGATCTGTAATTTTTCACAGTTTTTTCTTTTGCATGACGAATCCATCCTTTTTTTTCTGTCTGATATTTGAACAATATCTGAATTTAAAATTAAATTATTTTGAAAGAGGTTTTAGCATTTGTAGATTGACGACTTGTATAAAAGTCTATATGGCTGAGAAACCTTCCTTACTAGACTTCCACAAAGTTTGGGGAGCCACGTTTAAAGCAATACACTTTATCTCCACGGTAGGTTATAGGACATAAATGTAATGTTTACGTGTTTTTAACAAAGAACCATTTTAAGCATCCAAACTATTTTGTTTTAAATCAAAATGGTAAAGTGATCTCCATCCAACAAGTATCAGGGACCAGAGAATACCCCTTTATCAGGACATTAAACATATATTAAAGTGTCTATTGGACTAAAAACGCAGCCAAGCTCCTAAAAGATAAGTCTTAACCAGGGTATAAAATAGTGTATGTACTGTCTAAAGCAGCAGTGCAGTGTGCCCTGCACTGTTGATGATGACAAGAACACAAAGGGCATTGTCTATCACAATCTACCAGATATGGATATAACAAAATCATCTGGACTTTAAAAGGCAGCTATGTGGCACTTTTATTAGCTGAGAGCGCTGTCCGAGAGACAGTTGGAAGATCTTTTTCGGTCATGCCCCTTCGACAAATGCTGGCCGAGCGGCCAGCTTCTGTCGGACCAGCTGCAGTACACATGGGCCGAATGTCGGCCGGTTTCTATTGAACCAGCCAATACTGCCCCACATTCAGCAAGTGTGTACGGGGCGTTAGGCTTAACTAAAAACGTGTTTCTCAATACTAAGGGATCAACTTCCAGCACTTTACTTCACCTTTCCAGCATTCATTTTTAGTCATGCTTCCAGTGTAGCCCAGAAAACTGGTTTCAGCAGTTTGTTTTTCAAAGTTCCAGAAAATGCCAAGTAACTTAAAACTGGTGGTCATATTGGTTGAAATATCCCCTAACTTAGCCCCTCCCCAAACCGGTTTATCCCCATTTACCCCACTGAGGTAGTTGAAGCTCCTCATGTGACATCTTAGTTTTACAGTGCCTCAATTGACATCTTCTATATTATGTGATTTACTGGTCATTCACTCAGTGACACTGTTGAATGCAATTATGTGCACAGTTTTTGCAATCTGTTGCCTAACTTCTCTACATCTGGTGATGACAAAAGATTGCACACGTGTTACTTTCTGTATTCTGTATATGTTTATATTTAAAAAAAAGGGAAAAATTTGATTTTTGACTTCCTGTAAAATCCATTTCTCTAAAATTCATTGACGGTCACAGCGCCTAATCTTCTTAACCATTGGGTAATACTGCCCCCTACAGGAGTAGGACACTAGGCAGAAAATCTGGCTACGCCTATGGGCAGTCCCATGGGGAATACTCCCTCTCCCTGTTATAGGTACTCAGTTTCGTTACAAGCAGTGTCAGAAGAATTACAACTTCACAGAGGGGTGGGTGCTGTTTCCGTCAATGAACATCAGATAAATGGATTTTACGGTAAGTCAAAAATCCCATTTTCTCTTTCGTCCATTGACGGACACAGCTCCTGATCTTCTTAACCATTGGGATGTCCCAAAGCAGTGTTAAACATGAGGGGTGGGAACAGCAAAAAAGACATTTCCAAGGCTAACCATAGCCAACCAGGTAAACAGGAGCTCAACCAAAACAACTGGAGCTCACCTGAAAAAAATACACCCTCAAAGAGGACCAGGTCCTCTAAACAGCAGCCTGCAAAACCTTGCAGCCAAAGGAAGCTTCCACAGATGCCAACACATAAATGTGGTCGCAGAGGAAGCGGACAACCCTTTCCGAGGCCCATCCATAAGCACAAATAGTGAGTCTGATTTCCTAAAAGACTCCGTAGCTGCCAGGTACATCCCAATCGCCCGGCCCACATCCAAAGGTATGCAAAGCAATTTCCTTCGGATGTTTTGGCCTGGGACACAGGGAAGGTAACACAATGTCTTCATTCAAATGAAAATCAGAGACAACCTGAGGAAGGAACGACAGACAGGGGCGAAAAACCACCTTATCTCTGTGAACCACCAAGTAAGGTGAACGACAGGGTAACGCCGCCAATCCAGACACCCTGTGTGCAGGGAAGAAAGCCCCCAATAAGGCCACCTTCTGGGACAGAGTAAGCAGGGGATTCTCTTGAAGATTCTCAAAAGGAGGCTTCTGAAGGACAGAACAACAAATTGAGCCCCCAAGGCTGCAACAGAGACCACGCTGGAGGGGTCAAGTGACTAACTTCCTGAAGAAAAGTACTCACCAAGGAGTGTGTGGCCAAAGGTCATTGGAAGAAGACCGCCAAAGCCGACACCTGGCCCTTGACGGTACTCAGGGCCAATATCTGTTCAACCCCCCGTTGAAGGAAGGTCAAAATCTGAGCCACCGGGAAGGAGTGTGGATGAATCCTAAGAGAATCACAACACGTAATGTACATCTTCCCCGTACAATGATAGATCTTCCTAGTAGTAGATTTCCTAGCTTTTAACAGCGTTGGAATCACTGACTCAGATAAACCTCTATCCATCAGCACCTGGCGTTCCAACAGCAAAGCCGTCAAAGCCAGCACTTGTAAAGCAGGACGAAGATTGGTCCTTGGGACAGCAGATCCTCCCTGAGTCAAGCTTCCAAGGAACGTAGGCGACCAGCCACACCAGATAGGCGTACGAAGCCCAGTGAGGCCAGTCCAGAGCCACTAAGATGACCAGAATCCCTTCTGCCTCAATACTGCATAGAAGACTTGGCAGAAGCTTCGGAGGAGGGAAGGCATAAATCAGACGATACTGACCCCACTGGGCCACCAGCACGTCTGTGGCGTCCACCAGGGGATCTCGTGACCGAGCCACAAACCTCTGCACCTTTCTGTTGAGGCGAGATTCCAACAGATCCACCTTGGGGATGCCCCATCGGAGACCACACTGATAAAACACCTCCGGATGAAGGGACCACTCCTCTTGGTCCAACGCCTGACTGAGGTAGTCCGCCTGCCAGTTTTCCATCCCCAGAATGTATACGGCCGAGAGGGCTGGAACGAACCGTTCTGCCCACCTTAGAATGCCAGCTACCTCCCGAGTCACCAGGACACATTTAGTGCCCCCTTGGTGATTGACATAAGCCATGGCCGTGGTATTGTCCGATTGAATGCGCACTGGACATCCCTGAAGATGATCCGTCCAATAGTCCAGGCACAGTCTGATCACTCGGAGTTCCAAGACATTGATCGGTAGTCTGGACTCTTCCAGTGTCCAGATCCCCTGAACAGAATTTTTGCCGAGGACATCTCCCCATCCGTCGTGACCACTGTCCAATGCAAGGGAAGGAAGGATTTGCCCAACCAAATCGCCGGAGAATGAAGCCACCATATCAAGGACTCCTTCGTTCCCTGTCTCAGCCAGACCTGATTGTCCAGGGACTGTGGAGTCTTGTCCCATTGGGCCAGAATCTCCCTTTGCAGGGACCTCGTAAGGAACTGTGCAAATGGAACCGCATCGAAGGTAGACACCAGGCCCAGCACCCGCATGCAAGTCCGGAGGGATGACCATCTGCTGGACAGCAGGAGATGAATTGCAGCCTGCAATTTCTGGAGTTTGTCCAGAGGAAGGAGCACTCTTGGCTAAGGCTGAGTCCAGAGTCAGACCCAGATAGTCCAGCTTTCTGGATGGAACCAGAGCAGACTTCTGAAGATTCAGAATCCGGCCGAACTCCTTCAGAGTTCGTATGCTGATTTCCAGGTTTTCCACCAGAGCAGAAGGGGACTCCACTCGCAGAAGAAGGAGGTCATCCAAGTAGCCCAGTACTGCCATCCCCCGCTAGCATAACAACGCTAGCAACGGGGCTAACACTTTTGTGAAGACCCGAGGAGAAGAGGCATGACCAAAGGGTAACGCCACAAACTCATAATGCTCTTCTTTCACGGCAAAGCAGAGGAAGCGCTGGTGACCGGGACATATTGGAATGTGAAGGAAAGCATCCTTGATGTCGATGGAGGCAAGAAAATCCCCCTGATGTAGGGATGCCACCACTGTTAGAATGGACTCCATTTGGAACTTTTGCACCCGCACAAAGCAGTTAAGCGCCTTGAGGTCCAGGATTGGACGCACTTTGCCTTCCTTCCTAGGAACTGTAAACAGGTTTGAGTAAAACCCCTGAAAATGTCCCAAAGTCGGAACTGGATCAATCACCCCTTGAAGTAACAGGTTTTGTACAGCCACAAACAGACCCTGTAAATGGTCCGGGGACAGGTGCAAGTTGGAAGGAAAGAACCTTGCCGAGGGGCAAGAGGGAAACTATCTTGTAGCTGGACTGAATGACTTTATGGACCCACTTACCTTGTACCAGTGAAGTCCACGGGCCTGGAAACCATTGATGGCGTCCCCCTACCCCCAATATGGGTGAGGGCGCACCTTCATGCTGAAGGAGCCTTGCCTGCGGGTCTGAAGAAGCCCGCTATTAGCTTGCCAGACCAGGTTTGTTTAGATCCTCCTGAAGAGGCCCTGAAAGGCTTCAAGCCCTTGTCAGTCAACCCTGAGGGACAAAAAACTTCTTATGAGCCGAGGAGGGGGTCCCACATCTACTACGAGGTTCCTTGACCTTAGTAGCCTGCAGAAGAAAAGTACCCTTTCCCACTGTGAGACCTTTAATGATGTCATTTAGGGTAGCCCCAAACAGGCGATCCTCTTGAAGGGGGGGGGGGTCAGTAAAGGCCTTTTTAGAAGTCTGATCCGCAGACCAGCATTTAAGCCAAAAGACACGCCAAAGGACCACTGCCGAAAAAGAGAGCCAAGCCACAAGGGGAGCCGCATCCAAAGAGGCATCACAGATAAACTGCAGCCCCTGGACAAGCTGGTCTGCCTGCTCAGCAAAGGCAGGGGGGAGCTGTTCTCCCTCCAGGTCACGGTGTAAAAGCTTAGCCCACTCGGTCAGAGTTTGCGACACCAGGGCAATGGTGAATGCCAACCTCAGTGCTGAACCAGCCAGAGTCTACATATTGCGGGCCACAGCCTCCTCCTTCCTGTCAGCCAGACCTTTGAAGGCCAGGAACTCTTCAACCAGAATCTTGGTCAATCTGGAAACCGGAGGGTCCACCACCGGTGTAACAGTCCACTTCCTAATAAGGGACTCCTTATAGGGGTAATGCCTAGTAAATCGTTTAGGGACCCCAAGGGGAAGCTTTGGTCGTCCCCACTCTTTAGCGACAGTTCTGTTAAAATAGGCGGGGAAAGGAAACACCTTTACCACTCTGGATGGCTTGTGATTGCCAAGGGGAACCCGCGCCTCTGTCGCAGCTGTGTCTTCCATCTTCAAGATCTCACTCACAGATACAATCAGTGCTTTCACAAGCGCCTTTTTGTGCGCAGTAGCAGGAGTGGAGGAAAAATCCTCACTATCAGAGGATTCCTGGCGCGTAGTTGCAGACCCAGCAGGGTGACCCACTTCCACGGTGGCTGAATCAGATTCAGGATCTGAGAAGACAGATGAAGCAGGGGAAGGCGGGGGGCACTTTTTGCTAGCCTGTCGCCCAAAAGCCACCTCCATCCGGGACACAAAGGACTTTAGGACCGCCGTCAGTGCATCAATGGATGATTGGGATCCGGAGGGCCCCACAGCCTTTAGAGAGGGGAACAGGTGGGGAGATGTGCTCCAAAGACTCCGTGAGTCACCAGGGGGACCCCACAAAAAAGATGTAAAACACTGCAAGGGACAACCCCCACCGCACTGGCAGCACCACTCGGTTGCCAGGCACAAAGCACCAAGCGATCCTCAGCAGGGAGAGTAAGTGAACCCCACCAGACTCACCACCCATCAGAAATAGGCACCTGCTATAATATCCACCAGGATAATCTGCACTCCACATGCGGCAATCAGAAAGTAAAGGGTCCAGGAGTCAGCACCACCATCGAAATCTAGTGGGGACAGCTACTCACCATTTCAGGAACCGTGAGGGCACCGCTCAAGACAGAACCCCTCTCCATCGAAATGGGGGGCTATCGGCCAGAAAGAGCGCTGCAACTCAGGTGTATGCGACCTCGGGAGGCATTAAAACTCGCAGGCCAGCCCCAGACCAGTGAGACTAGCACGGAGCGGAGATGATCCAGCGCATTGCCCAGTCCAGCAGTTGATTATAGATCTCACAGGAAAAATTCAGGAGAAAAAAAATTCTATCTAAAGAAAAAATTTGCCAGTACCAGCAATAAACTAGGTCCTTACTCCTGACTGGGCAGAAAAAAACTGGGTACCTGTAGCAAGGAGAGGGAGTGTACTCCCTGGGACTGCCCATAGGCGTAGCTAGATTCTTTTTCTGTCTAGTGTTCTACTCCTGTAGGGGACAGTATAACCCAATGGTTAAGAAGATCAGGAGCTGTGTCGGTCAATGAACAAAAGAGAAAATTAAGTTTTTGTTCTAAATAAAAAATTACTTTGTTCAGAAAAAAAAAAAAAAAAAAAAAAAAGCTTAATCCAGACCATTATATATATATATATATATATATATATATATATATATATATATATATATATATATATATATATACACACACACACACACAGTGGGTACGGAAAGTATTCAGACCCCCTTAAATTTTTCACTCTTTGTTATATTGCAGCCATTTGCTAAAATCATTTAGGTTCATTCTTCTTCCTCATGAATGTACACATAGCACCCCATACTGACAGAAAAACACAGAATTGTTGACATTGTTGCAGATTTATTAAAAAAGAAAAACTGAAATATCACATGGTCCTAAGTATTCAGACCCTTTGCTCAGTATTTAGTAGAAGCCCCCTTTTGATCTAATACAGCCAGGAGTCTTTTTGGGAAAGATGCAACAAGTCTTTCACACCTGGATTTGGGGATCCTCTGCCATTCCTCCTTGCAGATCCTCTCCAGTTCTGTCAGGTTGGATGGTAAACGTTGGTGGACAGCCATTTTTAGGTCTCTCCAGAGATGCTCAATTGGGTTTAAGTCAGGGCTCTGGCTGGGCCATTCAAGAACAGTCAAAGAGTTGTTGTGAAGCCACTCCTTCGTTATTTTAGCTGTGTGCTTAGGGTCATTGTCTTGTTGGAAGGTAAACCTTCGGCCCAGTCTGAGGTCCAGAGCACTCTGGAGATGGTTTTTGTCCAGGATATCCCTGTACTTGGCCGCATTCATCTTTCCCTCGATTGCAACCAGTTGTCCTGTCCCTGCAGCTGAAAAACACCCCCACAGCATGATGCTGCCACCACCATGCTTCACTGTTGGGACTGTATTGGACAGGTGATGAGCAGTGCCTGGTTTTCTCCACACATACCGCTTAGAATTAAGGCCAAAAAGTTCTATTTCTATCTCATCAGACCAGAGAATCTTATTTCTCACCATCTTGGAGTCCTTCAGGTATTTTTTAGCAAACTCCATGCGGGCTTTCATGTGTCTTACACTGAGGAGAGGCTTCCGACGGGCCACTCTGCCATAAAGCCCCGACTGGTGGAGGGCTGCAGTGATGGTTGACTTTCTACAACTTTCTCCCATCTCCTGACTGCATCTCTGGAGCTCAGCCACAGTGATCTTTGGGTTCTTCTTTACCTCTCTCACCAAGGCTCTTCTCCCCCGATAGCTCAGTTTGGCCGGACGGCCAGCTCTAGGAAGGGTTCTGGTCGTCCCAAACGTCTTCTATTTGAGGATTATGGAGGCCACTGTGCTCTTAGGAACCTTAAGTGCAGCAGCAATCTTTTTGTAACCTTGGCCAGATCTGTGCCTTGCCACAATTCTGTCTCTGAGCTCTTCAGGCAGTTCCTTTGACCTCATGATTCTCATTTGCTCTGACATGCATTGTGATCTGGAAGGTCTTATATAGACAGGTGTGTGGCTTTCCTAATCAAGTCCAATCAGTATAATCAAACACAGCTGGACTCAAATGAAGGTGTAGAACCATCTCAAGGATGATCAGAAGAAATGGAAAGCACCTGAGTTAAATATATGAGTGTCACAGCAAAGGGTCTGAATACTTAGGACCATGTGATATTTCAGTTTTACTTTTTTAATAAATCTGCAACAATGTCAACAATTCTGTGTTTTTCTGTCAGTATGGGGTGCTATGTGTACATTCATGAGGAAGAAGAATGAACTTAAATGATTTTAGCAAATGGCTGCAATATAACAAAGAGTGAAAAATGTAAGGGGGACTAAATACTTTCCGTACCCACTGTATATATATATATATTTACTTTTGGGGTTTGGACAGAGGCAGAAGGGGGGAATATACATTGTCAGGTGTTTTTTTTTTGCCATCTCTGTCCATGTAGGTGAGCTTTAACCTCATTCCCTCTGCTGGTAACCATAGAGAATAAAATCTCCCCAACAGCCAGACAGCAGCCCAAATCGGACATTCTCACTGTTTACGCACTATACTATAAAAAATATTTTGTTAGTGTCTGACTTCCATTGGAGATTTCGCTCACTTCCTGTCTCAGTTACCACACAGGAAATAAAGAAAAATAAATGCAGGAACAGTAGTAAAAACTTGACAGAGGTTCTATGCTCTTGTTTGGGCTTGTGTTTAATGTACTGCAGGAGAAGGAGGAAAAGAAAAAAATACAAAAAAATCAATGGATTTACCATATGTCAACCAGATGTTTGACATTTGGTAAATTATAGATTTTTTTGTAATTGAATGCAATGCCCTACCATCTCTGTGCAACACTCTTGTGATAAATGAGCTGCTATATGAGATACAGCATGCTGCATGGATGTTTGACATATTAAATTATTGATTTTTTTGTAATGTTTTCTTTTGTATAGGCCAAAACTTCTTTGATGCCAAGATATTGAGGTCTTTGAGGCTTTTTCAATATACGGCGGATATTGTCCGATGTTAAATACTAATGCATGGTTTTATTACCTTTTTTTATATATTTTTGTAATAAATATTGGTATTTTATCATAACAAAATGTGGCTGCCCTTCTCTTGGTACCAATAAAAGCCAACATTATCTACTTTTTATTTGAAATCAAAAGGCATCAAAGCATTGGTGCTTTTTTGAGTTGCATGTCCATTTTTCACAGGTGCATGCTGATGTAAGGCAACCAAAAAATGCACCAGAAACACACCAGAAAGATGGTAAAAACGCAGCAAAACTACATATGGGTTTTTACTGCATTTTTGCAATGGAACAGTGTTAAATCATTCATTCATGTAGCATGCTTATAGGGAAAAGTGGGGAATATTGCTTAACTAGGTGACAAACAGCTGTCCACAGACTAAGAAAGGTGGTCAGATCAGAATGCCCTCAAACAAGATCCTCTGCTAGCTGTATCATAAATGCGTGAGATGGGCTCTGGCCTATTTATAAATTGTGCAGGTTGATTTGTTTTCCTGTTAAAGAAGCTATGTCAGGCAGTAAGGTCCTTATAAAAACAAACTTCTCTATTTATGTGGATCAAAATAGGTGATCTGGATGCTACTGGAGGGTAAAGCTGTCAATTAAAGAATTTTTATTTTTCAATCCTCACATCATCTTGTTTTTCTATTATGAGCAAAGGACGACCTTACAGCCTGACACTAAAGCCTCGTACACACGCACCGATTGTTGGCCGTAAATTTTCGGCCAACGTCCGATCGGCCGATTGTCGGCTTGTTAGTATGATGCTTCCAACAACCGACTGCGACTTTTCGGCCGAACAAAATCTGGTGTGCATGCTATAAAATATTTGCTGGCCGTCACCAGAACGGCCGATTGTTCCTCAGTCAGTACAGATTTCGGCAGACAAAAATCTGATGAGCAAGACTGGGCATGCTCAGAGAAGAAAAAACACACGGAAAGAAAACCAGAACATGACATCACTTCTGCAGTTGGTTGTTGTTGGCCGACAAAATTCGTGTGCAGTCTAGAGCACATTTCAACCAACACAACAACACTGGACAAAAGACGGCCGATCGGTCGGCCAACAATCGGTGCGTGTGTACGAGGCATTAGCCTGAAATGTTTGCTCCAACAGGGAGAGTAACTAACTAAAAAAATAAAATGCTTACAGACAAGGCTGCACTCTTGCATATGGCCATTGTTGACAGTTTCTCTTTCTGGTTACTAAACTAAGCTTATAGTAGTAGACCAGAGACTTTTCTATGCTTGCAGGTACTAGTAAAAAAAAAAAAAAAAAATGGGGCTCCATCATACCAGGAGTTCCCAGAACTTGCTATGCAAGTTTTAAGTCAGAGTATAGGTACATCTTCATCCTGCTTCCGAAAATGAAATACCTGATAGTTTAGAAACCTAAAGGGAGCTTTTACCGCTGCTAAAGAAGAGTGGGTTGGTATGTGTGGGGAAGGGAGTTGCAATGAAAATAGGAGTGCCCTTCCAGAAAGCTTTGGCTGGAGTTGAGCTTTGGGGCATGGATGGCAGAGACACCAAATTATTTTGGCTACATATTCAGGAGGTTGTCCAATTTACATATAAGCAGCCCTTCTAGCTTCAGATATGGAGAAGACCGTGCTAAAAGGTTATTCGTAAAGACAAGACAGCTCTGTCCGGAAAAACCACAGAAAGGTTTTCGCTTTGGCAAGAGTTCTTCCTTATGCCAACTTTAGTCTAAACCGGCTGCTAACATGCTGCAGTTTATTGCACTACCACCTACATGTCAAATATTTAATTAACATTTTATATACACAATTGTGAATGCTGTAAGTAACTTTTTGTATCTTTTTTTTTTTTTTGCTTTAGGGTTAATGGTTTTTTAAATGTTCTTTTACGGAAACCAATGTGTAATTTGTGCTTGCTTAAAAAGTCATTCAGTTGGGGAATAACTGGAAACCTGATGTGCAAAATCGCAACACTGCTCTGTTTGCATTACCCAGTAATTTATAATAAAAGGCCTTTCATTCAATACAAACAGCACTGCAAAAATGCCTAAATAAACTCTCAGGTGAGCAAGGTGTTGTCTAGCCCCATAACTCGCTGCACAGAGTTAGAACCTGCACTGCAGCATGGTAAGATTTACTGCACCTGCCTGCCAGGATAACCTTTGGCCCCCGGGCTTCCATCCGGTCCATGCTCTCCCTGCAAGAGAAGAAGAGGCACCGCATTAAATCCTCACTCCTGCTTCCTGTGCCCACTTCGCTACAGCTAGCAATGAATTCAAATATCTAAACCCAAGACAGCACAAAACAAGATCTGTATCTGTCACCCTAAACAAATGCTGAAATAAGAGGAGTTCCTTTAAGGTGTCAGCGAAATCTTTATCTATAACACATGGAATGGTTCGAAGCAGTCACTCTCTGCCAAAACGCTTTCAAGAGTCAATGGTCTCTCTTGAAACAACCTTACTATTCATTTCCATCTCTGCGCAGACCAACTTATCCAAACATGCAAGAAGGGGGGAGGAAGGTCGAGGAACAAGAAGGTTATAGTGTGAACAATAATCCTGTCAATGGTCGGTAGGAATGTAGGGGTTAATAAGCGGATTAGGCACAAAAATTGGGAGCTGGCGATTTCCACTAACGTCATGTTAAAACACACATTTATTTTGTATAAATGTAAAAGTATTTCTGGCTGTCATTTTCAGAGGACTCCAGAGACAGGTCAGAAGGATTCCTGCAAATGAAGAAGCCGCTTTAATAATGAGTAAGAGGGGAAACACAGAAAGAGGGATCGAGGGAGAGGGGGGTTAAAGGGAGAAGAATGGAGAGAGAAAAAAATGGGGAGAGAGAGAGAGAGAGGAGGCGGGAGAAGAGAGAGGGAGTGAAAGGGAGAACGGAGAGATAGAGAGAAAGTGAGAGAAACAGAAAGAGCAAGGAGAGTGAAAGAGAGAAAGCAAAAGGGCGAATGGAGAGAGAGAGAGCGAGATAGAGAGAGAGAGAGACAGATGGGGAGACATAAAGAAAAAGGGAGATGGACATTTTAATCAGCCTGTTCATTTCATTTAGTTGTAAATAATGTGACTCAGGAGTTTTATTCTCAGTAGCCTGGGATTTAAATCATCCACTTTGTTTAGCCTGAAGAGGCAGTATACCAGGAGATCTAAAAACAAAAAGGGGAGAAACAGAGATACAGACAGGAAAGAATGAGGCAGAGACACAGAGCTAAAAAGGTAGGGACGCTGACAGATGGAAACAGCAGAGGGAGAGAGTAGGAGGGAGAGAAAGAGTTAAACCTGAAAGAAAGAGGGAAGATAGAAGAGAAAGATGGAACATAAGGAAAGGAAGGCAGAAGATGAAGGAAAAGGGAAGATCAAAGAAGTGAAGACAGAGAGAGAGAGAGAGAGAAAAATAAATATATGCATTAAAGAGAATAATGAAAGAGAAATAAGAAAGAATGAAAGGAAAACAGAATAAGAAAGAGAGAAGGTAGTGAAAGATAGGAAGGGGACAAGGAAAAGGAGGGAATAGGAAAAGAGAGAGAGTCAGAGACTGGAGCAGAAAGGAAAAGGCATAATGAAGATGAGGGATAGAAGGACACAAAAGATGGAGATTAGGAAAGAATGGGGAAAAAGGTAAGCACAGCACACACACTGGACATCTTAGAAACCTGCTTCGTGTACGGTTACAATCAAACTGATCATTTCACACAATGATTTTTTAATGAATTATGTGTACAATTAACTTCAATACTGCAAAAATGAAAGATTTGCATGCCACAGTTGCTAATAAACTTTCTTTGTATGGTAACTTTATTCATTATCTAATGATTTTTGGTAAATGTTTAAAAGCACACAGACAATAAACATGTGACTTTTTAAAGGGGTCAGATTATCTTACCGGTTCACCAGGATGACCTTGGGGTCCGGGATAACCCTTTTGTCCCTTAAACAAGAAAAAGTGGAATATTGCATTAATAGGCAATAGAGTGAATTTTTTTTTTTTTTTTTTTAACAGTACTATTCAGATAATGTATATCAAGTATAATATTCTCCTTACATAAAATCCAAGAGAAGTGCTCATGCCATATATCCCAATCAAACAGACTTCAGAGCTCTTTAGCCCAATTCCAAGCTTCTGCCAGCTTGATTCCACTAGGATATTGGTAATAGTCTGCATCATGGAAAGTTCCAATATAAAAAAGTCATACATTTTATTGATTGCATAAGGCTAAAGGCTGTGATTTTAGCCTTATGTAATCAATAAAATGTATGACTTTTTTATATTGGAACTTTCCGTGATGCGGACTATTACTAATATAATATTCCTCTTACATATAAACAATGTGATGATTCCTACTACTTTTACTAAGGACTGATGGAATTTATAGTTGTAATCTACTACAGCATTTAGAAATTATGGTAATTTAGTTGAGAAGAAACCAACATCCATAAAGAAGAGTGGAACTAGAGAATTGTATTAAGTAGGTATTAAATGAATATGTATGATTATGTATGAGAATGAAAAACCATTGCTTTAACCTAGGTGACAAGAATGTGTAACAGTGAACTTCAATGATAAAAAGTACATAATAATTTAATGCAGTTATGTACTTGATATAAAATCTATTTTATATAGGACTAACTCGTGTACTGGAGTATGCATCAGCCTCATATAATCCCTGCCCAGCAGCACTCAAGATTGGGAAAAAAAGGCCTAGCTCTCTACTGGTTTCCACTGTGCTGTCATTCTAACAATTACAATTCTTGCAGTACAAGATGGCGGAGTGAAGACCATAAAAGTGTGCTGCTTCTTAATTGTCCAGTTGGGGGGGGGAGGGGGGAATAGTGGACCAGGCTGTAGCCTAACTGCCGTGTAGTGTACAGGGAGGCGCTGGACCTGATGCACTGTCTGGGCAGTGGTACCTAGATCTCAAGATTAGGGTTCTCCCCTGCTTATACATTAGGACACTTTAAGGGGTAAATGGGTACTTTTTAATCAAACTACCAATGCTATTTGGGAATGTGAAATGTTCCTCTATTGCTTCACGTGAAGTGTGAATTGCAGTGACAGGTCCACTTTAAATGATATCCAGTGATAGCTAGCATATTCTTTTTACAGAGCTAAGCACATAATTTTCTTGGAAATGTATGAAATAAATAAAAAAAATCAGCTACAAACCATTAAAAAAAATCCTTGCATGTCATGAAATCTTTAGCCTGTTGCTTATAAACAAAATAGCGTGCCAATCAGTTTACACTGCAAACCAAAAATAGTCTCCACGGATTTACATTTCCCAGTTTTCTGCAGTGAACTGTATGCAGACTATATAGCAGTAAAAGACCTCTTCACCCGACTAGCACAGCAGCAGGACTGCTCATTAGGAAAATCGTGGCTGGACTATGGAAAATATATGCATGTATCAATTCACACAAGCTTACTATATTTATATATATTTTTTTTATGACACTGATGGGCAAAGTATGTATGTTTTTCTTCATCAAAATATCTTTCTTACATTTGTACCCATGAGCATAAGCTGACTGTTTTTGGCTGGAGTAACAATCCCATGTCAGTGGGAAGTGCAGGGTCAAGTCAGCTGGCCAAAGAACACATGAATAAAAAGGTAAGATAACCTGTCCTAAAGATCTAAAGATAGCTATTGACCCCCTCTCTGATAATCCAATAATGTCAATACTCTCATCGCACACTCATGAATAAGGCTCAAGAGTAGGGGGTGCTGCAGCAACAACCAGTTGGATCTGGAGACATCCAATGCACTTATGGAACACACCATGAATCATCGAGTACCATCCTAAACCTTTATTGAAGAATGGTCACATCACAGTGAGCAAAGTGCAACGTTTGAGAGCCACGTAGGCCTCCACTGTCTGTTGTGCCTGACAAAAGGGTCCTGTGTGGCTCCAAAACATTACACTTTGTCCACTGTGATGTGATCATTCTTCAATAAAGGTTTCAGACAGCACAACGATCCACGGTGTGCTGGAAAATATGTGCATTCCTCTCTGATACTCTGGCACAGTGTAACGTTCCCCACCATGCCTCCAACCTGAACTTCCAAGCTTGAGGCTGAGCAGATCTTGCCGACACACTCAACCAGCCTCAGGCAAGGGAAAGTTTAAATTAAACCTGTGGTAAGAATTAAGAAACCCACACAGTTTTAGCAGAGACCTTTAGATGTTCTTTTTAATGCAGGTTGCCACGGGAACCCTAAATACCAGGGAGTACTGATATGCAAATAGCAACCTTCTGAAGTGGTCATCAGCTTTCACTCACTTATCTCCAATTGCTCCCTCCTGGTTGGTGAGGGCAGCCACAGCAATGATGAGCCAACAGTGAAGCACAAGGGACGGAACAGCAGCTGATCACTAGCTACTTATCAGAGCACCCTGGCATTCAAAGAGCTTAGGCCAGTCTGCAAGGAAATGGAACATCATGACTTCAATGAGCCTGACTGCGGATTTCAGCTGAGATCAAAGGTCACACTATAGTACTTCAATCCTTTCCCATGCTCTATAGTAGAAAAAAAGGATTGAGCCTGTTCATAGGAATAGCTTCCTTCACAAGCAGCTCTCAAAAGCACTGCTTGTATTTATAGGGCCAATTTAGGGTTAAAAGGCTTAATGCTAAACTCCAGACAATTAGTTACATACAGAGGTAAAATGCTTAAGCTATTTTACCTGCCAAAATGTTTTAAAATTGTGCTCATCCAGTCTTACTATCCAGATGGTAAAGTCAGGTTTGTGACCTTGCTTTCAGTTAAGTAATCCAGCCTGGTCACCAATCTGCCTCCAGATTTTGACTGGACAATGAATTAGGAGCAATGCACTGATGAGGTCATCACTCTGCTCTCTCCTCTGGAAAGCACAGTACACAGTAGTACTGCCCTTTCCCTATCCCAGTAGTCAAGTACTAAAGGCTTACAGGAGAGATTAATGTATTTCTGCTAGTTCTAGGTACTAAAAAGTATATTTGCTTGATGAATAATCACCTGAATGTAGTAGTCTATAACCTGAGGTCTATGAATATCCAGCCTATGTCTAGTACTGTATGATTAGGATATTATACTTTATATCTGCCAGGTATCTTGATTTCATTTAAGCAATATTTGAGAAAATTAGGCTTTGTAGCTGTTAACAGCAGTGCAATAATAAATGCTTTTAAGAGTCAAAGTGTTTATTTTACCTTCAGAAAATGTCTGATATCCTAGAAAATATCTCCAGTTCTCCACAACCAATGATTTATCAGTCTCTCAGTTTTCTATGGAGATAGAGACTTATCCCCTCACCTGATGAGTACCAGGTCTTTATGAAACAACTCACTGAGAGGGCAACTCAATGCCCACTGTTCTTTAGTGAGAAATATGAATGTTCCCAGTCACTCTATTGCCTCTCCTAACTAGTATTTCTGTTAACTCACCTTTGCCATCTTCAATTTCAAATATGAGCAGGAGACTTACCTTTCGACCAAGAGGCCCAGGAAGGCCTGTCAGGCCAGCCAAACCAGGGTCTCCCTGGAGAAGAAAGAACAATGAGTACATTCCTGGCTGCCAATTTATCAGGAGACAGACAAATTCAGCAGTCACCCTTGACTGCTTTTTATACAAAAGATATGCCAGTCGTAAACTCTAGCCTTTAGTGTGATAGATGATGCCAACAGCCCTGGTCCATGCTGGCTTTATGTGTCCCCCAGGAAGTCACTGGCAGAACACAGTCCATTGTTACTAACATAAGACTTATGTCATTTAGTTATTTCAAACCAGTAACATTAAGGAAATCAACAAATGAAAGAGAACAATGTACCACTGCAATGAAACCAGCACTGTTAAGATGTCAAAGAAACGAGTGTCAAAAAACAAATAGATTTAGGAAATATGTACAACTAAAGAATTTTAGGGGGCTATAAGGGTCTTAAAACAGGTTCAAAGCCTTGAAAGGTTTCCATGGTGTCATGAACAAAATTGTACATTTTGTGTGTGGCAGATTTTGTGTGTGCTTTAGCAGGCAGTATATTATGCAATTTTCTTTCCCACAAGCAAGGGCTGAAAGAAAACTGCGCGATTCCCCCATTAACACAGTCAGTGTTGATAGAGGAATCCCTCTCACACCGCTATTGTGTTCTGCCAGTGGGGAGTGAGAGAACAAATCTGCCCATAGACAGATCAAAATTCAGTTGGTTCCTGCTGAACCGGCTAAATTTTGATCCGTCTATGGCCGCCGTTACTCAGTTGCACCATATACAGATGTCAAAGCGAAGGGGAGTTCCTTCTTTTAAATGTTATAATCCTGCAAAATCCTGGACAATAAAGCATGTAAAAAAAATGACAAAGCAAAGATTCTGCAGAAGGAGTTAATTTCTTGTAATTCATAACACATTTAGGGGGGTTATTGCTATGATTCTTTTTGTAAGAATGTGGCAGGGGTTTCCTTAGGTTGGTGTTAGGAGGATATGACATCATTTCTTATAAGTGAAGATTATAAGGAAAGGAAAAGACACAAACTGACGAGGATACCTTTAATCCATTTAGAGCTTTTCCTGGAGAGATGCCAGGATCACCCTTTTGACCCTGGAAAAAAAAATGAAAATCATCACTCAGCAAAAGATGAAATAGGAGATTGGCCATTTGGGGGATGATGTCAGTTCTTCGCCTCGTAATCACAGTTGCAGATGGACATACACACTTTGGGATAAGGTGACAAAGCACTACTCCAGGAAGACTAGGTAAACTACTGGGTCAACAATCCCACTACACACCAACCAAATATACAGTCCTATTACAACTGAGGCAATTGCTAATAAAGGTATGATTATGGAGGACATGTTTCCCTTCTGACCTCCTATTCAGTAGACAAAAAGACACTAGAGGCAACCTAAAACCCCTGGCAGCATAACAATTGATTAGTCTTGGCTATATACCACAGTAGGTTACAATGTAAAGTATTTTTAAGGTTTATGGAAACTTAAGCTTTTAGAAGAATTGGTCCTGGCTATCAAACAGCCTGCAACAGGCCTGTTTACAGATATATGGACATTCCCAGTCTGAATGTTATACAGCCATGTCTATGGATTACTGTCTGGAGCTCTGCTTGAACTGGCAGTGTGTGCATAGGAGGGTATATCTAGCAGTGCACATATCCCTTTAGATGTGTAATGAATACAATCATATTGTTTCCAATATGTTTATGCTTGTAGGTCTACTCTATGATTACCTTGATGGTTATCTTGGTTTTCACTCCCACGCTCGCCCCAGGACACATACACCTGGGATGCCTTTGAGTTGCCCTTTCCATGGTTACTATTTTAGTAAGTCAGACATAGTTCATAGTAAGTTTACTTGTTCTCCATTTCTTTCATTTTGTTCTTAAAGTGGTTGTTCACACGGTTTGAAAAATTTTAAGTCAGCAGCTACAAATATTGTAGGTACTGACTTAAAAAAAAAAAAAAAAAAAAAAAAAAAACACTTAAGACCTCCGGCATCGGCATGTTTGGTGTGGGGGAAGTTAGCTGCAACTCCAGCATCCCGCTGCACTGTGTGAATGGTCCTGCAATGTGGGGCTTGCTTAACTTCTGATGGAATCGCCTAAGCAATACGACTAAGTGGGTATCTACTAAAACTGGGTAACCCACCAAAAAAAGTTCCAAAAGACTAAAGGGGGGGACGGGGGAACAAAGACAGGAACTTATCCCTTTAACACTAGTGTTAGTATATAGTATACCTAGAAATATTTGTTATGATCCTTCTATACTCCACTCATAGCTCTCACACCTGTATTGATCTTGGAGTCCTGCTATACTGATTTATAAGGGGAGCTCTATTTGATCAATTGAAGGTATTTTGATTCTAACATTTGTAAATTGAATTATGATTTTTGGTTAATAAAAATTGTTTTGCTTTTAATATAAATGGTGTGTTCCCTGGGGTGCCAATAAAGTCCTAAATATACTCCACATTGCATATTTCCATTTGACATGAGATGTGATGCCCCTTCATTACATTACTAGATGAGCCCCTACTTTTACCACCCTGTAGAGACTCTCCTCCAGTATTTTCTAGCCTCTACCATAAAGCTCAGCTTTGTGGATGGTCTGGATTGTTGTTCTCCAAAAAAGACAATTACTCCTACCTAAGCTGCAAGTCTTTGTAATTGCTGCAATTTTACCATTGGCCTCCTGGTTGCATCTCTGGCTAATACACTTTTGTCTGACCACTGAGTTGAACGGTCTTCTGTAGTAGTTGTGCTATATTCTTTCCATTTCTTATTACATAGTTGCACACTTAATCGGGTTGAAAAAAAGACAAGTCCAACCACTTCAACCCACAAGGAAAAAAAAAAAATACCAAAACACACTACCATTAAGTAATTAACTGGGATCCAGGTGATCAATGTTTGAGTTCGGGTAGGATGTCCCACATCATGCATGGAGCTAGATCCTGTAGAAATCTTCACTGCAGGGATGCCCTGTCCTCTTCCTGTCTCTGAATGGCCAGTGCTGTGGGAATTAATAGTTTTAGGTCTTCTGTGAAGCTACTGTGAAAAAGTTCCTGACACGCACCTGCCCCCTCCTCCTCCATTGAGAAACCTTCTTTCATTGCTTTCACCGTCTGTAACGCAATCTTTAAATGGGGGAGGATTAACGATTCAGAAGATTCTCTCCCCATTCACAGATTGTGTTACAGTCAGTGAAACAAAGTTTCTCAATGGAGGAAGGAGGAGAAGGCGGAGTCTCATTTAGAACTTTTTCACAACAATTTCATAGAAGACCCAAAGTGAATACCCTCTTTATTGCTGAAAGTTCAGATACAGGAAGAGGGCAGGGCATCGCTGCAGTGAAGTTCTACAGCAGGGGTCTTTAAACTATGGCCCTCCAGTTGTTCAGGAACTACAATTCCCATGATGCCTAGTCATGTCTGTGAATGTCAGAGTTTTACAACGCCTCATGGGACATGTAGTTCCACAACAGCTGGAGGGTTGTAGTTTGAGGATCCTTGGTCTACAGGGTGCAGCTGCCTGCATGACGTTGGGCATTCTTCACTACAGGTACTGTATATTAACTCACTAAAGATATAGAGAATTCTTTATGGCTAAACTTCAGCGTTAAACCTCTATTTATACTTGTATTTGAAAAAAAATAAAAATCATGTGACATTTTACATGCATGTAGGTGGACTCCAATACCACTAAAGACAACAAACTACAAAAGCGCATCTGTAAGGGTTTGTTATCAAAGGAAGTAAACACATATGCAATCAAAACTTTTCAGATTGTTTATTTGGAAAGCAATGCAGTTTTCTTATATGTTTTATTAGAAAAAACGATTTGGATTAGTTCAATGAAACAAAATCTCATCACATGATCATTTGGGTAAATATACCATATGGACTTTGATTACAAAATTTTACTAATGCAGCAATATAGCTTGCAAACGTGACAAAAAAAACCCTCGTAGGCAGGAAATCCACACAATTTACGTTTTTATTCTCAGTGTTTCTAACTTGTCATAGACTCCACCATAAGTGCCGATACATTTTCACTCACAGATAATTCTGCAGTTTTTTCCACTCTATGTGCAAGATAGATGGCTTGTTCTGTGTATTTTGACAGGGACACCCTCCTTCACATCTGGCGTGTATGCCTGTGTGACTGAAGGCTCCAGAGGATTGTGGGGAAAAAAAGATTTTGCCAGCGATGACAAAACTTCCCATTTATATTGCGGTATTAGGTGTTAATCCACAGACTCCTTGTTTAAGGGTTAACCCTTTCCCTGTAGGCCTATAACAACAGGCTGGTATGTCGGCAGCTCATCCAGATGATAACCAAACCGGCTTTCGGCTCAGAAGCTTCTGTCACAGCAGCCTGCAGGTACGGACTCAATCTATCCTGCCTCTCATAAATGCTGTAGCAGCTTGTTAATTAGCTTTTCTTGGATGTGTGCAAGCGGCAGGAGGCAGGGAGATGATTTGACACAGATGCGCAGTATCTGTGAATAAATGTCAGATAGATCTGTCAAGCTCTCCTTGGTAAACTATGCGCAGATACCACAGTATCACTGGATGGCACCTGCCCAGCACTTTGAAGACATCCATACTGCTGCTTGTGTACCATTGACCTTACGTCACTCTTCTAAATTCAACAAGATGTTTGGGTGTGTGAGTGTTTCCACTGAAGTGGTTGTGGCAAGCTGAATCCACAAGAAGCTTGTCATTTTATGTCACACTGAGTTAGACATAAAGCTGGAAGTGAGTATATGGAGTATACAGGAAAACCTTGCAGAAACCGACAGCTGTGGATTTCTTTCCTGCACAATGATAGATTAGATAGATTAGATAGATAGATTGATAGATTAGATAGATAGATTGATAGATTAGATAGATAGATACCATAGGGAAGGGGGCGTGAATCTCAACAATCTGGTCCATCAAAGGAAAGACGTTCAGGCTCAAGTGGAAACACCCCTCCTGTTGGCTACTGATGCTCATGCAGTGTATAATAAAAATAATTAAAACAAACACTCTACTAGAACTGAAAGTACAACCCCAATTACAAAAAATTAGGGACACTGTGTAAAATCGACATAATGCCGGAGGATGCATGCGTGCGGCTTCCGGGATGACCGCCGGATCCTGGAGCTGCACACTTGAGCCCTGTTGTAGCAGTTCTGCAGTCCCAAGACCAAACAATTTGGACTACCCTGCCCCGGGCATCCATTCAGCACTGATCAATAGCCGGCTGCGTCTAACGCAGTGCCCTGGAGAAGGAGGCTCAGGATGCGGCGACTCGGGTAACTAACACCCCAGCCCACAATCTCATAGGAGTAGATTCTCACCTCCTCAGTGGTCCCCGGTTATTATTATTATTATACAGGATTTATATAGCGCCAACAGTTTGCGCAGTGCTTTACAATGTGAGGGAACACAATACAGTTACAATACAATTCAAAACAGGAGGAATCAGAGGGCAACTAAGTCCTTGCTGGAGCAGACCATGGATGGCCTCCTGCCTTCCTGTTAGCCCTAGTGGCTCAGAATCAATGGCTAGCCCACCTCATCTGGAAGATACTGACCATCAGACCCTGTTTGCAAAGTTCTCCGAATTGCTAAAGCGGACTCTGGCAAGAACCGTGACGCAAATCACTATGGCAATCAAAGCTTATCTGCAAGAAATGGGTGGCAGGATTGACACCATTGAACATAAGATGGAGGCCACAGTGTCCCGCAATAACCAGACCACCACCTGCATAGAACATCTGCACAGCCAACTTGACCAGGCCCTAGTCAAGATTGAGGACTTCAAAAATGGGTCTCAGCAGTATAATTTCCACATTTACAGATTTTGGGGAATCTATTATGGATGTGGATGCTACAGTCCGCACTTTCTTTTCAGGATTATTACCCAAGCTGCCTGATCATCAACTGGACCTAGATAGGGCCCAAAGTGCCTTGCAACCTGCATCCAGTCGGGCATCTGTGGGATATCATTGTAAAACCTCTTTACTATAAAACTAAGGAACTGGTTATGCTGAAACTCAGGGAAACACCATCTCTCTCTCCCTGATTGGGCGCTCTGTGCAAGTTTTTGGGGATAACCCCCCCCCCCCCCCCCCCCCCGCTACACAGCCCAGAAGGGCAGGGCCCTGAAGCCTGTGTTACAAATTCAAACCCACAAAGTGATCACATACAAATGAGTTTTCCCCTTTTGCTTATTCTTCACATATGCCAATCGTCAACACTCCTTTTCTACTTTCCAGGAGAGAGAGGAACTGTTACTTCATCTTAGATTGATTTCCCAGGACAGTTGGTCCAAGGGCCTCCTCTCCTGTGAATCTGCACCGGCCTGAAGGTTCTGTCCGCCCTCTGTCTCCCTTATGGCATCAAGCATCACCTAAGCAGGCAGACTCTGCCCAGTCTCCTTGAAGACACTGTTCCTCCCACGTAGGGATCAGGGGTTTTCTTTGCCTCTCCATTTTTATTTTGTTACCGCTGGGACTTGTGGGTCCATCCACCTCATACACTGCTTACGTTTGGAACTTCAGTTAATACGTTGCTTTTTTTTTTTCAGCACTATTTTGGGAATTGATAAGTTCTGTGGTATCCTTCTATTCAAATGTCTTCTAAGGTTCTCTATTTACAATGTACTATGGCTTTGGCCTGGTCAAGGTGTCGTTCACCCTCAAATGAGTCACAATCTTGCTTATGCAGGCTTCTGGCCTGATCTCTGTGCCTCCCTGGTTTGTCCTAACCGGGGGGCGTGATTTAGTCCCCTGGTTACGGTGTATGTATATACTTCTTGTACAATTCTCGCTCTCCCTCTTCTTTTTCCACTAATCTTAGTTCTCTATTTCTCTTGAAACCTAGGATCCTGTCTGGCCGCTCCTTCTCTCATGACCATGACATAGACAGCCCCGCATGTGGTTTTACTGAGATGAGGTGAGTAGTGCAATTTGTTGTGGAGATAATGTTTCAGAGCCATGAGTACGCCACTTAAAAAGTAAACCCCCTGTAGGGGGTCTCCCACAACACACAAGGCCTCAACATCCCTGTAAAACCCTGTAAAGCGTTCCAACCTTATCATGCCTGACAAGCGGATGTTCTATTGCTCAAGGAAACAGATTTCCCTCACTCAAACAGACCATCATTTTTACATAAACAATATATCCTTCAGCCTTTATTGGGAAATACGGGATCCAGATGGGAGATTTCTTTTAGTGAAGGGCTTGGTAGGGAAACAGCTCTGTACCTTAATTTCGTACTTTGCCCAAAACACAGGCCAAGCCTCATTCTATAGCAAACTTCTACATACAGTGGCTCCTCTTATGGAGGGACAAATTATTTGTGGGGGGGTGATACTAATTTGGCCCTTGACTTGGGTTTGGAAAAATCAAACCCTTCACGTGGTCTGACCATTCCCTAATGTCTGTTTCCCTGTCCTGCTTATCGCTACCTCCTCAGACACCTTAATGGCAACTAAATGAATCCCTTTTATTAGACCCCTGTTGGTTTGAGGATATTCAGCTTAGTTTGTAAGAGTATTTTGAGGATAATGTGATGGGCGATACCTCCCCAGTCTCTATTTGGGCTGCTCAAGGCGACAATGAGAGGTAAGATTATATACAGTGCATCTGAAAAGTATTCACAGCACTTCACTTTTTCCACATTTTGTTATATTACAGCTTTATTCTAAAATAGATTAAATTCCTTATTTTCCTCAAAAATCTACAAACAATACCCCATAATGACAACGTGAAAGAAGATTGTTAGAAATCTTTGCAATTTTAGTAAAAATAAAAAAAATCACATGTACAAAAGTATTCACAGCCTTTGCCACGACACTCTAAATTGAGCTAGGTGCATCCGGTTTCCACTGATTATCCTTTAGATGTTTCTGCAACTTTATTGGAATCCTCCTGTGGTAAATTCAGTTGAGGAGATGAGATTTGGAAAGGCACACACCTTTCTATATAAGGTCCCACAGTTACCAGTGTATGTCAGAGCACAAACCAAGCCATGAAGTCTAAGGAATTGTCTGTAGACCTCCGAGACAGGATTGTAATCAAGGCACAGATCTGGGGAAGGGTACAAAACATTTCTGCAACATTGAAGGTCTCAATGAGCACAGTGACCTACATCATCTGTAAATAAAAAGTTTAAACCACCAGGACTCTTCCTAGAAGGGCCTTAGTCAGGGAGGTGGCCAAGAACCAGATGGTCACTCTGACACAGCTCCAGTGTTTTTCTTTGGAGGGAGGAGAACCTTCCAGAAGAACAACCATCTCTGCAGCATTCCACCAATCAGGCTTGTATGGTAGAGTGGCCAGACGGAAGCCACTGCTCAGTAAAAGCCACATGACAGCCCGTCTGGAGTTTGCCAAAAGGCACCTGAAGGACTCTGACCATGAGGAACAAAATGTTCTGGTCTGATAAAACAAAATTGAAACCCCTGGCCTCAATGGCAAGCGTCATGTCTGGAGGAAACCAGGCAATGCTCATCACCTAACCTATACCATCCCTACAGTGAAGCATGGTGGTGGCAGCATCATGCTGTGGGGATGTTTTTCAGTGGCAGGAACTGGGAGACTAGTCAGGATCAGGAAGAAAGACATCCTTAATGAAAACCTGCTTCAGAGCTCTCTGGACTTCAGACTGGGGCAAAGGTTCATTTTTCAATAGGACAACGACCCTAAGCACACAGCCAAGATAACAAAAGGAGGGGCTATGGGACATCTCTATGAATGTCCTTGAGTGGCCCAGCCAGAGCCCAGACTTGAACCTGATTGAACATCTCTGGAGAGATCTGAAAATGGCTGTGCATCGACACTCCCCATCCAACCTGATGAGAGTTTGAGAGGTCCTGCAAAAAAGATGGGAGAAACTGCCCAAAAATAGGTGTGCCAAGCTTATAGCATCATACGCAAAAAGACTTGAGGCTGTAATTGGTGCCAAAGAGGCTTCAACAAAGTATTGAGCAAAGGCTGTGAGTATCAACGCACGTGTATTTTTTTAATTTTTAATAAATTTGCAAAGATTTCAAACAAACTTCTTTCAAGTTGGTATTCTAAGGTATTGTTTGTAGAAGTTTAAGGAAAATAATGAGTTTAATCCATTTTGGAATATGGTTGTATTATAACAAAATATAGAAAAAGTGAAGCGCTGTGAATACTTTCCGGATGCACTGTAGCTCTCCTCCCAATTAAATAAGGTCTGTCAGGAACACCTTTATTCTCGAGAGGGACTTCACTTATGGCACTTTTCCACTGCAAGTACCGGCTCGGCTCTACTTGGCCTGGTTTGCTTTTCCACTGCTGGTACCGCATGGTACGGTGTTGGAACGGTTCGGTACGGTATGGTTTGCTTTTCCACTAAAGTAGTACTAAAGTTAAGTGGGTGGGATAACGATTCTCTGACCAATCAGTGGCTAGTAGTGACTGCATGCAAAGGATTGTGGGATATGGTACCGGGTATGGTACCTCTTGGAACCACAATCGAGGTGGTACTGTTTTAGAGAGCCGTACCGTTCGGTTCCATGCAGTGGAAAAGCGCCGCTGTACCGTCCTGAACCGTTCCTACACCGTACCATGCGGTACCAGCAGTGGAAAAGCACAAAAGAGAGCCGAACCGTTCGGTTCCATACAGTGGAAAAGCACCATTAAAGCCCATAAACTCTCCCCAAATCTTTTGATACCTAAACAAATAGACCAGGTACAGCTTGAACTTAATTTCGAATTGATGACGCGAGTGGAAAAAGTGTCCGTTGGGCTTCTATTCATGTTTAAATGCAAAAGGGTAAAATTGGTTCCCTTGCCTTGAAGGTTCCAACTCTCAAAATCCCTGTACGGTTTTGGAGGTTTTTAAAAATGTTTATTCCTCCTTGAATAAAGCTCTGGTAGGGGGAAGACCCTCAATCTTGCGTACAATACTTGGCAGGTGTCCAACTTCCAAAGATATCGTCTGAACACAGAAAGCAAATAGAGGCACCTTTCAAGGACAGAGAAATATTGGCAGCGAAATAAAACCACAAAAATGGGCTCGGCCCCAACAGGTTTTCCGGCCCTCTAATATAGCAAGTTCCAGGATATTCTGGTTCCTCATCTGGTTTGGTATTATAATGCTCTGCGGGATGGTGCCCCTCTGGACTCCCCCTTCTATTTGGCAATAATTCCTATTGTGTTGAAGCCTAATCGGGATCCTGGGGAAGTGGGTAATTACTTTCCTATCTCCCTTATTGGTAATGACCTGAAATTCTTTACGAAGGTTTTAGCCAACAGATTATCTTCTTTCATTTCACATTATGTTCACAAGGACCAGGTGGGCTTCTTCCCTAGCAGGCAAGGTCCAGACCAGGTTAGGAGGGCAATTGACATTATTTCTCATATGCATACAGGTTGGGCGGTGGGGGTAACCTCAAACAGGACTTCTGTTATCTATTGATTTACAGAAGGCCTTTGACTCTGTGTCCTGGACATACTTGTTCTAGGTTTGGGAAGCTCGGCGCCCCGTTTTCTCGGAGTCATTGGGACCCCATATTCGCACCCACGAGCTAAAGTTAAATTAGCAGGTTATCATTCTGATCTCATTGAGATAGCACGGGGCACACCTGCCCCTTGCCTTCTCTAATTTTCGCCATTGAGATTAAAACTATGGCGATAGCCATTCGTGGTAACTCAAATATTAAAAGGGGTCACTTGTGGTCCGCGAGAACATAAGTGCGCATTATTTGCAGATGTTGTTCTTTTCATCCCCCCCCCCCCTCCCACTTCTCTTCCTTCTGTTCTGCGGACATTATGAGATTATGGTGGGATTTCGGGACTTGAGTAAAACGAGACCAAGTCATCGGCCTTTAATATAAATATTCCAGACCTATTATTTTCGCAGTAAATCAATTATTAACCACGCTCCCAAAAAAGTTATTGTGCAAATATACAGATCAAAGTGGATACACAGGTGCAATATCACCTCGAAATTAAAATAAAATATAGCAAACGTTTTATTAAAAAAAAAAAGAATTAAAAATCATATATATAGGTGCAATGTCCATAAAAGTAATTTATGCAGCACTGTCATTTTGACTGCAAAAAAAGTTTTAACTAAAAAAAAAAAAATCATATATAGCTGCAATGCCCATAAAAGTATTATAGACATTGCACCTATATATGATTTTATTTTAATTTAAAGTGATATTGCACCTGTATATGCACTTTGATTTGTATATTTGCACACTAACTTTTTTTGGGAGCGTGGTTAATAATTATTGATTCACTATTCATAGGATAAAATTTGCCATACAAAAGGCTGCTCTATACTTAAGTAAACATTTGTCCAGTTTGTGCAGGTTAAGGGATTTATTCCATATTTTTCCTATTTTTGCAGGTGGGAAGAGGGAGTTTTGCCATAATTAGGCCTTTACTTCGCTGCCTCCTGTAATTTGTTATAAAAGGTTAACTATCCCCCTTTTTTCCATCGTTTGGAGGACCTTTTATCAGGTTGGGATATGCATGATCTTTCGTAGCTGGGAAGGTAAACATAGTCAAAATGACAGTGCTGCATAAATTACTTTATCTATTCCGGACGTTACCTGTACCCCTCTGAAAAAAATATATATAGCGCAATTTCAATCTAAAATTCTTAAATAAATTTGGAGCTCTAAAGGCCATAGGTTGACTCTTGTCACAATGTATACACCTAGATCCAAAGGCAGTCTCAGGGTCCCTGATTGCTGGACCTATTACAAAGAGGCATAGGTAATGCAACTATTGGCAGTTTACTCCCACCGTGAATGCCATGACTGGGTATCTATGGAGTGACAGGCTGTGCCATTCAACACACTTGATTTTTGGTTGTGGCACCCTCCCAAGGATAGACCCCCCGTGTTGGAGCCTAAGCTGTCTCACTCGTTTGCACTCCAGGACTGTTTATGCACTAATCCTACGCTGTTTTCAGATTTTAACCCCCCCCCCCCGGATAATTTTTTTCCATAATCGTAATTTCCCTCCAGGTCGGGACATCATAGCTTTAAAATGGTGGACCGATAAAGGTCTATACCGCATAGGGCACATAGATGCCCCCTCACACTTTTTCATTGTATTGCAAATCTAGAAATGCCTCCTACTGAACACTTTAGATTTGCACAAATAGCTAATATTTTAGGTCTCTTCGATCCTCAACAGAACCATTTATGCCCCCCCCCCCCCCAAGGATAGACCTCCCATGTTGGAGCCTAAGCGGTCTCACTTGTTTGCACTCCGTGACCGTTTATGCACTAATCCTACGCTGTTTTTGAAATGCCTCCTACTGAACACTTTAGATTTGCACAAATAGCTAATTTTTTTTAGGTCTCTTCGACCCTCAACAGAGCCACCACCTTTAATGGCCTATAGGAAGTGGTGTACCAAAGATCAGGGCTCCAGGGATGGCATCTCCATGGCATATGCATCCCTGCTGACCTCTTCCTAGAAGCACCTATATATGCTGGCCTGGCATAGGAACTTTGCTTGTGAATAGGAACCGGAGGACATGTATTCCAGGCTTCAAAGGCACCTTTAAAGGAATACTAAATGTTTCTCTGAAGTCCTGACAAGGTGGCATTTGGTCCCTACTCACCTAGCTAGAATGTATACTACGGCATCAGCAGAGTGTTTTAGAGGATACTATGCTCCATTATTGGTGGGGATGCCCCAGGTTACGCAGCTATTGGAAGAGAGTTTTATGTATGATGCGCAAACTGATGTGTGTCCTGATTGCCCAACAGGTTCATATTGCATCACTTAAAGATCTTCCACCAGGATTGCCAAGACCTATGCAGGGCTTGGTTTACTTTGTCCTTCTGGCAGCTAAAGTCACCATTGCAGGTGTGTGGAAGCCAACTTCATAGGTCATTTGAAACATAAGGTATCTTGGATCATGGTGCAGGAGAGAATTGCTAGTGTGATAAATGATAAAGAAGAAGTGTTGGAAATGTTGGCTGGAGGGAGATTCCTGTGTAAAATTACTGGCACCGTCCCCAAAAGTACAAAATGTTTTCCAGGTCTCAAGAGAAGGAAGACACTGGAAATGGGGGATTTGAGTGTGCCCAGGAAAAATATATTCTTACAAAAGCCAAAAACAATAAATGTTTAATAAGTAAATACAAAAAAAGTACACAAAAATGTAGTACATTAAAATTCCTGCACATATACATGTATAAATACAATCTTCATGTAAAGATGTTGGATAAGCTCTGAAAGAGGTACGGATCTTCGCATTTCGCCAACTCTACAGGCTTCTTCAAGATCTGACTTCTATTACATATAAACCTCCACAAGCAATCCACAAACCATACATACAAAAAACATCCTATTATTGTGAATCTTGAGAGGAAGAGTGCCAAAGGTCTAAATTTGAATGTGATGTTGAATCTGGATGTTGAGAGTGGCATTTCTTCCCTTGGAGAGGGGATACGAGGGACTACTCCTGGATGTGGGCTTGGCTACTGGGATATGGATATTTTATGATGGTATATCTGACCATGACTGGGTTTATTTGGGGTTTGGTGCTGATGCTTTCACTCCGCTGGGGAGACTGGATTATTGTGTGATACTGGTTTTAGTGTCGATTTTTCCAATTACACTCTCGACGTCCAGATTCAACATCACATTCAAATTTAGACCTGTGGTCCCTCTTCCTCTCAGGATTCACAATAATAGGATGTTTTTTGTATGTATGGTTTGTGGATAGCTTGTGGAGGTTTATATCAAAATATAAGTCGGATCCTGAAGAAGCCTGTAGTGTTGGCGAAACACGTTGATCCGTACCTCTTTAATGTACTACATTTTTGCATTATTAATCAAAAATGTATCGTTTTTAGCTTTCGTAAGAGTATTTTTCCTGGTCTCACTCAAATTCCCCATTTCCAGTGTTTTCCTTCTCTTGAGACCTGAAACACATTTTGTACTTGATAAACAAGTATTATTTGACCAAACGTTGGAACCTTGGGCAACCTATATGTCTTGTGATTGTATGCTGCCTTGATCATATGGGTGTCCTAGGTATCATACCTTGGTCATGGCTTCCTGTGCTTTTTCTTTTCTTTCCTCTCTCTTCTTTTGCTCTCCTGTTGGAGCCTTATTCCTTCTATTTTCCCCATCTTTATGGATTTTTCGTTTGCATATCTGTTAATGCCAGTGTATATCGCAAGTACTGTGCCCTCTGCTGTGAGAAACATGATGGCTTCCAGTCTGTAGTTACTGCCTACTGTTCAGTTTGTTTTTGATACTATATTGGCTATATCGTGTGGCTGACCAAGTGTTAATTTTTCTTGATTTATTCTCTGGCTTTGTAAAACTTTTGAACGTAAAAAATGGATTTTTGTAAGAACTTACCGTAAAATCCTTTTCTCTTAAGCTCATTGACAGACGTAGTCTTCTTGATTCTCAAGAGCTGGGTTATGTTGTCTCCGCAGGAGTAGGACTAGGCAGAATGACAAAACGTTCTGGCTCCACCCTAGGGGGCAGTCCCTGAGGGTATATCCTCCCTCTCTCTGCTACAGGGAATCAGTTCTGTTTAAAGCAGTACAGAGAAATTAACCCAACCCAACTCAATGATAGAGGGGCGGGTACTACGTCTGTCAATGAGCTTAAGAGAAAAGGATTTTACGGTAAGTTCTTACAAAAATCCATTTTTCTCTATCGCTCATTGACAGACGTAGTCTTCTTGATTCTCAAGAGCTGGGACATCCAGAAGCAGTGCCACAAATGAGGGGTGGGATTGACAAAATCAAATCCAATCTAGTAGGCCCAACCGGTGCCAAACTAGAAGTTTTAAAGGCTCATTATAAACAAAGAATGAGACTAAAGAAAAAAAATTTCCAACGGAAAAAAAAACCCTCGAGGTAGACCACTGGTCTCCTCAAATTGCGGCCTGCAAAACCTTGCGGCCAAATGAGGCATCAGACGATGCCATTACATCAACTTTATAATGTTTTGAGAAGGTATGCACCGACGACCAGGTAGCCGCCTTGCACACCTGGACCACTGACGCCTGATGGCGAAAGGCCCATGACGCACTAAGTGCCCGAGTGGAGTGCGCCTTAACAGGGAACGGGGGCTCCCGACCCTTAATAGAATAAGCCTGCACTACCGTCTGTCTGATCCATCTGGAAATGGTCGCGGCAGATGCAGGCAACCCCTTTTTGGGTACATCTGGGATCACAAAAAGTGAATCCGTCTTGCGAAACGAGTCTGTTGTTTTCAAGTATACCCTGATCGCCCGGACCACATCCAAGGAGTGCAAAGCAAATTCCCGAGGATGACTGGGCTTAGGACACAGGGAAGGTAATACAATTTCTTCATTCAGATGAAATTCTGAAACTACTTTTGGTAGGAAGGATGGATTCGGACGAAGAACCACCTTATCTCTATGAACCACCAGATATGGTGAACGACAAGATAATGCGGCCAGTTCTGACACCCTGCGTGCAGAAGTAATAGCCACCAAGAAGGCCACCTTCTGGGACAACGTGGGTAGAGGAATCTCCCTAATATCTTCAAAGGGAGGTTTCTGAAGAACCGACAACACTAAATTAAGATCCCAGGGGGGTAACGGCGCGTGCACTGGCGGAGCCAGATGTCGCACCCCCTGGATGAAATTCCGCACCAAGGAATGAGTAGCCAAAGGCTTCTGAAAGAAGATGGCTAATGCTGAGACCTGACCCTTGATAGTACTCAAGGCCAGTTTCTGCTCAACCCCTTGTTGCAGAAAAGCCAATATTCGACTAATCGAATAAGACCGAGGACGGAACCCCAAAGGTTCACACCATGCAATGTAGGACTTCCATGTGCGATGATAAATCTTTCTGGAAGTCGCTTTCCTTGCTTCAACTAGAGTAGGAATAACTGAAGCTGACAAACCTTTGTCCTTCAGCACCTGGGTCTCAATAGCCAGGCCGTTAAAGCCAGCGATCGTAAAGCAGGATGGAAGATCGGTCCCTGAGACAGTAGATCCTCTCTGAGAGGAAGTCTCCACGGGACGTCCGCCACCAGTCTGACCATGTCGGCGTACCAAGCTCGACGAGGCCAGTCCGGAGCTACCAGGATTACTGGGATTCCTTCCTCCTCTACCCTGCGAAGAAGTCTTGGCAGTAACGCGAGAGGAGGGAAGGCATATATTAGCTGGTATTGCCCCCACGGGGCGATCAGTGCGTCTGCGGTTTCTGCTAGAGGATCGCGGGAGCGAGCCACGAATCTCTGAACTTTCCTGTTGAATCGTGATGCCAACAGATCCACATCCGGGGTGCCCCACCGTAGGCACAACTGGTGGAAAACGTCTGGATGGAGGGACCATTCCCCCTGATCCAGGGTCTGACGGCTGAGATAATCTGCCTGCCAATTCTCCACCCCCGGAATGAACACCGCAGAGATTGCTGGAACAAATCGTTCCGCCCAGCGAAGAATGCAAGCCACTTCCTTGGCCGCTCGGACACTCTTGGTGCCCCCCTGGTGATTGACATAAGCCACGGCCGTGGCATTGTCCGACTGGATCCGAACCGGGCTGCCCTGGAGCTGCTCGGTCCAGTGAATCAGACAAAGTCTGATCGCTCTCAGTTCCAATACATTTATCGGTAATCTGGATTCTTCCGGGGACCAAAGTCCCTGGGCAGATAATTGACCGAGAATTCCTCCCCATCCGGATAGACTGGCATCCGTGGTCACTATCGTCCAATATATTGGCAGAAATGACTTTCCCTGGCTGAGCATTGGAGACCGAAGCCACCAAACCAGAGACTCTCTGGTCTGTTTGCTCAATCGTATCTGATTGTCCAGGGATTCCGGATTCCGATTCCATCTGAGGAGAATCTCTTGCTGAAGAATTCGGGTATGGGACTGGGCCAATGGGACTGCTTCGAAGGAAGCCACCATCAACCCCAGAACCCTCATGCAAGTCCGAAGGGAAGACCAGTTGTTGGACAGTAACAACTGGACTGCTGATTGAATCTTTCGAAGTTTCCCTACCGGAAGAAACACTCTTGTCCTGACTGTGTCTAGAATTAGACCCAGATATTCGAGCCTCTGGGTGGGAACCAGAAAAGACTTTTGCTGGTTCACCAGCCACCCGAATTCCTGTAAAGAAATCATAGTAATTTCTATGTTTTGTAGCAAGGTCTGAGGAGACTCTGCATGAAGCAGAAGATCGTCTAGGTAACCTAGAATCGATATACCTCTTTGGCGCAGAAGTGCCAACATTGGGGCCAACACTTTTGTGAAGACCCGCGGAGCCGTGGCGAGACCGAAAGGTAACGCCACAAACTGATAGTGGTTCTCCTCTACGGAAAAGCGTAGAAAACGCTGATGTCCTGCGAAAATGGGAATGTGAAGATAGGCGTCCTTGATGTCTATGGACGCTAGGACATCCCCTGGATGCAGGAAGGCTGCTACCGTGCGAATGGACTCCATTCTGAATCTTCTTATGTTGACGAAAGAATTGAGTGCTCTTAAGTCCAGAATTGGACGCACTTTGCCCTCTTTCCTGGGTATTGTAAACAGGTTTGAATAAAACCCTTGAAACCGTTCTGTCCAAGGAACGTGGACTACCACTCCTTGTTGTAGTAGATCTGTGACTGCTCTCCGCAGATCTTCTAGACGATCCGGAGATAGTCGGATATTGGAAGGGAAGGATCGCGCCGGTGGGAGAGATCGAAACTCGATCTTGTACCCTGACTTTATGACTTCGCAAACCCATTTGTCCGGGATTCTGGAAAGCCATGGATCCGGGAACCGGCGAAGACGTCCCCCCACCCCAGTTATGGGTGGGGGCGCACCTTCAGGCTTTGGATGGTTTATCTTCAGGTCTGGAGGGGGCGGGCTTTTGCTTGCCCGACCAACGACCCCTGACGCCTCCTGTAGGAACCTTGGAGGACTTAGTTTTTTCACCCGCTGGACGAAAAAACCTCTTGTGAGCAGAAAAAGAAGGCCCTCGTCTTTGACGAGTTCCTCTACCTTTAAAATTTTGCGGTAAAAAGGTGCTTTTTCCACCGGTGAGATCCTTAATGATCTCATCTAAGTTGGCTCCAAATAGACGTTCTCCTGAAAAGGGGATATTAGCCAATGCTTTTTTGGAACCTTGGTCGGCTATCCAACCTTTTAGCCACAGTGTACGCCTGAGAACCACTGCTGAGACTGATGCTCGCGCCATTAATGGAGTTGCGTCTAACGCCGCATCACATACAAACTGTAACCCCTGTATCATTTGTTCCAACAAATCTGATACCGCCTGAGGGACTTCTTCTAAGTCCCGGCGTAACCACTTGGTCCATTCAGTTACAGCCTGCGAAACCAGACCAATAGCAATTATTGGCCTGAAAGCTGATCCAATCAAGGAAAACATGGTGCGAGACATAGCTTCTATCTTGCGATCCACTGGATCTTTAAAAGACGGAGCGTCTTCTAAAGGAATAACCGTGGCTTTATTCAATCTAGCAATTGGTGAATCCACCACAGGTGGTTCTGTCCATTTCTTAATAAGGGTTTCCTCAAACGGATAACGCCTGTCAATGCGTTTGGAAATATTAAAAGTGCGTTTTGGCAGACGCCATTCTTCATCGATTGGATTGCCAAAACATTTGGGCAATGGAAAAACCTTTGCCACTTTGATGCGCTTTTTAGTCCCAAAAGGGATCTCAGTTTCAGCTATTTCTGATGGAATACCCTGTAACCTTAAAGTCTCTTGAACAGATACAATGAGTGCGTTTACCAACGCTTCCTCTCGGGCTATGGCAGATGCCGAAACATCCTCCTCACTGTCTGAAGAGACAGGACCCGAGACACCAATACCAGATGAAGTACCTGCAACTGCAGAAATAGGCTCAGAGTCTGAATCCGAGGTTTCAGATAATAAGGGGTTAGGCGGGGGTCGCTTTCTTGCGCCCTGTCCCTGACAAGCCACTTCCACCCGGGACACAAAAGTTTCCATAATGGCTGACAAAGATTCAATTGTCAATGGGGTGCTGGAGGATCCCGCAGACCCCTCGAGGGGATCCGGAGGAGATACATGAGTGGCAGGGTCCATGTTAATACAGGACACTTTTTGCCAGCAATAAACAAAAAAACTCTTTTTTTTTTTTTTTTTTTTGTGTGTCTCCCCCTAGCGCAATAGCGCCCCTCAGAGTACCTGCTTCTCGATCCCAGAGAGAGAGAGAGGGACCCCCAAGGCTCACCAACCGATGCAGTGCAGTTTCCAACAAACTGCAGCCAGCGTCTGTCTTACACAGACTGGAAGGAGCTGTTTGCTTTTTCCCGGGCAGAAGGCGTGGCTCCGCCCCCTGTGTACGCCTTCGGGCGTTCCCAGCCCTCCACGAGGAAGCTGGGCTCACAAAACATGGCCGCCCCCATAGAAGAGACATAAGACTCCAAAAACATGGCGGCCGGCGTGACCTGAGGACATACATGCATTCGGTCTACGGCAAAATGGCGGCGGACCGCCGATATCGTCTTCCCAGCACATCCACCTGCACTCTGCTGAGAGGTGACATATGGATCTACAGAGATACACTTGAACCAAGTCCACTTCCCACAAACACATGCTGTATTACAAGGGGGACTTGTAAGTGTCAGATATATACTGACCATATATGGAGGGGCCCATAATATATACTGCCTCATAAATGAGGAAAAAAAGGGAACGTTTTACTCACCATACCGAACCGACAGGCACCCTCTCTTCATAATACCCTCTCCACCGAGGTGGGGGTTTGTGGACGCCTCGACTCTCTGGTCCTGGCGTCCAAGCGAGCTTTTAACTCGCAAAGTCAGTCCCTTTACTGGGACTCCGTCGCGGCCGACTCAGCGCACTGGTCTGCACGCGTTTTTAGGCAGAAACCGGGGTGACCACTGGATCTCACATCCAGCCCGTCGCCCGGCCCCGCATACTTACTTGAATATGTCGCGGCCGACCAAGCGCAATGCCTGGTCTGCACGCGCTCGTAGACCGGCTGGGGTGACCACAAGTGTCGCCCAGTCCGGCATTTTTGCTTGAAGATCTCACAGGAAAAAAACACTGGAGAAAACTACCTAAAAAAATGTCTTTTTCTTAAAGAAAAAAAGTCTTGCCAGGACCAAAAGATCCCAGCAAGGAACTTAGGTCCTTACTCCTGACTAGACAGAAAAAAACTGATTCCCTGTAGCAGAGAGAGGGAGGATATACCCTCAGGGACTGCCCCCTAGGGTGGAGCCAGAACGTTTTGTCATTCTGCCTAGTCCTACTCCTGCGGAGACAACATAACCCAGCTCTTGAGAATCAAGAAGACTACGTCTGTCAATGAGCGATAGAGAAAACAGAATTCAATGATTTGCAAATTACATAAACCTATATTATATAGTCACAATAGAAAATAGAAAACATTTTAAAATGTTTACACTAAGAAAATTTGCAAATTTAAGAAAAAAAAAAATAAGGTAATTTTGAAATCGAGTGCAGCAACACGTCTCAAAATTAGGAAATCATCTTTATCATGGTGTAGCACCCCCTGTTCTTTGAACAACATTCTATAAATATTTGGGAACTGAGAAGACCAGGTGCTAGAGTTTTGGGAGAGGAATATTGTCCCATTCTTGTCTGATATAGGATTCATTCCAAGATGCACCAAATATTTTTAATTAGTAAAAGTCTGGACTGCAGGCAGGCCAGTTAAGCACCGTGCATTTTTTGGGCGTCTTTGGAGGCAGAGTGCCTGTGCTACTAAAATGTATAAGAAAAATTATCTTTTTTTTCTGGTTCTGGACATGCTACAGAGCTGAAACTTCACAGGTACACTTTTTAGACCCCCCAGACACTAAATCCAAAAAAAGTCATGCCTGCCTCCAAAGACGCCCAAAAAATGCCAGATAAATGCCTGCAACTAAAACGCCCAGGTGGAGCAGGGCCATATCCCTGTGCTACTAAAAATTCTAAGAAAAATGATATTTTTTTCTGGTTCTGGACATGCTACAGAGCTGAAACTTCATAGGTACACTTTTTAGACCCCCCCAGACACTAAATCCAAAGAAATCTCATTTTTTTTTTTCAATAATTTTTTTCAATAATTGGCTCTCTATCAAAAACGAAAATTTTTAAGAACTTTTTTTTGTGTGATTGAGCATGACCCAGAACCATCATATTCTGATTGGCCAAATACAAAGTCGTACAAAGCCGTCTATCATACAAGTCGCGCTGAAGTCGCGCTGAAGTCGCGCTGAAAGTCGCGCTAACAAGTCGCCCCTTATGAGGCGACTTAGAGGTCGCAGCAGAGTGAACCGGCTCTTAATTGAATAGAGAGCAGTATGATGATTGTGATTCCCAGCCCCACCTTATCAGCCCTCCCTTTTTTCTCATCTAGTACATCTTTACCCCAGCCTCACCCAATCGCCTAACTCCTCTCCACCTCCTAAACCACCCCTCTACCTACTCTTCCTGGGCAATCAGTATCGGTAATTGGTGTCGGCGATTACTTACAAAAAAAAAAAAAGTATCGATACTCGTCCTCGGTGTTGAAAAAATGGAATTGGTGCATCCCTAGTTTCTATGCTGAAATTCCTTTAAGAAATCAGGACCAGATTTTACCATAATGTATTTAAGAATAAATGACTGCATAGTGTAGTTTTTTTGTAGTTCCTGCCTGCACTACTTACATCTGACCCGTGCCCCTTGTGTTTTACTTACTCCTGGACCCTGCACTATGTCTGTTACATACATCTGACCCCTGCACTCTTGACCTACTGATTGTATTTATCCCTTTAAAGTGATTGTAAATTAAATTTTATTTTTTAAACCAAACATGTTCTTTTTACCTGCTCTGTGCAATATAATTGCACCAAGCGGCCCGGATTCTCCTCTTCTTTGGTCCCCCGCCGGTGCTCCTGGCTTCTCCTAGGTGTGCTACCATTCCATCCTCTAGTGGCATACCTGCAGGCTCGATCCTGGGCCACGCTGCCTACATCCACAGACCATGTGACTCAGCACCTGCCCCCCACTCCGTCACAGGATCTGAATGACAGCCAATAGTTCCCACTGTCTCAGCAAAGCCTGTGAGAGAGGGGTAGAACTGCTACATATGGCCACAGCACTGGATAAAGTGAGACCTCAGGTAAGTATAAGGGGGCGATATTACTACCTAAACATGTTTTACCTTAACGCAGGGAAAGCATTAAGGTAAGAAATGTTTAGGATTTAGAACCACTTTAAGTCCCTTCCACTGTTACAGCAATTTGGCCACAACTACAGTTCCTTGTGCCGGTGTACAAGAAGAATAATTTCTGTTTTTGTGCTTCTAAAGACATTTTGTCTTTATATCTTGAATGTCTGCCTCTTGTTCCAAAAGTCTGTCACCAAACGTTTCAAAGTGTGATAAAAATGGAGATGTAATTTTGGGGATGCGACTACGAATCTGGTGTGGTTTTGTGGTTACGAATGGACATGGTCAGTAGGGGGGGTCTCCAGATTTAATTTTGAAAATCTGGTAACCTTAGGTCCGAGGCAGTGGCAGGGATTGATCAGTGTAAGATTACATGTAAGCATACAGCTAATAGTGTAAAGCCTAATTCACAGACACCAGAGCACACATGATTGCCTTATCTCTGGGCCAGCATTCTACGCCGGCTATACACAAAGCAAATTTCTTTCCTGCAACCACAGGTTTATCCCCTTTTCTTCCCCATTCTGATGCTCAGCTTGAACTTCAGCAAGTCGTCTTCAGCACGTCTAGATGCCTAAATGCATTAAAATGCGGCCATGTGATTGGCGGATTAGCAATTTGTCTTACCAAGCAATTGAACAGGTGTACCTAATAAAGTGCCCGGTGAGTGTATATAGCCCTATGTAAGCTTCAGACACCTCTGGTCCCAGCATAGACAGGGCAAAATATGTGTTTCATGCCCAAATGCAATTTACACACCCAGCACTGCACTGCGGGAAGAAGGGGGGAGAGTCCATAATACTCTTTTTCCTTTCCCTCCAGCTTGCTGAATGGAGCGTGAGTTTATGTGGGGGTAAAAATCATCTATTAATGATGCTAAACATTCCCATCTGGTATCGCTCTACTGGGATGAGGCCAAAGATGTCTGCTTCAGATACAAGTCTATCCAATGTTGGCGTGTAGAAGACACATCTAAGGCTGGGTTCACTTGAGCTTTTGTACTTGTGTTTGAACATGGGCTTTTGACATGTTTTAAAGAGTGCATTTTTCAGACCCTTTTAATAAGGTCTTTGGCTACAAAAACACGCAATCATGCCCCAAAGAAACTCATGTACTACTTTGGCGCAACAAAGGACCGCACATTACTCTAATGTGAACAGTCCACAAAAAACAACATAGAAATCTTATTGTCAATCGTTGTAGCGCTTCTGGAAAATGTGCAACAGATCACTCAGCTGTGTGAGCAAGGCCTAAATATTTAGTGTCTCAGGCAGCATCAAGGATCATGAGGTTGTAACCAGACAATGACTAATACAACACAAATTACTATGCACTATTGTAAACTTGCACCTAACTGTTACACAATTTACATACTTTCAGATTACCAGTAGTAATGGTTTACACATAAGCCACAAAAGTATGCAATACCTTGCTCAGGAGTTTCATGATGCCCCTTTAAGACCGGTGGGCACTGTGCATTATTGCATAATGCAGTTGATAGACAAAGCAAACAATCTGGCCTGCAGGCTTATTTTATCATTCTGATCCTTTCCTGAAATAGACAAGTTATGTCTGCACCGATAATTTACAACCACAACTTGGCCGCAGAGTTGTACGCTATCAGGTCCGGGATGATTGGGAAGACCTTAGGGATACACTGCAGGGGAAAATGTTACAATGTGTAGCCCAAAATCTGGCACACTCGCACTCAGAGATGTCACAATGCCAGGCAGATTCTTGAGCAGTGCGGCTATTGATGTTTATTAGACGGCGTCCACTAGATGGTGCTAAATAGTACGGGGTGTTTGAATGGAAAGTTGAAAGTACTTTTACAGAATTGTCAAGCCAAGCACACAGTCCAGGTCTGTGACAAAACACAATTCAGGTCTGTGTCAATGCTAATACCGTGAAAAATTTAATTTTGGGGTAATTTAAGAAACATAAAACTCTTTTAGAAACCTTTGTTATCGGACATGTAATGTTACTGAAAACTTTACCTGTTAATTTTAATCTGCAGCCAGCTATCATTTCTAAAACTTCCAGTCAATTTTAATTTCTCTTTTGCAACTATGGCTTGGAAAATGCAAGGTCTAAGCCAATTCCTCCACAAAAGAAAAGGTAAGGATATGCAATAGCATTTGCTAAAACCATTTGAATGCATATAGTTTATCTGGAGGGGATTTTTTTATCAACAGACATTGAGTATCACTTGAAGAAAAAAAAAAAAGTGTACAGAGTTATATGGAAGCTTCAATTGTCAACCTACTTCTAAAAATACAAGGTGCTTGGCTGTTCCTGGTTGTGCAAAAACACAACAGGGAGAGGGCAAACCAGATTAGCGCGTTATCCCAATGTAACATTTATTGTAAAATAGATTATATGATATGGAACACAGAGAGGAAGATTGTGTTTTTAATTCCATTTTTCCAGCAATGATATACACTTCAATATAATGGTATACTGTAATCCTAATTTGGGACAATATGTATGGAGATTATAAATTGATTTGCCCTGCCTCATCTAGATCCAAACATGCAGGAAAGGTAAATTAGTCTTTAAAATGTTTATTTTATATTATCTTTATGGTGAAATATATTTGCCTTTTATATTTGGTTTGTCTTTATGTTATTTGATTCATTTGACTGCGGGAAGTGATAATTGGCAGGATCACATCACTTTGGGAAGGTTGGACTCAAGGGGTGGGAGGGGTAAAGGATTCTCATGCTATGTTCAGTTGCATATAAATTGCTAAGCTGTAAGGATCTGGATGGTTTGGCTCTGAAAAAGATGATACTACCCTTGAAACGCGCAAGACAGTTTGGATCCAGGTGGTGTCCTCCCTAGCCCAGGAGCATGCAGAATGGACCGACTGACATCTTGAGCTTTGTTTGATATGGTGCTTGAGTAGACTTATTTTTTTCTTACAATAAATGTTACATTATGACAATGTGCTAGGCTGGTGCACCCCCTATCTGTTGTGTTTTTATAGAACGTTATTAGGGCTCCCCTAGGCCTAAGAGGGCAGCAAAGTTTGGTGCGTCTATAGTTACAGTGGAGAAGGGGATGTATTTGAAAAACTGATGCCCGATCACCACAGCACGCTCATGCACACAGGAGGTGCTTTTGATTTGTTGTCCCTGGTGCCAATGACCATATACTGTGCCTATTGGTCCCTTCACACATTGACTGAAAAATCAAAAGGTGCTTGGGCAGAATATGTGTGAGCTGAACCAGTAAACATCCTATTAAATAAACCTCGGCTAAAACTCTTAATAGGACTCTGCACTAAAGGAAGATAGAAAATGTGATTGCCGACCTCTCCTTTTCAAAATTCTGGCTGTCTGGCCAATTCATGATAATCAAATGGCTTCAGCCACTTATAATGCACTGACCCAGTATGAAGATCAGTACAGACACGTTCCTAAACCTTGTGGACAGCCTCAACTCAATATTGAACCCTACAAACTAAGACTGGGAAGCCATCAAAGTTCATGTGCGTGTAAAGGCAGGTGTCCCAATACTTTTGACAATATAGTGTGTGTGTATGTGTGTAAGTAATGTGAGCACCTCTGTTTTCCTTCTGCCTCCACTCACACTCCTTGCATTTCGCAGACCCAGTCTGAGTATAGAAATGACTGACTTTTCGTTGACACTGATAACCAAATCACTGAGAAGACAGACAGAATGAAAAAAATGTCTGTAAGCATTGTGAGTTTTGCTCTTCTGTCCATTCCTTTCCCTAAGATCCAGGATTATGTTGTCCAACAACCAATGGTATTCTCCCGTTTACTTTTTTTTTTTTTGCACCAGACTGCTGGTAACTGACTGGCTCAGTTTTAAGGCTAATTCACACCTGGGATTAGGGCCAGACAGTGCATTCCTGCAGCTGGAATCAAAGGTGTAGGTCGTACAAAATAGTGATAGACTGACGAGAGCCGCAACTGTTCACATGTATCATCACATCCGGCGAATACAGGCTAATATGTAGCACTAGGGAAATGATCAGTTGAATGTATGATGTACATGAAAGCATCAGCACTACTTAATACAGGAAGGGAATCTTTAAAATCAACAAAATGCTACTTCTCACGATTATGACTGTATAATGATCTGATCAGACGCTTTGGATCACTGTGAAAGAATTCATGGAATTGGTCTTGCTTATGGAGGTGGATAAACCATGACAGGGTTCATGGATGCTCCCTGTGCTATTTGCACAAAGCAATATACGTCTCAATAACCGGAGTTTAGCACTGAGTCCAAGATCAAAAGATAGGTGCAGTTCACAAAGCGTTCAATGAATATGTACTGAAAAAACTGCAGACACCAAAAATTTGGCACTAGACCTTCAAACCTTTAAATATACCCTTTGTATGCAAGAGTAGAGTACTTTTTCTGCTACTAACAAGTGATAATCCCCTTAACATGAAAGGAAAGTATGGGAATTGAAAAAAAAAAATAAAATATATATATACACATACATACTCACCTAGGTGGATGCTGCATATGTCATCTGCTGCTTCCAAGACCGAGAACTGAGTGATCAAACACTGCTGATGGCTCAGTTCTCGGTATTCAGTGAGCAGAGAGCTGGTGGCTGTTAGTCACCAGCTCTCTGCTCTGCCCCTCCAGTGCTCACTGGAACACCAGGCTGTGGAGGGGCGACTCGCTAGGTCTCCCAGGAGTCTGCCAAGAGGCTGAGCTAGCTGACGGTCCGACATTAAAGTTGGAATCGATTCAGAGCCTGGACCGGCTGAGTGCCATCAGCCGCCAGTGCACTTTAGCCCACTATCAGCTGAAATGCGTCACAGGAGTGCAGAACTAAGTGCACTCCGTTGACCCACAGGAGAAGTAGAGCCAAAAGAGTTTTCTTTTGCAAAGTATACATATTCTATGCCTGGCTCTGTGGCAGTGAAGAATCACTTCTGTAGCCGCTACTGCTACGACAGTGATCCTTTCAGTCTTCTTAATTCCATGCCTATTCCCATTCTCCGATTGACTGAGATGGAGATCATCACATCACCTCCCTACCTCTCCTCCTTGTCCAATCAAAGAATGTTTGCATTAATTGAAAAAAATGCAAAGCATTCTCTGAATGGCCCCATGCCAAGTAAGAAAGCGACCCCTGTGTGGTTACAATGCAGCAGGGCAGCTGCTTGGCACAGGACCCGGAAGACAGTGAGGATCCCTGTAAGCGGTGACTCCTACAGTGATTCCCCTCTTCCATAGGGATCAGCCAGGTATGCAATATGTATACTTACTATGAAGAAAAAATATAACTGGAATTCAGCTTTAATTTTTATGCTGTACGTCATATAAAAGTGAAAGAGGACTTTCTACGTCAGAAAATCTAAGTAATCATCATATGAATTAGGTACTACTAAAGTCAGACAATTTGGAGAAATGAATGCTACTCAAATTCCCTGACTTGCAGCTCCAAGTTTGGGACGTCGTATTTAGAGCATGTGCTGTAACAGCATGTGAACAGAATTAAAAGCTCACTGCTTAGATGCATGTTGTTCAAAACTGCTGTATATGAGGTGTCATATGAATTGTGTACAACTAACCTTTGGTCCAGGATATCCAGGTGGGCCAGGGTTTCCGTGGGGGCCAGGGGGACCCTGAAAAAAAAAAAATATATATAGTTAATCCTGAAGACTTTTTTGCCCTATCTAGTCAAATATTACCACATACCGACTTGCTAATATGCCAGCGTCTGGATTAACATTAAATAACTTTGAAACCTCACCAGTCACAAAGGCACAGTGTAAGGCGATTGCCCTAGGAAGATTATAGGTCATATGGCCTGCACAAACTTGCCTTCTTCTATGAAGCTGTGTGCAACTATTGTAGCTGGACAGACAAACTAGAAACCTAAAGGATTACTGAGGAATCTCAAGACTGAAAAGACCTTTCTGCAAAGGCTCAAGTGATGTACCAAGTGTAAATAGAGTGTGAACACAGCATATATCTCCTTCTCCTGTGTGGGTCTGACTGTTCACAGGACATCCCAGAGTAACCAATCTTTGTCCAGAAACTGGTTCTCTTTTATGCAAGTCAAAAAAAAAAAATGAGATGCCCTGCTAGGTATGACACCTTTGTTTTTACTTAGCATTACCTGCCCAGTGCAAATAATTAGTTTTCCTGTGTAAATTTATTAGTGCAAAGTGATAGCTGACAGGTTTCCCTGTCTAGCTGGTTATTCTTTTCATTCATAAGCCCTCTATATACAAATTCAATTTAGTAAATCCTTGCTGCTGTGGTTTACAAAATAAAGCCCTGGTTCAGATTGATGAGATTTCTGATACATTCCAGAAGGAAAAGAACTGAAATAACCTACATTTCTATGGAGGCAGTTCACATATAAGCAGTGCGATTCCAATTCGATTTCAAAAAGGGTCCTGTGTGGTGTGATTTGTAGCTACAAAGACTTGAATAGAAATCGCTTATCTGTAGTAAGATAGCACAATTCCAGTACTTTTTGCAAGTCTTTGCTTTGTTTCTCATCTCCCATCCCTGGTCCATGTCAGGAGAGAGAACGAGAGAGCGCGAGATTGACTAAAGGCTTTTACACACTTGACGAAAATCGGACAAAACATTCTCTGATTTTTCTCTCTCACGCTCAGCGGTCTTAATCGTTTTTAGTTGACAGTGCATACATGTTCATGAAATTTCTCGTCCAATTTTTTTTTTGGGACGTTTGTACCTAGACTTCCGGGTCATCAGCAAATTCACATCATGCGTGGTCTTTCGTATCTGATTTTTCGCAGGTGTACTGCATACACATTAAACGAAAATTGGTCGTGCTGGAGACAGACGATAAAAATTTTGGTGTTTGTCCCTCCGTTATTTTTACATTGAAAATGTCGGCATTGGCTGCTGATAGCACACTAGCCGAAAATCATACGATTTTACCTCGGACGGGAATTTGACAGTCTTTCTTCTAGTGTATACCCCACTTAAACTGACCGAATCCAAATCGCATTAAAAGTTCATTAGAATTGCTTCTGATGCGCATCTTGCGCTGGAGCTGCTCCTTGAAATTGCACTACAAAAGGGATATAACTTGCACCACATCAGTGTGAACCTAGGCTAAAAGGCAGAAGTGGAACTAGAACCTTCAGGGCCCCAGTGCAAGAAACCATGAAGGGGGGCATCCCGGACCCGGACTCTCGTTGCGGCGCCCTTTATTGCGGTCCCACAGCGAGACCCTTTCACAAGCTCTGCAGTGGGCCCCCTTCCTGCCTGCACGATGGTGGAATGCCAGGACCCGGTCGCAAGTGTGACCTTTGCGATCCTGGAAGTTCACCCACTGGTGTCAGTAGTCTTTATTTTTTGGTATTTTAATTGTATTATTTTTTATCATTTTATTTTATTACAATGTAAAATTATATATTTACCGACTATTGTTCTATGGTTCTCTATTGTGACACATTCCCTGCAGCAGCCGGCAGGAGAGCAGAAGAGCGAAGAAAGCAGAGTGGGGTGGGGGAAAGCAGAGTTCACCTAGAAGAGCGAGAATGATATTCATTTCCTACAGCCTCCTGGGATACCCACGTCACGCATCCTAGGAGGCCACAGGGTAACTTACTGCACATATGCTGTGGCGCGTCTTTCGAGGGGCGGCTGTCTTTTCCAAGCTTCACAAGCATGCATCCATTTTCACAAGCAATGCTCGTTATTTGGCATAGAACACTTTCCAGGAGCATTCATATTTAGAGAACTACAAGAAGCCCTGATTAAGGAGAATTGTTTAGCCCCCGAAACAGGGTGGATGCCTGTTGTCTCAATTTAGCCAACAATGAATAATGATAAACTCTTAAAACAACTGGCTGACACTCTTTTTGTCTATTTCTCTTGGGTTTCTCTTTTTTTTGGGAGGGGGGGGGGGGGGTGGTAAAGCAGCAGAGTTTAATCATCATGTTCAAACAATTCTCCCTGACTGACAAATAAGAGAATCACGTCCAATACCTCACATCAACCTTTTCTTGGGCCTTGCCCATTCAGGCCATCCCCCAGCACACCTGCTCACCTATCTGGACACCCTCAGTCTCTCTTTATGTAGTGCCATTCCTTCATTGCTCTAATGCACCAGAACTTCTTGGTACGACAGAGTATACGACTACCCCACTGTGACAGCGCTTGGGCCTAGGTAGCCAATTCCCAGGCATAATAAGGAGTACAGGACAGTGACTTTACCCACCTGGGTAAGCTCCAACACCATAGCTTACTTATGTTGGACTTGTGCAGCAGGGGGACAGCAAGTTGGCATGAATGGGTGGGTTTAACGTGTGTGTGTGGGGGCCACCAAAAAAACTTTAATTTTGCTCCAAAAGGGCAGGTGACTGTGTTTAAGAACTATGACCCCTGCACAGTTTTAGCCTGATCCACCCTGTTCATTGTTTTAATTTGTCTTCTTTTGATTCCCAGATTTCTTTGAACATTGATTTCTTCTTGATGGCGCTTTTGTACCATGCAAGAGCAGCCCACTTTGGCTTGGGGTGTGGGAAGGAATGGGTTTTACACGCTGCAACCACCTGCAACAGTGAAAAACCTAGCCTTGGTCTTTATTTTTTGCCCTCCTGAATTTTGGGACACATGATATAGACAGGCTTGCCTTGGGTCAGTGACTCAAGCAATACAAGAAAGACAATTCTGAAATTTACAACTTCTAAAGTCATAGAAGACTATATTTTTATCCTGAAATTTTTTAAACTATTCTACAAAAAAAGGCTTTCTACAGTTTCTATTGACAAAGTGGTTTAGATTTCTATATAAAAACTATTTATAATTTGGTTTGTTTCAGGGACAGCAGAGGCTGCCAATATGCAAATAAACTGGTCTTCTAAACCAGACACCTGGAATTACATGTTTGTGCCAGCCTTATTGTAGCACCATTGGGAATCAGTAGGAGCCATTCTGTATGTGTGCCCATAAGTTGCATCACTATAATGGAAACAACCTTGACTTATTTCAAATAAAAAAAAAAAAAAAAAACGGTTTTGTTTCCCAGTCGGACCCACTTGGCAATGACATGCTGAGGAGGAAGGGAGGAGGAACGTTCCAACACACATCGTAATATTTGACTTTTTCCACATGTGTGTGACAGCCATTGGGATCCCATGAACAGTGTTTTAAGTTTCTTTTTTAATAGTTTATTGTTTTTCTGACATGGCAATGGCATTGAGGTTATGTGATGAGTGATGGGTTTAGATACACATGGAGGACAATTTTCACTGCAAAAAGAGATCACTAGTTAGCAAAAAAAGGGTTTGCCAACACTGAGGACGATTACTTAAGAGAACTTCGGGTTTTAAAAAAAAAAAACAAACAAACACAGGATTTTTGACTTACCGTAAAATCAATTTCTCTGCTGTTCATTGACGGACACAGCTCCTGATTCTTCTTAACCATTGGGTTATACTGCCCCCTACAGGAGTAGGACACTAGGCAGGAAAAAGCTGGACTATGCCTATGGGCAGTCCCAGGGGGTATGCACCCACTGTCAGCTATAGGCACTCAGTTTTGTTAGAAGCAGTGCCAGAAGAAAGCCAACTCCACAGAGGGAGTGGGTGCTGTGTCAACATCAGAGAAACAGATTTTACGGTAAGTCAAAAATCCCATTTTCTCTTTCGTTCATTGACGGACACAGCTCCTGATCCTGATTTTTCTTAACCACTGGGATGTCCCAAAGCAGTGTCAAACATGAGGGATGGGAAACAACAGAAAAGAATTCCCAAGACTAACCATAGCTAACCAGGTAACATGGGAGCTCAACCAATACACCCTCAAAGAGGACCAGGTCCTCTTAACAACAGCCAGCAAAACCTTGCAGCCAAAACAAGCATCCGCAAATGCCAACACATCCACTTTACTAAAAACTGTGCACCGACAACCAGGGGGCCGCCTTGCAAACCTGTGTCACTGACGCCTGATGACGGAAAGCCCAGGAGACATAAGTGCCCTAGTAGAGTGCGCCTTGACAGGGAAAGGAGGAACCTGACACTTGATGCAATAGGCCTGAACCACCGTCTGAGCCATATGGAAATGGTAACAAAAGAAGTCAACAGCCCTTTGTAAGGTCCATCCGTAAGCACAAATAAAGAGTCTGACTTCCTAAAAAGACTCCGTATCTGCCAGGTACTCCCTAATTGCCCGAACCACATCCAAGGCATGCAAGGGAATTTCCTTCGGATGTTTAGGCCTGGGACACAAAGAAGGCAACACAATGTCTTCATTCACTTAGGAAGGAATGACGGACCGAGGCAAAGGACCACCTTATCCTTGCAAATCATTATAAAGGTGAACGACAGGATAACGCCACCAGTTCCGACACCCTGCGTGCAGAGGTGATAGCCACCAAAGAAGGCCACCTTCTGGGGCAGCAAAGCAGGGAAACCTTCCGAATATTTTCAAAGGGAGGTTTCTGTAGAGAGACTCACCATGCAATGCATGTCTTCCACATACGATGGTAGATTTTCCTAGAAGTAGATTTCCTGGCTTTTAACAGCGTAGGAAGCTCCAACTCAGACAAACCTCCATCCTTCAGCACCTGGCGTTCAACAGCCATGCCGTCAAAACACACGACTGTAAAGCAAGATGGAAGATTGATCCTTGGGACAGCAGATCCTCCCTGAGAGAAAGTCCCCAAAGAGCATCCGCAATCAGCTGTACCAGATCAGCGTACCAAGACTGGTGAGGGCAGTCCGGAGCCACTAGGATGACCGGAATCTCTTCTGCCTGGATCCTGCACAGAAGTCATGGCAGAAGTTTTGAGAGGCTGGAACGAATTGGTCAACCCAAATTAGAATGCCGGCTACTTACCGAGCCGCCAAGACACTTCTTGTGCCCCCTTGGTGATTTATGTAGACCATGGCCGTGGCATCCGTGGTGACAACCGTCCAGTACAGGGGGAGAAAGAATTTTCCCTGTCGAAGTGCCAGAGAAAGAAGCCACCTCTAGATCCTATCCCATTTTACCAGAATCTCTTTAGCAGAGATCTTGTGTGGAACTGTGTAAACGGACCGCCTCGAGGGTGGACACCGTCAAGCCCAGCACCCGCATGCAAGCCTGGAGGGATGTTCGTCTGCTGAACAACAGAAGCTGGATTGCCTCCTGCAAAGTCTGCAAAGCTTGGAGTATTTTAGGGGGCCATGGAGACAGACTAAGGGGTTTTAATAAATTCCGGAACTTGTGATCTAAGAAAGACAGCAATGTCACCTTCCTACCTACAGAATGCCGAAAAGAAAATGGAGTAGCAAGAAAATGTTAATTCATCACTCTATTCTCTCTTCCTGTCACCATGTTCCTTGTCAGCACCTGACTGGCTCCTAGTGGTACCTAGATGTACCCTCCCTCCTCCAATCTAAATTCTGATATTTGGTTAAGTGGGGTACACATTATAAGAAAATAGGGCGAACGATCGTTCAATTTTCCTCCTTGTGTCACAGCAAAGTTGGAACTGAGGAAGGAAATAATGTACAAAAACTCACGTACGACAAAGGCTTTTTTCTTTTTGTTGCTTTTTGTTGTTTCTGATCATGCGCAGTGTTTTTCAGATTTTTCTCATACGGAAATCATACAAAAATGGTACACAATAAACAAAATATCTTTGGTTCTGTTCCCGTACGAGAAAAATGTTGGAGTTTTTCCCAAAGGAGGTCGGAATTGGTTGTCAAAAGTTGTGTACACCCTATCAGAAAATCATACTATCCTTACTCGTATGAAAATATTTGCCCAATTTTCTTATAATGTGTATGAGCTATTAGATTCGGGCTGTATGCACAACTACATGCAATTATTTAAAAGGAATGCTGCATTTAAAGCTGCATTAAATGGTGAGTTTAGCTTTAATACATTTACACAAAAAAGCACAACAAATGTCTGCTTTACTGCTTATATACATCTGTATGCACTATATCTTCCCAACTACAAAAAATTACCACTCCCAAGTGTAGTGCCTTTGGGGGTTTAATTCCTGCTTCCCCTTTACAGAATGTCTGCTGCAAAATTTGGGGGAAATAAACATTGGATGTGAACTGGAGAAGAACAGCCAAATTCTTTCCTTTTCCAGGGTCACTTTCCAAGACTGTGGAGTACAGATCAAGTCTGAACTCAGAATTTGCTATTGACCCAGAATTACGAGAGGTGCAAGCCGCTGTGGATATAATCTACAGTTACAAGCTTCAGGAATCCTGCACAGATGTGTTAAATATTTTCCTTTTATTGCAGTTATATTGTATTTTAGCTTCCAGTGTGACACACGGGTTGTTCCTGTCCAGGGGAGGTTGTCAGTGAAAAAAAACAGAATGAACAAATATATATCTCTGGCTTAATATGTCCCTCTGGATACAATATCGTTTTTATTTACAATGATAAAATGCCTTTTGTAATGCTAAATGAATAACAAAAAAAAAAAAGATAATGGAGCCAGTGGCAAGAGAGGGGGGAAAGGGTGAGTTTGACAACAGTAACTAATCAGATGTTCACGATTTATCATGTTACCCTAAAGAAAAAAAAAAAAGCTGCAATGCGCATTGGGCAACCGCTCACCACACTTTATCCTATTATGTGATTGCTGCATGGTACAACTGTTGGTGTAATTGTTCGACAATATTTGAGTGTTTGGAGCATTGATGATCATATGGCCACCAGTTACAGGTGTCAGTGTTGCTGCAGTCTAGACGGTAGAAAAAAAAGTGTGTGAAATTTTGTTTAGCGAGGTTTATAGAAAACCCAAAGCTCCCTATTAATGCTTTTTTCCTCTTCTCCCACAGCATTGACAGAGGGAGTTCCTCACTCCTGGATAGAAGATCCTTGCTGTTCTATGCAGAATTCTCCTGTGAGCCCAGGGAGGTCTGTGACTGCTCATGCCTACAGGAAATGAGTTGATGGACTCTGAGCATCCAGTAGTGGAGGAGGACACAGAGTGCAACGCTAGAGTATGAAGAGGGCAGATGTACTTTTAAAAAAAATACCCACCATGCCTAGCCCTCCAGAGCTAAACCACCCAACTCAAGTGTCTTCAGTTGCAGTCAGCAATAATGATTTCACCCAGAGGTGAACTAGCATACCGAGATCATGGCTGCCCTACTCATGTAAGATGGCACCTGGGAAGGGGTAAGGTATGTTCGTTTACGTCTGCGGGGCTAGGCAGGGTGAGAAAACTTTGTCTGAATACACTTTCCCTGTTTTTTTAATTGTACTCCTATGATACCACTAGATGGGTTTAATGACACCACCTATAAAGAAATAAGCCATACACAACCAGGCAATGTGTCATAACACAATACCAAAGCTATCACTTGAATCTGCTGGTCCATTGCCATTTTAAAGTGGGAGTAACATTCTTTTGTTGTTTTGTACCTACAGATAAGGCTATATTAAGGCTTACCTGTAGGTACAGTAAACCATTTAGGAGATATTTACAAGTGTAGCAGCCAGTGACATCACCGACGCATGCACACTGCACTTTCAATGGACGGCATGCCATTCATTGAGAGAGCTGTGTTGCGATCAGGACTCCTGCATGCATACATTGGAGTGAGGTCATCCTGGCTCAGCCATTCAAATGGCCCGAAGTGCATGAACCCGGAAGGAAGACCGGGTTGAGGATGAATTCCCTATTAGCAGTAACAGGGCAGCGCTGGAAGGATATTTTTTTTTTTATACAGTGAATACTAGCACATTATGACATAAGCCTCCAGGGGGGCCAGTTTTGTGTTTTTGTTTTAAACATGGTTTACTACTGCTTTAAAACATGCAGCCTAGGAAGCGGGATCACTCAAGAATAGTGAACTGTGATGTAATCACATGACACCAAGAGCACCTAGGACAGTGATGGGGAAACTTGGCACCCCATATGTTTTGGAACTGAATTTCCTATGATGTTTATGAACCCTGTAGTGTAGTTGAGCATCATGGGAAATGTAGCTCCAAAACATCTGGGGTTCCAAGGTTTGCCATCACTGACCTAGGAGGTATTATGGTTTCAATCTGGGCATTGAAAGAGGTGGAAAAGTGAAGACGTCATTGGATGGCTAAAGCTTCAGTACACAGTCAAATCTGTGGTGGCATTTGACCTGATACTGCAATTTATATGAAATAAATCCCTGTTTCACTGCTGTCTGCTAAAATTTTGAAATGAGTGTATAGCAGTGTGCAGATGATTAACTGAGACTTAAGTGGTAGAATCACCACCAATTTATATTCGTGCCAGCAGTACACTCCACTGGAAGCTTAACCCAGAACAGGATTGAGGTGTAATGCCTAAAAAGAATGCTGACTGCAGTGAAATAATGCAAGTTAAAGTGGTTGTAAACACTCTCTTATAACTTGTACCTATAGGTAAGCCTATAAAAAGGCTTACCTATAGGTACTGTAAATATCTTCTAAATTTGCACAATTTAGGAGATATTTACTTTTCATGCAGCCAATGATGTCATCGGCGCATGCGTTCTGAAGAACGGCCACCCGTGCCATTCCTTCAGAGCCCTGTGCCGTGAATGGCGGCTCCTGCATGCATGTGCGGGAATGATGTCATTGCACCTCCATCAGATGGCCGGAGGACGCGAACCAGGAAGTAGGACGGCCGAACGACGTTCTAAGGTAAGCATTTCATAATGAGCTTGTATGCGATGCATACTAGCTCATTATGCCTTTGTCTTAGAGGGGTTTTTTTTGTTTTTTTTTTGGAGTTTACAATCTCTTTAAAGAACATTGATCATAAGTAAGGATTTCTACAGTTAAAAAAGCATGTAAAAGGATTTATAGTTCTGTCTATTTAGTCCGGAGATTTACACAGCTCTGCCACATAGCACAGCCAGCCCAGTGACCTGACTTTACTCTGCTGCTGCAGTTAAGCAACACAGTCTGGTCCCCTCTCCACCCCCGGCCCATGAATGGGCAGTGAAGAAGCAGAAACAGACTGATAAGGTAATCAATCTAACCTTTCTTCCTGTTAGCATGTTCCTCATCAGTTTATGTCAATGCAGAACACTTAATCTTTTCGCTGTCTGTGTCCCCATTGGGAAATTCTCTTACTTCCTTTTCCTGTGACAATATGTGTGTTTTGGCTGGAGATGGGCTTTCTTTTCACGATTTTCCAAAAATACTTTGCATATGTCTCACTTAATGTTATGTGTTCTACAAACTGTAGGTACTTACCCGAGGACCTCTTTTCCCAGGTGGTCCAGGAAGTCCTGCAGGACCAGGTGGACCCTGGAAAAATAAAATATATACATTAATGCCAAAGGGAAAGAATAAATAGTTGTACATTAAGCTTTGTGAGATAACATTTCAAAAGAAAATATCACAAAGAAATATTTTAATTTCTAACAAGACAATGAATAATGATAGCTGTCATCAGGGACGTTTTGGGTGTTATGAAAAAAAAAAAAAAATAGAAGCTCTCCAAAATAATAAAAGCAGATACTGATTTTCTGAAACACATAAAAACGTGGTAGGATTTGTTCCTCAACAGGTCTGCCTAACCTTTTTTTTCCCTTTCTTGCACCATCTTTAATCCTTTCCCAATTTTTCACCATATATCACATTTTTGTTACCCCATAGCACCACTCCACCAGTCCTTCCTTATCGTGCATAATACTTCATTATTTACTATATATGATATATTTTCATACCTATATTACGATTACTCCCAAACATTTATCACAGACATGGAAGGCTCACGGTTTCACCCCACATATTGGTCACCTACCTCCCATGGGCCTCTCCGCCGTTTTGTCGTCCGCTGGGACCCTCCAGCTCCCAGGCCAGACATATACCGCCGATACCGCACGGGGGCCCATTCTCTGACTCCAGCTCTACTGGTTTGTAAGTATTGGCAACTCCTTAGTTTCCTAGTACTTGCAGAATTTTTTCTAATAACATTTTTTATTTTTGCTTTTCAATTTATATTCCAACAATTATTTTTGTTTCTTTAGATATATTCTCAATGCACTTACTCTTGAAGAAGCAAGCATTTAACTCGCGCAACGCGTCAGACCAAGATGCATTACATGTATATGTCATGTTAATATTATATTACCATGTTTTTACTTTTGAGACCAAGATGTAGTGTACCCGTACGCATATCATTATGTATGTTATCCAAATGCATATATGTATTGTAAGATCTTCAACCAAGTTTGCCATTATAAGCGTCCTCAAGGCGCATAATGGTATTGACCTTTATACTTAATACAACTTTTTATAATAAAGACTATGTTTCCAATTATCCATCTTTTGTTATTTCCAGCCACATGTACCCACCTCATCTAAAGTCCCACGGGCCAATTTTCTCTTTTGCTGTTGATTTCGGGATGGAGGTGGCATACAGATGACACCAGACTATTTTTCTGTTTTGCTAGGATTTGTTCCTGCACAATTTATAGCCTTCTAGGTAACAAAGACGGGTTAGACTTAAAAATTGAGTGGATTCATCTAAAACGCAACACAACAGCCAAAAGTTTTTCCTTTTTGTCTGTGTTCTCATTGGAGAATTCTCCCATCACTTTTTGTCCTGATAGCAACAAAAAGCTGCAAAAATCTATCCAGCACCAGAACCCGTAAACCCTGCTGGTTGGGAGCGCATGGTTATTGGTGATACTGTGTTAAAGTTCAAAAGTCCAGCATTCCATGCAAATTCTATGTGGTTTATTAAAGTAGAACTATAGGCAAAACCTTTTTTTTTTACATTTTGGATAGAGTAAGGGAGGGTTATAACCCCTGTCATTTTTTCACCATCTGTGTCCTATTTTTGAGATTTTCCTTCACTTCCCGTTCCGTAGCCAAACATGAAATCCCTCCAAATTAAGGGAATCCCTTGGACCCCCCCCCCCCCCCAGGTCACCAGAAAAAGTGTCCCCATTGGAAGATTTCCCCTCTATTACTTTTCCAGGGACAACCCAAAATTTGGGATTTTCTTTACCTTTACTTTCAATGATAATGGTAAACAGAACAAATAGAGAGGTTGAATCTCCTTAAAAGAGGCACAGACAGCAATAAAAACTGACAGGGGTTCTAATCCATCGCCACTCTATCCAAAACTACAAAGAATGTTTTGCCTTTGGTTATTCTTTAAAGGAGATGTACAGCTAAAGCTTGTTTGGCTTACATCTCCTATGGATTACAGGAGTGCAATTCGTTTTGCACTCCTGTGACCCGTTTTCAGCAGAGAGCGGTCTGAAGTCCGCTCTCTGCTGACATCACGAATGTCAGTCCAGGCACCGTATGATCACAACAATGGAAGTCGGGATTCGCCAAGTGCCTGGACTGACATTCGGCTCAGCCTCTTAGTGAGCCGCTGAGAGGCTGAGCCGGCCACTCCCCATCCTTCCCTAGCCCAGCATTCCAGTGAGCGAGGAGGAGGCAGAGCGGAGAGCTCTCTCTGCTTAGGGAGCTGTCAGAACTGAGCGATAGGCGGTGTTCGATTGATCAGAGGCGCCAGGGGAAAGATGCAGCATTGGACTGATGCTGCATCCACCTAGGTAAGTAGAATTCTTGAAAAAAATCTCCTTTAGGCTCCATTCACACCTGAGCATATCGTTTTTTCAGGCCTTTTTTTTGCAGGTGTTTGGAGGAAGGCATTGACCTCTAACAAAAACGCTTGTAATCTGCCAAAAAAGAAGCTCATGTACTTTGAGCTTCAGATGTTTTGTGACAAAACGCTCATATCTGAACATGGGCCATAGAAATGAATGGGATTTTGCTTGTTGGGCGTTTTGAGACTTCAGAGATGAAAAAATAAATGTTTCACCTCCACCCATGTTGCAAAGATATCAGGCCCCAAAATGTTAATGGAAATATCCCAGGTCTTTAGATTTTTAAAGAGACCTCAATAAATCATAATAAAAATGTGAGATAATGCTCCATTTCTGATAATATTTTCTTTTCACAAAGACTTCAAAAGAAGATTAAAAAAATAAAAAATAATGCCCCTGCAAATGAAGACACCCCAATCTGTCCGACTGTCTCCTACTCGGTTTGCTTTTAGATGATCCCTGAAAACCCTCCTCTTCAGGGAAGCCTATTCTGCCTCTACCTAACAAATTTACTTTACTTTCTTACTTTAGATCATCCCCACAGTTAGTACCTTTGCATCACTTGTCCCTTCCTCCTAGATTGTAAACTAACGAGCAGGGCCCTCAGATTCCTCCTGTATTGAATTGTATTGTAAATGTACTGTCTGCCCTCATGTTTTAAAGTGCTGCGAAAATTGTTGGCGCTATATAAATTCTGTATAATATGTCAAAATTAATGACAGGTTTTTGTGGCTCTTTGCAGCTGTTCCAAGTGGTACACATGTACAGGGCCGTAAGCCCCGAATGCAGAAAGCCAGCGCTTGGGGGGACACATCCTTGTATGAGGGTAGCATTAAAAAAAAATAGTGTACAGTCGCTGCATGATCCAGCCTGTCGTTGATTTTAACCAATCAAAAGGAAAGTTGATACTTGATTGCTTAGTATTTGGATGGCGGATCCGACCTGTACTGTACTTTACCTCACCTGAGCGGCTCTTTCTGTCATTATGTCTGTCATTGATTTTCACAGGCTGCTGGCAGCAGCTATGCCTCCTAGGTGCAAAAGAACCCCCCGTTTTTTTACACTGTACAAGCCAGATTGTGTGCATCCTTATCACTGTGCTACACATAAGGATGCTGCTGTAAAAATGTATTTTGTCCAGACACAAAAAGCTTAATTGGGAAGTGCCATTTATTCATGTAATATTATATATATCTAAAATGTATTTTTGAATATTTATTAATCTAGATAATGGTTTGATTTTTGTACTGCACTACGTGTGCTGTGTGAAATTTTTTGCACTTGCCATTTTATTGTAGTCGGTATATCTTCTTGCTCGAATCACTTTAGCTTTGTGATGTTTTGCACAGTAATAGGGATAATACAGTCGAATGCTGAACTTCTTTACATAAATAAAATACAAATATAATAATTATAATAAAGTAAGATATCAGAGATGTGGGGATTGCATAGATGAAGCTTGTATGGAGAACAGGCCTACATTTATTTCAGTCACATTAAGGGCAGAGGACTCCTACACTTTCCTTCCATTCCTTGCAGGCATGGTATCTTATCTTCAATCATATTGCTCCTCTACTCCTACCAAGGTTCTGTCTGGGCCTGCTTTCTTTCAATCCTGAAATCCATACACCTCTGTCATGCCTGCAGAAGAGCCCCTTATCTCTGGACAACCCCCTCACAAAGTCCAATAAATCTTCAGCACGTGGTGACCTTTACACCTCTTGTTCCAATCTTCCATCATGTTTCCCAATTCAAAAAAACAAGGAAAACCTCTTGCTCCCTGTTTGGGCAGACACCTAACAGAGGATGAAAGCACCCATATATTTTTTAGTCAGCCCTTAAGAAAAACAGGCTTTCAATGTAAAGAGCTATTGAGAATCAAAACATACTGTCCAAAGGAAGCCCATGCAGAGAGGCACTTGTGAGACCACATGAAGTGACTCCTTCCTCTGCAGCCTTCACCCTTCATTCCAGGTCCCCTGACATTGGCCCTTAGTCTAGGATCACAGGCCATAGTATACGGGCCGGGCCGGTCACTCTGCTAGGGGCCATTATGTTTCTACAGCCATCTCCCCCTCAACATTCAATTCTTTTATGTCACAGCAATATTTATTTTAAGAAGACACACGCAGGGATTGTTTATGACTAGGTCTTATCCTTATCCAGACCAATAAGTCAAAAGTAGGGATAGACCGATATGTTTTTTTTCCAGGGCCAATACCGATATTTTGGTCATAACGTATTGGCCGATATTTTGTACATTTAAAGTTTTGAAAAATAAAGACAATTTTTGACACAAATCTGGTACTGAACATGATAATTTTTGTTTAATGCTTAATGGCTGGCTTGCTGGCACCCTGTGGTGGGTGGGTGGCTGGCATGTACAGTGCCTGTGGCTGGCTGTCTGTCTGGCACCCTGTGGTGGGTGGCTGGCACAGGGGCTGTGGGTGGCTGGCTGGTACAGGGCCTGTGGGTGGGTGGCTGGCTGGTACAGGGCCTGTGAGTGGGTGGCTGGCTCGCTGGTACAGTGTCTGTGGCTGGCTCGCTGGTACAGGGCCTGTTGTTGTGGGTGGCTGGCTGGCACTGCGCTGCTGTTGGTGTATGGCAGTAATACACTCCCGCAAGACTAGTCCCGAATCCAGACGAGGCTGTCCAAGGTGAGGAAGGCGGCCTAAGAAGGCAGAATGATGTCACAAAAATATCGGCACTATCAGCCAATTCTGGGGCCGATACCGATATATCGGGGAAAGTGCATATCGGCCGCCGATAATTGGTCTATCCCTAGTCAAAAGTATTTTAGTTAAAGTAGTTGTAAACCCTTACATATACCCAATGAATTGACCGGCCTCAGGTGATACACAGAGATGAAGCAAATCCTTATGCATACGTTGTACCGGTTTATCTGCAGTCTTCTCTTCTCTACAGCCATTCAAAGTCCAAAATATAAAGCCTGTCTGAGCGGTTGGAAAAAAAAAAAAAAGGGGGGGGCGAAGAGCTGAAATTACACTCGGCAAAGCTCAGTGATGAGAGCTCAGAGTGGATTGGAAGGAATGGAAGGGGCAAATCCCCCTTTACAAAGCTTTCAGACGCAGGGATTCATGCTAAAAGAGGAACAAGGCAATGAACAGAAATGATAGTTAGTGCTTTTAACCGAGACAAGCACACACTATAGAGGGATATGCTTTGTTCATATTTCATGTCTGAGGTTTACAACCACTTTAAAGTGTATGTCAAGCCAAACCTTTTTTATAGTTTTGAATAGAGTGGGGAAGGGGTAGAACCCCTGCCAAGTTTTAATGCTATTCAGGGCTCCATTAGAAATATTTCCTTTCACTTCTTCTCCTGTTGACAATGTTACAGAAGAAGTGAGGGGAACTCTTCAACAGCAACACAGACTGAGATAAAGGTGCTTTGCTTTGGTAGAGTAGGAAAAGGCTAAAACCCGTGTCAGATATGTATTTCTATCTGTGCCCCTGTTTTCCTCTCTTCCTGTCTGGTATAACAGTTATCACCAGGCTCATCGGTTCGAAACCCAACCACAGCACTACCTGCCTAGAGTTTGCATGTTCTCCCTGTGTCTGCATAGGTTTCCTCCTGGTTCTCTGGTTTCCTCCCACAATTCAAACACATGCTGGAAGGTTAATTGGCTCCAGTCTAAATTGGCCCTAGTATGCGTATGCACAGTAAATCAAGGGACTGATGTGAATATACAATATATGTAAAGTGCTGTGTAAACTGATGGAGCTATAAAAGTCAACAGCAAAAAAAAGAAGGGCGCTCCGAGCTCGTGCATTACCACTAAAAAAGGTTTTTTAATCCAAAGACGACATACATTATACTCACAAACGAATGATGATATAGCACATAAAAGACAATGGAACCGGTCGTCTCAAAGGTGACCAGTGAACTACTGACAGTAGCACTTTTTGGCTCTGAGGAAGAGGGTCCTCCCTCGAAACATGTCAGCCCAGCCATACAGCTGCTGACACCAGCAGGTCATCCAGTTCAAGGGTTCCCTGCTCACCTTGGAGACGACCGGTTCCATTGCCTTTTAAGTGCTATATCATCACTCGTTTGGGAGTATAATGTATGTCGTCTTTGGATGAATAAACCTTTTTTAGTGGTAATGCACGAGGTCGGTGTGCCCTTCTTTTTTTGTTGTTGTCTTTCAGTACATTTTGGATACCCTTGGTCCTGAGGGGGTAGCAAGACCTTGAGTGGTGCATATCAAGACCATATAAGATCCTTTATCCTTCATTACATACCACCCGAGCGCAGGAGAATGTTTTGTTTGGAGCTATAAAGGCCCCGTTCACACTGGGGCGATCCGACTTGCCGGGGCGACCTCACAGGTCGCGGCGCGCAGCTCGCACCGCGACCTCGGAGCGGCCGGCACAGACTTCATAACATTGAAGTCAATGCAGGTCGCCCCAAAGAAGCTCCAGACCCTTTTTCTAAGTCGGAGCGACTTGTGTCATTCCTATTAGAACGGGTCCACAGCTTCTCTATGGCAGGCGACCTACGGCGACCTGTTAGGCGCCCAGGTCGCCTGACAGGTCGCCCCAGTGTGAACGGGGTCTAAAAGTACCTGTCATAAATAAACAAACGGGACTGGAAATGTGGGAAAATTTACAGATGATCGAATCTTTACTCTTTATCAAAACCGTTTTTAGCTTGACATACATTTTAACAGAGTTGTTTTAGGAGCAAACTGTGGCATAGAAGACACTTCAGCCATCCATTGCTTTGCATTAATTACTGCAATTCCCCTCTAATGCTTTCCACCTCTGCTGGAGGCTCGCTCGCATTCTAACCATGCCAAATGTCCTCCCAAAGTTGCTACCCATGTTGGTTCTGGCAAGTTACATGACGGGGACTCATCCATCCATGCTTTATAGCCTTCAGGCTGAACGGAAAAAAAAAATCTCACACTGATTGTGCAACCTCTATACAATCTCCTTTAGAGTTAGAAAAGGATTACAGATGTGTAATGTGAACTTCTAACTATTCAATTTTATTTGTATTCAACCAGACAGCCCTTTCATGACACATTTATTGGCAGATCTAAAGGAGATTGTAAATCATATGATCAGCTTTAGGAACACCACACCAATTGACAATGGACTGGTTTTGTGTAATGTGCATGGTTAGCTTTAGAAAATACCTTTTTGGTTTTTTTTTCCATAGAAAAATCATTTATCAAGTATAACTATTCATTTGATTAGTTCCTAACAATTAGCTTCCATGCTTGAAATGAGGTCTCATTTAGGAATCTCTTTCAAGTCTAACGGCCATTCCACACCTCTATGTGATAGGTGTGGTCTGTTACCATTCATCCCTAAGGAGGTGCACTTTGCTGGTAACTGCACCAAAGATGCATTAGGAGGAAATTTTTCCTTTCTTTGATTTTGTGACCAGGTGATTTTTTTGTCCATGACACTGCATGGCTGAATGCGATTTTCCCTAATATTTTTTAGGTAAACAATTGCTTCAATAGAGGGGAATTTAAAATCCTATTTTTTGTACTTAAAGTCGTTTATGATTGCTCGTACCCAAAAAAGTTGACTTCTACTATCTGCTACCCACGACCATCTCAATGAAAATAAGAATTAAAACGTATAATTCTTACTCTCATTCTTATGTAGAGATCATGAGCAGAATGTATAGCTGGGGAGGTAGAATGGCCTAACTATACGAGGTAGAGATTTACTGAAACGTCAGCAACCGAAAATGGTGTTTTTGGCATTTTTCTGACAAAGAAAAAGCTGGTGATAATAGCACTGAAAACGCATGCGATTTTGACTCGCTTATGGTAAGTTTTTCATAGGTCGTGTGACAAATTGCGCATCAAAAACAAAACAGGTGCTTTATTGATGCGTTTTCAATGTAATTCAACGGGAAGGTGCGTTTTTGGTGCGGTGAAGATCATAGAATTTAGGCCTCAGACTCACACTAGATGCGGATGCATTTTTCTTGAGCTTTGCTTGCGCTAAAAGGTGCTGATAATGGCCGGCAATAAATCCATATTCATTTCAATTCATGATATTAATTAAAAGGTTGAATAGAATACAATTATATAAAAAATATGTTTATGTAGGTGCTAGAGAGTGAGTATAGTTTTTGGCTGTCGGCCTATCAGAGGAGCAGCAGGCAAATTCTAAATTGTTTTCTGCTTAACAGAGAGCAGGATCTGCGAGTTAGGTCTGCTCATAGTGCTCAGTGTGAGATTCATCTGGTCTAGGGAGTGTCCACACTGGTCCAATAGGGAGGCATATTGGTCAGTGGAGGAAACCAGGCCAATGGGTACACAGGCTTTGATACAGCCTCAGTGATTGGCACAGACTGGTTGTCTCAGTGCATTCTGAGGTGTGATACAGTATAAAAGCCAGGAGCACGTGTGCTCAGGGTCTTTGGCTGGTGAGCAGAGTCCCGGAGGGAGGGTGACGGCTGTCTCCTCCTCTGCATTGGTGGCACGTGGTCACATGCAGTTGGCCTGGTGAACCAGAGGGAAGAAGCTGAACCCAGAGGTCCAGGAGAGCAGAATAGAGGGGTTGAGACACAGGAGAACCTGGAAAAACAGTATCGTGAGTACAGGAGATCGTGTCTGAGGGCCTGACCTGTGAGGGGGCCATCCCAGAGTAAAGTAGTCAGAGGACAGGTGTCAGCTAGTGGAATGAAAGGGGGAGCTAGGCGAGTACCCTGAAGATAGTTGATCAATCAAGTCTTCTTTACAGAGACTTTACCTTAAATTCATCTAGTGGCAAGGTGAATCTGCAGCTTGGCTGCATCTTCAGTTAGGAGTCCTCGTCAACTGTGAATAGTTCAATTCTGGAGTATCCCACTCTATCCCTTCTCCCATCCCTATTTAAAATAAAACAACAACCCCTAGACTGATCAAAGACTGAGCCGGAAAGTAAAAGTGTTAAGTTTGTGCATGCAGTTGCTAACGGTAACCCAGAGGGACCAATATGGGTGAAGAATTCAGCAGTCCTCAAGGGGGCAGTGCTACATATGTTTTTTAAAAACTGTCATTTTTGGTACTCGACCAAGTGCATCCTGCATTTTCAGTTTCGGTACCCCTCTAATTTGAAGCACATGTTGTTCACAGAAGGGTTGTAACCGCAGCCACTCTCTCAATGTGGTGAAGAATAAGGTAAAGGTAAGAAGCCCCCCTAGCATGCAAGCACCAAGCAGGGAAAAAAAAAAACGGACAAGGTTCTTGGCAGTACTGCACAAGCAAACAACCAACTCATTGTTCTCAATGACAGATGTGTTTGTAAATGGCTTCACTTACTTTGAGCTGTATTATTTTTTGTAAGAAAACACAAATACAACACAGAGGATGGGCAGAGGTACATGAAATATCTAAAAGGACACATGTTCTAATAGATATACTGAACAAAATATAGACGCAACACTTGTTTTTGCCCCCATTTTTCATGAGCTGAACTCAAAGATCTAAGAAAACTGGGATTCATCCGTGAAGAGAACACCTCTCCAAAGTGTCAGACGCCATAGAGTGTGAGCATTTGCCTACTCAAGTCGGTTACGATGACGAACTGCAGTCAGGTCGAGACCCTGATGAGGATGGCGAGCTTGCAGATGAGCTTCTCTGAGACGGTTTCTGACAGTTTGTGCAAACCGGTTATGCAAACCGATTGTTGCAGCAGCCGTCCGGGTGGCTGGTCTCTGATGATCTTGGAGGTGAAGATGTTGGATGTAGAGGTCCTGGGCTGGTGTGTTTACACGTGGTCTGCGGTTGCAAGGCTGGTTGGATGTACTGCCAAATTCTCTGAAACGCCTTTACAGACGGCTTATGGTAGAGAAATGAACATTCAATTACGGGCAATGGCTCTGGTGGACATTCCTGCAGTCATCATGCCAATTGCACGCTCCCTCAAAGCTTGGGACATCTGTGGCATTGTGCTGTGTGATAAAACTGCACATTTTAGAGTAACCTTTTATTGTAGACAGCCTAAGGCATTACCTGTGCAATAATCATGCTGTCTAATCAGCATCTTGATATGCCACACCTGTGAGGTGGATGGATTATCTCAGCAAAGGAGAAGTGATCACTAACACAGATTTAGACAGATTTGTGAATATTTGAGAGAAATAGGGCTTCTGCGTACATAGAAAAAGGCCCCTTTCACACGGGCGATATGATCCGCCTGTCCGTTTTAGAGGCGGACCTGATCGGATGCTCCATGCATCCCTATGGGGCAGCGGATGTCAGCGGATACATGTCCGCTGACACCCGCTGCTCTCCGATCTGATCCTGTCCGTGAAATCCGGACGGATGGAAACCCTATTTTCCATGTCTGGAGGATCGGATCGGATGAGAATGGACAGGCGGTCCGTTCTCATCCGATCTCCCCAGAGGACAGCAGGGATCTGACAGCTCCATCTCTGCACACACAGTGGAGACAGAGCTGTCATCCGCCTGCTCAGCGGGGATCGGCGGATCGATCCCCCACTGAGCAGAATGGACTCTGTCAGGCGGTGTGCCCATGTGAAAGAGGCCAAAGTCCTAGATCTTCGAGTTCAGCTGATGAAAAATGGAGGCTAAAAAACAAAAGTGTTGCGTTTATAATTTTGTTCAGTGTATATTTATGTATGTACAATATTTATGCTATATCTATAACTGCTGGCCAAACATTTCAGGAAGAACAATTAACAAGACATAGTAGAAGGCCTTGCAATAGGCAGGAGGAAAGGACAGAGTGAAGACCACCTCAGGATGGTAATGTCTGTTTAATGCTGAGGAGGATCCTTGACCAGACTGCTGCACTTAATTGCATTGAAGAGAAATGAAGACACTGTTTGGCTGTGCTGTCTGTACCACAATCCTGGCTGAACAAAATTACAAATCTTTTGGCAGGTACACAATTCCCATAAAGGCATTCCAACTGTGAGTTAAGCTGTATGTCTGGATTTCAACTTTAAACTTTGATACACAAGACCAAATGTGTTTCTTCAATAAATAATGAAGAGAAGATGGAATACGTTTGGGCTTTGCTTGCCAAGCTGCTACCCATGATGTACCATCATTCTGGTAAATTATTAGGCTCACTTCCTCATGGTGCTTATGAAGCAGATTACTGGGCAAAACCAGTACGTTTCCCGATGTGTGAATTTTTCACCTCGCCAAAGTGTGAAGTGCTGAGGGGGGAATTTTGGAGATCTGGTGAGCATGAAGTGTGTGGATGTTCTGCAATGGAAATATTTTATATGACATATGGATTTAATACACACCATCTGCAACTGGGAGGGTACTACACTCTCAGAATAAAGACTGCATTAAACAGTTTGCTTATCTTCATACACAGGATGCATACAGTATATGGCTTCAATAAATTTGCACATGGGTAAACGTAATGAGGAGAGATGCAAACACGGCTTCCACTTTTCACGCTCGACCTGCATAGAGATCTGCAGGGCTCTCTGAACGCAGATGTCCATCAGCCACACGGATCACTACTGAGAATGAATGTAGAATCTGATGACGCACTCCAAGAAGAAAAGCTCAGTTTATTTTTACACTTATTTATATAAGTTTTAAGATCAAAGTTTTAGGAGGAGGGTAGAGGCCAAAGAAAGAAAGAACATTCAATTTAAAAAAAAAAAAAAATCAGATCTTACTTTTCAATCTGGACAATACTTTTTTTTTCCTATAGGAGTTACATTTTAAAGCTATCTTAACCAACTCTCCTCAGCTGTACTGAAACAAGCGAATGAAAACAATGAGAGTTGTACCTTTGTATTTCAGTTATATCTATAGCAATTTATGTACTATGCTGCCTAACCCTAGCTCAGGGGTGTCAAACTCAGTTTCACCACGGGCCGCATCAGTCTTAAAGCAGAAGTATACTCAAAAAAAAAAAACCCTGCAAGACAAAGGCATAATGAGCTAGTATGCACCGCATACTAGCTCATTGTGAAATACTTACCTTAGAACGAAGCCCCGACATGGACCCCTGGAAACGCTGTGGGAGTGGACATGATCCCTCAGCGTCTCTTCCGGGTTCGGCGGCTCCGGCGCTCTGACGCGATGACGTCACTCCCGCGCATGCGCACGGGGGATTAACTTTTCAGCAACTTCCCGGCAAGGAACTCTGAAGGTCCGTCGGACCTTCAGAGCGCATGCGCCACTCGTGTCAGCGGCTGCATGCAGTGCAAATATCTCCTAAGCCATGCAGGTTTAGGAGATATTAATTGTACCTACAGGTAAGTCCTATTATAGGCTTACCTGTAGGTAAAAAAGTCACAAAAATCGGTATACTGCAGCTTTAAGGTTTCCCTCAAAGGGCCAGTTGTACCTGTAAGACTAGCTGTCCAGAGCCCCCCCCCCCCCCTTTACATCAGATGTCAAGAGCCCCCCACCATTTTAAGTCAAGAGTCACCCAACTTCCCTTACATCACTGTCAGGTCTCTGGAGGCGAGCCTGACGTGCAGAGGGTAGGCTCTAGCTCACCAAGGAATGGAGCACAGACGATTCACCCAGGCAGTAGACACAGGCTAACCCAAGGTGCAGAATCTAAGTGCCAACCGGTCTTCACCAGAGCATCTGATGGTGAGGATGGATTTCGCTGCATGTATAGCACCAGGTCATGGTCCTCGGGGTTGCCCCGCCAGGAGGTGAACAGGTTCGGATCCGGCGGCAGATAGACAAGGATAAGGCAGAAGAGTGATCACAAACAAGCTGAGATCAGGGCGGGCAACAGACAAGCGACGTGAGGGACAGGCCAGGAGGTCAAACAGTAATCAAACTGGATACAACAGGTCTCAGGTTTAGGAGCACAGGAGAAGCTGCAGACAAGACAGCAAAGTGTAAATGAACCAGCCACCCTTAAATAGGCCGTTTGGGCGCCAAGACCAAAAAGGTCATTGCATGCGCATGCACGTTCCCCTACGTGCCCGGGGCACCTCCGTCGCACATTGGCAAACGCCTGTTAGCCATTGAATGGGCCATTGCGCATTGGCGAACGCCTGTTAGCCATCAAATGGACAAAAGGGAGGTTTGTGCCTGTGCACTTCAGTGTGCACAGGGAGTGTTTCCGACAATCACAGTGCACCCCTTTACTTTGTTCTGATGCTGGGAAGAAACTGGGGGCGGAGCTGGGAAGCAGAAAGTGCAGAGTCTGGAGGAGGACCAGAGGAGGGCTGGAGTCAGCTGCCGGAGTCTGCTGACTGTGGAGACCAGGGGAGGCGAAGACGAGGGGGTGCTGTGGCTACACAGAGTCCTGTCGTCCTCTTTGAGCCTCTCCATTGCAGCATGGAGCAGCACAGGATCTGGTGGAAGATTTTTGTCATCCTCTCTGCTGCCGAAGGTTGAGACAAGGTGGGGGCCTAGAAAAGGGGGGGTGCTGCAATTGCGGGAGAGGTGTGAAGGCCAGACCTCTGGATTCAACTTGCAGGTCTTATGTTTGACACATGTGCCCTAGCTAGTCATGTTATGAGCAAACACATTATGACCTACATTTCACCAAATAAAGACAAACAGAATTCTCAGTGCTACCCTTCTCTGTGGGGATGCCAATAGTCTATGATCTATACTTTTTGGACTAACAGGGTGTACTGTCCATAAAAAAAAAAAAAAAAAAAGTCTGAATGACTGAAAATAGCCTGGAGGGTTAAAACCCAGTTACTAACTTCAAGGGAGATGCAGGGCTGAAAAAGAAGAGGGAGAGGGAAGAGAAGCGCCAAGCAGACTCTTGGTGTACAGTTTAATATGCAAAGAAAAAAGTATAAAAAATGCCACTCATTTACACCTATACACGCAAGTGTAAGGCTCAGAGCAAAATGGTCCTGCCCGCGGCGTGAGGGGGCTTTCAGTCAATGCTGCAGTGACAGCTCCAGTGAATGTCAGCTGGGGAGCGAGCTGTCAAAGCCTGGAACTTGGTCTGCCAACCTGGAGGGGAATAGCCAGTCGGGATACGTTTCGGAGGCAAGCCACGCCTCCTTCCTCAGCCAATGTGAATGACACCAAATAAGACAGCTACATAATCTACTTAAGCTGGAATCCAGCACAACTAGCTGAACACAGATGTGAATAGTCTTATCTGCCAAAGTATTTGCAATTCTGTCCAGAAAATTTTTATTCATACACCTCTGTCCAGAAAATTTTGATTCATACACCTTTGCCAGTAAGGACAGCCAGGAGAGCAACACCACTTTCTCTGTAGTTTTAAGGAATACACTGGCATCTGTTCCTCCGCTGATTGAACATAGAAGGGACGACGCACTCAGGTCACTGACTCTGCTCTATCCTCCTGTCAGCGCATTACCTGTCAGTAGAGCCTGGCACTGGACCACAGAGGAAGAAGCATGAGGCAGCACTACAGCACAAAGTTACTGCCTGGAAAACATAAATCTATTAAGAAAGGGGTGGAATTCTATTTTTTTAAGGAAGCTGGCCTTGGGGTTTGGACTATTATTTCACCTTTAGTTCATTGAACCTGGTATTAATTTCAACATTTGGGATTCATCCTAATAGTAGCCATACGTTACGCACTTTGCTTACATCCTTTAACACCTAACTTCTTAGCTTGGTGTCTTGCGAAATATCTGGAGACCACACAATGTGAGTACAGAAACTAAGAAGGTGGGGAGTAAGGAGGCTATCAGTTTCTAGGAGCAAGTCCCACAAAAATTGGCATTCATTTTCCCGCTCAAATATGATGCATCTGGAGATCTTCACAAGTGACCTGGATAACAGAGCAGTGCAAGATTCCAGAAGCCAAGCGTATATATGAACGCCGCTCGTTGAAGCTGAGAGCCTCCTAACACATTAATAAAGAGAGCACTCTCTGCTCTCTTGGTCCGAGGGAGAGGAAAGTACGAGGGATTTCCCTGGAATTAATGTTCGCAGCTGAACAATTGACAAAAAAAAAAAAAAAGTGATTCCTTGCTCGGGATGAGGAGGAAATTAGCTGTGACCTCATCAGTATAGGCTGCCAGTAATGTGTGTGGATGACTCACAGCCTGTTCCAGTGTGCACAACTATGCTCCATTCTGTAAACTGAAAACATACTATGGCTGCACCTGGGCTAATGGTGCTGTCAGGGAATTTGGTCCCTCAACTCATAGTAACTAGAAATTCATACATTTACATATCCATGCGTTTCATGGACTAGTGCAATATAATTGATCAAACTATATCTACTTCATGTGACTGGGTTAATAGGCAAGTCGCGTGTATTTGAAACCCCACTGAGGTGTTAAAGGGAAACTCTAAAGGTTTATATTTTTTAAACTGTCCATCACACCACACTCGCTGGAGCACTGCGCTGTAGAGGGGGTGGGAGCGGCTCACTGAGAGGCCGAGTCAGGTGCCCGTCCAGGCATGTGGGCGGATCCCGACATATGGTCAGGATCTTGCCTGAGCCTTGACCGGCTCTGTAATGTCAGCCAACAGCGGGCTTCAGTCCGCTGTCTGCTAAAAACAGGTCACAGGAGTGCAGAATGAACTACACTCTTGTGATCCACTGGAGAAGTACAGCCAAAACAAGCTTTGGCTGTACTTCTCCTTTAGCACAGCAGATTGAACTGCCTGATGAGGAATGAATCATCATTTAGCTAGAGCTAATGAGTTCTTTAAAAAACTGGCTTATTTCAGCAAAGATAAAATAGTTGAACTTGTGAAAAAGAACATAGAGTTTCACCTGCTGGCTGAAAAGGTGACTGCATAGTTCATATTTTGCTGACAAAGTGCACTTCTGTTTTACCACCACCACAGCTGAGCTAAACTACCTCTCCTTCTCCCTCGATGTAAACCTAACTTGCAATGGCACCCACTGAGCCTCCGGTGATTGCAAAAAGTTGCTATATGGTGGCAACGCCTTTGCAGTAGCTCCTCATTGACTTCAGTGGGGCCCTGTCTTAAGACTGGAGACACTTTGGAGAAGGTCCCAGAGACATTCACAGAGTTACTGCACATGCATGGTCAGCACAGAGAAGCCCTGAGTGAAGGATGTAATTAAACGCCAAACAAAACCAAGCTGGAGAGCGGCACTGCCTCTTACTTCCTGTCCCAATGGTACCCATCACATTGGCAAGAATTGAAAATGAATCTCAACAGTGGGGAAACGGGAATAAAAAAAACTGAGGTCCAACCCTTACAAAGAAAACAGGTTTTTTTTTTTTACTACTATGCGCATCCTATTACCCGGTCAAGAATCACTTGCTGCTGTTCTAGCAGGCGGTTGCCGTTACTCCTTCTTTGGCCAATCAGCAGCCTAGAAATATATTCAGACCAAGCTGCCTTGCAAGTCAAGCACTTTAAACATCATCTGATTGGGGTGCCTGGATCACAAAGTTCCCATATATGTATTAAAACAGTGTACTTAGTGGTTAGCCAGAATTTTACAACATCTGTCATTCATAAAGGGTCATTGATTTCTTTAGAGAAGAAGTCACAGGAAGTGACGAAACCCATCAGAGTGGAGCTTAGTGACGTATCCAGGCATTTCCTCCTGGGTGGCATGACTACAATTGACTGGTGATGCTTTAGTCCTACCTTTAGTGCCGGTGTTCCATGAGAATTACCTACCCGTGAGAAAAACCTACCCCTCGTCACTTCCGGTTGCACGGCACTGTTTGTAACGCGTCGTTTACATTAAAACAGCTGTGCTGCAATAACAGTCATCTCCGCTCCTGTCCCTGTCACTTCCCTCATCTCGGCTAGTAAATATAAAAGCGGCGGCGGGTGTATGAAAACATAAATCACAGAGCCGCCAGCCGCTTTTATATTTACTAGCCGAGATGAGGGAAGTCACAGGGAAAGGAGCGGAGATGACTTATATTGCAGCCGACATGTTTTAATGTAAGCGCGGCGTGGGTAGGTTTTTTTCACGGATCAGTCATAATTTTCTACTAGTGCGCATGCGCACTACTCAGCTCCTCAGCTTTTACATTAGGTTGCCGGGGCTGTGAGCATGCGCACTGCTGCGCTGCTCAGCTGTTCCTGGCCGGAAGTCACGAGGGTAGGTTTTTCTCACGGGGTAGGTAATTCTCACGTTACACCGGTTCACACTATAGCGATGTAAGACATCACATTTGATTTGCACACACACACACACACACTGCTCAAAAAATTTAAAGGAATACTTTTTAATCAGAGTATAGCATCAGGTATATTAAACTCCTGGAATATTGATCTGGTCAGTTAAGTAGCAGAGGGGGTTGGTAATCAGTTTCAGCTGCTTTGGTGTAAATGAAACAGGGGCACTAGATGGGCAACAATGAAACAACCTCCAAAACAGAATTGTTTTACAGGTTTAGGCCTACTGACATCTTTTCTTACTAGTTTTGCATTTGGCTAGGGTCAGTGTTACTACTGCTAGCATGAGGCAATATCTGGACCCTATAGAGGTTCCACAGGCAGTCCAACTCAACATCAATACGTGCCATTGCCAGAAGGGTGGTCTGAGGGCCAAGCGTACTCTAGTGGGCCCTGTGCTCACTGCCCAGTACCGTGAAGCTCGACTGGCATTTGTCATTGAACACCAGAATTGGCAGGTCCGCCACTGGCACACTGTGCTTTTCACAGATGAGAGCAGGTTCACCCTGAGCACATGTGACAGACGTGAAAGGATCTGGAGAAGCCGTGGAGAACATTATGCTGCCTGTAACATCGTTCAGCATGACCGGTTTGGTGGTGGGTCAGTGATGGTCTGGGGAGGCAAATCCATGGAGGGACAGAAAGACTTCTACAGGCTAGACAATGGCACCCTGACTGCATTAGGTATTGAGATGAAATCTTTGGACCCATTGTCAGACCCTACACTGGTGCAGTGGGTCCTGGGTTCCTCCTGGTGCACGACAATGGCTGGCTTAATATGGCAAGAGTATTCAGCCAGTTCCTGGAGGATGAAAGAATTGATACGATTGAATGGCCCACACACTTGCCTGACCTAAATCTAATAAAACACCTCTGGGGCATAATGTTTTGGTCCATCTGACACCACCGGGGTGCACTTCAGTCTGTCCAGGAGCTCAGTGATGCCATGGTCCTGATCTGGGAGGAAATACCCCAGGACACCATCCGTCGTCTCATTAGGAGTATGCCCCGACGTTGTCAGGCATGCATATAAGCAGGTGGGGGCCATACAAAACTACTGACTACCATTTTGAGTTGCTGCAATTAAATTTCTGGAAATGGACTAGCCTGCTCTGCTGCATCATTTTTTCACTTTGATTTTAGGGGCCCTCTGTAGGTTGATAATTTTCATTTCCATTAAACAATGTGGCATCTTTCTAACACATTACCCAGTCCATATCTATATAGATATCCAGCATTATATTTTTCCGCATTGAGATCTGATGTGTTTTCAAAGTGTTCCTTTAATTTTTTTGAGCAGTGTATATATATATATATATATATATATATATATATATATATATATATATATATATATATATATATATATATATATATATATATATATATATATATATATATATATATAGTGGTGCACTACTGAGAATTAGTGCATTGACATTCTTCTATTTCTTTTGAGCGGTATTGATGATGGAAACCCTACTGGAGCACGGAGCTGCGGCTCGGCTCCGCCCCCTTTCCCTCCTATTTGGCTAACTGACTTTGATTGACAGCCATGGGAGCCAATGGTGCTTCTGCTGTGTCTTAGCCAATGAGGAGGGGAGACCCGGACAGCTGAGACAGTCATGGACATCGCTAGATCGAGAAAGGGCTCAGGTAAGCATTAAGGGGGGCCGAGGGGGGCTGCTGCACACAGAAGGTGTTTTATTCTAATGCATTAAGATAAAAAAACCTTCTGACTTTACAACCCCTCTAAGGTGAGCGCAGATAGTGATCGGTGGTGGTATTCACTGACGAGTGGTCACATTGGTGAATGTGGGCCTTTTTGTATTGATAGTCACAGAACCGACTTTGATATGGTTTTATATGTATAGAGAATGGTAAAATATTATCATATTTATCATGATATTGGGATATTTGAAGCGTTCATCACATTTTGAGTTATCAATGGATTAGGACTATAAAAATGTTGCACAGCACTTTAAAAGATAGATATCGATTTTATTCCTTCACTACTGATAATTTGCACTGGTATGAGCCAATGGCAATACCTACTTGATTATTAAATAACCCCAATGGAAGACTTAATTTGATGCTGGCTACAATAAATGCATTTATGTCACTTTTGTATGATCATTTCCACTGCTTGCTGAACAATATTGATACTTAGAATCAACTTGAACCACCTATATCTGTTCGAGCTGGACATCATTTTAGGGTCTGAGAAGAGACAAATGGGGCCTGAATGGAGTTCAAAAATGGAAAAATTTGGGAGACCTGACTGGGGGGTTAAGTCTTTTCTTTTTCGCAAGCTTTACCACACCAGTCACCAAATCATAATTTTGTCCCTCTACATATGGCAGGTTCACATAAATCCCAGCAGACAGATAGTAGAAGAACCTAAATTAAAGCAGTATTAAACCCAAAAGCAAACATTTATTATATTGCAGCTTACCAATTCTTAGATGTGAAGGCTGTATTCATTTTCTTTTTTTTAGACTCTCTTTCTTCTAGTCTTATCTAGTGATCTGACCAGTAAGGCTACAATTACTCCCACAATTTGGGGCCAGTGCGAACTGTAGCGGTAGGAATCTTTTGATTGCCGCTGCGGCTCTCAGTGGCTAGGTGCGACCACGGGCCCCGCTCACTATAACGTGTACATAGGTACATCCCACAGAAATCTGCAGGTAATCGCTGGCTGTGCGAACAGCCATAAATAGTTGCAGTTGCCAGCGACCTGTCATTATACTGAACGGGGCCGGCGGCAGCAACTAACAACAGAATCGCAGCAGGAATCTCTGATTTCTTTCATTACAATTCACACCAGCCCAAATTGGCAGTGTGACTGTAGCCTAAAGCGGAACAATACTCACTTACGATATAGCAATGTGGTGTCTACAAGCTCCCTGTCCAGCCGCTGACACTTTCGGGTGACCAGCTTCAAGGAGGGGGGGGGGGGGGTCGATCGCCAGCTGCTGTCATTGGAGCATACGCTGGAGCTCAGTCGGATTTGGCATTGCCAAATTTGTATAGTGAGCTGCGTGTGCGCGGCTAACTGTACAGCGGCGGACAGGTAGGCATGTAACTTTAAAGAGGTGAGCGGGCGGAACCGAGAGGCTTTGTTCTATGGTAAGTATTTCATTTGCATACTAGCTCATTATGCGTTTGTCTTTCAGGTGTTCGTTTTTTTTTTGGTTTTTTTTTTTTTTTAATTCTGAGGTTTACAACCTCTTTAATAAAGCATGTCTCTTCTGCATTCAAATTTTTGCCTGTCTGCCCATTTTAAAAATCAGGACTAAAGTTCCACTTTAGGTCAGTTTGTCAAAAGCACAAGCTCTCCAGCAGAATGTATTAGTTTACATGGATGAGACAACCCATTTAATACCAGCAGTTTATAGGTATTTATTATGCTCAGCTTTTAAAGAGGAAGTAAAGCAATGTTTTTTTTTCTATGACCTGCACAGTAAAGGCATATTTTCACATACTAGCACATTATGTGAAACTTACCTGCAAACTTAAGGCTGCATTCATCTTCACCAGTCTTCCATCCGGGTCCGCGGACTCCAGCTGTGTGACTGGCCGGAGCCGCGTGAAATCTAACCCGCGAATGCACGTGGGAGCCACCAGTCACAGCATAGGGCTCTGAAGAAGCAGTCTGGGTGGCCGTACCTTCAGAGCGCATGCGCCGATGATGTCATTGCCTACATATACAGTAAATATCTCCTAAACGGCGCACGTTTAGGAGATATTTAAAGTACCTATAGTTAAACCTTATTATAGGCTTACCTATAGGTACAAATAATAAATGGAAGTTTACTTCTTTTAATCATCCATATAAAACCTTGATCCCAAAAAAGTAGAAAAAAATGGTTTGCTGTAACTGATTACAAATTGTGAGCTGGAGTTTGGCTTCAATTAGTTAGTGTAATTAAATCTGCTAGTATATCCAACAGATCACCAGGTAAAAATAAACACAAAAAAAAGCTAAAAGAGAAAAAAGTTGATGCAGCCACCACAGTTAATGCATGGTAAGCTGCAACAGAATACATATTTGGTTTTAGGTTTAATACCACTTTAACATCAGCCAGTAACGTTCTGAAAGCATTGTCTATTATGGAAACTCACATTCCCTCCGATGGCTGTGGAACAGGATTTACTGTCTCAAGAACTATGCATCAATGTGTTCTGTTCTTTTAAGTAATTATTTTATGTATTTCATCAATAATTATTTTATGCATTTCATCAATAATTATTTTATGCATTTCATCAATCATCCCAGCAAATTTTTACAAAGATTTCCAAGCCCAAAACATTAAAGCGTAGCTTCACTTTTGCTGAGGGAAAAAAAACACTCCCCTCTGGGTGATCTCTGTACATTGCAAGGATTATAACAACCTTTGTTGCAGATTCCTACCTTTTGTTATACTGAAGAAATCATTGTTTGTTCCCCTGTGTATGTATGTATGTAAATATGTGTTGCGCTTATTCCCCTGTGCCTCTGTGCTGAGTGGGACAAATGGGAGTGGTTTCCTAATTATCAATCAGCTGTGCAGCTGCAGAGCACTAATGAGGAAAGCTGCTGGGCCTGCATCCCCTTAGACATGTTCCTATTGGGAGTATCTCATCAAAAAGGACATTCTGGTTCCAAAGGATGCCAGAAATCTGACTTGTATATTTCTGACACTTTTTGTTTAAAAGTTAAAATCAGTAGTTTTTTTGCTAGAAAATTACTTGGAAGCCCCAAACATTATATTTTTTATTTTTTTTAAGCAGAGATCCTGGAGAATAAAATGGAGATCGTTGCAATACTTTATGTCACACCGTATTTGCGCAGCAGTCTTACAAGCGCAATTATTTTGGAGAAAATGCTAGAAGCGCAATGCTTTTGGAAAAAATACACTATTTTGAATTAAAAAAAGAAAACAATAAAATTAGCCCAATTTTCCTCTAGTGTAAAAGAAAATGCTATGCCGAGTAAACTGATACCTAGCATGTCATGCTTTAAAATTGCGTACGCTCGTGGAATGGCGACAAACTTTGGTACTTAAAAATCTTCATAGATAATGTCTTAAAAATTTCTACAGGTTAACAGTTTAGAGTTACAGAGGAGGTCTAGGGCTAGAATTATTGCTCTCGCTCGAACGATCACTGTGATATCTCACATGTGTGGTTTGAACACCGTTTACATATGTGGTCGCGACTTGCGTAAGCATTCGCTTCTGCGCACGAGCTCGGAGGGACGGGACGCTTTAATTTATTTTACGTTTTATTTTTACACTGTGACTTTAAAAAATCACTTTTATTCCTATTACTAGGAATGTAAACATCCCTTGTAATAGACTTAGGCAGTACAGAGCCTCTACAATGTGAGATCTGGGGTCAAAAGACCCCAGATCTCACATTTACACTTAAAGTAGTGATGTTTGACATCACTCCGGTCCTACGAGGGCATAAAATGGGGGCCCATCCATGGCGAATTCGCCAATGGGACCACTTTCATTTCAAAGCAGACCGCCCGCTGTTTAAAAATATACTGGGTTTATGGCAGCTATCTGCTGCCATAACCCCGGTATTTAACGTCAAATTAGCGATGTAAATACATGGTGGGCGATCCGAAAGCGGTTAAAGGATAAAAAGTTTATACTTGCATAAAAAAAGTTATGGTAATGCAAAACATGTACTGAAATGCTGGAGGCTCTGAATCTGCCTGGGTGTCACTGAGATAGGGATGTGGGGGAATGAGGTTTCTAGAGGAGGCTGGGAAGCACTGTGGGAGGTTGGGGGGCACTGTAGCGGCACCGTGGGGGCCGAGGACTCTCTGGCGGCACCGTGGAGGCCGAGGACTCTCTGGGGGCACCGTGGAGGCCGAGGACTCTCTGGGGGCACCGTGGGCCACTGTGAGGGGTTAGGTTGGGAGCAGATAGGCACTGTGGGAGATTAAGGGATCTGCAGCTAGCTGGAGGTATGGGAGAGAGGAGGCCACAACCCCGTGTTTGAGAACCACATTATTGCACAGAGCATCAGAAATAAAATAGTGAAAACGATTCCACTCTAGAAGCTGCTACATGAACCAATCATTAAGCCTGTACCCTAAATACAGTGATATAGTATTAATGTTCTACCAGTTTGGACTTTGAACTAAAAATAATTGCTTGGTTTCAATCATTTTAAATTACTAAGCAAAACAGTAATTTCACTTACAGGGGCACCTTGATCTCCCTTAGGTCCAGGAGGTCCCATCAAATAAGGAAAAGCAGTTGGGTCAAGCCACAGGTAATCGTGAGTAAATGGCAGGCTTGTAATGGTCGATGTGGATGAATAAATGCCCCCGGAGGCTGGTTTTGTGTAGAGGACTGAGGATGTGGTTGGTTGGACATTGAGGTTCATGACAGTTTGAATCTTCTGGGACGGAGCACTAGTCCTTTTCTCGGCTGTTTGCTTTGGAGTGGTGGTGTTTGTACTCCTTGGGCTTCCTGTGCTCTTTTTAACCTGCTTGGAAGACGGAGAACTCTCTAGAGGCTTGATGGTTGTTTTTTGGTAGACAGCTTTCTTGGTCACTTTCTCTGGCTGCAGCTTCTTTGTGCTGTTCTGGCTGGAAAGGGCGCCATGTTTGGCGACGTGAGACTGAGGCTGTCCCAGTGCAACGGCAGAGGCTGGAGTTATCCTGAGTGCGTTGGTGGAAGTCCTGGTTGAGACACTTGATAAGAGCTGAGTTCTGTGAGGGGCTGGAGATGTCACGGAAGGCAAGGCTGGGGCTTTGGTAGTTAACTTCACAGGAGTCCTGACTTTGCTGTTGGTTGTCAAGTTTGTTTTTACTGACTGAGGGGAAGCTGTGGTAAGATTGCCTAGAGATTTTAAAATGATCTCTGTGCTTAGAGACAACCTGGCTTCTTGGGGTAGCAGTGGAATCAGAGGTGGCAGATTCGGCCGGTAGGTATCCACTTGCCTGCACTGCTTCTTAAGATATTTACAGTAATTATGAGCTGCCTTGGCGGGAGGATAAATATCAAACTGGCAAACAGTACCTTCAAACTGTATTGACTGCTGGTTAAGCTTTCCCAGCATGAAAACCCCATTAGAATCCAATGTGTCATCTTTCTTTATAGGCAAACTGGCATTTACTCTTTGCTTCCCACAAGAAGTATACAGAGTCACCTTTTGGCCTTGAATATCAATGGCCATATTGTGCCACTGGCCATCGTGGACATTGTAATCAAAATATACAGACTGCTTGTGACCCACATAAACTATAATTTTGCCCGGGATGAACTGCAACCCGAGCTCAAGTTTTTTCTTTTTGCTTCGGACCGCGAATAAGAATGCATTGTTAATACGGTGAGAGAGCAGGCTCAGCACCAAAGTGAGATCCGTTCCTAAGCTAGGCGGGATGACTGCATGAACGGGGGCTTCTACACGCGCTCTCTGCGTCAAAATGAATCCCGATTTGTCTGGTATGACCCCTTCGGGAACTCGGCGGCTGGATGGCTTGCTTCCCATGAGGCCCAGCTTCTGAAGAACGTCCACATCTGAAACCCAAAACCATAAATAGGTTAAGACCACATTCGGTGTAGGCAGGAACAAAACAAGTTACGTTAAAAGAGAAGAAAGGATTCTCGGAGGTCAGACATACAGTCACACATTCCTATGGTGCATCTTGCTGAATGACTGACAAACAGCTGCAACTGCTTTGGCCTGCCTAACAAGAACCAGTTCAAGGGTATTATTAGCCCCCGGCAACATTTCAGCCTTCTGTTACCCTATAAACCGAAGTCTAGATGCCAGTCACGTACGAGGAATTTGAAAATGTTTTATAGAATGAGGACAAGATGAAAAATTAGCATTATGTACAGTATATTGGTGAAATAACCTATCATAAAAGTGGTATGTAACTCTTCAGTCTTAATAGACATCAACACCTGGAAGTTGTAATGGGCAACAAAAAGTGGATATTTGATTGGCTGCTACAGATTAAGAGTCGGTTCACACTGATCAGACTCGAAGTTGCCCCGACTTCGGGCGACTAATGAAGTCGCCCGTGCAGCGCGACTTCGGCGCGGCTTGCAACGACTTCCCATAATGGAAGTCAACGCATGTCGCTCCGACTTTGCCAAAAAATAGTGCAGGACTTGAGTCGCTCTGATTGGAACGGTTCCATTGCACAGCATTGGAAGCTACTTGTCAGGCGGCCAAGTCGCCTGACAAGTCGGATCAGTGTGAACCGATAAAAAATAAATAAATAAAAAATACTGGATTAAAGCTGGATTATCAAAAAAAAGAATTAGCATTTTGTCCCGATGGTACCTAACGCCCTATAGGTTGTCCCAGTTCTACCCGACACACTCTCCGCTCTGTTGGCGGGATTGTGGCCAGGTAGGAAATTTATATCACATTCTATGGACATGTAAAAACCTTGCTAGCTTTTGGAACCAGGTCTTCGGCCTCATCTCGTTGGTGATACAATCACCAATCAAGCCGAACCCTGCCTTAGCTCTCCTCACTCTAGATATTGATCTGATTCCTAGCACAGCTAGGTGGGTTACATCACATATACTGTTGGTTGCTAGGGCCACCATCACTAGGAGGTGGAAAAACACGGATGCTCCAAATCTATCAGAAGTGGTGGCCTCAGTGAAACTTACATTTGAACATGAGAAATCACTGGCGTTGCGCTCTCACTCTCTTTCAATGCATAATAAACACTGGGAACCATGGATCAATTGGAATGACAAATTATCGTTAATTGTACCTGTTATATCTTCTGACTTACTATACCATATATTGCAAATGTAAACTGTTCTTTTATGTTATATCTCGACATATTGAATGCATTTCATGTAACTGCTGTTTTAAAACTAATAAAAATTTATTTGGAAAAAAAATTAGCAATTTTTTGCACTCTTTTGGAAGCTAGTTCAAGAACAGATATCTCGAAAACATAGGGCAACGACAGGCACTATTGCATTATGGAGCAGATTTTATTCCTGGTTCAGGAACAACCTTTTTTTACAACTTACTGGACTTGCAAAACAATGAGAAGAGCAGTGGCCACAGGGCCGGTACGGCAAAATGGACTTTGTGACTAACATGGCATCAATCCATCACAGAACAACTAGCTTGCTGCATGTATTTTCTAAGAGGGGTATTTTGAATGTGGTTTATGCACTCAAATCATGTATGATGAATATACAGGAGGTGCCCTTCATCTATTTGGAAATTACACTGCTGGAAACTTACCACACCGAAAAACAGATGAAAGCCGTGTCACTGAAAATATCAGCACCACAGAACTCTCCCTAAAGAGCATTAGAGCATCTTAAAGCCCTAAATGTTTCTTTTTATACAGAAGGGGTTAATGGTTTTCTGAAACTGCACAGGGTAAAGTTATGCAAAAGATTGTACACTGTGGAGTTCCCCTTTAAACATGCCCACATGTTGGCAATTATCTCATTACAAGCGATGCCTCCATACCAGGAGACAGCTCAGTGTGATGTTTCGGAGATGAAAGTGAGGATTATTGTGGATGTACTGTGCGATTTTCCGACAATCATCCCCTGCTCGTCACCAGACTTACTGAGCTACTAACACATTACAACTAATAAAACATGACACTTATGTCCGCATTCAGAACAAACCATCTTGGGTTTTGCAGCCTCATTGATGTTCAGAGGATGTGGGTTTTTAAAGAGGAAGACCAGTCACGTCCAATAACTACTTGTGTTTTCCGGACTGTACCCTAGCGCAGACATATGGGGTATTAATAGTAGTCATCCCCAGAGGGCTAGATTGACCCCACTCTCTGCTTCACATACTGGTCTACACTATAGCCGTGTCGTTCTGCCAAAGGGGGTGGACATGTAAGACTTAAACATAAAAAAATTTGCATTCCCTACAAGGCCTGGGTCTACTTAATAAAAAAAAAAAAAAAAAAAACAGTGCCTCAACATCACGTGACAGACATTACAATGATCTTCATTTTAAATCCAGATTCAGGTCAGGCAAACAGCATGTGGAAACATAGGCTTATGCATTTTGAGCCTCAGATGAGTCCCAGAACACATAACCTTCTATTGCTCTATGTTCATTCCCTGATTTTATTATGGGTATGAAAATCAGTTTACAATAGATGTTCTCTTTTAGACCAATTCTAAACTGCTGTATCAATAACCTTCAATAATAACAATGCAACTAATGCAATTAAGATACAAAAAAGATAAATTAATTAGTGATTGACCGATATCGGTTTTTCGGCCATTGCATATCGGTATCGGCCGATATTTTCGCACATTTTTTTTTATTTTTTATCACTTGACAGGTACTCTTGTGGAGGGATCTGGGGGTCTAAAAGACCCCTCCTCTGCACTTAAAAGCATTCAAAACGCCAAGTTTGGCTGTTTTGAATGCTGTCTTTTTTAATCTGGCGCCAGACAGTACCCGGAAGTGATGTCATGACATCACTTCATTGCTTCTATCTTTAATTTGTACATATGTGAGTGGATATGCAATAAAACTTGTAAATGGAATTATGCTATGTGACATCATTTTACCCTCAAATGAGCATATTTGGAATATCGGCCAGTTCCGAGGCCGATACAGACATATGGGCAAAAGTCAATATCGGCCCTCAATATATAGGCCTTGCTGATAATCGGTCGATCCCTAAAATTAATCCACTCCTGTATGTGCTCCAACTTGGAGACTCTCAAAACCATAGAGGTAGGACCGCAGTATACAGAGGAGCCTTGACGTGGGCACTGTGGCTTCCATATGTGTTTGCAAATCTGTGCAACAAAGCCCTCTGTTTTGAACTGTTAGACAGGGGGAATGTCGTTTGCAGGCTGGCTGGTGAGAGTGCTGGGTTTTGATTGTTTGTGAAGTGCGTTGCCCTTCCATTTGCACCTTACTTCAAAGGCAAATTATAAAACGGGGCGGTTGTCATCTTTTTGTATAGCTTTTCCATAATTGACACCTGATGACATCAGACACTTGCGGACGAAATGCGTCGGGACTGGGATACGCACTTGCGGTGTGTGGAGCACAGGTGGAACGCAGAACGGCGTCCTCTGCTTGGAAACAGGTCCAACTCAGCAATTTTAAATTGTAAGTTACTATTGAGTTTTAATAAAGCGTTTTATAATATACTACACTATAGGAGGCATTCTTATCTCCCCTGTATGCCCTATCCGGATATCTCTAATATACTATCGGTGGTATCTCTCTAATATACAAATCGGTAGTTCTCACATATGGCATTTAAAGTGGAAACCCTATCTATTGGGACAGCGCACTCATCTTTGATCTAGAGTGTTGATCCACAGCGGTTTTGACTACCTGTACAGGGAGTCAATTTCATCTGGTAAGTTGAATGTGCATGTGGATGTCAGAGGAGGAGACGATTATTCCACGAACACGAGTGGCTGGTTGATTGTTATTCACTAAAGAGATTATTCAATCAACTTGTATGGGACTTTGAGCACTTTATCACATTGCACGTTTAATTTTTGATAATACTTTTTCATATGAGCGCGGTCTACTCTTTTCCTTTATACCATTTATAGGCTATTTGCTTTTAGACAAGTCGCTCTTATTATTTGCATAATTATTTAATAATCCATAATTAATTAGATTTGTTATTCCTGTGCGCAATTGCATAAGTGTTACTAGCACTATTTTTTTCATATTTCCATAATTGTTGCCCATTTTGTGAGCCTTTCCATTGTTGTCAGCAGAGAAAGAACCTGCGCTGATGGAGGCTGCCACTGGTGACCTTCTGTAATGTCTCACTGTTGTGCTGAACCTCACTGGTCAGTAATGCAGAAACAAATCCACGGATCAGAAAATTTGACCTCATTCAGACTTAGAACAAACTTCAATTTTCAAATCTGTAACTCAAAAGCCCTGGAGACAGAGGGTCAGCATGACAGCCAGAGAACTTACACCTTCAAATCGAGATTAGCAATGGCAGCCACTGTAGTTCTCTCATGACATATTCACTATACAGGCAGTCCCTGGGTTACAAACAAGATAAGGACTGTAGGTTTGTTTGTAAATCGAATTTGTTTGTAAGTCGGAACAGGTACATTTTTTAAGTGTAGCCCCAGCTAAAATAATAATTTTTACGTTTTTTGGATCACATAGGGAAGGGTTAACACCCCTGTACCATTTGTTTTGCAGTCTCTACCCCTGTTCAGAAGATTTCCACTCACTTTCTGCCCCTATGACAATTCGATTTTGAAAATGTTGGGTTGTTGTGGAAAGAAGGATTAATGATAAAGCTTCAGTGGGGACACCCTTTTCCCATGAGAACTCTTACAGGGGTGAATTTCTCTTCCTAAGGTTAGATTTCTCTTCACTTCCTGTTGTCTCTCTCTGTTTGTAAGTAGGAATCGTTTGTAAGTCGGATGTTTGTAGCCCGGGGACTGCCTGGCCCTGTACAAGCCAGGCTTGTATTATTAGCCATAATAAAGCGTAATTATAAACTAATGACTAATACAGATCTGATACTTTCAAACTATTTTCCATTATAAAGCATTGCTTGACACATCATTGGAAAAATAATTTGGCTGAACTCAACTGAACTGATCATCTTTATTTATTTAATTTAAATTGTTTGTGTGTCAAAATGATCATTTTGTGCAAACTATTTGTAAAAATAATGATGCTGGTTCACACATGTCCGGCTGCAGTTTGCAGTCTGGTGTCCTGACTCCTGAGCATTTTTTGTTCACCAGGCCCAAAAACACACAGGACCCTTTTCAATAGGGATATGTGCGAACCCGCTCATGTTCACGTTATGCGAATTGGATGTGGTTTAAAAGGCATATATGTAAAGTGAACCCAACCTGGGCCTTCTATTAAAACGATCAGATAACTATTGTATCGTTATATGTGTGGAAAGGAATAGATTGTGTAGATGTGTTAAATGAAATCTGAATGCTATAGTAAATAACCCCAACTTTTGTGATTGCATGAAAAAAATTAACTAAACATACCTTTTCAACTGAACCCTCCGCTTTGTATAAACGTGCAGTAAAAAAAATGTGATAAGTGTTTGCATGTTTTTTTTTTTCTAAAATCCAGTTAACTACTTGCCATCCGCGCTACAGCCTATATACGGCTGCAGCGCGGACTCGAATTTTCGGGAGGCCGTTTTTAAACGGCCTCCCAGTGACACGCCCCCCGCGCGCTCCCGCGAGCGCGCAGCGGGGAGAATCTGTGTCGGCCGTGTCCCTTGGACACGGCCGATCACAGATCGTGGTGAATGGCCAATCACAGCGGCCATTCACCACGTGATCGGATCATCCAATGAGAGATGATCTCATATGTAAACATATGAGATCATCTCTCATCGCCGGCGCTCCTTCCTCACACGGAGCCTGCAGTGTGAGGAAGGAGGGAGAGCTGCACAGCGCCAGGGACAAAGAGACATGTAATCAGGGCACTGATCACCAGTGCCCTGATTACTACAAGGTAAAAACATACACACAGTGCCCCCCCATCAGTGCCCACAGTGCCCGCCATCAGTGTCCCCATCAATGCCCACAATCAGTACCCATAGTGCTGCCAGTCAGTGCCCATCAGTGCCTGCTCATCTAGGCACTGATAAGCACTGACTGGCAGCACTATGGGCACTGAGTGTGGGCACTGATGGTGCTGCCCATCAGTGCTGCCCATCAGTGCCACCCGTCAGTGTCCATCAGTGCCATCCGCCAGTGCCCATCAGTGCCGCCTCTCAGTGCCCAGCAGTGCCGCCCGCCAGTGCCGCCTCTCAGTGCCCAGCAGTGCCACCTCAGTGCCCAGCAGTGCCACCTCTCAGTGCCCAGCAGTGCCACCTGTCAGTGCTCATCAGTGCCGCCTATCAGTGCCGCCTATCAGTGCCCCCTATCAGTGCCACCTATCAGTGCCGCCTATCAGTGCTCATCATTGCGGCATATTAGTACCTCCTCATCAGTGCCCATAAGTGCCACCTCATCAGTGCCGCCTCATCAGTGCAGCCTATCAGTGCCCATCAGTGCCGCCTCATCAGCGCCCTTCAGTGAAGGAGAAAAATTTATTTTCAAAATTTACTCACAGAAAATAAGAAACTTTTTTTTTTTTTTTCAAAATTTTCTGTCTTTATTCTTTTTTTTTTGTAAAAAATAAAAAACCCAGAGATGATTAAATACCACCAAAAGAAAGCTCTATTTGTGTGAAAAAAATGATAAAAATTTCAAATGGGTGCAGTGTAGCATGACCGCGCAATTGTCAGTCAAAGTGTGACAGCACTGAAAGCTGAAAATTGGCCTGGATGGGAAGGGTGTTTAAGTGCACAGTAGGCAAGTGGTTAATATAACTGGTTACATATTGCATGCAACATGCACCGAGGAGTGTACATAGGTCAATAGTAAAGATGACAATGTCCTTCTGAATTCCTGACTTAGAATGCCTTGTGCATTAATGGGCACACACTGCACACAATGTTCAAACATATCCTCAAGCAGCATCTGGTTCCTTTATAACCTAAAATGAACTTGCTCAACCTGGTTTTCATCCTAAAATCATGGATGTTTATAAACTTATGCCTCGTTTCCACTGAGCGGTATGGTTCAGTTCGGTTCGGTACGGTACACAATTTTTACCGTTTCCATTGTCAAAAGTTGTGAATGGTAACCTAATTCCGAACTGTACCGTACCACTTTTTTGGGACTCTTTTGTTGGGGTACAAAGTACATTAGTACTGTACCAACAGGGAGGAGTTACACTGTTGAGGTACTGTTGAGCTGAGGTACTGTTGAGCTGAGGTACTGTTGGTGGTGAAAACGCAAGCCTGATCAAGGTGTACCGTTCCGATCCGTACTGAACTGAACTGTACCGCTCAGTGGAAAGTCGGCATTAGTGCTCCGAGGCACAGTGGGTGAAATGCTTCTCTCTCATAGATGCAGGTGTCAATACGAAATGACACTGTTCTGAGCAATAAAGACATTAATTTTGGTGCATTCAGCTCTGACCTAAGTGACATTTTTTTCAACAAGGATAATGGCTGAACTTCCAGAGGAGTCTTCATCTAATTCTGGGTAACATAGGGCACAGAGGTAAAGCCTCTTACATGAGTGAGCAGTGTGGTCCAGAGGTGTTGTCTTTACCATGTTCACCAATGCTTGGTGTGCAGTCAATTCCTAATGAATTTGTCCACCCTTGTTCATCCTGGTTTTCAGCACAAATTCATGGGTGTTTATGAACTTAGTGCTCCTAGGCAATTGGAAAAGGACTTCTGCACCAAATGCTCACAGACTAAATGTCCACCCAGAAAGTTCAGCCAATTTCTTTGTTGAACATGATGTCTGTTGAGTCAGTGCTGAATGCACCAAAATTACATTTCCTCAATGCTGAGAACAGTGTCTGTGAGTACTGAACCTGCATCTACTATACTGAGTGATGGCGAACCTTGGCACCCCAGATGTTTTGAAACTACATTTACCTGGGTGGGTTATGTGGGTGAAATGCTGTGATGGCAAACTTTTGCAACCCAGATTTTTTTGGAACTACATTTCCCATGATGCTCAACTACACTGCAGAGTGCATGAGCATCCTGGGAAATGTAGTTTCCAAACATCTGGGGTGCCAAGGTTCGCCATCACTGCGTCTAGTAGATGCAGGTTCAGTACTCACAGACACTGTTCTCAGCATTGAGAAAATGTAATTTTGGTGCATTCAGCAGTGACCCAACAGGCATCTTCTTCAACAAAAAAATTGGCTGAACTTCCAGGGTGGGCACATAGTCTGCGAGCATTAGATGCAGAAGTCCTTTTCCAATTCTGTGTATTATAATAAAGACACAGAGATATAGCCTCTTACATTGGTGAGCAGTGTTGCCCTGAGGTGCCGTCTCAACCAAATACTTGGTGTACAGACTATCCTTAATAAAATGAACCTCCCTCTATCATCATAATTGCTTGTCTTGTCTTATTCCCATGTCAGCATTCCCAACAATCACACAGACCATCAGATGGGCCTTTTTGTAGTTACATGAGAAGCATATTTATACCCTTTAATTTGGCGTCTTTGATTCTTGTTTGTGGCAATTAGTGGCTGCCATTTTTTTTTCTATGCTAGAATTCCGGCATTCAGGAACATGGGAATAAAAGCCTGGCCGATTCAGCAGAAAAAAAAAAAACACAACATATAACAGACAGTTGTTTGTGTGTTGGTATGAGGGGTGGTGTGTATACTGTATTACCCCCCCTTCTTCCCAATCTGTACATTGCTTACAGTTCAACAAACAAACCATTTACCTTCAGCTGCTCCCTGAGAAATATCCAGGCAACAGGAAATATATAGAATTATCCAAACAAAGAGCGATCTCCTAAAAGGGAAAAGAAGAAAGAAGGCCTTTAGGATGATGAACAATAATTACAAATAATTGGAAAGCAATACATAGGCACATGCTGCACACATATGTCATCCATGGCTTACAACTAAGGCTCACAGTACGTTCTACCAGTCAGGAGGAGAATTATGGGTTCTTTCAGGAAGAATAAGGGTCCATGCACACTGGCTTAAAGTTTGACACATTACTTGTACCTATAGGTAAGCCTATAAGGCGGCTAACCTGTAGGAAGTGTAAATATTTTCTAAAACGGGCAACGCTTAGGAGATACAGTATTTACATTACATGGAGCCAGTGACATCACTGGCGCATGTGTTCTGAATGAACGTCCGGCCTTGCCGCTCCTTCTGAGCCCTGTGCCATAACCGGCGGGTCCTGCACGGGAGTGACGTCATTGCGACTCCGGCCAGTCACAGCGCTAGAGTCCGTAAACCCGGAAGCAAGACGGGAGCCACATTATGCCTTTACCTTGCAGGGTTTAAAAAAAATAAATAAACGATTCAAAATCACTATTTCTACAGGAGTTTTGTGTAGAAGCAGCTCAATGTTACCCTATGTGTCCATGCACATTAGGACCATTACAGGCATATTTTAAGCTCAACGTGTAAAAGCAGGCAAAAAAAAAAAACACTTCTAGTTTGCATTTCCGATTGGAGCTTTCTGGCAGAAAGTGTAAACTCTATATAAGTGTTTTTTTTTTCTGCCAAGGGAACAGACGTTTTTTTAAGCCCAATGTGCGTGGGGCCTTATGGTGGAAGAACTTTAAAAGTTCTCTACACCCCAAACTGGAAAACTGGATTTTTGTAAGAACTTACAGTAAAATCCTTTTCTCTTGAGTCCATTGACAGACGCAGCTCTCATACTTCTTATCCATTGGGTTACGCTGCCCCCTGCAGGAGTAGTACTAGGCAGGAAAAAAAGCAATTCCCCCACGCCCACGGGGCTGTCCCTATAGGCATAACCCCACACACTCTGCTCCAGCAAAACAGTTTCGTTGCAAGCAGTGGAAGAAGACACAAAGCCATCCCCCAAATCAGAGGGGCAGGTGCTGTGCCTGTCAATGGACTCAAGAAAAAAGGATTTTAACGCAAGTTCTTACAAAAATCCAGTTTTCTATCATCCATTGACAGACGCAGCTCTCATACTTCTTATCCATTGGGATGTTCCAAAGCAGTGTAGGCACGAGGGGTGGGGAGAACGCAACCACATAGTAAACATAAACTCCAAAGGCTAAACTTAGCCAACTAGATAACAAGAAGCTCAACCAGGAACAACAGGAGCTCACCTATGAATGAAAAAAACCCCTAAAGAGAAATAAATGATTCTCTTATGAAACAGCAGCCTGCAAAACCTTGCGGCCAAAGGAAGCATCCAAAGATGCCAACAAATCTACCTTGTAGAATTTCATAAAAGTGTGCACAGACGACCAATTCGCTGCTTTACAAACTTGCAGTACGGAGGACTGATGGCAAAAAGAATAAAAAAATGGAGACCGAAGTCCCAGCAGGAAAACTAGGTCCTACTCCTTCACTAGGCAGAAACAAACTGTTTTGCTTGAGCAGGGTGTGTGGGGTTATGCCTATAGGGACAGCCCCGTAGGTGTGGTAAATTGCTTTTTTTCCTGCCTAGTACTACTCCTGAAGGGGGCAGCATAGCCCAATAGATAAGAAGTATGAGAGCTGCGTCTGTCAATGGACAATAGAGAAATATGGTCTTCCTGTAATCTACAGAAACACCGACATATATACCCATGTCAAGGCAAAGTATGGTCTTACTGTAATCTATAGGAACACCCACATGTATGTGCTGAATCATAGGCCGAGGCCTCTATGTTTATTAATCACTTTAAGACCAGAAGGATTTGCCCCCTTAATGACCAAGCCCTATTTTGCGATTCGGCACTGCGTTACTTGCGTAACAGGCAAGTGGTTAAAATATTAGAAATGGGATTTAGCAAGGTTTATTTTGCTGAGTGCTGGGAATTTTTATAATGCAATATTTCAGTAATGGTCAACCTGAGTCACTGGCTGGCTACAAGTAGTTTTAGAGAACTCCCCTACCGAGTCTCTGGCTCTGACCTCTCACCATGATGTATTGTTTTCCCTGATGAAAAAGGATGAGTTTCGCTTCGCTTTTCCTGATATATTCTCCATAAATGTTAAGCAAATGAAAAATGCAACAACACAAGACCTCATTATAATGATTATTGCAGACAGACATCCTTAGTCACTTTGCATGGGAAAATCTCAGCGCTAGAGTCTCAGGACATAGAAAAAGCCAGTTGACTGACTATATACAATAACTTCACCATTAAAGCTAAATCCAAAAGATATGCTGGTAGGTTAACTGGCTCCTGTTTAAATTGGCCCTAGTACACGAATGCGAGTTAGGGACCTTAGATTGTAAGCTCCTTGAGGGCAGGGACTGATGTAAATGTACAGTATATGTGTAAAGTGCGGTGTAAATTGACTAAACTGAAATAAAAACTCCAGGAATTCAGCGACTATGTACAATATGCTAAATTACTAGGGGTCAAATCCAAATCCGGTGCTTGCCACCAAGTGAACTTCTCTTTAACCACTTCCCGCAAACCAACGTACATGTACTGGGGTGATGCCTGCAGCTAGAGTTAGCCAGTACCGTTTTTTTTTTAGAGCTGGCAGTTGGCTTTGATACCAACCAATTCGGCTCAGCAGCCGCTCAGCCGTTATCCAGGGAACCGGGAGGGGACCTCCCCTCCCGCCACTCTGCCTGGATCTCTCGTCCCACCAGGAAACCCGAGCAACCAGCTGGCACGTCAGCCGGCTGGTCAGAGTCCCGAACAAAGCTAGCTTCCATTTCGATCCAGTCTCCGAGGAAGTAACCCGGAAGCAACGTCACTTCCAGTTTATTTGGCTGCCTATGGAGCAGGTTTTAAAAAATTGACAGTATTCAAAAACGCAGATTTTGCCATTTTGAATATTTTCAAGTACAAAAGGAGGGATTTGGGGTCTTTTAGACCCCTGATCCCTGCATAAAGAGTATCTGTCACTGCCTATTACTGTCACATGGGATGTTTACATTCCTTGTGACAGCAATAAAAGTCAGATTTTTTAATGGAACAAAAAAAGCATACATTCGCGCCTGCAAATGTAAATGGTGAGGCATCGCCGCGATCATCAGAGCGAGAGCAAAAATTCTACCAAAAGACCTCCTCTATAACTCTAAACTGATAACCTTTAAAAATTTTGAAAGCGTCACCGATAGAGATTTTGAAGTATCGTAGTTTGTCGCCATTACACGAGTGTGCGCAATTTTAAAAGGTAACATGCTAGGCATCTATTTACTCGGTGTGACATCTTTCACAATATACAAAAAAATTGGGCTAACTTTTACTGTATATATACACATATATTTTTTTTTTTAATGCAGTGAAGTGTATTTTTTCCAAAAAATTGTGTTTGAAAGACCGCTGCCCAAATACCATGTGACAAAATATTACAACGACCCTCATTTTATTCTCTGAGTCTTTGCCAAAAAAAAATATATAGAATGTTTGGGGGTTCTAAGTAATTTGCTAGCAAAAAATACTGATTTTAACTTGTAAACAACATGTGTCAGAAACAAGCTTGGTCCCCAAGTGGTTAAAGAGAGTATGCAATCATTTTTTTTTCATCTATTCATCTATTAAATCCTCTGCCTTTGTCGTTAAGGCTAATGACGTCATGCACAGCTCTCTCTCTCGCACTCTCCTGAGAGTTTGTCAGCAAGGTAGGAGTGATGAATCATAGGAAAGCTGCAGAGTTAGAGGGGGCTGGATGAGGGTGGAGCTAACAGGAGATTGCAGAGATCCATGAGTATTTATAAAGAGAGGAGAAATGTGCAGGCACGTATGTGTGTGTGCCTCTGTGTAAATCCAGAAAGTGAACAGGCAGCAGCTTCAGCTGCCCACAGTTAAAATGGCTGCAGCCAGACTTAGTGGAGGAAGATTTCTGCAGCATATTTGGCAAGTACAGAATCACAGTTATATATAAAATAATATATAAAGTGGTTGGAGGGAAGTTTCAGAATGGCAAAATTGTTTTTATTACAAATTATCTGAGCAGACTGTAGTTCCTCTTTAAATTTACAAATTGTTTTTTTTTTTTTACTGAGCGCCGGAAACATAGCTATTGCTATAATTCCAGTGCTGGACTTCCTGGTCCTAGTTACTGCAGCTGCAGCAATGTCCCATGAAGCTGCTGTGCCTACCCCATCCCCTCCCCAGTCACAGAGCGCTTTGTATTATGTGCCCTAATTTATAAAATACAAAGGCTTCTGTGAATGAACAGCAGAGGGGAGGGCCTGCACAGGTCTGCTGTATGAGAGAACAGCATCTCTCCTGCCAGAGCTCTGGTAGTATAGCGATCAGCTGTACTCTCTGCAAGACTGTCAGATATACACTAACGAGATAGGCCCTCTAGGTGGCATGGACATTGTTGGACTTAAACTCATGCCAGCAGAGTTCACAAAATGGATGAATTCCCAGGATTCAGCTTTTACAAAATATGAATTGAGTTTGGCACAAATTAACAAGTGGGTGCTAAATAGTCCTGTGTGTTCCTTACAGAAATGTTCCAGTATGCCCACAAATCTCTGCATGATTTAGATGTGGTCTGGCGATAAACTGTAGTTTGGTAATCTGGCATAATCTGTCGTTGGATACTTTGACACTGTAATCCTAGTGAGAAATCTCACATCTGAAAAAAAGCTTGTCCATTTGACTTAAAGCTTAACTCTTAAAGTGGTAGTATACTCCTCTTTTTAACTTTTACCTACAGGTAAGCCTATAATAAGGCCTATAATAAAGCTTACCTGTAGGTAAAATTAATATATCCTAAACCTACACGGTTTAGGAGATATTCACCCTGCATGCAGTCGCCGACACCGGCGAACCTTCAGAACTCTTTGCCGGAAAGTGAACTCCCATGCGCGAGAGTGACGTCATCGCGACTCCGGCCACTCACAGCGCCGGAGACCGCCAAACGCGGGAGAGACACCGAGGGAACATGATAGCCCTCTCAGCGGTGTCCGGGCGAACGTGTGGGGGCTTCGTTCTAATGTAGTTCATAATGTGCTAGTATGCGATTTATAAGATTTTTCACACTTATATGAGAAGTGAAGTGCTTGCGGCATTTTATTTGTTCTATTTAGGGAGGTTGCTCACGGAATTCTTTGTTTTATTTGGATACTACCGCTTTAACTCTGGGATAAAGAAATATTGTCTAAATACAAGAGTCCTGTGTACTCTTCCCTTGAATCTTGGTGTGCTTTGTGTATTTCTTCCCCTCTACAGAACCAAAACCGGTCACTGCTGCCCTCTCTCCTTGTGTAGGTTGACTGGTCTTGTGTTGGCCCCCTCCTGTTGCGGGCAGACGACCTTGTTGGGCCCCTCCCACAGCTCTGCTCTATGCACAGGCTATGAGCAGCACAGTGATGAATGTCAGCGATAATTTTACAAAGTGATGCCTGGGTTTATTAAGTGTATTAATCTCCTTTTTGGCCATGCTATTGGGGAGTGTATTTAAATTAATTTTCTGTGCCTGGAGTCTGGCTTTAAAGTGAGACAATGGCACCATCGCCATATTGGAAAGCTGCATTTAGTCCATGTTTTGATATATTATGCCCATATTGGCACGGGTTAAATGATAGCGACACACAATGAGTGACAGTGTCAGACTGACGGTAAGATAATAGCTTTGGAAGTAACACAAATTGATAGCTTGCCCGATTTTAAAGGAAACTTGTTCTGGTTGTCAATGCTCACTCCGCCTCTGAAAATAGTAATAGTAAAATCTGTGCTAATTCAGTTACTTGAAGTTTCTAACCTTAAACAAGTATGCAGTGTAGTAGTTCTGAATCCACTCTATTCTGATCTATACTATAGTTTTAGGTGGCTCAGTAAAGATACAAAGCCAGGGAACTTAGATTTTCAGATGGAAGTCAGCAATGGCAGCCCCTGGTATTTCTCTCATTGCAGGTTTCTTTCCAAATATATCTATCTACACCTCAACTTTTAATATAGGAGGAAATAGTAAAATCCGTCACTTTTTTGCCATTTTCCTTTTCGTGTCTTTTTGGGGAAATGTACCTTCACTTCTCCTGCAAGCACAAAAGGAAGTGAAAGTCCCTTCAAATTGCCCCTTAGAGAGTCATTACCAAAACAGGTGTCCCCACTGAAAGACTAAAGCCCCGTACACACGATCAGATTATCGAACGATCTATCGTCCATTTTTTGTTGCATGCTAGTCTCATGTCGAAATACGAAAATTCCCGTACGACAGAATTCAACTTCAGAAGTGATGTCATGTGTTGAATTGTTTTGTATGTATTCTTTAGTTTCTAAGCATGCGTAGTCTTGCTCTTACAATTTTTTTCGGACGCAAACTGTACTAATTAAACGAAAAACGGACGTTGTGTTGACGTACAATAAAAATTTTATAGCCTGCGCATCCAGTTTTTGTCGTCCGAAAATTCGTAATCGGCTGTCAAAAGCACTATACTAACAATCCAAAAATCGCCAGATCGTTCATTGGATGAAATTTTCCTTCCGATTTTCGTATCGTGTGTACGGGCCTTTACACTAACCTCCTGTTATAGTGAGAACTGTAAAAATTTGTTACCATTTTCTATAAGGCGTCTTTACAGGCCAGGAATAGAAAACGGACATTTACATAGAAGGTATTTACCATATTGGCTGAATCTTCCCTCTTGCTACTCTAGAAGTAATGGTAAATAGGAACTGTAAAGCCCCGTACACATGTACTGATCGTCGTCCGAACGATCGGCCGTCTTTTGTCCAGGGCTGTCGTGTCTGTTGAAAACTGCAAAAGACTGCACACGAATTTTGTCGGCCAACAACAGCCGACTGCAGAAGTGATGTCATGTGATGGTTAACTTTCCTTGTCTTTTTTCTTTTCGGAGCATGCCCAGTCTTGCTAATCTGCTGTCTGTCGGCCGAAATCTGTACTGACTGGCGAACAATCGGCCGTTCTGGTGACGGCCAACAAATATTTTAAAGTCTGCAAGACAGATTCTGTTCGGCCGAAAATGCGCTGTCGGCTGTCGGAAGCATCATACTAACAAGCCTACAATTGGCCGATCGGTCGGTGGCCGAATATTTGCGGCCGACAATCGGTACGTGTGTACGGGGCTTTAGTCTGACACAAATTCAGAATGACCAATGAGCATGAATTAGGGCAGTCAGATGCTCCGCAGGGTGATATGGGGTGTTGTGAAGCATGGCAGTTGGCATAAAACAAAGGGGTGTATGGAATCCTATGAAGGATCAGCCCCTCCTATACATTAAAAGTTCAGACAAATTCTAAAAAGAAGCTCAATGCTTTGTGCAGTTCTGTAATTGCAAATGGCAGACACAGATCAGCTCCTGATGCAGAATCTCCCCTTGTGATTTGTTACAAAGGTACAATACTGGGGGAGAAAGGAGACTATGGAAATACCTTCTCCTGACTGCAGCAGGCTAATTTCTTCATCTCAGCCTAGGTCAAGCCACTGGACCAGAGCGCAAGGTCAACGATTTAATCATAAACGAAACTTTTTCTTATAATGAAACAGTTTCTGTATATTGTGACAGGTCGGGAATTTGAGAACATTCTTAGGTGAAGTTCACCTTTACAAAACAATAATAAATGCACATTTCTTTTGCAGGTAATGATGCATTTATTATTCTTTTTAATGGACCTGTAAAGCATTGAACCCATGAGCAGCAGATCACGGGTGCAATGATGCGGTCCTGCAGACTGTTTGTGTATCTGTCTGGCACACCTTGGATATGGCCAGGCAGTTACACTGTGAAAGGAAGTTTGTAAAAAGCGACTGTAAAGGAAATGAAAAAATAAATAATAATTATATTATATTATATAATATATATATATATATATATATATATATATATATATATATTATATATAAACACACTGCTCTGTTCAATGGAATTGCACAGAGTGGCCCCGAAACCTCCTCTTCTCGGGTCCCCCGCTGGCACTCCTGGCTCCTTCTATCTGTCCAGTGCCCCCACACTGTGCCCTCCTATCTGTCCCAGTGCCCCCACACAGTGCGCTCCTATCTGTCCCAGTGCCCCCACACAGTGCCCTTCTATCTGTCACAGTGCCCCCACACAGTTCCCTCCTATCTATCCCAGTGTGTGCTCGCTCTCAAACCCCACTGCTGCTACCATTAACACAGACAACTTGCGCCCCCCCCACTCCCTCATCATTTAAGTTGATTGACAGGAGCGGGAGTCAATGGCTCCCTCTGCTATCCATCTGCCTAATAAGGAGGGAGACAGAAGCGAGAGCTGCTGCTCTTGTGCACATCGCTGGATCGGATCAGGCACAGATAAGAATAAGGGGGCTGGGGGGCTCCTGCAGCAGAGAAGTTTTTTTATCTCCATGCATAGGAGATAAAAAACCTTGAGGCTTTAGAACAGGGGTGGGGAACCTACGTTTTGGGGGCCGTATGTGGCCCCCGAAGTCATCTGGTCTGGCCCCCCATGCAGCTGAGTCTGTGTCTCTCAGCTGATCTGTCAGAATGGAGCCAATGCTTCCTATATAGTTCCTGCTCCGTTATTACAGTCTGAGTGAGTTACAGGCGGAGTGATATCAAATGCACTCCGCCTGTGACCAATACAGGAAACATCACCTCTTCCTCCAGCGTGGCGCTGCTACACTTCTCCTAGCCAGCAGTACCAGCCAGAGCCAGCAGTACCATCCAGAGCCAGCAGTACACACAGCAGAACCAGCAGTACACACAGCAGAACCAGCAGTACCAGCCAGAGTCAGCAGTACCTACAACAGTACCAGCCAGCAGTACCTACAGCACAGTACCAGCCAGCAGTACATGCCAGCAGTACCAGCCTGAGCCAGCAATACCCACAGCAGTATCCGCCTGAGCCAGCAGTACCAGCCAGCAGTATCCACAGCACAGTACCAGCCATCAGTACCAGCCTGAGCCAGCAGTACCTACAGCACAGTACCAGCCTGAGTCAGCAGTACCCACAGCAGTACCAGCCAGCAGTACCCCCAGCAGTATCAGCCTGAGCCAGCAGTACCATCCAGCAGTACTCGCAGGCGCAGCACAGTACAAGCCACCAGTACCAGCCTGAGCCAGCAGTACCCACCAGCAGTACCTGCCAGCAGTTCTTTTCAAAACTTACCACCACAAAAAAAGTCGACTGCACTCCAGACTGACCGACGCAAACCTGGGAAACCTGTTGAGAGTAGCAACATCATCAATACCAGCTAACCTCACACACCTAACCAAAGAGAAGCAGTTGCAGCCATCACATTAGGGGTGAGTTAATTAAATGTTTGACCAAATATAACAGGCTAATTTTTAAGGTGATAATTTTGTACAGCCCCCGAATGGTTTTATAAATACCCAAATGGCCCTTGGCAGAAAAAAGGTTCCCCACCCCTGCTTTAGAACCACTTTAATAAACTACCAAAGCGCTCAACAGTGCCTTGATTGTTCATTGAGAACTACATGCCAACAGCCGCAAGTGCTTTTTGCAGATTGTGGCAGCTAGCGAGGGGGGGGGGGGGGAGATACCCTGCTAGCTGTCGAAACAGGCAATCGGGGGGGGGGAGGGGCAGGTGCCGGTGCATCTGTAGCATGTTACACCCTGAATATGGCTGTAACATGTTACAAAAGACAAGCCTATCCTTTAAAGAGGCGCTAGGAACTTTCAAACTTGTGCTTGCAGTCAGATAAAGGAAAACTTCAAAAAAGCTTAATGGCTCTAGTGAGGCGGCGGGCACACAGCAAGACTTCTGTCAGAAATCAGCAGCAGGGATGGCCAGATCTGTGTGGCTACACTTAGAAAACTGGGACCAAACAAAAATCCAGTGACAGAATACCTGACTAATAAGCAACAAACAGATGCCTAACTAACTATATGCAATATATACAAAATGGTGAACACCGAAAAGCAGGGGATAACCGGAGGTGCAGGGAGCAGATGGGAAGGGGGAAAAAAAACTGGGATCAGGAATAAGTGGGAGCAGGTAAACGACAGCAGGGTACAGGGAAGGACAAAATCAGGATTTAAGCAAACATAATATATTAGCAGCAAAACACTGGAGCGACAGGGAGTAGAGGAGGACCTAAACACCATTTCAGCAGCCAGCATCAGGTGGAGACCGATTACTGGGGTCTGCTGGCTGCTAAAAGACACCCGCTAGTGGAAACTGGAATTCCAACCCTCTGCCTAGAGGACCACAGTGCCACCAGAAGGTAAACCAGGATTTGACACCAAACAGTACCTGAAACCACAGAAATACAGAAAGGAGACCAGACCAAAAACAGATGAAAAGCCCAAGAAATTTTTTATTAAATAGATAAATCATAGAAATTTGCCAACATGTTATGGGGTATACACCACTCTCCCTTCTTCAGGGCTACAAGAATAAACATAAAACATATTCATAAAGATAAAAGATTTTGTCCAAATATACAAGCACAGGAGTATGCGACACAAATTTATCACATAACAAAAGTGTCACATGAACTTTTACCATCTCATAGAATTAGAAATGTTTAAGGACAAAAATGGGTTATATATTCTGGTAAAACTATAAAATTCTCCATATCAGCGCATGAAGTTTACCAGCTTTTTGTGATATTTGTTATGCAGATAAGCGCTGGGTAATGTTGGTCTCTGCAGCATAGATCTAGTTTGCTTTGGCCAATAAATCTTACATTGATTTTGACATGTGAAGCCTGGATGTACAGGGGTTGTGAGGTCCTGGCACCAAAAGTCACATCAGTCCCATCGAGTTCATGAACAGTGGCACTGAGTCATTGTCAGCCACCAGAAAGGTCATGTAGACTGAACGATCCATTCTAATGACCCAGCTGCCTAGAACTACATCACCACGCTTACAAAGGGCACCCTGGAAAAATGATGACAAAATACACCCACCCTCCCCGCATCTCCAGAACACTGCCCATTGTTACCATGTCAAAATAGAACGCAGTCTTTTAATCCATTCATTTCAGGAGGAAAAAAGGGGCGGAAGGTTCTGTTTAGGATGCTTGTACAAATTCTTGATGGAAATTCTGATGGAAATGAATTTGCTACATGAAAAATCCCAGAAGATGGTTCTTTGTTAGTGGGCTCTCATTGTACCCTGAAGAAGATCCCTCACATCACACGCATACAGTACATGTTTACAGAGATTTCAAGAGAAACCGTTACAGGGAACCTATTAAAGCTGACCTGCAGCCAGAGAGCTAAATTCACAGCTAAGTTCGCTATTTTAAACAGACATAGAATTTATATTTCTATTAATGCAGTCTGGTTACCTGACTTATTGCAGTGAAGTAATACAATAAGTCACCTCCCCTCTAACAGCCTATGACTGGACAGCGAAGGAGCAGCAGTTCACCTCTTGGTTTACTCCGCTCTCTCTCCTATCAGCAGTGCCGGGACAAGGTCATCCAGCATCCAGGGCAAATATGCCAAACTGCGCCCCCTCCTTACTTTAGAGTTAGGGTCATGGCGCCCCCATCACTGCAAAAACCCTTCGCACCTAGGGCAGCCACCCCTCCTGCCCAACCCTTGTCCCGGCCATGCCTATCAGTATGTATGCTGTCAGCACATTTGCAAGCAGCTTACCTGAATGGTTCCTAGCCCTGCCCCTCCCTCCTAGTCTGAGCTCTGCAGTACAGGGGAGTATAAGAAACTGATAGCAAATCCCGTACTTATGCTAGCTTCACATAAAAATACATGTGATTATTACATAATAAAATACATAACTGGGGTTTTTATATCTTCCTCGAGGTTCAGCTTTCTTTGGTTTTGGAAGGTTATTGCAAAGGACAATGGGGTCACTCTTTGGGTCTGGATGAAAGGTTTTAACCTTCACATACAGAAAGGCCTCTTAACAGTAAGAGCTGTGAAAGTGTGGAACAGATTCCCTCAGGAATTAGTTCTAAGCAGCTCAGCTGAACGTAAAAACAAGCTGTAAAAGGTTTCTAAGGCTCCATTAACACCTGAGCATATCATTTTCAGGCGTTTTTTTCGGGCTTCTATCAGGCGTTTTTTGCAGGTGTTTGGAGGCAGGCATTGACATCTAACGAAAAAAAGCTCATGTACTTTGAGCTTCAGACATTTTGCTCCAGGCACCAAAACGCTCATATGTAAACAGGGGCCATTGAAATGAATGGGATTTTGATTGTTGGGCGTTTTGAGACTTCAGAGATGAGCGTTTTACAAGCTGAAATACGCTCAGGTGTGAACATGACCTAAATTCACAGGATATAAATGGATATTAATATTTATAGGAAATAACACCATAGATTGTTGATCCAGGGAATAGCTGATTGCCTTAGGGGATCAGGATTTTTTCTTTTGTTGACGCAAATTGGACCATGTTTTATAAGAGATTTTGCCCTTCTCTGGAACAGTTGTAGGTTTAGAGTTTTGTATATGCCAATTATCAAATGAATTATCTATTCACTTTTTAAATTGGTTGAACTTGTCTTTTTTTTCACCCTATGCAATATCAAATGGAACAGCAAGGTTTCAGCTTCCATTTACTGGGGAAAAACAGGTCATCTCATTGGCTGCTATGGGCAATGCCAAATAAGCCGTCTGCACTGTAGGCGATCTCAGAAATCAGCAGGAATGTAGTGAGTTGAGCGCAGAGGATACACAGCAGAAGATGGTGAGGCCGAGCATGTTCTCATCACTCACAGCCGCACGTTCTTGGCACTGCCCCAAGTGCCAAAATACTGAAATGCACACTTTGGCAGAACTTAACAAGAGAGTGGAAAACCTTAATCCAGCTAGGAGATGCCCGGTCAGTGACTAATGAAGGGTATTAATTGTCTGAGGTTAACAAATTGCTTTTTTCCAACAGTCTGTAAAGTTGTAGAAAAATGACTGCATCCACAAACACCAGACTGGAATACATTGTGCAATACAGCCAGCTGACCGAGGTCCAGGATTATTACTGCCCTGGTTATAAACACATTACTTGTAAGGCACAGCAGGAGGTATACAACTGCTCCCCATCAAATACTGATAGGACATCTATTATTTGGGAGGACTAAGAAGGGAACGGGAAGGGCCCATTCACACCAGAACGCGGTGCGGGAAAGGTTTGTTCCATGCGAGTTTCCTGCTCTGCACATGAACGCAGGCCCCTGCCAGACGTATGCGTGTCAATAATTCTTAATGGCACCCCAAATGCATCTTGCAAACGCAGCATATTTGCAAGCACCCAACCACATGGTACAGCATTCCCATGTAGTTTGGTGCAGTCTACTTTGAAAAGTAGTGTTTGCACTAGTGATCAACCGATAACGTTTTTTTTTCCCGCTGATACCAATATTTTGGTCATCAGATATCGGTAACGGGCGATATCTGCCGATATTTTCGGACATTACATTTTTTTTTTTTTTTTTATGTCTACAGGTACTGTGGTGGAGGGATCTGGGGGTCTATAAAAGACCCCAACCCTTCCTCTGCACTTAAAGCATTCAAAACACCAAGCTTGGCTGTTTTGAATGCTGTAAGCTTTTGAATTCTGCGCCACCAGTATCCAGAAGTGATGTCATTTCATTCAAAGAAATGGAGACTCAAGACGATGGCGGTGAAGGTAGGATGCCCGGGTCTCCCTGTGGGACAGGAGACCTGAGCGAGCCGCATCGGTTGTCATTACAAGATAGCCGACCGGTACCTGGGTGATGCCTCTAGTTAAAGGCATCACCCCGGTACATGCACTTTCCAGAAATATCGGCAATTCGGTAAATCAAAAGGCCGATTCCGATATGTCGGGGAAAGTGCATATCAGCCCTCGATATATCGGCTTCGCCGATAATCGGTCAATCCCTAGTTTGAACTACTTTTGCGTGATTGAGTACATTTGGCAGTCCATCCAAATGCTGTCCAAACCAGAATGCAAGGGATAGCCAGGATGGAGCATGTTCCAGTGTAAACTGGCCCTGAAACATAGTGAAGGTTTAATACACCCAAAACTAACACTAAAGGAGTTGTAAAGTCAGAAGGTTTTTTTTTTATCTTAATGCATTCTATGCATTATAATAAAAAAACCTTCTGTGTGCAGGCCCCCCCCCATACTTACCTGAGCCCATCTCAATCCAACGATGTTGCAGGAGTGTATCAGCTGCCCAGGACTTTCCTCCTCATTGGCTAAGACAGCAGTGTGGCGCAATTGGCACCCACTGCTGTCAAAGTCAATCAGCCAATCAGGAGAGAGAGTGGGCAGGGCCAGGTCGTGGCTGCCACGTCTGAATGGCTGCTTGCTATAGGGGCACTCAACAGGAGGGAGGGGCCAGGAGCATAAAAGAGGGACCCGAGAAGAGAAGGATCCGGGCCACTCTGTGCAAAACCAACTGCACAGAGCAAGTATAACATGTTTGTTATTTAAAAAAAAAAAAAAAAGCAAGACTTTACAATCTTCTTAATAATGGAAGAAAGTTTTGTATAGAGTGGAGAGGGAACAGAATACCCCTGTTAGGGAGGTTCACCCTCTCTATTTGCCCTGATGACTGCTATCACTGAAACCAGGGATTCCCCGACATTGGCTACTGGACAGGAAGAGAAGGGAAATCTCCCCTATGGGACACACAAAGAAAAAAACTGACAGGGGATACAACCCTCCTTTACACTATCAAAAGGGAAAGAAATTTCTTTAGTTCTACTTTAAAGGCAACTAAATATCCTGACCAACCCCTCCAGACCATGCTGCTCATAGCAGCCATAATACCAGTGCTGCTGGTGTAATAGTCTGTTCTCTGCTATACAAACCCCCAGAGAGAGTATCCATCATAGGGCTGTCAATGTCAAGTGCTCATTGGTTAGCACGCTCATGTGGATGCACTGACCAACAAATGCATGCCATTTCAAGCACTATTGTGGATACTCACATCAGAGCTGTGTATTGTGGTGAATGGACCACTACACCAGCGTTATATCAGAATACCGCTACCTATCAGATTCTGCAATCGGAAAGGAATGTTTGGACGAGAAAGCTTACTGCACATGCGCCATACGTTCCAGCATGGCTGCTATGCGTTCCAATAGGTTTCCTAATGTCACAGAACACAAAGCAGTGGCTTACATCTTCTTACAACCACGCAAATCTTGAGTTTTACATTTATTTTAGCAGTTAACTCACCTTCTAGACGGAAAAAGACCCATGACCTAATGAAATAGTCTATTTCACAATATAATCAGTTTGTCGCTGAGCAGTGCGGGGTGTACCAAGATGGCCGTCGCCACCTTCTACCTGCAGGTTTCTCGCTAGATTTACTAGAATACTACAATAATAGAAATGTAATACGGTTATTCAGTCTATAAGGTGAGTTTACTGCTAAAATAAATGTAAAATTCAAGACTGGCGTGGGTGTAAGATGTACGCCACTGCTTCGTGTTCTGTCACATTAGGAAACCTATTGGAACGCATAGCGGCCATGTTGGACGCCTTGCGCATGCGCGGTAAGCTTTCTCGACCGAACGTCACTTCCGGTTTCAGAATCTGATAGGTAGCGGTATTCTGACCAGCAGCACAGGGTATCATGGCTGCTATGTGCAGTGGGTTCTAGGATTAGCGGTGGCCAGGATTCTGGAGTTAGTTAACCCTTTAATTTCTCATAAAGAAGGTAGCTTACCCTTGAGCTCTTCAGCAGATGCAGCAATACTATAGCATACACCTGCTAATTACTGTATATCTCTTTGGGAGAAACAGAATACAAGTTTTCTTTATTTAAAGCCCAGCTGAACCTAAAAAGGCAATAATTAAAATGTAATCAGGACGCAAAGAAATAGTAAAAGATCAATCTCTTAGCTTTGTTGAAGCTGCATGACTAGCACTTCACATGAATACCTAAAGGTGAACTCCAGGTAAAACCTTATTAGGCTTGTTTAGATTGGAGAAGGGTTTTTATTGCAGTTTCTATTCCCATTGGGGAGATTTCCCTTCTCTTTCTGTCCTGGATCTAGTTACCAAGAAGAAAAAGGAAATATTGGAGATACACGTAAAATTAAAACCTGACAGAGGATCAAAATAAAATTTTCCCAATGTGGAAAACCAACCGCAGTGAAAACCTAATGACGATTCTGAGCCTGCACTACCATAGCCAAAGCTAAGCACTGCACTCCTCATAACAAATATATAAAGTATAAAAAAAACAATTTTTTTTTGTGGCATGTATAGAGCACCAACTATTTTATGAAGCATTACATACTATTCATTCACGTTAGTTCCTGTGCTTAAGTAGCTTAGATTCTAAGGTCCCCATCTCGCACACATAAGGCAAATTTTGGACAGGAGCAGATTAACCCACCAGCATGTCTTCGAAGTGTGGGAGCAAACCAGTCACCACAGGGAGAACATGCAAACTCCATGCAGATAGTGTTCTTAATGGGACTCAAATGGAGGACCCCAGTGCTGCAAGACAAAAATGGCGGCCACTAAGCCTATAATAAGCAACTGAAAAATCTCTATATAAAAAGGTATAGCCCACTAAAAACTCTCCAAGTAAAGCCTGAAAAATAAAAGTTTATACCAGGTGCTAAAAGAAACCTATTTCTTGCCTGCATCTATTAATGGGCTTTGGTTTTAAAATAAAATAAGCAAACTCAGGCAACAAGTGAAAGCGATCGATGGGTTACTAAAGGCCCATACACACGAGTGGAAATTCGGCCGGGAATTTTCGTCCGACGACCGATCTGCCGATTTTCGGCTTGTTAGTATGATGTTTCCGACAACCGACTCCGACTTTTCGGCCGAAAAAATCCTGGTGTGCAGGCTATAAAATTTTTGTCGACCATCAAAACACGTCCGATTTTCGTCTCATTAGTACAGATTTCGATGGGGAAAAATCTTATGAGCAAGACTAGGCATGCTCAGAGATGAAAGAACACAAAGAAAGCAATCCAACACATGACATCACTTCTGAAGTAGAATTCTGTCGTGCGGGAAAATTTGTGTGCAGTCTAGAGCACATTCCAACCAACAGACACCACTCTGGACAAAAGACGGACGACCGGTCGGCGGAAATTCGTTGCGTGTGTACGAGGCTTTAAGCTCTCAAGTGAACACTGTAGTGTAGTGGCATCCTCACTGTGCTGTACGTAACTTGTACAGACATCAGAGCTGGGAGAGGGACCCAGCAGGTCCACCTACTACAGGAGTGGGTGGAGACAAGAGCAGTCACCCTACACAAGGAAACAGAGCAGCAAGTCACTGGTCTTGATTGCAGGAAGTTCCTGCACAAAGTTGGATGAATTACTATACAAATCTAAAATACATAACGAACACCAAGACTAAAGAAAAATTCACATGTCAATATTTGTTTCTCCCCAAGTTCGACTTTCATCTAAATTCTCTACAATCTCCAGCACCTAGCCTTCAGTTCTCTAAAATCTCCAGCACCTAGCCTTCAGTTCTCTATAATCTCCAGCACCTAGCATTCAGTTCTCTATAATCTCCAGCACCTAGCATTCAGTTGTCTATAATCTCCAGCACCTAGCATTCAGTTCTCTATAATCTCCTGCACCTAGCCTTCACATACCACCTAACAGGTTTTTCTGAAAGGTGCTAGGAGTGCACATCTTGAAGTGTATGTAGCTTCCACTTTCTCTGTTTCCTACATCAGCAATCTGTGTGTGTGTAATTTCTCGATTATCCAGGTCATGGTAGAGCAGCATTTTATCCAGACATTGCTTTGGTACACGTCCATACAGTGCCTTTTATTGATAATTTGGTGATCCTGGAACATCACTTCTTGTGATTCCGGAGTATCCCTGCAGGCTGCTTTTAGTTCTTGTAGCAACCAGATTCAAACCTGCCATGGAAGTTTGAAGGTGAATGGTGATGTATCTAGGAGTACACACTTTCAAATGGTCTTGTTCTGTAATGTTGAAGAGGTTTTATAGCTCATCTAAACCACTTCTTCAGCCCCAATGAGTTCCAGGAAAATACCCCACATATGTTGGTTCCACAATTTTCACACTTCCCCTCCTGTCCTTAGACAATATAATCGGTCTTTCCACGGTAACTAGATGAAGGTGTAGGTCAGGCATCCTCAAACTACGGCCCTCCAGCTGTTGCGGAACTACACATCTCATGTGGCATTGGTAAACTCTGACATTCACAGACATGACTAGGAATGATGGGAATTGTAGTTCCTGAACAACTGGAGGGCCATAGTTGGAAGACCCCTGGTTTAGGTGCTACCTGTCTGGATAGGAATGCTAGGTAGTTTCCTGGCATTCATTAGAACTGAAGTGACTTGGAGAAGCTACAAAACGTCTTCAACATTACAGAAGAAGTCCAACTGAATGTAATACTATTAGATGTATCACCTTCAAACTTCAAAGGAAAGTTGGAATCTGATTGGTTGCCGTTGAGAACTACAAGCAGTCAGCAGAGATGTTCCAGCATCACCAGCAGGTATATTCCGGGATCATCAGATTATCTTAAAGAGGCACTGGTTGGACTGGTATACTAATGCCTGTATAAAAGCCTGAACTACCAAGCTGGAATCACGTGTGAACCTGTATAGATCTCAAAGGGGTTGTAAAGGTTCCGAGTTTTTTTTAAATAAACGTTCTACTTACCTGCTCGGTGCAAGGGTTTTGCACAGAGCAGCCCCTAACCTTCTCTTCTGGGGTGCTCCGTCAGCCCTCCTGGCTTCTCCCCTTCATCAGGTGCCCCCACGCAGAGATGCTTTCCATGGGGGTGTGCTCCTGAGACCCGTGCTGCATCCATTGACACAGACAGTGGTACTTGGCCCTGTCCCTCCGCTCCCGTGTCACTGGATTTGATGGACAGCAATGGCTCCTGCTGCTATCAATCTATCCAATGAGGACAGACACCGCAGCTGGAGACGCTGGGCTCAGATAAGAAAAAAGGGGGGCTTTGGGGGCAGCTGCGACAAAGAAGGTTTTCCACCTTAATTCACCTTGAGACTTTTCAATCCCTTTAAGGTTTTATATTAAGTTTTGACTGGAGTGTACCTTTAAACCATTGGTTGCCATAAAGAAATACAACCTGGGCACACAATGAGAGGAAGCCAGTCACGCGAATAGGAAGGAAGTTACAAATATTATCACCAAGAAAGGTCAGACACAAAAGCAGAGCCGCTTAATCACACTGACTGAGTCAGATTTTATATGATACATGTCTGGTTAACTGACCAAACAGATGCTCAGCTAGTAGAGCGGCACTGCACCTCTTAATGGTCCCCTGTGGGCTAGCCACATGTCATTATAAACAGCCGTCAGGCACCCTGAACTCGGCCTCAGTTAGTTAATTCTGCGGTAGTGCCCCGCTGCCAAGAACCAGTGCAAAGTGCTCCGTGATTTACATTGTATCCAAGTGTTGCTTTCACATTGAGCCGAAGCATAAACAGTTCCTTTTTAGTCCTTTTCATCTTGAAGAATGATACAGGAGGTTTTCCTAGTAAGTTCATCGAAGGAAGACAAGCCTGGGGGTCGAAACTAGAACCCAGCCACAATTTAGGTGTACAGGAAAAGCACGTGGCCACTTACACACCAGGCCGAGGCAATTACGCCTGGCGGGGCCAATTGTGTGTGGCATCCTCCTCTTCCAGGGAAGTCTATGGAAAACTCACATCAGTCTGAATTAGTGTAACTAACCAAACGTAGCACAGCCCTGGCTGCTTCCACTGGATATTGGTTCCATATTTGAAATGGAAAAACTGGAGACTGGGATGGAAAGAGCGGGTGATGTGATATTCTCGATGGGAGCGGCAGTTTGTCTAAGTAACAGAACTATTTGCCCCCCTCATCCCCTACAATTCCCAGGAGTGCTGCAGGTACCATAAGGATGTGGAGTGATGACAGCATACTAATGTAGCCTGATTTATCCAAGATGGGCTGCTTCTTCCAATACCTCACAATCTACTGTAATGAACTAGAGGAAGGCAGACAATTTCTGTGGCTGGAAAGTGGAAAAACGTACATCAAACTATATCCAAACCCAAGAACAAAAATCGAATATACTGCAGTTTAACAGTCCTGGAAACTGCAATAGCCTTCTTCTTTAAGCTAAGTACATGTTCTGCAAATACAGAAAAATCTCTGTCGATCATACCCTTGTGTCCTTGTGACTTTCTATACACTGAACTAAAATGGCTCTCTGAGGTGAACTACAGAACCCCTCCCCCATGTAACAGAGGAGGAGAGGTGTTCTGTAATCCAAATCCAAAGAAAAACAGTACAGTGAGTGTTACTCAGGGGAGGACTGGGCCAGGGGGGCAATTGCCCCCAGCACTGCTTCTGCCACAGACATGCCTAAAGGATTCCTGGTGAAGAAAAGTAAAAAGTCCCTGCCGCTGACCTACTAAGTGCAGGTTTTAGAAAAGGGAAAGAGCGTAGGCCTCCCCTCTCAGCATGGATGGTGTAAACTGTGTCTGAGCAGAGGCCGGTTCCATGCCCCACTGGAGCCCCAACCGAGCTGTCCCAGCTCCCCCCGACCGCCCCCTGTTGACCAGGTCCGGAACCCAGTTTCGGCCTGTAAGTAGAGAGTACCTGGAGCAGAGCTTCAGCCTGGAATGGGGGTCAGGAGGAAGATTGGGAAGAGGGAGGGTGGGAGGGGGGCTGAGTCGCTGCACCATAGGCCTCTGGTTTGTACTAGCCCCCTGGGTTGAAAGTTGCCAGTCAGCCCCTGGTGTTGGCAGGATCACTAGGTAAAAATAAAAAAGCCTGAACCCTTGAGAAAGCCCATTGGGTGCAACGCATGAGGTGGGCGTTGACGTAATCACACTGGAACTAGGTGGAGCTGTCGATTTGCACTATGGTTCTTACTTTACTCTTGCCTCCTATATGATTGACACCACTCTGACCTTAGGCTACGCAAGGGTTTTTTTTTTACAGTAAGGGCAATAAGATTGTGGAAAATGGTACTAAAGAGAGGAAAACGCTGCTCCAGGTGTATAGTGTGTAGGAGATAGGATATCCCATAGAGTGCTGGCCCCGGCCCGCCTCCATGGGAACATTTGCAGAAAAAAGAAATAGCCGCACATCCAGGGATTCCAATAAGTTTCAAATGCCTTTAATTCCAAAATGTTGCAAGTGATGACACCAAAGACACCAACATGAAGTCTCGTAGACGCGTTTCACACATACATCTTGTGCTTAATCATTAACAAAAATGTGGAAAATGGTGGTAAGTGCGGGTAGTATGGCTACTTTTAAAAGACTCTTGGACATACATCTCCAAGATCAAAACATTCAGGGTATGGGAAATTAATACGGGCACACACACCTACACAGGTTGAAATGGATGGACTGTTGTCTTTTTTCAACCTCAATTACTACGCGACTATGTAACTGAGAGCTGCGGAGAACCACAGATTTGCAGTGTACAGCCAGGAGGAGCGGTGCCACTTATAACACTGCAAAGCACATATAGACCTCCTTTAATTAGTGAGGTCCATTCAAGCAGGTGAGAAGACACCCATAGGTGAGGTGAAGGGCATTGTGGTGATCAGAGGCAATTACTGAAGAGTTTCTGGTTTATGGGACAGCATTTTGTTTTTCACGGACATTAAATCATTTATTGATGGACTGCATATATATTTAAAAGAAAAGATGGACTCACGTAAATTTATTATATAAAGAGGATTTTTACGCAGTTTTCAGATATTTTTTTTATGCACTATAATTTTAATGCACCTTATTGAAGGAGATCACTTCACTTTTTTGTGACTAAACAGAAAAAAAGCATGAAAAATAAAAACAAAGCCAGCGACCACATTTGAAATAACCTTAAACTTTGATTTTAAAAAATTATATTCAAAAAACCTAAACCTAAAAAAAAAAAAATAAAAAAGTAAAATAAAAAAATAAAAAGATCCTGGTTCTTTAAAGCATGTTAAACCGCATAGTGCTTCTGCGGTGTAATTTGTCCCTTTCTATGTTGTAATATGCCTGGTTGATCCTGCCTGATCCTGTGTCCCCCTTAGTGTGCTGACCACGGTAATCATGCTGATTACTGGTGATCCATGATAGCGTGGTCAGGTTACGTGCCTCCATCATCCCGCTGCTCTCCTCTCTCTCCCCCTCCCTATCAGCTGAGGAGTCTGTAATAAGTTAGTGATTTCAACTCCTGCCCGCCCCTTTGCAATTACAAGATGTACTATAGTGCGTTTTTTTTTTATTTGGCAGCTAAATACCTTTGTTCACATTGCCAATGTGTGGTCACGTTACCGCCCGGCTAATGTCCAAGGGGAAACTCAGTCCCTCCCACAGTAGTTCATAGATCAGGGAAGGAGAGGAGCTCCAGTCATTTTGTGTGTTTATTAAAAGTCAGCAGCTACAAAAAAAATAGCTAATTTCCCTCTCCTCTCCCTACAGGTGGCATTTCAATAGTGGGCATCTGGCTGTGACAGCTTGCGGCTTCACAACCAGGTGCGCACGGCGCATGCGCGAGTCGCACTGCAGCTGCTGAATGGTCTGCCAGTCTAGAAGACTGCAGGGGGGAGAGAGGACAACTCCTGCTGGGATCACCTACCCGATCCAAGCAGAAGTGAGAGCAGGTGCCTGTCAAAACCCTCCAAAAAAATGACATGCCAAATGTGGCAGGGGACGGGGAGGAACTTCCCCTTTTGGGTGGAGCTCAGCCTAAACAGAAAAGTCGAAAGCTTTACGTCATTGGCCTGTTAATAAGGGGGAAAGGAGGAAATGGGGAAGACAATATATAAACCGATGAATCCTTGGCATGAATGTATGTATATATATATATATATATATATATATATATATATATATATATATATATATATATATATATATATATATATATATATATATATATATATATATATATATATTATACATCGAATTGCAGTAGTAGTCTTTAAAGTGGTAGTATACTTAATGTTTTTACTTTTACCTACAGGTAAGCCTATAATAAGGCTTACCTGTAGGTACAATTAATATCTCCTAAACCTGCAAGGTTTAGGAGATATTCGCCCTGCATGCAGCCACTGACACTAGCAGCGCATGCGCTTTGAAGGTCCGTCGGACCTTCAGAGTTCCTTGCCGGCTACTTGCCGGAAAGTGACTCCCACGCGCATGCGCGGGAGTGACGTCATCGCGACTCCGGCCACTCACAGCGCCGGAGCCGCCGAACCTGGAAGAGATGCTGAGGGAGCATGACAGCTCCCTCAGCAGTGTCCGGGCTTCGTTTTAAGGTAAGTATTTCATAACGAGCTAGTATACGATGCATACTAGCTCATTATGCCTTTGTCTTGCAGGGTTTGATTTTTTTTGGCAGTATACAACCGCTTTAAGGTTCTGTTCATATCTAGGCACTATTTTCAGTTTTTTTCTGGCGTTTGTGCAGAGTTTTTGTGCAGTTGTTTTGCGTTGACAAGTGACCAATAAAAAGTAGTAAAACACCTGTAATCTGCCAAAAAAGAAGCTCACATACTTTTTGAGCGACGGGCGTTTTGCTTAAGGCAACAGAACGCTCAGATGTGAACAGGGGCCATTGAAATGAATGGAATTTGTCTTGTTGGGCGTTTTTAGAGCTGAGGCTTAAAAGCAGAAAATCGCCCAAAAACACCTAGATGTGAACAGAGCCTAAAGGAAACAAATACTGATTTGAAAAGCCCCATAAGACTCCATGGAACAAGAAGCAATCTAAATTTAAAAAAGTGGCTTTGTGCACTTCATATCCATGGGTGCCAAAATACATATTGCTGCTATGTGGAAACTCTTCCAGAACTGGAGATGGTTAACAAATAAATTTACTCAATCGTGCTTTCCCAAAAACTAAAAACACAAATAGATCCAACTCTACGTTATTCAAAAATGTTTGGCCGCCAGGCATAGATCAGTATTACTGTCAGAGTATGTATCACTTGCCGGGAAGTAAAATTCCCAGAATTCCCTTTCACTATGTCATTTCTTTATTACAACTATCAGTCCATTAATTATTCACCACTGTACCTGTTATGTTTACGTTTATTTATCGCTTAGATGAAATGCACACTGGCGGTTTGGCCTTTGTCTCAAAACTGGGCATTTTTGGGTATCCAAGAGGCACAAATGTAGCATCTATGCAGGAGCAAAGTAACAGGTTCCCTTTCCTGCATTTACCTCCTCCACTGCACTGTTCAGTTGCAGAAGTGAGGCAAGGAAGCCCTTTATAATGTTGGAGTCACCCCATTTAGAGCGCACAGGGAGCCAGGGACTCTCTCCTTGCCCCCCCACATGACAGCACTGTACCGATCACTAAGCACCAGTTATCCACCTAGTTGGGCTGTTGTAACAGAGCTGTGTAAATATCAGAACTGAAGGAACAGAAATGCAACTTTGCTCATGTCTAGTGACCCCCAATACCTCTGCAGGAGTCATTTTCTGGTGTTGTGGTGGTTAAAGTGGTAGTAAAGTCTGGTGTGTTTTCTACCTACAGATAAGCCTATGATAAGGCTTACCTGTAGGTAAAACAAATATCTCCTAAACATGCGCCGTTTAGGAGATATTTACATTGGATGCAGCCGGTGACGTGACCGGCGCATGCCCTCTGAAGGTCCAGCATACTGTGGGCACCCGCATGCATGCGCAGGAGTGACATCACGGGTCCGGCCACTCATACAGCTGGAGCCTGCAAATCCGAAAGGCAGATCGAGGGAAGATGGGAGCCACATGGTCTCTGGCAGTCTCTATGACTCTCAGAGGCACAGGTGTGACATGATGATGTCACGCCCGGCCTGGCAGTTGTCAATACTACCGTGATCTCGGCTGGATAGCCGAAATTGTTTTTTTTTTTTTTATTTCAGCTTTTCCAGCCTTTAGGAGAGATCTGGGGTCTTACTGACCCCAGATCTCTCCATAATGAGGACCTGTCAAGCACCATTCCTATTACAAAGGATGTTTACATTCAAAATGTGATAAAAAAAAAAATGAAAAGGGAAAGTATAAAAATAAAATAAACAAAAAAAAGTGCCACTGTCCCCGCACGCAGAAGCGAGCGCATGCGTACGTCGCGGCCACATATGTAAACTGAGTTGAATTAATACATGTGAGGTATCGCTGCGAACGTTAGAGTGAGAGCAACAATTCTTGCCCAAGACCTGCACTGTAACTCTTAACTGGTAACCTGTAAAAAATTTGAAAGCGTTGCCTATAGAGATTTTTTAAGTACCGAAGTTTGGCGTCATTCCACGAGGGTGCGCAATTTTAAAGCGCGACATGTTGGGTATCTATTTACTCGACGTTATATCATTTTTCACATTATACAAAAAAATTGGGCTAACCTTAGTTTTCTGGGTTTTTTTTTAATTTATAAAAAACAGTTTCTTTCCCCCCAAAAAACGCATTTGAAAAATTTCTGCGCAAATACCATGTGACATAAAAAGTTGCAATTACCGCCATTTTATTCCCTAGGGTCTCTGCTAAAAAAAAAAAAATATACATATTGTTTGGGGGTTCTGAGTAATTTTCTAGCAAAAAAATTATGATTTTTTTACATGTAGGAGCGGAGTGCCAGGAATGGCCCGGTATGGAAGTGGTTAATACAGCCGCTAGACCCGTCATAAGTACCTGTCTAGAGTTCGGACTATGCCCCCCTTTCTGCCCAGCGCTTTCATTCATAGAAACTGTACTATAGCTTCCATCAATGAAAAGTGCATGAATAGAGGTGATAGACCCTTCATTCATCCTCCCACTCTCCATTCATAGAACACTTTTTATTGATTTAAACTAGAGAACAGCTTCTATGAATGGAGAAAAGGGCCAAATAAGGTAGACAGTGACTCTTGGAAAAAAAAAAAAGCCCATGAAAGGTCCAGTGGCCGCATTCATTCATTTAGACCAGGGATCCTCAAACTACAGCCCTCCAGTTGTTGCAGAACTACATATCCCATGAGGCATTGTAAAACTGACATTAACAGACATGACTAGGCATGATGGGAATTGTAGTTCCTGAACAACTGGAGGGCCATAGTTTGAAGACCCCTGATTTAGACAGATGGCACCTGCACAATGAACCTCTCTCATTGACTAAGTATCGTCCCTTAACTAAACCTAGACTTTAACACTTCTAAACAATCTCTACAACAGCAAATCTTCACTTTTTTAGTTCAATTCCACTGTCAGGAATCCTTCTCACAACGGCAAATCATAAAAATAACATTAGCACATGGAGCATATTATAGTAAATTCCTTACAAAGTTTCAGACATTGAGCGAGTTTTGCTTTAATTCAAGACTGCATTGTGGGAATTCTGCAATATGATCTGAAGTCTCCAAACAGCTGATACATTGTACCTATCTTCTTCCCCCGCTGACCCATTCCAAGCAGAGAAAAATCGCACTGCCCCCTTAAGAATGCATTACTTTGCCTTACAACAGTCACATTATGTCTCAGCTCAGTCTGCTGGAGCCAAATAAACAAAAGACTTTTTCAGGCGATCTCTTCAGTATTTCCGTGACCTAAAAGTGAGGTGTAATGGGGGCAATGGAGGTGTGGGGCCAAAAATAGGATTTACAGCTGAGGGAGCAGGTGATGACAGCTGGTAGGGAATCTGGTAGCTCACCATAGAAATTCATTCCCTGCCAGCTTAACCGCTGCTGTGCCAGTGCATCCAGCAGAGAGACACATAATTCTCCAGGCTTGCATGAACGGAAGATTAATAATACCAGCAGGAGGAGGCCATCATTAGCACAGTATGGCATTAAAAAAAAAAAAAAATGTTTAGAAAGTAAAGCTCATCTGTAAAAAACAATAGGGCGATGCATAAAAGCTTGTGTGGTCTGTACTAACCAATCAGATGGTAGATATTAACCACAAAAATATGCTAAACATATGTTAGCTGAAATATGATTGGGACTCAACTCTCAACTTGTTCCTCCAAACTAGTTTTACAAATAGGACCCTTTATTTTGAAGTCACCAGATTCAGAATAAACAATACAATACTAAGACCCCGTTCACACTGGGGCGACTTGTCAGGCGACCTGGTCGCCTGACAAGTCGCAGTGGGTCGCCTGCCATAGATTAGCACAGGACCCGTTCTAATAGGAGCAACACAAGTCGCTCCGACTTAGTAAAAGGGTCCTGTACTACTTTGGGGCGACCTGGAGCGACCTGCATTAACTTCAATGATCTGAAGTCCGTGCATGTCGCTCCGAGGTCACGGTGCGCGCTGTGCAACGCGACTTCACAGGTCGCCCCGGAAAGTCGAACTGGCTCTACATAATGATAACCATGATAATCATAAATGGAAGGTAAGAATCAAGTAAAAAGCTATTTTTGGCACTATGAATCAAGCGCAGCTTTCACATGCTTTAAAGACCAATTTACAGAAGAAAATTATTAGCAGTTTTTAAATTCAACCCATTTTCTGACCCTTAATGTAACCCAGTCCTTAGCGCTGTTCACCATTACATGAACCCAAACCAGAACTTTACCCTAAATGTAAATCTCAACTTCAGAAGGCAGCTCTAATGCCTACATAGGAACTCATTTTTGCCATTGGAGCTGCAGGTTTGCTCACCCAGTTTTGTGATGTGGGCACTCCTGCCAGACAGGTCAGCCAGGTCCTTGATCATCACTGCAGCAGCATGGCTTTAAAGCAAAGGACTTGTAAGCCCCATGGTAAACTTGCCCCAGCATATAATGTAATGTATGTGGAGTGCAAACACTTCATAAGCCATACTCCACTGTCAGTGCCAGGTACCTAAGTGCAGCTTCCCAGAACTTCCTGTCGTGAAACACGCTCATTAGTGCCAGTTAATTGAGGAGACAGCACAGGTGCCAGCAGCCATTTCAGAATTAGCTTGGAGGAGGGAGGGATACTGTAGGTCTGAGTGTTTGCTTGGATCAGTGTTTCTCAACCTTTTTTCCATCAAGGAACCCTTTAAAATGATGCACAATCTTAAGGCACCCCTTTCTAAAAATGTAAACATCTAAACTAATATTTTTTACATATTGCAGCAGCATCCACATTTAGCATGTAGGCTACCCAACTTTAGAGGTGAATTATTTCTTCCACCTTTACACACTGGTACTGACTAGCATTCGCTAGAATCTTTTGTTCCTCTTCCTCTCTGCTAAAATGACCCCAGGGCTGACAGAATCACCTTCACTCTTGTGACCCCCCCAGAAGGTGGGTTCTCACCTCATGGAGAGTGACCTTGCAATTAAGCTTGGTCAAGAACCGCATAAAAAATCCCAGCAGCGAAAGGGTTAATGATTTCCTCCGATGCTCTGGCCCCCAATCTGACTTTAATGAGCTCAACAGCTCTCATGCATGGGGAGAAAAATGACATACACCCATAGTGCAAGTAACAATGATAAAAGCATACGTTTATTAAAAAATAGGTAGAACAGGTGCTGAAGTGCACCAGGCTATCCAGGCCAAATATACAAATCACGGATACAGCGACAGACAAGCTCAATGGGATACCCACTGTTAAGCCTAGGGGTATTAGCGTTCCTCCCACTGCTACACGATCTGCTCACCGACATAAACTTTGCCCCTCCCGTACACGTGATGACAGAGGGACTACGTCTATTCCTCAGGGGGGATCTCTCTTTCTGTTCACCAATATTTAAATTTGCGTGGCTTCACAAGGTAAAGAGAATAAGTTAGATGAGGGTGGAAGGAAAAGGAAATGTTTAACCCAGAGTGGAGCTTTGTTGAAACATAAGTGTTCTACATATTGGTGTCCTCTTTGACCTGGAAATGGGAATCCGGCAAATAAAGCCAATGGTTCCATAGTGGCAATATCACTCACAGTGATGCAGTATTACTTTCACAGACACAGCATGCTTAGAATCTGTGCTGCTGTTGAGGTGGAAGGTTAAGCAAAGGACTATTTCCCACAGGTGCTTTGGGTTGTAGTCCATTAGAATAAAACCCATGCATGCTGTAACTATGCTCCATTGACCTACGCTTTGATATTCCAACCAGCTGAATGAGGCTCTAAAAAGTGCAATGCATCTAAAAACACCGCACACTGAAGTATATTTTTTCAAGCCAAAATCAGTCAATAGCTCATTACAGCACAGTGTGGTAAAAAAAAAGAAAAACAGGCTAAAATACGTGAAACACACTTCACCGGTTTCGGTAAATGGAATTTGCTACAAAAAAACAGTGAAATAATAAAAAGCTGCATACAATCAGAGAAAATAAAGGTTTAGAATTTCAAAGAAATCCCATTATAAACAAGCCCCCTTATAAATAGGCAGCTGAGTGTTTATCTTACAGCGGCGCCTTCCAATGACTATCTTTTCCACCTGTCAAAAAATAATAGGTAAGAGGCAACACTTTGCGAGCAAAGGCAATTACCTCTAGAAGGCAGCCAAGCTGCAAAGTCTACATTCAGAAAATTTGGAGTTCTAAGAACATGCTTATTGGCTAAATTAAGGTTTTAAATGTGCAAGCTTTCAGAAACTATTAAGCTCCATTCACACCTATGCATTTTTGCTTTTGAGCATTTCTGTAGTGCTTTTCCTGTTTTGTTACTGCGATTTTACAGTGATTTGCATTTTTTATGGGGTTTTTTTTTGGAAAATTTGTTGTAAAGCAGATTTAAAAATGCAAAAACGCAAATCGCTGCAAGATTGCGGTAAAACCGGAATACTTGCGTTTTGGATGCGGGTCCATTGAAGTCTATAAGATGCAAAATGCTGCATTTTGCAGGAAAAAAAAAAGTCCAACCTTTTCCAAAAACGCAGAGGCACAAAAAATGCATTGATGTGAACGTGTTCCATAGGAACCCATGTTAAAAAAATGAAATACAGTTCTGAAAAAAGCATGAAAAATCGCATTAGGGTAAAAGAGCCTCAGGCCTCTTTCACACAAAGCACACTTTGTTACGATCAGCAGGGGATCCACTCACAGATCCCCAGCTGATCAGAGCAGGGTGAGCGGATAACAGGTCTGTGTTTATGTAGAGCGGACACAGAGCCTGCTCTGCTCTATGGGTGGCAGGGGGTAAACCAAATTCACTGTCCATTTACATCCTCTCCGATCCGCTTACACAGAGGACAGATACCCTTCCATTTGTTTTTACCGTACCGGATCAGAGGTAGGAGGGTGTAAATGAACACAAGTCCATTTACACCTGCCGGTCCATAGGGGTGAATAGACCGTCCCATCAGGTCTGTCGGAAAAACTGATAGGCAGACCTGATCGGAACAGTCGTGTAAAAGGGGCCTTCAGTTCCTTCTTTGGGTATTATACAAATGGATTTCAAAAGCCTATAGCTTTACTAGCTTAAAGCAAAACTCCAGTTACAAAAATTAGTCAGGTATGTTGGAAAAAAAAAAAAAGCTGCAATACTCACCTTGACTCCAGTGCTGACCCAACAACACCTCCAGAAACTCTGCTCCACCACCAGTAACTGGTCCTCCCAGGGTTGAATGACAGCTGGTCTTATTTATTCCAATTTCTGTCAAACACACCCACTGGGGCTGCATCAACACATCAGCCTCCTGGTCTCATAGTACAATAATGCAATGAGCAGCTCCGATGTCAAAACATCAGTGCTGCTCTTTGCAGTAGAAGACCACTTATCACCAGCAAAAAGGAGAAAAGGAAGAGGACCTCAGGACATAACATGACCGGCCAGAAGATAGCTTGATTTAAGGCGAGTATAAGGCCCCTTGCACACGAGGTTATCTAGATGCAGTGTTCCTTCCAGCATTTTAGTGCATCCGGGAGGGACAGGTGCAGCATTTAACCCCGCTGTCTGCAGCTTGTTAAAGTCTATGACTGGACAGGGCTGAATGCTGTACCGAGTGGTACTCATGTGCTTAGGGCCCTATGCGTTAGTCTCTGAACACACAGGGCCCTAAACCCAGGTAGGGATTTTTTTTAGGCTCCATGCACATGGGTGCATCAAGGGTTACAACATCAAATTCAGTCTTTTTTCTGCAGCCAGAGAGCCCAGGTGCTGCTTACAACCACACATAGACAGGAATGGCTGTACACGGCTGTGCACAGACACACACAAGCACTCGTGTAACCTGGGTATAGCCTACAGCCTTCTCAACCTTTTTTCAGTCAAGGTACCCTTTAAAATTATGGACAGTCTCGAGGCACCCTTTAAAATTATGGACAGTCTCGAGGCACCCATTCTAAAAATGTAAAACACTATTCTAATAGTTTTACATAATGCAGCAACATCCACACATGGAGGGCACCCAATGTTAAAGGTGATTTTTTTCTTCCAAAGCAAATACACTTCTGCACACTGGAACTCCTAGTATTCCAATGTTTCTCTTCTGCCTCAATTTCTCTCCATCACCCAATGTCACCCTAGTGCTGAGGAAGAAAGGCAGAGGAGGTTCAAACAAGGATGCTGTGGAGGCAACGGACATCCTCCGTATCAACTGATGACATAATTGGTTGTTAGGATGCCGGTGTCTAGAAGGTTGTAATGGTGCCTAATGACATTTGTGATTATTTTTTGGCATTTTGCCATGGCACCCCTGAAGAAGCCTCAAGGCACCCCAGGGTGCCTGGGCACCCTGGTTGAAAAAGGCTGGCCTACAGTCATATTCCCAGAATGCAAAAAGTCTGTTCAGGGAATTCATCAATAGGGTGTTTGCACGTTCTCCCTGTGCCTGCGTTGGTTTCCTCCGGGTACTCCGGTACACTCCCAAGACATGCTGGTAGGTTAATTGGCTCCTGTCTAAATTGGCCGTAATAATGTGTATGTATGAGAGCCGGTTCACACTGGGGCGACTTGTCAGGCGACCTGGTCGTCTGACAAGTCGCCGCGGGTCGCCTGCCATAGATTAGCACAGGACCCATTCTAATAGGAGCGACACAAGTCACTCCGACTTAGAAAAAGGGTCCTGAGCTACTTTGGGGCGACCTGCATTGACTTCAATGATATGAAGTCCGTGCCGGCCACTCCGAGGTCACGGTGCGAGCTGCGCACCGCGACTTCACAGGTCGCCCCGGCAAGTCGGGTCGCGCCTATGTGAACCGGCTCTGAATGTGAGTTAGGGATCTTGGACTGTAAGCTCCTAGAGGGCAGGGACTAATGTGAATGTACACATATGTGTAAAGGGCTATGCAAAATTGACAGCGCAATACAGGTACCAAAATTAACTAAATAAATGCTATATGTGAGTACCAGCATATACCCCCCACACAGCCATTCATTTGTATGGGTGGCAGTATACAACACCTTGAATTCCTGGGTGTAAAAAAAAAAGACAGAATTTTACACTGTATGCCCTTAAACTGGAGATCTGCAGTAAGTTGGCCAATCAAGTAGTGTAAGAATCACTTAGACTCCAAACTTTTGACATTAATCTATTACAAACATAAAAATTCTTTAGACTCCAATTAGCACAACGTAAGGAAAAAGGGATGCGGAGCAGAGTAATGTGTAGAAGATATGCCTAAAATTCACAAATATATTCACACGCCCACACACTCATTCATGAAAATATGCTACAGCAAGAACGTAGCTGGGGAATGGTGTCAAATTTTACAGGACTATGGTGAAAAGGAGGAGATGACTACGGGCAAACACACCGGCCTTTGAAGTGGGAGGCTTGCAGTTTGAATGCTGGTGTCATCTCTGTGTCACTCCTTGTGTACCAGTCACTATACCAAACACTGGCCTGCCAGCTAAGATTGGTTGTGTCTGTCAGTCCCTTCCATATTTAGCACATGGCTACTACTAGAAAGTGTGTGGACGCTGATGGGCCAGGCAAATGACAAATACCCCACTGCTTTTACCCAGAACTTTCCCTGTGTGGCTAAAAGCTATTCCATTTCAGGGCAAATATAAATCTTCATGGATACAGAGGCATGAACGGCCTGATCCCAAAAATTCCAGGGGTTCTTAGAATTCTAAAAACTTGTGTCAAAGTGGTGTTCCACAGTCGAAGATCAATACGCGGACACGCATATTACTCATTAGTGTCCACTTTTCAAATATAACCATTTTCCTACAATGTATAGTTTTTTATATATGCACACTTCAAAGAAATGGACATATGGGTTCTGTTTATTTTAAAAGTGAAACTGTACAGTATTTTAAACTTTTAGGGCAATTCACACTGCCCTGGACAAGCTGCTACACACTAAACTACCGAAGTTTAGTGGCTGCAGTGAGGAGGGGGTAGTGTGATGCATGTTTCAGGGGCATCAAAGAGTTCCTTTTTTGTACCGACTTTATATGAAGCATACAAAAGTGACACTTCATTCAGATCACTGTACAGCAGCGATGTTACTTGACACATACCACCTACCTAAACAACATTGTTGTTGACCAAGTACATGCCTCCTGCCACACTGCGAAAGTGGTCCAATAATGATTTGAGGAACACAATGACGAGTTTGAGGGGTTTACCTGCCCTCCAGTTTCTCCAGATTCCAACCCAATCAAGCATGTGTGGAATGTGCTGGAAAAACAAGTCCGATTCATGGAGGCACCACCTCACAATTTAAGGATCTGCTACTAACAGCTTGGTGCCATACATTTAGTGGTCTAGAGGCATCCATGCCTCGACAGGTCAGGGCTGTTTTGGCAGCAAAAGCGGGACCTACTCAATGTTCGGTGGATGTTCATAAATTTATAGCTGATCAGTGTATAACAAAGCCACAATCCGGGCTCCTACTCATACCACAGGACCATCTCCCCCTCCTTGATACCCTCTCTTGTGTATTTTTGCTGTTAACATTTCATACTTACCGTTTCCAGATGTCTCCAAGAGGCTCACAAGACACGCAAGATCCTCTTGTTCTCCGGATCTCCTGGTATCATGTTAGCGCTGCTTTCTGCATTAACACACTGTTGATGCAGAGAACCTCAGGGGGCAAATCCACAACACCTTACACTCACCATATGTCCTCAGTCTACAAGGTTAAATGATGCCCAGAAGAAGAAGAAAATCTTCAGGTGGAGAAGATGTGCTGTGAGGAAAAGCAATGGAAAAGAGGCATTGCAGCCAAAACCAAAGCCTTAAGGGGACATCACAACATTTTTTTTAAAAAAGTGAAGCTGGTCCTGTCAATGCAAGAAAAAGCAACAGGTTTGCTTCAATGCCCACCTCCCTAGCTCACATACTCACCTTTCACGTGCTCCCCTGTTGCTCCATTCAGCTTCTAGGAGTGAGGAAAGGAGGCCCTGTGTACGCTCTGAGTCACTCCAGTCAGAGTTTAAAAGGGGCCTAGGACTCCTAGTAATCGTCACATGGATTGTTTTACCGTACGATCATATGATTCCCCATACCCCTCCTATTCCTTCTGTATTGAACTGTTATGTAAAGCGTTGTGTAAACTGTTGGAGTTATATAAATGCTAAATAATAATACCCAGAAGTAGCAGGTTTTACACTACCAGTAGCTATGCAGAGTGACGTATGTGCTTTGGGGAAAGATTAAAAAAATAAATAAATAAATATTGTGATTGAATTACTCCCCCATAACTGAAAAAGGTACAATCAGCTTGCCCATACATTGATTGAAATTTCCCTGTTGAACCGTTCAAATTTAGTTCCATGTATAGCCATCTTACAGATATTCTTGGTGTCCTCAAATCTTTGAATATTGCGACTAATGCCTCGTTTCCACTGAGCGGTACGGTTCGGTACGGTACGCAATTTTTACCGTTTCCATTGTCAAAAGTTGTGAATGGTACCCTAATTTCGAACTGTACTGTACCACTTTTTTGGGACCCTTTTGCTTGGGTACCAAGCACATTAGTACTGTACCAACAGGGTTGAGCTACACTGTTGAGGTACTGCGGAGCTGAGGTACTGTTGGCAGTGGAAACCCAAGCCTGATCAAGGTGTACTGTTCCGAACCGTACTGAACTGTACCGAACCGAACGGTACCGCTCAGTGGAAACGAGGCATTATTTGCAATAAAGTTGCAGAGAACATTTTGGTGTGCTGCTGTCTACATATCTATGACCCTGGCAGATGATGATCCCTACCCGCACAGTGAAAGAAGTGCATAAACACTTCTCTTATTGCAGGGATAAGAAGGGGATCTTTGCTCATCTTCCTGCTGGCACACAGAGTTCATAATGCTAATGCTCATAGGGTGATAAGGGTGTGTCCAGGCACATCCAGAACACCCTGTGCACACGCCTCTGGTCACCCTGCAAAAGGAACTGGGAAAAGGAAGAATGGTTTGAAGGGACCAACTAATAATATTCTGGCTTTGCAGAGGGGGCTAGAAGAAAAAGATAGCAACACCTGTAGAACACAGTTAATAAGTGATCTACTGTCCTGAGGAAAGACCACAGGACAATTGGAGATGAAGACCCAGCATGACCTGCTTTTACCAGCTGGCAGGGCATTCTGGGACTCCTGGAAGGATGTCATGACGGATTCTAGCCTAGGCTAACACCAATCCTAACAAGGTTCTGCATGCACATTCCATGACAGCTCAGGACAGCAAGTGACAAAATAAAGAATGGTTATTCCGTGCCTACCCCAGTTAAAAAGTCAAAACACCGCAAGAAATATAAAGAGACAGGAGCTAGATTCATATCATCAAAGAAGACTCTATGCAGGTGATAGGGGCATACCTCCACTGTACTGCAAAGCCAATTACATAAAATCTATTGCTGTAATAAGGTCTCTTAAAGGGAAAGTATAGGGTACTTTAGGTACAAGCATATTTGAGGTATTAATAAAAATGTTTACCTGAAATTATTGTTTTGATGTGACTTTTACATTTTTACAAGTTTTTACTATTTTGCTATTTGTATTTTAGACACCAGACTAAGCAAGCACTCAGTTCACAATCACTCACCATACCTCCTCCTTAACCACTTGCCGACCGCCGCACGACTATCTACGTCGGCGGTCAGCCCCTCACAGGCAAACTAACGTAGGGCTACGTTGCTTGCTTGTGAGGGTCTAGGGAGCGAGCGCGCGCCCCCGGAGGCGCGCTCCCGCACCCCCCCGCGCGTGTAACCAGCGGACCCGATGTCCGCCGGCCACTCGGCGATCGGCGGGGGAGAGGGAAAATGTCAGGCAGCTTGTGTAAACAAGCTGCCTGTCATTCTCCTCGCTGCAAAGACACTGATCACATGGATCTACTATGTAGATCCGTTGATCAGTGTCCGTACAGCTGAAGCCACAGCCAATCACAGTAGACAGCACGCCCCTAGGGACACACACAGCCCCTCCCTCCCAAATAAAGTTAACCCCTTCACTACCAGTGTATTTTTACAGTAACAGTGCATATATATAGCACTGATCACTGTAGAAATGTCACTGGTTACCCCAAAAGTGTCAAAAATGTCAGTCAAGGGTCCGATCTGTCCGCCGCAATGTCGCAGTACCGCAAAAAAAAAAAAAAAAAAAAAAAAAAAAAAAAAAAAAAAAAAAAATCGCAGATCGCCGCCATTACGCGTTAAAAAAAAAACAACAAAAATGACAAAAATCTTTCCCTTTGTTAGTAAACGCGATAACTTTTGCGCAAACCAATCAAAATACGCTTTTTGCGATTTTTTTTACCAAACATAGGTAGCATAAAACAAATTGGCCGAAAATGTTAAAAAATTTTGATTTTTACATTTTTTTTTGGGGGAATTTCATATAAAAAAATGTGAAAAATATTGTTATTTTTGCAAAATTGAAGCTCTTTTTTTGTTTATAGCGCGTGATCAAAAAATCACACAGGTGATCAAATACCACCAAAAGAAAGCTCTGTTTGTGGGAAAAAAAGGACGCCAAATTCGTTTAGGTACAGCGTCGCACGACCGCGCAATTGTCCGTTAAAGTCACACAGTACCGAATCGCAAAATACCCCCTGGTCGGAATGGGGGTAAAATCTTCCGGGGCTTAAGTGGTTAACCACCTGAATCATAGTAATTTCAAAATGGTGCTTGGATAGCGGCTATTTGTCTGTGCAGCTTTTAAAACTGCAACAAGTCTCGGCAGCTGCTGCATCTCCCTACTGGCACTAGTGCAGGGATCAGTGACAGGGGAAGAAACAATCAGCTCCTGGGCTTTAGATGCTTTTAAAAAATCACACCAAAGGAGAATACTGTAAAAGCCATGTACACACATCAAGTGATGTTACAAGACTTCCTTGGAGTATACAGTAGAGACTTAACAGAGCTGTTGCAGCTCTGTCCAGCAGCAAAAGATCACTGCTATAGTGATCTATTGCTGACTGACAGCCAGCAATAGATTACGATTAGAAGTGTTCTGCTGCTGCACAGTAGCAGCATGTCTATATATCCTAAAAATAAATAAAAATATTTCCTCTTCAGATTAATCCCCATGTCGTAACAATGACATCAACTGATCTGCCTGAAATTTATGTTCAATGCACGATCGTCAAACGTTCATGAAGGTGAACACAAATCCCATTCTTCATCAACCCAATTTATTCTTATCTTTATATTACGCTAACAAATTCATTTTTTTTCTCTGAGTTCATCATAATGTAAGTGTCAAAAGAGGAAAAAGGCTCTCCTAAAGTTAAACATGTTTACTTTGTTTTACTCTTCGGATGAGTTACATAAAAGTCGCACTAATGTGATATAATTTTATTTAGCAGATTTTGCTGATTATATTACGAGGCAAATATATGGGGTTGCGCAAATTAGATAATCATTGTGTTTGGAAAAATTACAGAAAATGCAAATTTTCAATTTTTTTTGCTATTTAATACCAATAAAAATAATGAAACAAAAATGTTTCATTATCATTTTTTCATTATAATGAAAAAATGTTTCATTATAATGAAACAAAAATGTTTCAAAAAAAGAGCTACCCAACTCCTAGACTTGGATGGGGGGAAAGAGATGGAAAACACAACCATTGCTAGTACTGCACAACAGGAGGCAGAGCCTGCATACATACTGAGCAAATATGGCAGCCGCCGTGTGTATATATTTATTAGAGATCCACCGATTATTGGCAAAGCCGATATATCGAGGGCTGATCTGCACTTTCCCTGATATATCAGAATCGGCCACCAAGGTGACCGATATTGCTGATATTTCAGAAAGTGCTGTACCGGAGTGGTACCTGCAGCTAGAGGCATCACCCCGGTACCGGTGTCCATAGCAGACGGTCGGCTGTCTTGTAATGACAACCTATGCGGCTGAGAAGCCACTCGGCTGTCATTACAAGGAGCGGGAGGGGGGGGGCCTTCTGCGGCTCGTCCGGGTCTCCCGTCCCACTGGGAGACCCCAGCAACCAGCCTGCACAGCCGCCAAAGACCCGATCAAAGCCGCAGTCGGCTCCGATTGGATCTCCATGCAAAAACCCAGAAGGGATGTCATGAGTGACATCTCTTCCGTGTACTGTCTAGCACCAGACTCAAAAAAATTACAGCATTCAAAAGAGCCAAACTTGGCATTTTGAATGCTTTTAATTGCAGAGGAGGGGGTTTTAGACCCCCAGATCCCTCCACAAGAGTTCCTGCCAAATACAATTTTTTTTTACATGTACGAAAATATCGGCGCATATCGGCCGATACCTATATTCAATGGCCAAAATATCGGTATCGGCAACGAAAAAAAACGATATTGGTCGATCACTAATATATATCTATTTCTTAAAAATTATGCTAAAATACAAGCTTTTTTTCTTTTTTCAAACATTAGGAAATTATTTTTTAAGTCAAGTCAATCTGATTTGTTAGAATACCTAATAAAGCGTACATATTCCCTTTAACCCCTTGGAGCCTAAGCCTTTTTCTGACATAGGTTGCTTACAACCATAGGTCACCATAAAAGAGCGGTACAATAATGAATTTCTGCAGGCAGCAGCAAAGTATGGTGGAGGTTCCTTGCAAGCTTGGGGCTGCATTTCTGCAAATGAAGCTGGAGATTTGGTCAGGACCAATGGTGTCCTCAATGCTGAGAAATACAGGCAGATACTTATCCATCATGCCATACCATCAGGAAGACATGTGTGGTTGGCCCCAAATGTATTCTGCAGCAGGACAATGACCCCAAACATGCAGCCAATTTCATTAAGAAATATCTTCAGCGTAAAGAACAAGGAGTCCTGGCAATGATGGCTTGGCCCTCAAAGGGCCCTGATCTCATCATCCAGTCTGTCTAGGACTGCATGAAGAGACAGAAGGATTTGAAGTAGCCTACATCCACAGAAGATTTGCAGTTAGTTCTTCAAGATGTTTGGAACAACCTACCTGCCAAGTTCCTACGAAAACTGTGTGCAAGTGTACCTAGAAGAATTGACGCAGTTTTGAAAGCAATAAGTCACACCAAATATTGATTTGATTTGGATTTCCCTTCCATTCATTTACTTTCCATTTTGTTAATTGATAAAAAAAACAATTATTAACACTTCTATTTCTGAAAGCATTCTTCATTTACAGCATTTTTTCACCCCTGCCTAAAACTCAGTAGTGTACATATTCAGGGTACAGTAGTTATGAGAGAAAGAAGCCCCACAGTAGTGATCAACCGGTATCGGTTTTTTTTATTGCCAATACAGATACTTTGGTCATCGCGTATCGGTATCGGACGATATTTTCGTACATTAATTTTTTAATTTTTTTTACAGGTACTCTTGTGAAGGGATCTGGGGGTCTAAAAGACCCCAAACCCCTCCTCTGCACTTAAAAGCATTCAAAACGCCAAGTTTGGAGCCTCACCAGTGCCGGTCAATGCAGCCTCACCAGTGCCAATCAATGCAGCCTCACCAGTGCCAATCAATGCAGCCTCACCAGTGCCAATCAATGCAGCCTCACCAGTGCCCATCAATGAAGCCTCACCAGTGCCCATCAATGAAGCCTCACCAGTGCCCATCAATGCAGCCTCACCAGTGCCCATCAATGCAGCCTCACCAGTGCCAATCAATGCAGCCTCACCAGTGCCCATCAATGAAGCCTCACCAGTGCCCATCAATGAAGCCTCACCAGTGCCCATCAATGCAGCCTCACCAGTGCCCATCAATGAAGCCTCACCAGTGCCCATCAATGAAGCCTCACCAGTGCCCATCAATGAAGCCTCACCAGTGCCCATCAATGCAGCCTCACCAGTGCCCATCAATGCAGCCTCACCAGTGCCCACCAATGCAGCCTCACCAGTGCTCATCAATGCAGCCTCACCAGTGCTCATCAATGCAGCCTCACAAGTGCTCATCAATGCAGCCTCACCAGTGCTCATCAATGCAGCCTCACCAGTGCTCATCAATGCAGCCTCACCAGTGCTCATCAATGCAGCCTCACCAGTGCTCATCAAATCAATGCAGCCTAACCAGTGCCCATCAGTGCAGCCCCACCAATGCAGGGGAAGAGAAAGGACAGGAAGGAGAGCCAGCTAGATCACCACACAGAGTGGGGATTGCCCGCTGTGACAGCTTTGATTTGAATCGCCTGGTGTTCCCGCCACTCGCAGTCACACAAAGACCCGCCTCCTGGATCAGCTCCTATGATCAATGTCACACATCCCGGCGTTGGACCAGTGCTCTGTCTATCATAGGAGCCGATCCAGGAGATGGGACTTTGTGTGACTGAGAGCATCGGGAACACAGGGCAAATCAAAGCTGTCACAGCAGGCGATCCCAGCTCTGTGTGATGATCCACCTCCTCCTGCCCTCTCTCTTCCCCCTGGTTAGTTGCTGGGAGAACAGCTCCCATTTAACCCCACCTGCTGGCGGCGCTCACCTCCCCCCATGGCAGCCCCACACTTGCCCTCAATTTTTTTCTACTCGCCAAATGCGAGCAGAAATTTTGAGGGCTGTTTTAAAGTGTTATTAAACCCAAGACCCTGGATGCACAATGTCTGGTCTCCCACAGTACACAGAACATGGAAATGCAATTATTTTAGTAAATATAAACTGCTAAATACCTTTTCTCATCAGCAGTATATAGCAGTCTTGTGACTGCTATCGGTGTCCGGCCGGGCACGAGTTAAAACTTGTAGGGGGAGTTTCCATTTGCCCCAGATTGCCCTATGAGGCTGCAGGACCCCTGACCCTCTGTCTGGACAGTGATAATCACATGAACCATCCCAAAAAAAAAAAAAAAAATTCAGCAATACACATCAAACTGAGCATGTGCAGAGTGACTCCTAAGGCTCTGTTCTATCAGGAGATGGATTGGGGACAGTAAAAAGAGGAGGATCACAGAAGACTTGACACAATGCAGAGAATTAACTCTGTAGGTTCCACAGTGAATATAACAAGCATGCTTTGCTGCATATGCAGACTGATTTTACTGTTGTAGGTTTAGCCCTACAGAAGAAAATGTATTCTATTGGGCATTGAATTCTATCAGTCCTGCGCCATAAACGTTGTATTGTACTTTATATCTACAGAAAAACCATTGTTCAGATCAGGGCTTTTCTTCAGCTCCACCACCTTTGGCTCAGGCCCTCTTCTCCCTGCTCACCATTATCACTCAAACACAGAGGTCTGGCTTCCTGTGTTTTCCAAGGGCAGTATGGGGACAAAGGAGATGCCGGTGCCTGGGGTGCAGTGCAAATGCTGACACCTCCACTGGATGATCTCCCTGCAAGTGGGAGAGGTGACCCCATCTACAGTGTGAGAAGAGGTACTAGAAAAGTAGAGGGGTAAAATGGAGATGTCGATGGGGGATGCAGAACTAAGCAGCTGTGGAAGAAGGATGAACTCTGTGTGTAGCCCACCCCTGAACTCTGCACTCTGCGTGTAGCCCACCCCCTGAACTCTGCGTGTAGCCCACCCCCTGAACTCTGCGTGTAGCCCACCCCCCGAACTCTGCACTCTGAGTGTAACTCCACCGAACTCTACACTCACATACATAATGCACTCCTGGTATAAGATGCCCCCTTAAGACCACTCCCACTGAAATTTTGACCAGTTTTTTTTTTTTGGGGGGGGGGGGGGGGTCGTGGTTGAGTTCCTGCACCTTTTTTTTTTTTTTTTTTTTTTAGAAAAAAAGCCCTGGTTCAGAGACTTCTCAGGATTATGTTAGTTTAGATGCAACTAGCATACAGCTGTAAGCCCTAATCCTCTGATGTTCTTGTAACTTTTTTCTAAGGATACATGATGGGCCAAGAGCCTTTTCTGGGTGGCACAGCTTGAAGTTGTGTCTCAGTAAAGGGTTAAGCCTTCAAGTTTGGCTGCAAAAGAGTGAGGACAGGTAGGGGCAAGGGTGTGTCTGGCGCACTCCACGGGCTGGGATCCCCTCCAGTCTAGGTGTGCAATTTAAAGTGATTGCATTTTTACAGGGCATGTGCTGATTACTCCTATGTGCAGCGGGATTGTTGTTAGCTACTGTTTTCCAGTTTCGACAGCTTCTTTGCCAGGCAGGGCGGCAGGTAACGATCAATAGGGCTTGCCAATGTTTCATTCAAACCTACCCAATCACTGCCCTGTATACATTTAGAAATTAACACAGACACCACAAAAGAAGAGAAGTCTAATAACATTGCATTATCCCTGTAAAACAATGATTTTTTACGCCTCGAGTAGAATTTCTTCACTTCATCCTCAGTGGCCGCCAACAGTACATTTCCCAAACCCCTAAGAAGGATGCTTTTATTAACACCTTCATAAGCAGAGCGATTTTGGGAGGTTCATAACCTTTATATGACCCCCAAATATATTTCCCAATATGTTCCATAATCCCCAAACTGTCCTAATCATTATCATCACTAATTCTTTTAGGTACCATTCCAACGTCAAAGGATGTTAATAACTTTTACTGAATAGCTAAAAGGTTTTTACCATATTTTTTTATATAAAAACAACAAAATGACAAATCCACAAGCTACAAATAACTAGTGAGTTTTTTTTTTTCTGACAATGCTACTCGCAAGTCATCATGACAATTTTTCCACTTTTTGTTCAGAATCAAGAATACAGAGAATTCTGTGATCGGTTTAGGTTTAGGCTTTTTTTTTTCCTTTTTCCAAAATTCCTTAGATCAGGCCTATGCTTGCATCATTTTTTTTTTTTTTTTTTTAACATGCATTTAGCGACCCGAGATCAAAAGGAGACACTTTTTTCACTGCAGCGGCCAGTCTGTAGCCCAATAATGTTGTACAGCTTGCAGGAGCCTACATCAGAAGGTTTGAATTTGTGGTCTAGGCTAGGGCGTGAGGGAAGTCTGCACCATTATGGAATGGAATAGACTTAACAGTGGGGGCAGATTTAGGTGGATTATTATAACAAAGCACGGTTTTTCAACACTGGTATACTAGGTGATCACTGTCAAATGACACTGATCACTAGGAAGGGATTGTGTTCAACTTCTTGTATTAGTTCACCAAATTCTTTCCCCTGTCTACATGCACATTTTAGCAAGTAAACTTGTACTTTAAAGTGTTCTGGGCCCCCAAAAAAAATATTGGCACATACATCAAAGTGCTGACGCCACAGGTGTCTGCAAAGCAGCTTTGTTGTCCTGCAGAAAACCTGGGGACCCCAGAAACTTGGTCAGGATGTTTATGAAAGAGTAACCAGCATTGGTGATTAGCCCTGCCCTACCACTTGCATTTTACTATTTCTTGAAGACGACACCCCTTTATCACAATGATGGGCAAATTGAAAAGTGGAAGAGGTCAGAGGGGGGCATGGCTATCCATGAAAGTTGCTTACCATTCCATAAGTCAATGACTTAAGCTTCTGGGTCACTAACCTGGAACAAATGTTCAGATCACAATGGTCAATGAGAAATCAGAATTTCAGAAAAGGAGGTTAGCAATTGCAGCCTATATGACTCTCTCTGAACAGGTTTCCTCATTTCTTTCTGTGACAGGTTCTCAATAAATGCACTAAGCTGGTAACATCCATATGCGGTATTGCAGTACCGAATCTGGTCCTCCTGTTGACAACTTGTTCACAAACCACCCTAACACTAAGGGAGGTGTCTGCTGATTGCAATATGTCAGGCACACTGATCCACTGACTTTCATTGCTCCCCATAGTCCCCATTGTTAGAGCACCTGAGAACCATGGGTGGAACATCACTCGAACGTATGCAGGAACAAGATACCCCTTTATATCAGCACCTGCATGAACACAGCCTAAAGGAAACTGGCAGTGATAATATAGGTGACAACTGTTATTGGCTAACTGAATGTATTTTGCTGTATAAGCTTTTAAGAGTGCAGAGAGGTTTTCTTCATCAGAAATTGTCTGACTGCAGTATAGTGGTCAAAGCACCCCAGAAATTGGATAATCAGGAAGAAGCGGTTTACAAGCATTAAAGAATCTTCCAATCTAGCCATTTACCATCCAACTGGGGAAGATTACTATGTCTGTAGAACGTTCTTCCAAGTTGGCTCGGGTGGGAAGAACTGATAAACTTAGATGAATATTCCTCATCAGTCGTTATGGTTTTAGGACTTGCCAGGCTGTCAACTGCAACAACCCCCACCTCACTATAGGCCTGGGCATGAAAGTTAATAGAATGGGAACGTGCATGTTTGTAAAACTGTGACTATCTTTTGATAAAAAAAAAAGAAAAATAGAATAGTTGGGTTTTTTTCTAAGAAAACTATTAGTGCTCCAGTGAGCTGCAAGTCAGAACTTTGCTCCTTACAAGGAAGTATGGAGAATCTTCAGCATCTGACATTTCCAGTGCATCAGATGCCCCTCACTGGGTGCTGTGGTTCCATCTACCAGCCCCTACAGGACACAGTACAGGTGGACCCCGGGTTACAAACATTCGACTTACAAACGACCCCCACTTACAAAGGGAGGGAGACAACAGGAAGTGAGGAGAAATCTCCCCCTAGGAAGGGAAATTCACTCCTGTAAGAGTTCTCATTGGAAAAAGGTGTCTCCACTGAAGCTTTATCACTAATCATTGTTTCCACAACAGCCCAAAATATTCAAAATCCAGTTGTCATAGGGACAAAATGGGAGGTGAAATCTTCTGAACAGGGGTACAGACAGCAAAACAAATGGTACATGGGTGTCAAACCTTCTTTATGCTATCCAAAAAAACTTAAAAATTATTATTTTGGCTGGAGCTACAATTAAAAAAATGTACCTGTTCCGACCTTCAAACAAATTTGACTTAAGAACAAACCTACAGTCCCTACTTGTTTGTAACCCGGGGACTGCCTGTTGTGGCGAAGAGCCAGCTGGAGGAGCCACAATGCACGACAGGGGACCAGGCATCCAATACAGTCAGGGGAATCATAAAGCATGTCAGACATATTTTAGAAATTCTTCACTCCCCCACTCAACCAACCAATGTCAGTGCAGGCAACAGATTCATGTACCTGTCGGGAACAGGTACATGAATCTGTCATGTTGAGGGCAACACTGAGGTCAGGGTTTCTATACCACAAATATCAGTACTTAACCTGCTAGCTAGACGTCGCTGCAGAGCCAACAGCATCCAACAGCCGATGACTCATCCCGATTCAGCTGCCACCCAAAAGATTGCCTGGGCGACAGTGGAATGTAACCAAAGGGGTGGGGATTCTGGCTAACGTCAACACCAAAATACGGCCATGGTCATTTGGATAATGTCAGCCAGCATCCCTGCCTCTTAATGTACTTTCATCTATCACCCTCAGAATCTCCTAGCTGAAAGATGAATGGGGCTGGGAAAGCATTATTGGTTGCTAGGATGCCGGCAGCCACTGGCATCTTAGCAACCCACAAGCCCTGTGCAATAAGCTGTCACATTATTAACAGCTTCCCAGCACATACACTCAGCTCGGAGCACTAGCATCTCTTTGTATGCCAACTCAGAGCTAATCTTAATTCTAAAAGAATTACCGCCAGTTCACAAACGAGAAAAACTGAGGTAATTTTTTTAAAAATCTGTCCCAGCCATTGCAACAGATTATAAAAGTGGCAGTAGTAAGAACAAACTGAATCAGGTGCATGTGTCACTACTGGACCTGAAAATGATGCCAAACTAGGTTCAGGTCATGTGAAAGGGGCCATACCACTAAAAATGTATCGTTATTGCTTTACTAAATTTCACCTTTACTCATCTCAAGTGGGTATTAGATGGGAGGACTTTGTTTTAAAAAAACTGGCACCCTCACAATGGGAAATGGGGATTTTGAAGTGCCTCAAAATAGTGAACCACGTATCATAATATAAAAAAATATTTATGCAACGTTAAAACAAGATCTCCATAGAAAAAGTTATATCATCGCTGTTGACAATCTTCACATCAGACACACAGTTATTGAAATTTAGTAAAGCAATAACGATACATTTTTAGTGGTATGGCCCCTTTCACATGACCTGAACCTCGTTCATGAAAGCTTATCAGTTTCAGTACCAGTAGTGACACATGCATTAAAGTGATGAATTTGGTGAAACGCGTCGATCCATATATATTGTCCATTGATGTACAGACAGTTGTAATATTTGTCTACAATGATTATATAACTTTTTCTGTGGAGATCTTTTTTTTACCTTAGTATAAAAAAAAAAATGTGAATATTTTTTAGATGAGGATATGGAGTTCACTATTTTGAGGCACTTAAAAATCCCCATTTCCCATAGTCTCTCCAATGGGGGAGGCATAGTGACTATTTTTTTACACCTTTACAAGAATATTTCTTGTAACTAATTTTTCTACTGAGTTACAAGAAATAGTCGGCGCACTGCCCATGTACCTCAAAATGCAAAAAAGTGGTCACATAAAGTAAATAGGAAGAAACATCTACCAAGGAATAGTGAATGCTATGTGCCATGTGCCTTCTTAAGTTTTAATATAACTACTTTTGTATATTGACCTCAATACATTTTTGGGGTACATAGGAGGTGTGCTGATTATTTCTTGCAATTGAGCTACAACATGGGGTTACCACAAGCCAAAACACACCAGCATTGGGCGTATATGTAATGGTTCTGGATAAATTGGACGTTTTCTACATCTATTGAGCAGACTGCTGAAATCTGGTCGCTGTGGGCTACCAGCCTTTAGAAAATGTAGGTTTATCTCAACAATGGAGAGAATGCACAGATTTATCTAATCCCAGGCTACTATTCTTGAGATTACTATTCACCCTTAAATCTCACCCTACACTGTACAGATTGATTGGACTGTCTTCTGGACAAGGTACTGAATGGCTGGACCGTTTCACTCTGGATACATCTCTTGGCTGGAGACAGGTCCCCCTGGAGCACAGCCTAAGGCATCCTTTAAGGTTTAACTGTTCCTTCTTTAAAAGTTGCACATGTCCTCTTTCTCTGTCTGCTCTTCCAAATAACATGCATAAATTTATGAGCAAGATCATCTTGTGCTGAAAGATTCCTCTTTTTGTTTTTCCTATCATCTGAAACCATATCAAAGTTAATGTGCAATACATATAAACTGCAGAAGCCACATTTCACCTGTCATCAGTTTGGTGCAGTCATAAAAAGCAGACTGTTGCTGAATTTGCAGACTGTTCTTTGTTCTACCGAGTCATCTACAGTTTCTTTGAGGTTTGGGTTAGGAGCTACAGACAGAAGATGTATCATCCCGCATTGTTGGCATATTATTTACATTGTGCCACTTAATTAACCAACAAAACTACAGTATCCTTTGGAATTTAACAAAAAATTCTGGAAGCCTGTAAGACTCGATTCACATTAGCGCGACTTGTCAGGTGACTTGTCAGCCTGACAAGTCGCGCTCCCTCGCGGTCCATTGACTGCTACAGGACCCGTTCTAATAGGAGCGACACAAGTCGCTCCGACTTAGAAAAAGGGTCCTGAACTGCTTGGGGGCGACCTCGGAGCGACTTGCATAGTCTTCCATTATGTGAAGTCCATGCAAGTCGCTCTGAAGTCGTGGTGAATGGGAATGCACAAGTCACCCCCGAAGTAGTACAGAGTCGGGTCGCCCCAGTGTGAACCGACTAATAATAATAATAAATAATAATAAGTCACAAAATTGCCAAAACATCAGAATCCTTCTACGCTGCGAATATAGCGGTCTCCTTCACGAACCGACCACAACTAAAGTGGGGTACACACTAGTAGAAAATCTGCCGAAAATCCCCGTCCGAGGTAAAATCGTCCGATTTTCGTCTAGTGTGTACACAACTTTCAGCAGCCCATGCCGACATTTTCAACGGAAAAAAACGGAGGGACAAACACCAAAATTTTTATCGTCCGTCCCCAGACGACCAATTTTCATTTAACCGCTTGCCGACCGCCGCAAGTAGATTTACTGCGGCGGTCAGCCCCTGCCAGGAAGAGTGACGTTAATTAACGTCACTAGCCTGGGAGGGTCTGGGGAGCGAGCGCGCGCCCGCGGAGGCGCGCTCCCGCTCCCGCGCGGTCACGGACCCCCCCGCGCGTGTGACCAGCGGACCCGATGTCCGCCGGCCACTCGGCGATCGTCGGGGGAGAGGGAGAATGTCAGGCAGCTTGTGTAAACAAGCCATCCGTCATTCTCCTCGCTGTAAAGACACTGATCACGCGGATCTAGTATGTAGATCCGTTGATCAGTGTCCTTACAGCTAGAGCCACAGCCAATCACAGTAAGAATCACGCCCCTAGGGACACACACAGCCCCTCCCTCCCAAATAAAGTTAACCCCTTCACTGCCAGTGTATTTTTACAGTAACAGTGCATATGTATAGCACTGATTACTGTAGAAATGTCACTGGTAACCCCAAAAGTGTCAAAAATGTCAGTCAAGGGTCTGATCTGTCCGCTGCAATGTCGCAGTACCACAAAAAAAAACGCAGATCGCCGCCATTACGCGTTTAAAAAAAAAACAACAAAAATGACAAAAATCTTTCCCTTTGTTAGTAAACGCGATAACTTTTGCGCAAACCAATCAAAATATGCTTTTTGCGATTTTTTTTACCAAACATAGGTAGGATAAAACAAATTGGCCAAAAATGTTAAAAAATTTTGATTTTTACATTTTTTTTTTGGGGAATTTCATATAAAAAAATGTGAAAAATATTGCTATTTTTGCAAAATTGTCGCTCTTTTTTTGTTTATAGCGCGTGATCAAAAAATCGCACAGGTGATCAAATACCACCAAAAGAAAGCTCTGTTTGTGGGAAAAAAAGGACGTCAAATTCGTTTAGGTACAGCGTCGCACGACCGCGCAATTGTCCGTTAAAGTCACGCAGTGCCGAATCGCAAAATACCCCCTGGTCTTTTAGCAGGAAAATCCTCCGGGGCTTAAGTGGTTAATGTGTATGCAGTACGTCCGCGAAAAAGCGGATATGAAAGACCACGAATGGTCTGAAGTTGCTGAGGACCCGAAGTCTAGAAACAAATGTCCCAAAAATAAAAAAATCAGACGAGAAATTTAGTGAACATTATGCACGGGCAACTAAAAACGTTTATGAACGCTGAGCAAGAGAAAGAAAAATCGGAGGATATTTCGTCCGATTTCCGTCAAGTGTGTACGGGCCTTAAGGCTTAGAGGTACCTGTACACCAACCTTTGCACAATACTTTCCATTAAAGAGGTAACAATCACACTTAAAGAGGAAGTAAACCCTCCTCAGGAAGTTGTACCTATAGGTAAGCCTATGTTAAGGCTTACCTATAGGTACTGTAAATATCTCCTAAACATGTACCGTTTAGGAGATATTTACATTTGATGCAGCCAGTGACGTCACTGACGCATGCGCTCTGAAGGAACGGCAGATCGTGCCGTTCCTTCAGAGCCCTGTGCCGTGACCGTCGGCTCCCGCGCGCGTGCGCGGGAGTGACGTCACCGCAGCTCCGGCCAATCAGATGGCCGGATGCCGCGATCCCGGAAGACGGGCGACTGTACATGTCGCCCATCATAGAGGTAAGAGAGCGGCGCGGCGAGGGCTCGTTCTAAGGTAAGTATTTGATAATGAGCTAGTATGCGATGCATACTAGCTCATTATGTCTTTATCTTTCAGGATGTAAAGAAAAGAAAAAAAAAATTATCGGTTTACAACCTCTTTAAAGAAAGAAACTAAAATAAACCAACAGTAATCTCCGTCCCTTGACACTCTGCAACAAGGATAAAACCTTTTCACATGGTGTTACAGTCATGGGATTATGGTACACATAGCAGCAATCGGACCCACCCAATCCCTTTCACTCGTAAGATCTCACCGTGCTTTTTTATTCATGCTGGCTTCCAAGTTATGGAATCTGCACTTAATCCCAATCCACAGGGAACTAATTGTTGGGTAATTATAACTCAAGGTAACTGTCTAAACTGTGCAATATCAATGTTATCCCTTGGGAAAGCCTGCAATAGGAATCATTCTAACTTCTGGTGGCCTGACCTAATCCCCTTCCCTACAGAAGGGAGTATAGAGCTGAAAGCTTAGTCATCAATTGAAGACCTTTTAATGGATCAAACACTAAACACCGGCTGTATAGGCAATCTCTGGGTATAGAGCAAGCCAGGGCGGGATTCCTTGTACTTTGGCCTTCAATACATAGACCCCCCCCTGCTAGTTTACAAGGATCATGTTGTATACACCATCATGCAGTATACACAGGTGTTGTCTTTTGCATCTAACATGCATTTGTGAAGCATTTCTACAAACATTTAGAGGACAGTGTATGAATTTTGAAGTAAATCCTATCCAGCGGTATCCTCTAGAGCAGGGATATGCAAACTGTGGCCCTCCAGCTGTTGCAAAACTACCCATCATGCCTCTGCCTCTGGGTGTCTTGCTTGTGGCTGTCAGAATCTAGCTACGCCTCATGGGACTTGTAGTTCGGCAACATCTGGAGGGCCACAGTTTGCATATCCCTGCTCTAGAGCAATGTTTCTCAACCTTTTTTCAGTCAAGGCACCCTTTAAAATTATGGACAATCTCGAGGCACTCTTTAAAATTAAGGACAGCATTGAGGCTCCCCAATGTAAAATGTAAAAACTATGTATAGGTTTACATATTGCAGCAACATCAATACACGTAGGAAACCCAATGTTAGAGGTGATTTTTTTTTCCCCAAGCAAATACACTTTTGCAAACTGGTACTGATTAGTATATCAATGTTTCTCTTCCCCCCTCAGTTTTTCTCCATCACTTCGCTAATGAGACCCCAAAACTGATGGAGGGAGGCAAGGGAGGATCAAACCAGAATCATATTCATGCAACTGACAACTTATCAACTGATCATGTCATTGGCCGTTAGGAGGTTGGCAGCTAGAAGGTTGTAATGGTGTACAATGAAAACCTGTGGCTTTGTGTAACTAAAAAGGCAGGCTTCATCCACCCACCGGCTTGTATACAATTTTGGGGCAATTTTTGGGCATTTTGCCAAGGCAAAAAACTTTAAGGCACACCAAGGTGCCTAGGCACCCTGGTTGAAAAACGCTGCTCTAAAGCACGTGTCATCACAAGGCCTGCTGGCTGGACCTGGCCCCTGCAGCTGCGCCCCCCCCCCCCCCTCATCTCTGTCCTCACCTTTTCTCAGCAGTTGGCAGCAGGGAGGACAGAACTCCTCCGCCAGATTTTGCTCTTCTCTGTGCAGCCGCAGACAGGATTGTCTCTGTCCCCTCTGTCTCGGCAATTAGCAGCAGAGAGGAGGACATAACTTCTCCTACAGATTCTGTGCCTTTGTGCAGCTGCAGCACCTCTTCGTCCCTGCCTTCAGCATTCAGCAGACTCCAGCCCTCCTCTGGTCCTCTGAAAGACCCTGCAATTTCTGCTTCCCAGTTCCGCCCCAAGTTAGCACAAGGTGTAAGGGGGTACACTGTAAGGGAGGGTGGGGGACCCTTAACTTCTGATAGCAGGGGGGGCTGTTGACATCTGAGGTGATGTAAGAGGGGGTGGGGGTGCTCTGGACATCTAGTCTTACAGATACAACTGGCCCTTTGACGGCAACCATAGTGCTGATGCGGCCCGCAATGAAATTGAGTTTAACACTCGTGCTCTAAAGCAACCATCCTCAACCAGGAGTCTGTAGAGCCCTAGAGTTATTCCAGAAGTTTCTATGGGTTCCTTGAGCGGCCGATGTGGCACCTGCACAGTCTTGGGTCCAACACCACCAGACAGAGCCAGCAATGTGCCAAAATAGATCTATTTAGCTGTCTGTAGTGATATCATTCAGATCGCCACAGTAAGGGGGACATTCTCCCCACAGACCACCAATGTAAGGGGCATTCTCCCCACTGACCTCCAATGTAAGGGGCATTCTCCCCACTGACCTCCAATGTAAGGGGCATTCTCCCCACTGACCTCCAATGTAAGGGGCATTCTCCCCACTGACCTCCAATGTAAGGGGCATTCTCCCCACTGACCTCCAATGTAAGGGGCATTCTCCCCACTGACCACCAATGTAAGGGGCATTCTCCCCACTGACCTCCAATGTAAGGGGCATTCTCCCCACTGACCTCCAATGTAAGGGGCATTCTCCCCACTGACCACCAATGTAAGGGGCATTCTCCCCACTGACCTCCAATGTAAGGGGCATTCTCCCCACTGACCTCCAATGTAAGGGGCATTCCCGCCACTGACCTCCAATGTAAGGGGCATTCTTCCCACTGACCACCAATGTAAGGGGGCATTCTCCCCACTGACCACCAATGTAAGGGGCATTCTCTCCACTGACCACCAATGTAAGGGGGCATTCTCCCCACTGACCTCCAATGTAAGGGGCATTCCCGCCACTGACCTCCAATGTAAGGGGCATTCTTCCCACTGACCACCAATGTAAGGGGGCATTCTCCCCACTGACCACCAATGTAAGGGGCATTCTCTCCACTGACCACCAATGTAAGGGGCATTCTCCCCACTGACCACCAATGTAAGGGGGCATTCTCCCCACAGACCACCAATATGACGGGCATTCTCCCCACTGACCACCAATGTGAGGGGCATTCTCTCCACTGACCACCAATGTAAGGGGCATTCTCCCCACTGACCACCAATGTAAGGGGCATTCTCCCCACTGACCACCAATGTAAGGGGGCATTCTCCCCACTGACCACCAATGTAAGGGGCATTCTTCCCACTGACCACCAATGTAAGGGGCATTCTCCCCACTGACCACCAATGTAAGGGGCATTCTCCCCACTGACCACCAATGTAAGGGGCATTCTCCCCACTGACCACCAATGTAAGGGGCATTCTCCCCACTGACCACCAATGTAAGGGGCATTCTCTCCACTGACCACCAATGTAAGGGGGCATTCTCCCCACTGACCTCCAATGTAAGGGGGCATTCTCCCCACAGATTACCAATATGACGGGCATTCTCCCCACTGACCACCAATGTGAGGGGCATTCTCCCCACTGACCACCAATGTGAGGGGCATTCTCCCCACTGACCACCAATGTGAGGGGCATTCCTACCACTGAGTGTTCTAGCGGTGATTTCCTGAGACTTGTGTAGGAGATCCTCTCTGGTATCAGGTGGAGGAAGGCTGTTCTTAGTATATGATGGTGACAGATTATGGAGTGTGTACATAATAATATTTAAACATTTATGAAAACCAATAAGAAAACGGCCATTACTGACCTCCTTCTAAAGACTTGCAAACCAGAAACTGACAAACTAAGAACTGCACTGAAACAAAAAGGGGGTTTGGAAGCAATGGATGACACCCTATCAATCAGTGTAAGGCACACTGTGACACTGTGCTCAGCACACACCCTTCACCAAGATCCCTGGCACTGCAAACACCGGCTACAATGCTGCCTATTCAGAGAGAGAGAGAATGTCTACAATCCCAGAGACTTCAGCACTTTCCCATCCATCACATCTTGTACTGCATGCAGTCCTAGGGATCAGTAAGGGACCCTGTACATCGATTTGTAGGGATCAATTCTGGAGTGCATACAAGCATAGGGATCACATCCTGTAGTGCATGCAATCATAGGGATCATATCTTGCAGGTGACCCTGTACATACAATCATAAGGATCACATTGTGCAGTGCAAACAATCGTAGGGATCTATCTTGTAGTACATGCGAGTATAGGGATCACAGCTTGTAGAGGCACCCTGTACATACAACCATAGGGATCACATCTTGTACTGCATGCAATCATAAAGATCACATCTGGTAGGGGCACCTTGTAGATACAATCATAGGGATCACATATTGCAAGACACACTGTGCATACAATCATAGGGATCTAGCTTGTAGTACATGCAGTCACAGGGACTGGTCTTGAAGTGCAGTCACAGGGGACCCTGTACATACAATCATAGGGATCACATCCTGTAGGGAGACTATGTACCTACAATGATAGGGATCACACCTTGCAGGGGATTCCTGTGCATACAATAATAGGAATAACATGCAGTATTACATACAAACATTGGGAGTACATCCAGTAGTGCATACAATCATAGGGATCACATCCTATAGGGGGACCCTCGAAATACAATCATAGGGATCACATCCTATAGGGGGACCCTCGAAATACAATCATAGGGATCACATCTTGCAGCACATACAATGATAGGGAATCACGCGGTGTAGTACATACAAAGATAGGGAATCACGCGGTGTAGTACATACAAAGATAGGGATCATGTGGTGTAGTGCATACGATAGGGATCACGTACAATGATGGGGATGACATGGTGTAGTACATACAATGATAGGGATCACATACAATGATGGGGATTACATGGTGTAGTACATACAATGATACGGATGACATGGTGTAGTACACACGATAGGGATCACATACAATGACAGGGATGACATGGTGTAGTACATACAAAGATAGGGATCACATACAATGATAGGGATGACATGGTATAATACATACAATGATAGGGATGGCATAGTGTAGTACATACAAAGATAGGGATCACATACAATGATGGGGATGTCATGGAATAGTAATACGATGATGGGGATGTCATGGTGTAGTACATACAATGATAGGGATAACATAGTGTAGTACATACAATGATAGGGATGTCATGGTGTGAAGGGTCCCTGTGCACAGAGTGTTGGGATGACGTACAATGATAGGGATGACATGGTGTAGTACATACAATGATAGGGATGACATAGTGTAGTACATACAATGATAGGGATGACATGTTGTAGTACATACAATGATAGGGATGACATACAATGATAGGGATGTCATGGTGTGGAGGGTCCCTGTGCACAGAGTGTAGGGATGACATACAATGATAGGGATGTCATGGTGTGGAGGGTCCCTGTGCACAGAGTGTAGGGATGACATACAATGATAGGGATGACATGTTGTAGTACATACAATGATAGGGATGACATGTTGTAGTACATACAATGATAGGGATGACATGGTGTGGGGGGTCCCTGTGCACAGAGTGTAGGGATGACATACAATGATAGGGATGACATACAGTGATAGGGATGACATGGTGTGGGGGGGTCCCTGTGCACAGAGTGTAGGGATGACATACAATGATAGGGATGACATACAATGATAGGGATGACATGTTGTAGTACATACAATGATAGGGATGTCATGGTGTGGGGGGTCCCTGTGCACAGAGTGTAGGGATGACATACAATGATAGGGGTGACATACAATGATAGGGATGACATTGTGGGGGGGGGGGGGTCCCTGTGCACAGAGTGTAGGGATGACATACAATGATAGGGATGACATACAATGATAGGGATGACATACAATGATAGGGATGACATTGTGGGGGGGGGTCCCTGTGCACAGAGTGTAGTAGGGATGACATACAGTGATAGGGATGACATACAGTGATAGGGATGACATACAGTGATAGGGATGACATTGTGGGGGGGGGGTCCCTGTGCACAGAGTGTAGGGATGACATACAGTGATAGGGATGACATACAGTGATAGGGATGACATTGTGGGGGGGGGGGGGGGTCCCTGTGCACAGAGTGTAGGGATGACATACAATGATAGGGATGACATTGTGGGGGGGGTCCCTGTGCACAGAGTGTAGGGATGACATACAGTGATAGGGATGACATACAATGATAGGGGTGACATACAATGATAGGGATGACATTGTGGGGGGGGGGGGGGGTCCCTGTGCACAGAGTGTAGGGATGACATACAATGATAGGGATGACATACAATGATAGGGATGACATACAATGATAGGGATGACATTGTGGGGGGGGTCCCTGTGCACAGAGTGTAGTAGGGATGACATACAGTGATAGGGATGACATACAGTGATAGGGATGACATACAGTGATAGGGATGACATTGTGGGGGGGGGGTCCCTGTGCACAGAGTGTAGGGATGACATACAGTGATAGGGATGACATACAGTGATAGGGATGACATTGTGGGGGGGGGGGGGGTCCCTGTGCACAGAGTGTAGGGATGACATACAATGATAGGGATGACATTGTGGGGGGGGTCCCTGTGCACAGAGTGTAGGGATGACATACAATGATAGGGATGTCATGGTGTGGGGGGTCCCTGTGCACAGAGTGTAGGGATGACATACAGTGATAGGGATGACATTGTGGGGGGGGTCCCTGTGCACAGAGTGTAGGGATGACATACAATGATAGGGATGTCATGGTGTGGGGGGGGTCCCTGTGCACAGAGTGATAGGGATGACATACAATGATAGGGATGACATTGTGGGGGGGGGGGGGTCCCTGTGCACAGAGTGTAGGGATGACATACAATGATAGGGATGACATTGTGGGGGGGGGGGGGGGTCCCTGTGCACAGAGTGTAGGGATGACATACAATGATAGGGATGTCATTGTGGGGGGGGGGTCCCTGTGCACAGAGTGATAGGGATGACATACAATGATAGGGATGACATTGTGGGGGGGGGGGGGTCCCTGTGCACAGAGTGTAGGGATGACATACAGTGATAGGGATGACATACAGTGATAGGGATGACATTGTGGGGGGGGGGGGGGGTCCCTGTGCACAGAGTGTAGGGATGACATACAATGATAGGGATGACATTGTGGGGGGGGTCCCTGTGCACAGAGTGTAGGGATGACATACAATGATAGGGATGACATTGTGGGGGGGGGGGTCCCTGTGCACAGAGTGTAGGGATGACATACAATGATAGGGATGACATTGTGGGGGGGGGGTCCCTGTGCACAGAGTGTAGGGATGACATACAATGATAGGGATGTCATTGTGGGGGGGGTCCCTGTGCACAGAGTGATAGGGATGACATACAATGATAGGGATGACATTGTGGGGGGGGTCCCTGTGCACAGAGTGATAGGGATGACATACAATGATAGGGATGACATTGTGGGGGGGGGGGGGTCCCTGTGCACAGAGTGTAGGGATGACATACAATGATAGGGATGACATTGTGGGGGGGGGGTCCCTGTGCACAGAGTGTAGGGATGACATACAATGATAGGGATGTCATTGTGGGGGGGGTCCCTGTGCACAGAGTGATAGGGATGACATACAATGATAGGGATGACATTGTGGGGGGGGTCCCTGTGCACAGAGTGATAGGGATGACATACAATGATAGGGATGACATTGTGGGGGGGGTCCCTGTGCACAGAGTGATAGGGATGACATACAATGATAGGGATGACATTGTGGGGGGGGGGGGGGGGTCCCTGTGCACAGAGTGTAGGGATGACATACAGTGATAGGGATGACATACAGTGATAGGGATGACATTGTGGGGGGGGGGTCCCTGTGCACAGAGTGTAGGGATGACATACAGTGATAGGGATGACATACAGTGATAGGGATGACATTGTGGGGGGGGGGGGGGGGTCCCTGTGCACAGAGTGTAGGGATGACATACAATGATAGGGATGACATTGTGGGGGGGGTCCCTGTGCACAGAGTGTAGGGATGACATACAATGATAGGGATGTCATGGTGTGGGGGGTCCCTGTGCACAGAGTGTAGGGATGACATACAATGATAGGGATGACATTGTGGGGGGGGGGGGTCCCTGTGCACAGAGTGTAGGGATGACATACAATGATAGGGATGACATTGTGGGGGGGGTCCCTGTGCACAGAGTGTAGGGATGACATACAATGATAGGGATGTCATTGTGGGGGGGGTCCCTGTGCACAGAGTGATAGGGATGACATACAATGATAGGGATGACATTGTGGGGGGGGGTCCCTGTGCACAGAGTGATAGGGATGACATACAATGATAGGGATGACATTGTGGGGGGGGGGGGGGGGTCCCTGTGCACAGAGTGTAGGGATGACATACAATGATAGGGATGTCATGGTGTGGGGGGTCCCTGTGCACAGAGTGTAGGGATGACATACAATGATAGGGATGACATTGTGGGGGGGGGGGGGTCCCTGTGCACAGAGTGTAGGGATGACATACAATGATAGGGATGACATTGTGGGGGGGGGGTCCCTGTGCACAGAGTGTAGGGATGACATACAATGATAGGGATGTCATTGTGGGGGGGGTCCCTGTGCACAGAGTGATAGGGATGACATACAATGATAGGGATGACATTGTGGGGGGGGGGTCCCTGTGCACAGAGTGATAGGGATGACATACAATGATAGGGATGACATTGTGGGGGGGGGGGGGGGTCCCTGTGCACAGAGTGTAGGGATGACATACAATGATAGGGATGACATTGTGGGGGGGGGGTCCCTGTGCACAGAGTGTAGGGATGACATACAATGATAGGGATGTCATTGTGGGGGGGGTCCCTGTGCACAGAGTGATAGGGATGACATACAATGATAGGGATGACATTGTGGGGGGGGGGTCCCTGTGCACAGAGTGTAGGGATGACATACAGTGATAGGGATGACATACAGTGATAGGGATGACATTGTGGGGGGGGGGGGGGGTCCCTGTGCACAGAGTGTAGGGATGACATACAATGATAGGGATGACATTGTGGGGGGGGTCCCTGTGCACAGAGTGTAGGGATGACATACAATGATAGGGATGTCATGGTGTGGGGGGTCCCTGTGCACAGAGTGTAGGGATGACATACAATGATAGGGATGACATTGTGGGGGGGGGGGGGGGTCCCTGTGCACAGAGTGTAGGGATGACATACAATGATAGGGATGACATTGTGGGGGGGGGGTCCCTGTGCACAGAGTGTAGGGATGACATACAATGATAGGGATGTCATTGTGGGGGGGGGTCCCTGTGCACAGAGTGATAGGGATGACATACAATGATAGGGATGACATTGTGGGGGGGGTCCCTGTGCACAGAGTGATAGGGATGACATACAATGATAGGGATGACATTGTGGGGGGGGGGGGGTCCCTGTGCACAGAGTGTAGGGATGACATACAGTGATAGGGATGACATACAGTGATAGGGATGACATTGTGGGGGGGGGGGTCCCTGTGCACAGAGTGTAGGGATGACATACAGTGATAGGGATGACATACAGTGATAGGGATGACATTGTGGGGGGGGGGGGTCCCTGTGCACAGAGTGTAGGGATGACATACAATGATAGGGATGTCATTGTGGGGGGGGGTCCCTGTGCACAGAGTGATAGGGATGACATACAATGATAGGGATGTCATTGTGGGGGGGGGTCCCTGTGCACAGAGTGTAGGGATGACATACAATGATAGGGATGACATTGTGGGGGGGGGTCCCTGTGCACAGAGTGATAGGGATGACATACAATGATAGGGATGACATTGTGGGGGGGGGGGGTCCCTGTGCACAGAGTGTAGGGATGACATACAGTGATAGGGATGACATACAGTGATAGGGATGACATTGTGGGGGGGGGGGTCCCTGTGCACAGAGTGTAGGGATGACATACAGTGATAGGGATGACATACAGTGATAGGGATGACATTGTGGGGGGGGGGGGGTCCCTGTGCACAGAGTGTAGGGATGACATACAATGATAGGGATGACATTGTGGGGGGGGTCCCTGTGCACAGAGTGTAGGGATGACATACAATGATAGGGATGTCATGGTGTGGGGGGTCCCTGTGCACAGAGTGTAGGGATGACATACAATGATAGGGATGACATTGTGGGGGGGGGGGGTCCCTGTGCACAGAGTGTAGGGATGACATACAATGATAGGGATGACATTGTGGGGGGGGTCCCTGTGCACAGAGTGTAGGGATGACATACAATGATAGGGATGTCATTGTGGGGGGGGGTCCCTGTGCACAGAGTGATAGGGATGACATACAATGATAGGGATGACATTGTGGGGGGGGTCCCTGTGCACAGAGTGATAGGGATGACATACAATGATAGGGATGACATTGTGGGGGGGGGGGGTCCCTGTGCACAGAGTGTAGGGATGACATACAGTGATAGGGATGACATACAGTGATAGGGATGACATTGTGGGGGGGGGGGGGGTCCCTGTGCACAGAGTGTAGGGATGACATACAATGATAGGGATGACATTGTGGGGGGGGTCCCTGTGCACAGAGTGTAGGGATGACATACAATGATAGGGATGACATTGTGGGGGGGGGGGTCCCTGTGCACAGAGTGTAGGGATGACATACAATGATAGGGATGACATTGTGGGGGGGGGGGTCCCTGTGCACAGAGTGTAGGGATGACATACAGTGATAGGGATGTCATTGTGGGGGGGGTCCCTGTGCACAGAGTGATAGGGATGACATACAATGATAGGGATGACATTGTGGGGGGGGTCCCTGTGCACAGAGTGATAGGGATGACATACAATGATAGGGATGACATTGTGGGGGGGGGGGGGGTCCCTGTGCACAGAGTGTAGGGATGACATACAATGATAGGGATGACATTGTGGGGGGGGGGGGTCCCTGTGCACAGAGTGTAGGGATGACATACAATGATAGGGATGTCATTGTGGGGGGGGTCCCTGTGCACAGAGTGATAGGGATGACATACAATGATAGGGATGACATTGTGGGGGGGGTCCCTGTGCACAGAGTGTAGGGATGACATACAGTGATAGGGATGACATACAGTGATAGGGATGACATTGTGGGGGGGGGGTCCCTGTGCACAGAGTGTAGGGATGACATACAGTGATAGGGATGACATACAGTGATAGGGATGACATTGTGGGGGGGGGGGGGGGTCCCTGTGCACAGAGTGTAGGGATGACATACAATGATAGGGATGACATTGTGGGGGGGGGTCCCTGTGCACAGAGTGTAGGGATGACATACAATGATAGGGATGTCATGGTGTGGGGGGTCCCTGTGCACAGAGTGTAGGGATGACATACAGTGATAGGGATGACATACAGTGATAGGGATGACATTGTGGGGGGGGGGGGGTCCCTGTGCACAGAGTGTAGGGATGACATACAATGATAGGGATGACATTGTGGGGGGGGGTCCCTGTGCACAGAGTGTAGGGATGACATACAATGATAGGGATGTCATGGTGTGGGGGGTCCCTGTGCACAGAGTGTAGGGATGACATACAATGATAGGGATGACATTGTGGGGGGGGGGGGTCCCTGTGCACAGAGTGTAGGGATGACATACAATGATAGGGATGACATTGTGGGGGGGGGTCCCTGTGCACAGAGTGTAGGGATGACATACAATGATAGGGATGTCATGGTGTGGGGGGTCCCTGTGCACAGAGTGTAGGGATGACATACAATGATAGGGATGACATTGTGGGGGGGGGGGTCCCTGTGCACAGAGTGTAGGGATGACATACAATGATAGGGATGACATTGTGGGGGGGGGTCCCTGTGCACAGAGTGTAGGGATGACATACAATGATAGGGATGACATACAGTGATAGGGATGACATACAGTGATAGGGATGACATTGTGGGGGGGGGGGGGGGTCCCTGTGCACAGAGTGTAGGGATGACATACAATGATAGGGATGACATTGTGGGGGGGGGTCCCTGTGCACAGAGTGTAGGGATGACATACAATGATAGGGATGTCATGGTGTGGGGGGTCCCTGTGCACAGAGTGTAGGGATGACATACAGTGATAGGGATGACATACAGTGATAGGGATGACATTGTGGGGGGGGGGGGGTCCCTGTGCACAGAGTGTAGGGATGACATACAATGATAGGGATGACATTGTGGGGGGGGGTCCCTGTGCACAGAGTGTAGGGATGACATACAATGATAGGGATGTCATGGTGTGGGGGGTCCCTGTGCACAGAGTGTAGGGATGACATACAATGATAGGGATGACATTGTGGGGGGGGGGGGTCCCTGTGCACAGAGTGTAGGGATGACATACAATGATAGGGATGACATTGTGGGGGGGGGTCCCTGTGCACAGAGTGTAGGGATGACATACAATGATAGGGATGTCATGGTGTGGGGGGTCCCTGTGCACAGAGTGTAGGGATGACATACAATGATAGGGATGACATTGTGGGGGGGGGGTCCCTGTGCACAGAGTGTAGGGATGACATACAATGATAGGGATGACATACAATGATAGGGATGACATACAATGATAGGGATGACATACAATGATAGGGATGACATACAATGATAGGGATGACATACAGTGATAGGGATGTCATGGTGTGTGGGGGGGGGGGGGGGGTCCCTGTGCACAGAGTGTAGGGATGACATACAATGATAGGGATGTCATGGTGTGGGGGGTCCCTGTGCACAGAGTGTAGGGATGACATACAATGATAGGGATGACATTGTGGGGGGGGGGGGGGTCCCTGTGCACAGAGTGTAGTAGGGATCAGTCCCAGTAGTACTCACCCCCTGGATGCAGTTGCTCTGAGTCTGGAGCCCGGGGCTGATACCGGCTCCATCACGGTTACTTCATTCTTCGGGCATCCCGTCCCGGCCCTGGGCTGGCTATGGGCTCCCTCATAAGACTGGCAGCGGAGCCTCTCACCCCCCGGGGACCCTGCATGCACCTTGGCAGGGTGGCAATGGGCAGGTCAGGGGTGATCGGGGAGCCATGGCAGGCTGAAGCCCTCTGGATGTCCGGGCACCCCCTCTGCTCACTCTGGGGGGGTCCCTGCCAGGTCCGCACACGGAGATCCCTCCTGCCGGACCCGAGACTCAGGGAAAGGACGGCTCCGGGAAATGAACGGGATATAAGGCTGCCGGGCTCCCCGCTCAGCGCCGCCTGCTGCCATCTAGTGGCCACAAGTCAGTATAACATCAGTGGACCCATTCACTTTTTTCCCCCCTTTCTTTCCTTTCATAAATCAGGAACAGTTTTTTTTTTTTTTTGTAACTTTTTTTTTTTTGCATTAATTAACCACTGAAGTCCTATAAAAGCAGTGCCCAAACTGGATGCCATTCAAGTCATCTCTAATTACAGGTTTCCATCCTGCCCCTGAATTCGTCTTGTGGCCTCAGCAAACATGGCTCCGCACCAAAGGCCAGATTTAACAGAAAATAAACCAAAAAGTGTAAAGCATTATTTAAGACTTCTCGTTTTCTTTCCACTCTCGCAGCCAGACAGTCGCTGAATAAAAACAAGCGCTAGGCAAATAGGCAATTTTTATTTTTTTACCCACCAGGCATTTTTTCTTTTTCTGGGTGATACAGACTCACCAGTGTTTACTAATTAGATAGAGATGGGATTCCTGACAGACAAGTGCTGGGAAGAGTAACAGGACTGGGGGGATCAGACTGGCCCAGTAAAATGTATCTCAGGCAGGAGCTGAAGAAATATCACCACCAGAACTAAAATGGTATTAAACCCCCAAAAAAGTAAATATTTAATTATATTGCAGCTTACCAATTCTTAGACATGGGCACTGCATTCGTTTTATTTATGCTTTCTTTCCTTAATATTTTACTGGTTATCTGGTCAGTAAGCCTGCAGATGTAGCAGTTAGAGCGTTGAGACAAACCATATACCACTGACATGGGTGCTTACAAGGATCAGCATCTATTTAATGTAAAACCTTTATAACAAAAGGAAGAAAAACTGTTCCAATGTCTGCTTACATTGAGTTAGCTGGAGTTTGTTTTTCGATTTCAGTGTTTTTATTAAAGTGTAAGTCCACCCTAAACCTAAAATCCCTGCATCCACGATCGAACACTAACCTATCTAGCCCTGTAAAGAAGAAATCAGTATACTTACCTTTTTTGGAGCCAATCCGGTCTCCAGCGGTGAAAGCTCTGCAAAGGACACAGTCGGCAACAACTGTGAAATGAATGGAGAGTGACGTCACCCATAGACTTACTATGGGGCTTCCGTTGTCGGCACCCGCCTACACAGCTCAGCGTGGGATCGATTCGGATCGGCTTCAAAAAAGGCAAATATACCGATTTCTTCTTTACAGGGCTAGATAGGTTAGTGTTAGATCATGGAGGTCTGTAGATGCAGGGATTTTAGTGTAATGTGCCATACACACTATAAGATTTTCTGAAGACTTTTTCCTTTAGACTTACCAAAACCATATAATATCAGGTCAAACCTAAACACTTTCAATTTGTATGCAATCTGGAAGGCCCTTGCACTACATAGAAAAGGTAAATCTGAAGGAAATCTAACCACAAATCTATCCAGCTTTAGGGTGGGCTTATCCTTTAAGGTTGTGTGAAGAAAAAAAGAGAAAGTATACAACTCGTATCCAAACAATAATATCAAGATTGAGATAAAAAGTCCCACAACAAACGGTGGGTGATATCAGTTTATCAATGGCCGGCATTATCAGAAAAATAACATATCATAACATATGGCCATATCAACTACAATCAATAGTTAGACACAAAAAATTGTCTGCCAGACAGAGATGAACCACCATACATAACCCACCGGCCAGCCGACGTGGGTCACTAATGCTTCCAAAAACTCCATACCAAATAGCAAGTAAGGATACCATATACAGTAGGTCTAAATTAGAAAAGAGAAAGAGGAGGAAGAAAAGAGAAAAAAAAACAAGGGGGAGGGAAAAACTGCCCAAGAGAACTATCAAAGAGCCCACTGCCCTGATCTGCACTCTTCCAAGTGTCCAAGGTTTGGAGGTATTCAAGCCGAAGGTCCCAAACACAATCCAACCCAGCAGATTCATCTTTCAGTAGACCAGTGGAGGCCCATCCATTGGGGGCGTGGGGGCGCCGCCCCCCCCCCCCCCTATTCATGCGTCCGGCCCCCTAATCTACATGCAAAGCCGGACGCATAGATTCCAATGGGTTTTTTAAGCACCTGAGGCTCCAATGGGCTTCAAAGAAAGGTTGGGCTCAGAGCACAAGAGCACTGCGCCCAGAGCCCACCCAGTTGTGTGACAATAGCAAATGAATATTCACTATTGCCACACTGATTCTCCTCCCGGCCAATCAGAAAGCCGCTGCCTGTCATTCTGGAGGAACAGGGTAAGTAAACTGGTGGGCAGGCATGTGGTGGTGCAAGCTGGAGTGATATGGGGGGTGGCAGGTCCATCTGACGCCCACCGACCCCCCCCCAACTGATGGAGCACCAGTTGCCACTGATACTGACCAGCTTTTCATGTAACATGATCCATGGGCTTCAATTTGTTTTATCTAATCTTCTAGTGCAGGGATCCTCAAACTACGGCCCTCCAGCTGTTGCCAAACTACACCTCCCATGAGGCATTGTAAAACTCTGACATTCACAGACATGACTAGGCATGATGGGAATTGTAGTTCCTTAACAACTGGAGGGCCATAGTTTGAAGACCCTTGTAATCTAGTGCATCCAACACCCCCCTACCCCCAGACTGACAATGCTGCTGTCTGCTGTGTATCCTTTGCTCCTGCATCCAGAGTGGGGCACTCTAATGGCTCGTACACACAATCAGATAATCGTACGAAAAAAATCACTTTCGAATTGATCGCACGATAATCTGATCATTAGTATACAACATTTGACAGCCGATCACGACATTTCGTCCAACAAAATCCGAAGGGACAAACACAAAAACTTTTGTCGTACGATAGCCTAGCGACCGACAATCATTTAATCAGCATGCGCCTGAAACGCGTCGTCATGGCAATGCTCTTCCATTGCGTTCAAGGCTGGTTGGATCTGCTTCCTGTTCCAGTTTTCGCACTTCCGTTCCAGAGTCGCGGTGACGTCACATAGAAGCGCCGGCGGGCTTGGCTCCCGAACGCCCGTGGCTCAACACAGCGGCTGGTTACCACACTCCAGTGGCCCTTTCCATTCCATCCACTGGACTCTCAGACATTGGCCCAGCTCCATCTGTCCATGCCGGCTTGGAATCGTTATTTTAACCTTTATATCAATAACTTGTTCAATAAAAATCCTCAGACTCATCACTGGCTTTCTAGAATTGTGGAGGTTTTTATTAGTGATCGACCGATATCGATTTTACGTTGCCGATACCTATATTTTGGCCATCGCCGGTCCTCAGGAAGGATGTGCTGCAACTGGAGAAAGTCCAGAGAAGGGCAACAAAAATAATTAGGGGAATGGAGGACATCAGCTATGAGGAAAGACTACAAGCACTGAACTTATTCTCTCTGGAGAAGAGACGATTGAGGGGGGATATGATATCAATGTACAAATATTGTACTGGTGACCCTAGCATAGGGAACAAACTATTCAGAGAAAGGGAATACAATAAGACACGTGGCCACTCACTAAAGCTAGAGGAAAGGCGGTTTAACCTTAAAATACGCAGGGGGTTCTTTGCTGTAAGAGCAGTAAGGATGTGGAATTCTCTTCCGCAAGCAGTCGTATCAGCAGGGAGCATCGATAGTTTCAAAAAACTATTAGATGGGCACCTTAAAGACCACAACATAGAGGGGTATACAATGTACGGTTAACAGCAAACACACACACACATCATAGGTTGAACTGGATGGACTGGTGTCTTTTTTTAACCTCACTAACTATGTAACTATCGCATATCAGTATCGGCCGATATTTTCGTACATTTAAAACATTTTTTTTCTTGTATATATATATCACTTGACAGGTACTCTTGTGGAGGGATCAGGGGGTCTAAAAGACCCCAAACCCCTCCTCTGCACTTAGGCATTCAAAACGCCAAGTTTGGCTGTTTTGAATGCTGTAATTTTTTTGAATTTGGTGCCAGTAACCGGAACTAATATCATGACATAACTTCCGGGTTTTTACATGGAGACCCAATCCGATCAAAGCCGCATTCTGCTCTGGTCTTCGGCGGCCGTGCAGGCTGGTTGCCCGGGTGTCCCGGTGGGACGGGAGACCCGGGCGAGCCGCGGAAGTCTCCTCCCACTCCTTGAAATGACAGCCAAGTGGCTTCTCAGCCGTATCGGTTGTCATTACAAGACAGCCGACCGTCGGCTATGGGCGCCGGTACCGGGGTGATGCCTCTAGCTGCAGGCATCACTCGGTTACAAGCACTTTCCGAAATATGGGCAATAACGGCCACCTTGGTGGCTGATTCATATATATCGGGGAAAGTGCATATCGGCCCTCGATATATCGGCTTTGCCAATAATCGGTCAATCCCTAGTTTATATGGCATCACCTATATCCGGATAGCGCTGTCTACACTGGCTGCTTGCTATAGTGCAAGTGCCTACCTGATTTGATACATATGTAATGAATTGTTAGGGTTTGTCCCCATATTGCATAGTTTTGGTAAATCGAATGGAGATTATACAGCTTGTATAATGTATGTCTAGCTTTAGAAAGATCTCCAGTGTAAAAAAAGAACATCCCTCTATAGTTTCTAATGTCAAAACTGGGGTAATTCTCCTTTCTTATATATATATATATATATATATATATATATATATATATATATATATATAGTTATATATAGTGTCATCATAGTAAGTAGGGTATTTACACTACAGAATATAATCAGTAAAAGGGCCCCCCCACTAAGGGGAGATCACAGACAATTTTGTGTAGATTTCTGAATCTAAAGGTGGTTCTTGTGTGCACAAAGCGATCTCATGAATCAGAGGCTCAGAATGATATCATGTCTGTGTCTGTTCTGCTTTGAAGAAGATTCAGGTGACACCTGCCAGCTCTTCTGCCCAGGCCGCTGTCTACAGGAAAGCCTAGAATTCCTGCCTGTTCTGCCACTCTGGGATCCAGCAAAAGGTGGTCACATGATCAAATGCCTAGGCATCAGATGAAGTGATCATTTCTGAAGAGGAGGATCGGGTAGCAGTGATTGGCTGTTGTGGGAGCTCATCAAAAGGGGGGGGGGGGCTTTCAGCATATTTGAATTTGAAACAGAGGGTTAGGAATCCTGGAAAGTGGTTTGCCTATAGATCTGCTCCAAGGTCAATGAAGTAAGCAGAAGGCATGCTATGTGCATACTCTGTCATTATCGGTTATGCCGTGCTGTGGGGGGGGGGGGGGGGGCGCTACACAAAGACATTTAAGATATTTACATCCCCTCGTATGCTGTATAAGAATCCATAAACATTATGTTTTTTTTTCACAGAAATAATTATTATCTTTCTGATATTGAATGGTAGTTATAGTATGTGAGCTATTTGGTAGCAAAAAGTCCTAAGCAGAGGTCTTCTTTAACAAGAAAAAGCACTATGTGCAAATTGCAATGACTTGCAGCAACCAATCAAGAGTTCATTTTCCTTTAACAGGATTTCAAATCAGCTGAAATCTACTGGTTTCTTATGGCTCACTACACTCTCATATAATTCAACTTTATAATGGACGGTAGGGGGTGTTATAAGCTAATCATGGATGGATTTTTATTTTTTCGTTTTGGACTTTCTTTTTCAGTGACAATGATCACCAGTACAAATAGACAGGTGACACTCCCACAGGGGATACGGTAAACAATAAAAACTTGGCAGATGATCTAACCCTCCTTCACCCAAACAAAAGCTAAAAAAGTTTTTACCCAGAAGAAAAACTTTTAGAGCACTTCGAGCACTACCACCCTGTGCTGCTCGGTTCCTCCTGCTCTGATGTACTATTGCTCAGCACTGCTTGGTCCCTCCAGCTCTGGGGCTACTACTGCTTAGCACTGTTTGGTTTCTCTAGCTCTGAGGCTACTACCACCCAGTGCTGCTTGGTTCCTTCATCTCTGGGGCTACTACAACCCAGTGCTGCTTGGTTCCTCCAGCTCTGAGGTTACTACCATTCAGCCCTGCTTGGTTCCTCCAGCTCTGAGGCTACTACCATTCAGCGCTGTTTGGTTCCTCCAGCTCTGAGGCTACCACCACCCAGTACTGCATGATTCCTCCATCTCTGAGGTTACTACCACCCAGGGCTGCTTGGTTCCTCCGGCTCTGAGGCTACTACCACCCAGTGCTGCTGAGTCCCTCCAGCTCTCAGGCTACTACCATGTAGCGCTGCTTGGTTCTTCCAGCTCTGAGGCTACCACCACCCAGCGTGCTTAGTTTCTCCTGCTCTGATGTATTACTGCTCAGGGCTGGTTGGTTCCTCCAGCTCTGGGGCTACTACCTCTCAGAACTGCTTGGTTCCTCCAGCTCAGAGGCTATTAGCATCCACCTCTGCTTGGTTTCTCCAGCTCTGAGGCTACTACCACCCAGCGCTGCTTGGTTGCTCCAGCTCTGAGGCTACTACCATCCAGTGCTGCTAGGTCCCTCCAGCTCTGAGGCTACTACCATGCAGCGCTGTTTGGTTCCTCCAGCTCTAAGGCTACTACCACCCAGCGCTGCTTGGTTCCTCCAGCTCTAAGGCTACTACCACCCAGTGTTGCATTGTTCCTCCAGCTCGAAGGCTACTGAAACCCAGTGCTGTTTGGCTCCTCCAGCTCTGATGTACTATTGTTAAGCCCTGCTTGGTTCCTCCAGCTCTGAGGCTACCACCACCCAGCACTGTTTGGTTCCTCCAGCTCTGAGGCTACTATTGCTCAGCACTCCTTAATTCCTTTAGCTCTGGGGCTACTACCGCTCAGCACTGTTTAGTTCCTCTAGCTCTGAGGCTACTACCACCCAGCGCTGCTTGGTTCCTCCAGCTCTAAGGCTACTACCACCCAGTGTTGCATTGTTCCTCCAGCTCGAAGGCTACTGAAACCCAGTGCTGTTTGGCTCCTCCAGCTCTGATGTACTATTGTTAAGCCCTGCTTGGTTCCTCCAGCTCTGAGGCTACCACCACCCAGCACTGTTTGGTTCCTCCAGCTCTGAGGCTACTACCACCACCCAGCACTGCTTTGTTCCTCCAGCTTTGAGGCTACAACCAACAAGCACTGCTTGGTTCCTTTAGCTCTGAGGCTACTACCACGCAGCGCTGTTCAGTTCCTTCAGCTCTGATGCTACTACCACCCAGCACTGATTGGTTCCTCCAGCTCTGAGGCGACTACCACCCAGTGCTGCTTAGTTCCCTCAGTTCTGAGGCTATTACCACCCAGCGCTCCTTGGTTTCTCCTGCTCTGAAGCTACTACCGCCCAGCACTGGTTGGTTTCTCCTGCTCTGAGGCTACTACAGTTCAAAACTGCTTGGTTCTTCTAGCTCTGAGGCACCCACTGCTCAAAGATGCTTGGCTTCTTCTAGCTCCAAAGCAAATGACGGTCATAACTAAGCAGCTCCTTCCAGCTCCGGGGCCAACACTGCTCACAGCAGATGGGCTTTTTCCAGCTCCAGTGCTACAGTCACTCAGAGCTGCTCAGCTCCTTCCATCTCCACAGTTAGCACTGAACGGAGCTGCTCAGCATTTTCCTGCATGTGAATTAGTATAATTGTTTAGTTAGGAAATAAGATTATTTTCCTGTTTGTAAATGACAGGCTTTGCCCTGTACTCGAACAAGCTCCTCATTGTTTAGAAGTGATGGAGACAAAATTCAGTGCTGAAGTATCCCATCTACAGGATGCACATTTCATATGCAACAGCAACACATTAATACATGAGACTTATCTGCTGACAGATCATTCAGTACAGAAATGGAGGGGTGTAGGAAAGCCAGCTATTATTGTCAGTGACTTAGGCAGGCAGTAAGTACTTCTCAATGCACACAGGTAGGTTCTATACTGCACTTTACACCTGCCGGTGTATATGGCTGTAGCTGTAGCAGTACCTTACTTAGAGGAAGACATCCTCCTGACATTGCACATATAGCTGGACAATATTCTGCACTGCACTTGCTCAGCCAAATATGATGTATATGAAGAGTATGTGACCCATAGAAGTTCATATTTTACTGAACTATATATCCAGGCTCACACCAGACTGCATTATATATTCAGGCTCACACAGCACTGTGCTATATATATGCAGGCTCACACTGCATTGCACATCCAGGTTCAGATTGCACCGCAGTACATATAAAAGCTCAGATTGCACTGCATTTATAGTATTTTATATGTTCATACATTGCTCAGTACTGTACGGTGCTACATACACAGGTCTACACCACCCTGGAGTACAAGTCAATACTGCTTTTCAGGTCATAGCATAACACTGCCTGGCATCACTTATGGAGGTTAACCTTAGTCTGCTCTGCAGGTATGTGTCCATACTGATCTGTACTACACAACCAGGTTCATATTACCCTGCATTATACATACAGATTTACTCTATACTACATGTACATAAAAGGTTACCTCTGTTCTCTGTTGTACACACATAGGTTCATGCCGCTTCACATTGCCCTGCACTCTACACACAAGTTTACATTTAGGTTCACACTGCACCACACTGTACATACAGGCTCACACAGCTCTGCATTGTACACACACAGGTTCACACTGATCTGTAGTGCAAATACAATCTTCACACTAACCTGCAATATAAATAAAGATGACTGCTGTAATATATAAATTTGAGGCACTACAACACCACAAACACATGTCCAGACTTCTGCGCACCATACCGGTTTACACACTGTTTGATAGCACAGGTTACCATTGCACTGCACCACACATACAGAGGTTGATTTACTGCCCAGCATCCTACAATGTCTCACTGCTCCGCTTCACACATATACAATCACAATACTCTACACCACACATATACAATCACAATACACCACACACACATACAATCACAATACTCTACACCACACACACATACAATCACAATACTCTACACCACACATATACAATCACAATACACCACACACACCTACAATCACAATACTCTACACCACACATATACAATCACAATACTCTACACGACACATATACAGTCACACAACTCTACACCACACATATACACTCACAATACTCTACACCACACATATACAGTCACAGTACTCTACACCACACATATACAGTCACAGTACTCTACACCACACATATACAGTCACACAACTCTACACCACACATATACACTCACAATACTCTACACCATACATATACAGTCACAGTACTCTACACCACACATATACAGTCACAATACTCTACACCACACATATACAGTCACAATACTCTACACCACACATATACAGTCACACAACTCTACACCACACATATACACTCACAATACTCTACATCACACATATACACTCACAATACTCTACACCACACATACACAGTCACAATACTCTGCACCCCACATATACAGTCACAATACTCTACACCATACATATACAGTCACAGTACTCTACACCACACATATACAGTCACAATACTCTACACCACACATATACACTCACAATACTCTACACCACACATATACAGTCACACAACTCTACACCACACATATACACTCACAATACTCTACATCACACATATACACTCACAATACTCTACACCACACATATACAGTCACAATACTCTACACCACACATATACACTCACAATACTCTACACCACACATATACACTCACAGTACTCTACACCACACACATACAGTCACAATACTATGAACCATACTCACATACAGAGTCAAGCTACTCTGCACTGTAAGTAGATTGCATTGAAGGCTTTGCTTCACACACCCATCCAGGTTCACACTGCTTAGGCACTTGCTATGGCACAGTAGACCTATAATCGCTGAACCTCAGTAGTTGTATGTCTTGTCTGGTTTCCTCATTGAACTATTCTATGAATTGCAGGAAGAGCGCTGTAGGTCCTGGATGTACTTATTAGCCTGCCACACTCTCAGGTCAGTGTCAGCCTCATTCACCAGACACCCTCAGATCTGTCTGCACAGTAGAACAGACAGCGCATTCTGTAACACTAACTTGCCTGGTTTATGACCCTGGGAATAATATCCCCACAGCCTTAACCTGTACTTAACTGTTCTCCTCTGAGTAATTAATGGGCAATCCATTTTTGAGCTCTGCACCAGAGACCCACAATCACTGTCTATAACAACACTTTTTTTTTTTAAAGTCATAATATAAAGAGAAACAATCATCTTACTACAACCAATGTGGCCGTGCCAGCTGTGACAGATTGTCGGTTCGTATGAGGACATGGAGTACCCTACGCCATCACGCATAAGTGTTGGACGTCATATCACGGAATTCCCAGAAATGGAAAACGGAAGCAGTTCATTGGACAGAAATGACCCGAAGCCACAGTTAAAGGGAATCCTCATTCACCCAAAACAGCCAGTGCAATCTGGGTGTATATTTTACATGATAATATACAGTATATATATATATATATATATAATGGGTGACTATGTGTACGATGCCAATCAACCTACAAGTAGCTGGAAAGCCCTGGAATTCAATCATTGGTCTTTCAAAATAACAATCACCACAATACACCAATGTCTCTTGAGAGTTGTATGTATGCACAAAAAGGTCTTTTGCAGGTAAATCACAAAATCCATTGCAAAAAAAATGTCAAATCAGGGCGAGATCTTCATACACATACACCTTCATTCCATTATAATTTAGAGCAGTAATACACAGAGGTCATTTCCTACACATGTCAAGTAAAAAAGAAAATAAGTAACTTCTGACAGCCGTCACTGCTGTGTACCTGCAGACCCATTCTAATTACGTAATAGGCAGAATAATTCCATATCACACCAGTCATCACGTGACATAAGGTGCCCCCGATCAGTTATATCCAAAAGCTTCTCAGTGACGGCACAATGACAGAGGATGCAAGCCTTTGCAAAAGAACATTAAAAAATCCACAGAAAACATCCATATTTACCTCTTACAGGTAGTTTCTAATGCAAACAGCAAACCATAAAAATTAAACTACAGCAAAAAAAAAAATAATAGCAAAACTAGCAATCCATTTTATTAAACAAACTTTATAAAAATGGTGGAATGACACTTACTTGGCGGCTTGGTGAGAAGTGCAATCTCTCCTTCCAGCCCCTAAATTCATTTGTATGCATTTGTCCCAGCAGCTAGGATCTTGCTTCTTTTCCTTTTTTTGTTTGGGGGGGTGTGTTTGCCTGTTTTTGTTTTTATTTTGGAGGTTTTAAACTGACTCCTGCTTAGAGAGTCGAAAAGCCCCGTGAGCCTCCTGGGTCATTGGAGAGGCAGGTTCAGCCGATTATGGGTGAGAAGGTCCTGAAGCAGGCAATTATACGCTTGCACTGGTCTTTAACTAGGCTGCTGGACCTAAGCGGTAGGCTTGCTGGATGCTCATTTGACACAGCAAGGCACGAGGGGAAAAAAAAAAAAAAAAAAGTTAAAAAAAAAAAAAGAAAAAAAAAATCCACTCTTTGAAGAGTCTGTCATATAGGCACATGAAGACGTAGGGTCTCATAAACCTAGCCTTGTCCTTTTAAATAGATGCAGTCAGTATGAGAGGGTCCTTTTTTAAAAGCCCAGGTATCTGGTTTCAGAGCAAACATTTAACTAATAAGCAAAAATCCTGCCTCCGAAAGGGAGGGTCCTTGTGGCATACAGGAATACAAGGAGTACCAGTGTCTGTGGACAGAGGTAGCAAACATCAAGGCGGACGGGTTTGTGGATATACAAAGACAAAACCGTATCGTAACAACAGTATGGAAGGAAAACAGGTTCCTCAGGGAGCGACGAGGGAAGAGGGGGGCTTTAGTATAATTACAGGGGTACAGTATAAGCAGTAAAAGAATGCATATGTTAATGGAGCGGATTTACACTCACAAATAAACGTTGAAAGCTGAGGAATGTTTAAACAGGCTTCCACTTGATACACAATTACTCTTTATGGATATTGAGAGTTGTAGTCAAATGATGCTGCTGATTGCTTGCTTCAGGTTTTTCAAGTACAGACATCCTAAATAAAAAGGAAAAAACAATTTGTAGTTAGAGATTACTTGAATTAAAAAATCACACTCTTTGCTCATAGACATCATATAGACCTATTTTACCATTATAAAAGGCATAGGATTTCTTATACAGTGGGTACGGGAAGTATTCAGACCCCCTTAAATTTTTCACTCTTTGTTATATTGCAGCCATTTGCTAAAATCATTTAAGTTCATTCTTCTTCCTCATGAATGTACACATAGCACCCCATACTGACAGAAAAACACAGAATTGTTGACATTGTTGCAGATTTATTAAAAAAGAAAAACTGAAATATCACATGGTCCTAAGTATTCAGACCCTTTGCTCAGTATTTAGTAGAAGCCCCCTTTTGATCTAATACAGCCAGGAGTCTTTTTGGGAAAGATGCAACAAGTCTTTCACACCTGGATTTGGGGATCCTCTGCCATTCCTCCTTGCAGATCCTCTCCAGTTCTGTCAGGTTGGATGGTAAACGTTGGTGGACAGCCATTTTTAGGTCTCTCCAGAGATGCTCAATTGGGTTTAAGTCAGGGCTCTGGCTGGGCCATTCAAGAACAGTCACGGAGTTGTTGTGAAGCCACTCCTTCGTTATTTTAGCTGTGTGCTTAGGGTCATTGTCTTGTTGGAAGGTAAACCTTCGGCCCAGTCTGAGGTCCAGAGCACTCTGGAGAAGGTTTTTGTCCAGGATATCCCTGTACTTGGCCGCATTCATCTTTCCCTCGATTGCAACCAGTCGTCCTGTCCCTGCAGCTGAAAATCACCCCCACAGCATGATGCTGCCACCACCATGCTTCACTGTTGGGACTGTATTGGACAGGTGATGAGCAGTGCCTGGTTTTCTCCACACATACTGCTTAGAATTAAGGCCAAAAAGTTCTATTTTGGTCTCATCAGACCAGAGAATCTTATTTCTCACCATCTTGGAGTCCTTCAGGTGTTTTTTAGCAAACTCCATGCGGGCTTCCATGTGTCTTACACTGAGGAGAGGCTTCCGTCGGGCCACTCTGCCATAAATTCCCGACTGGTGGAGGGCTGCAGTGATGGTTGACTTTCTACAACATTCTCCCATCTCCTGACTGCATCTCTGGAGCTCAGCCACAGTGATCTTTGGGTTCTTCTTTACCTCTCTCACCAAGGCTCTTCTCCCCCGATAGCTCAGTTTGGCCGGACGGCCAGCTCTAGGAAGGGTTCTGGTCGTCCCAAACGTCTTCCATTTGAGGATTATGGAGGCCACTGTGCTCTTAGGAACCTTAAGTGCCGCAGAAATCGTTTTGTAACCTTGGCCAGATCTGTGCCTTGCCACAATTCTGTCTCTGAGCTCTTCAGGCAGTTCCTTTGACCTCATGATTCTCATTTGCTCTGACATGCATTGTGATCTGGAAGGTCTTATATAGATAGGTGTGTGGCTTTCCTAATCAAGTCCAATCAGTATAATCAAACACAGCTGGACTCAAATGAAGGTGTAGAACCATCTCAAGGATGATCAGAAGAAATGGAAAGCACCTGAGTTAAATATATGAGTGTCACAGCAAAGGGTCTGAATACTTAGGACCATGTGATATTTCAGTTTTTCTTTTTTAATAAATCTGCAACAATGTCAACAATTCTGTGTTTTTCCGTCAATATGGGGAGCTGTGTGTACATTCATGAGGAAGAAGAATGAACTTAAATGATTTAAGCAAATGGCTGCAATATAACAAAGAGTGAAAAATTTAAGGGGGTCTGAATACTTTCCGTACCCACTGTAAAAGACATTTTTATTACAGGATCAGTATAGAAAAGTCAAAGGGGTAAGAAGTTTATAGACATGATATCACTGTCGCCTAATTTTTAGGTCTACTGAGAGAGAAGCTCTTGGGGAGGGGGGAATGACTATTTCCCCCCCAACACTCTCTACTGGCATATATTTGCTATGTTGGCAGAACCAACCTCACAAGTTTATAGAATATGCATTCACCCTCTTTTATAAATGAAAAAATCAATAAAATTGGCACTCAATCAATCCCAATAAAATTAATAAAAAGCATACTTAAGCTATACATATAAATACCACGAAGTAAATAAGTGTCACCTATTTACTTCCTGGTATTTATATGTATAGCTTAAGTGTGCTTTTTATTAATTTTATTGGGATTGATTGAGCGCCGATTTTATAGATTTTTTCATTTACTTTGATGTATGTGATGACACTATACAGAATTTGATAGGGGGGGAGGGTAGTTGGAGTCGGCGCTACCTTTTTTGTGTGAATAAAACCAACAATGTATCCGGACCGCGGGGTAACTTTATAAATATGTGCAATTCAAAGTGCCAGTGCAAAGAATATGTGCATATAAAACAAATTGTGCAAATAGAATTTGTTGGATGTAGGGCCGGATAATAAAAAGATCACAAAGTGCTGGTGAAGTTTGTTTAATGTGACAAAAATAAGGTGAATGTGTAAAATAAATATTAATAAAAGTATCAAGTGAATAAAAATGAATAAATAGTAATGGTAGTGAGTAATAAGTGCTTAAATCCCGACTTCCACTAGAGGTCGCACTTACCCCTCAGCAAAGATATCAGTCCTGGCTGCAAAGGGTCAAACAGAAATTCCCAGACCTAGCACCAATGATCCTTACGGACAAATGGATCCCATCTGGGTGTGAAAAGACCTCATAGCGTAGTATGTAATATGTAATATTACAAAAGGGAGCAGCAGTGACTCACGGTTAGGCTATAGTTGATCGACTCCGAGCGTGTTTGCAGCGCCAGGGAGTTTCCGCGTTCCACACACGGCGGACTGCAGACCGGAAGGGACGTTGACGTATGGTACCGCCCTACGCGTTTCGTCATTGGACGTCTACTGGAACGGTTTGGATACATTGTTGGTTTTATTCACACAAAAAAGGTAGCGCCGACTCCAACTACCCTCCCCCCCTATCTGATTCTTGACCCCTAATTTTTAGGGGTTGGTTGGTGGCTGCAACCTATTTCTACATAATACAGTCCCTGAGAATTTATCCATAGCGCTGGTCTCTCGTTTACCTATATCCACACTATACAGAATTTGCTGCTAATCCTTGTTCCCTATTTTTATCCTATATCTACCACTCAATTTTATCTATTACATCTGGTATAGGGTCAAGCGCATAGGTTTCTCCTACTTTCTCTCCACCCTCTTTTATAGCCTTGTTTTCTGTTAAAGTTGACTTCCAAGCAAAAATCTAAAAACATGCAATATATGGCCAAAAAACTGTCCCTTACAATTACTTTATACGACCAAAAGTTATGAGGACACCCCACCAAATTACTGAGTTCAATAGTTTCCATTTAAGGGTTTAGTTAATACTACAGCACACAGACTTTTTAGTCAAATGTGCACTTTTAACCTTATGGTAACAGTTTGGGCAAGGCTCTTTTTTTTCCAGAAACCTTGTGCACAAAGCCAAACTCAGATTGACATGGTTTAATGTTTGGCGAGAAGGAACTTGAGTAGTCTGCACAGAGCCCTAAACTTCAAACTTTCTGAACCCCTTGATAAATTGGAACATGTATTAAAAGTCAGGTCTTCCCGTCCAACATCGGTAACAGGGATGAGCTAAGGAGTGTTCAGATCCTAGTACGAACCCACCTAACGATCCCACTAGGAAGCGATCACTGTACTGGGCCAATCATAATCAACAGAGGCATTCCCCTGCCCTGCAGCAGCACATATTCATAACCTTTATATATAGTGCGGCTCCGGAGCAAGAAATGCCTCACCTGCTTATGATTGGCCCAGTACAGGTGACAGTTTCCTGGAGAGATTGTTCAGCTGGATTTGAACTAGAATCCAAACACACCAGAGCTCATACCTAATCAGAACCTTACCTCAAAATGCTTTTTGGCTGAATGGGCACAAATTCCCCACAGACACGCTCCAAATTCTTGTGGAAATCCTTCCCATAAAAATGGTGGCTGTTATAGCCAACAAGATGCTGGCTGCTCCATATTAATACTCATGGTTGAATAATAGGATGTCCAACAAGTTCAGGTGGTGTGATGGCTAGGTGTCCTCAAACTTTTGGCCTTTGTATGTTTATTGTTTTACCGGCTAAAGGATTTCTAATTTTGTTTTGCCAATTCTGGGATTTACACACTTTACAGATAGACAGGCGACACACTTATTTCCTGATACAGCAATACAATCTCCCTGGTCACTTCCCCATCTCCACTCTGTATACTGGACAATAAATTAGCATCATTAAATAAAAACAAGACCTGTGCGCTAAAACGGGGTAAACGACACCCTAAATTACAAAGACAATCGTGGCACACCACAGAGAAAGCTGCTGATTTGGCAGTGTCACCACATATCCAAGTATTATTCAAAACATAGAAATCAGCGCTCTCCTCTTAAAGTGAGCCACTCTAATTATTTAAATGACGGTAATACAACTGAAGGTGCTCAAAAAAACTACTGATGCATAAACGACGTAAATGAATCTAAAAACAATATCCTTGAAATCCAGCTCACTAATGGAGACAATAGAGATGAAATAATTCTTCTAATCTAATAAGTCACAAAGCGGTAATGCAGATACAGTGGGACGACATTCCCAAAAAATGATTATTTGAAAAAATGTGAAACTAAGTGAGTGAAGTGGATGAGAAAAAGTTGATGTTGAAAAGTGCATGAAAATAATTGACTGATATTAAATAAAATAACAAATTATATATGTATCCATAACCCTGTGGAACATAAATAAGTGGGCAAATCAGAATATAAATATTCAAACAATCAATACAATTGTCCAATAAATATTAAGATCAATTCAAAGTGCAATAGTGCTAAATAAGGTGCATAATGTCCATCATTCCTTCTAAGAAAAACGTTTTCGTGATGAAAAGTGCAAAGTGCTCAAAAAATTCAAAACAAGAAGAAGAAATCCAAGTGAATAATCAAGGTGCATTCAAACTTCAAATTAAAGTAGGTAAATGTGCCTTCAGACTTCCAATTTAGGCCAGGTAAATGTGCACAGGTGAGCATGCAATCCGACACCGAATGCAATGGCCGCTCACCTCAAACACACTCGGAGCGAGCGTTTATACGATGTATTACTTAGACTCCTCTCCAGCCTCTTAATCTTTAGTATATAATTCGGTATATCTCCACTATTACAAATTCAGTATTGTAAACGACCAAAAAATGATCCCGGCTTGCCAATCACTCCATGCATCTGTCAGGTGCTCAAGGAATGGAAACTCACATAGTGTAGCATTTCAGGGTATAAATTTAATGGTAAATAAGTACTAAACACTTACTAGACAGTAGATAAAATGTCAGCGAGAAGTAAACAAAGTACAGCAGCCGCCGATGCGGCGAGTTCCGATGCTTCCGGTCTCGGCCGAAGACCGGAAGTGACGTAGGCACGGCTTGTCCCTGACGCGTTGCGCTACAACAGCCCGTAGCTTTTTCAAAGGGGTCAAAGTTTGGAGAAATGGTGTCATGTCTGCCATTATAATGGAGATGGGGTTATGAAGAAACGGAGGAGGGGAGAACAGGAGTACCTTTGTGGACCAGCCTCAATATTAAGGGAGATTTCATTCTATTGTCTGGTGGATTGCCATACATCAGCTGCACCCTGATTACTACATGCAATTTGGTTGCTGACATCTGGTAAGCAGGAATTCCTGGTGGTGGCCGTGTTTTATTTGAGTGATCAATATCGCACGATTTACCTACAGATTTCTGGTAATTAATTGGGAGCACGGAGGTGGTTCTTTAATTTCTACTTGTTCAATAAGACCTGTTATGCTCACTCTGTCTTACCTCTGGTAAGCAGCCTGTGGTGGTGGTGGTGCACACTTATTATTCCCTTGACACACTCGGGAGATTTAATATCTATACAGTATCACGCTAGGTTTGTCTTATGTTTTATTACATTATTCACGGATCTACATCCTTGAGTGGATACCATCTGTGAGGAGTCCCCTGCAGAATTCCATTTGGCCTGGCTTCTGTGTATATTAATGCTCATCTTGCTGCTACATCCGGTAAGCAGTACCTATACACACTGAATTTATTCGGGCTTTGGTGGACTGGACTTCAGCTGTTTATTCATCATTTGAATAATTTTGGGACTTTTGTGTATTTTTCTGGGACTTTTTATAATTTTTGATCATATCATCTATGGTCTATGTCACTTAGCGCAGCTTTTCCCATTATCTCTTCTCACAATTCCCAGGAAACACTGCATGATAATTTATTTAAAAAGGAGGATCCTCCCCAGCCTGTCAGTTGTTGAAGAGTACCTCTGGCAAGCTGAATAACAGAAAAAAAAGTAACAACATACCTACGAAACATATTAAATGGGTGGGTTGTCGCTGTTGTCATGAAAGACTCCTGAACATATCGTTACCATTAAGTCTAACTTGGATTTTTTTTTCAAATCATCTTTCAGGACAGCATACTGGGTGAGAATAGCAGCCTGAAGTACCTTTCTGCCTAAAGAGATCTCCAACCAACAAAAGGTCCGGTCTGTAATGTCTGATGAATGTTGTAAAGTTTGATCACATAGCTACTCTACAGAAGTGATCTAGGCTTGCACCAGCTCATGTTGTTCAGATGATCCAAAATCTGTTGTAGAATGGCAGACAGAAATCCCATCCAGAACTTTCAAATTTATGATCATATAAGCCTGCCGGATAGCCAGCTTGAGTCATCTGACTATCAATTCCTTAGCTGCTTTGTGACCTTTCCTGGCACCCAAAAAGGGAATTTGATTTTCTAAATTCTTAAAAATCCCCAGATAGTGAAGAACATACTGTATTCTCTTAACAGCCAGCATGTGAAATATCCCTTCCTGACTGCAAGATACATTGGGACAAAATGTGGGCAGTATAAAATTCTGAGACAGACGATAAGCTGAAAATACTTTGGGCAGAAAACCAAGTTCTGTCCACAGAACAATACATTCTGGTAAAGACTGTCAAAAATGCCCCTGTATAGCCAAGGCCTGCAGCTGACTAATTTGCAAAGTCAAAGTCACTGTTACCAAAAGCACTTGAGGGTCATAGATCTTAAAGTTGTCTGCAAGGGCTCAAAAAGTTTTCTAGATAAAGCCTGTATAACAATAGAACGGTCCCATTTGGGGAACCCCTTTTAAGGGCACAGGCCTAGATCTAGCTAGTGCCCCAAAAAAAATCTAACCACTAATGGTTTGTTAGTTAAAGCCTTTTTGGAAAACATTCGGAGCTGCTGTCTGAACTTAAAGGATGTTGATCGCTAGACCCTCATCTTTACCATCTTGCAAAAACCCCAATGCTATTGTGGTGTCCTGTGTACCAAACTGCCTCCCACGCCTCGAATAGCCTTGTGCGCAGCCAGCTGCAGTCCGGTCATGGTGCCAGCCATCCACCCACAGGCCCTGGCCTCAGCCACCCACCACAGGGTGCCAGCCGCCAGCCATCCGACCCACAACAGAACAGGGTGCCAGCAGGCCAGCATCCAGCCACCCACTCCACAACAGGGTTCCAGCAAGCAAACCAGCCACCAGACTTGTATAAAGTACTCAAAATTTCTACTTGAGTAAAAGTACAAGTGCTCGATCAAAAAGTGACTTAAGTAGAAGTGGAAGTGCTCGCAGAAAAAGTTACTTAAGTGGAAGTACTAAAGTATTCAACATTTTTTTTACTTAAGTATTGCAAGTAGTTTTTTCAAAAAAATTGCTACTTAAGTACTAAAAGTAAAAAGTACCAGTAGTTTTGAAAAAAAAATTCTACTCAAGTACTGAAAGTAGAAGTACTGTGTTATGTAGTTATTAAAGAAAGAAGTCAAAAGTTTGAACATCATATTGTTTTTTATTATTTCAAATGATTTATTCAAATGATTAACCTAAAGGACAATCACAATTCCTTAGGCTGTAACTTTTTGTAAACAAAAAACAGATAAAGTATGTCCCTCCCTTCCCCTTTTAAAGCATCCCTCCTTCTCTTCCCTGCATGTTTTTTTTTCTCCACAGCTTATTGGTGCGCAAAATCATATATAAACCAATGTGATATACAACAATATATTCCAATAATGAAATAAAGGAAGAGTGTATGAAATCTAAGTCAATAAAAAGTTCAAAATATTGTGAATCTTCAAATATATATATGTGACAAAACAAGATGAATATAATTTCATATCTGCTGTTAATGGGAAAGAGAACCTCCCAACCAGGGCCGGCCTTAGGTGTTCAAGCGCCCTGTGCGAGCTGATCCTGTGGCGCCCCCACCAGCGCCCTGCACATTTTTTCTTGCACTTTTTTTGCACTTCATTTGACTTTTCTTTTTTATGATCACTGCAAACTTAGCCCCCCTTACATTAGAGACCCCCCTTACATCAGAGACCCCCCAACGGAAGCCCCCCTTACAACAGAAACCCCCCAACGGAGCCCCCTTACAACAGAAACCCCCAGAGGCCCCACTTACATCAGAGACCCCCCACACAGAGCACCCTTACAGCAGAGACCCTCCAGCCCCCACAAAGAGCCCCCTTTACATCAGAGACCCCCCACACAGAGCCCCCCTTACATCAAAGACCCCCCCACACAGAGCCCCCTTACATCAGAGACCCACCCCCCCACACACAGAGCTCCCCTTACATCAGAGACCCCCCCCACAGAGCCCCCTTACATCAGAGCCCCCCACACAAAGCCCCCCCTTACATCAGAGACCCCAACACAGAGCCCCCTTACATCAGAGACCATCCCCACACAAAGCCCCCTTACTTTAGAGACCCCTCACACAAAGCCCCCCTTACAGAGACCCCAACACAGAGCCCCCTTACATCAGAGACCATCCCCACAGAGCCCCCCTTACATCAGAGCCCCCCATAGAGCCCCCCACAGAGCTCCCCTTACATCAGAGCCCCTCCACACAGAGCTCCCCTTACATCAGAGCCCCTCCACACAGAGCTCCCCTTACATCAGAGCCCCCCACATCAGAGCCCTCCCACACAGAGACCCCCTTACATCAGAGACCCCCCCACACAGAGCCCCCTTACATCAGAGACCCCTTACATCAGAGACCCTCACACAGAGCCCCCTTACATCAGAGACCCCCCACACAGAGCCCCCTTACACCAGAGACCCCACACACAGAGCCCCCTTACACCAGAGACCCCCCACACAGAGCCCCCTTACATCAGAGACCCCTTACATCAGAGACCCTCACACAGAGCCCCCTTACATCAGAGACCCCCCACACAGAGCCCCCTTACACCAGAGACCCCACACACAGAGCCCCCTTACACCAGAGACCCCCCACACAGAGCCCCCTTACATCAGAGACCATGAAAAAGGGTGCCTTCCTATAGAAAAGGGGAGGGGGAAGGCAGAATAGGGAGGATAATTGAAAGAGTAGGAGAGAGCAGTAAGGAGGGAAACCAAACAAAAAAGAAAAAGGGAAAGGCAGAGAAAAGTAACGAGTAACGATGCAGCACAAAAAAAATATATCGGAGTAGAAGTATCGAAATCATCGAAAAAATGTAGTGAAGTAAAAGTAGAAGTAGGAGAAAAAAATTCTACTTTAGGAAAGTACAGATACCGCATTTCGGTACTTAAGTACAGTACTTCAGTAGTTCTACTTCGTTATACATCTCTGCCAGCCACCCAGGTGACACCAAGCCAGCCACCCGCCACCGTGACCATAGTGTTCCAGCAAGCCAGCAGCCACTCACAACAGGCCAGGGTGAGTGAGTGACACCAAGCCAGCCACCTACACAACAGGGTAACCCCAAGCCAGCCACCCACCATAGTGTTCCTGCAAGCCAACCACCCACCATAGTGTTCCTGCAAGCCAGCCACGGCACCCACCACAGGGTTCCTGCAAACGAGCCACCCACAACAGGGTGACCCCAAGCCAGCCACCCACCACAGTGTTCCTGCAAGCCAGCCACCCGCTACAAGAGAAATGGCCGCACGCCAAGCAATAGCTCAAGATGAAAGGCTTTATTGAACAAGGATGCAAGGCACAGCAAAATGGATGGTAGACATGTTTCACACGACTCACAGCGTGCTTGTTTACTACCTGCCACCCGCAACAGGGTGACACAAAGACAGCCACCCACCACAGTGTTCCTGCAAGCCAGCCACCCACAACAGGGTGACCCCAAGCCAGCCACCCAGACACCACAGTGTTTCAGCAAGCCAGCCACCCACCCACAACAGGGTGACAAAGACAGCCACCCACCACATTGTTCCTGCAAGCCAGCCAGCCACCCACAACAGGGTGACACCAAGCCAGCCACCCACCACAGTGTTCCTGCAAGCCAGCCACCCACAACAGGGTGACACCAAGCCAGCCACACTGACAGGCGTAAGCCACCGACCCACAACAGGGGGCCAGCCAGCCACCCACACTGCCAGGCGTCAGCCACCGACCCTTAAGGGTGCCAGCAACTCAGCAAGCCACCCACACTGCCAGGCATCAGCCACCAACCCACAACAGGGGGCTAGCAGGCCACCCACACTGCCAGGCATCAGCCACCAACCCAAAAGAGGGTGCCATCAAGCAACCAACACTGCCAGGCGTTAGCCACCAACCCAAAAGAGGGTGCCATCAAGCAACCCACACTGCCAGGCGTCAGCCACCAACCCAAAAGAGGGTGCCATCAAGCAACCCACACTGCCAGGCGTCAGCCACCAACCCAAAAGAGGGTGCCATCAAGCAACCCACACTGCCAGGCGTCAGCCACCAACCCAAAACAGGGTGCCATCAAGCAACCCACACTGCCAGGCGTCAGCCACCAACCCACGCTGCCAGGCATCAGCCACCAACCCACAACAGGGTGCTAGCAAGCCACCCACACTGCCAGGCATCAGCCACCAACCCACAACAGGGTGCCATCAAGCAGCCCACACTGCCAGGCGTCAGCCACCAACCCAAAACAGGGTGCCATCAAGCAAACCACACTGCCAGGCGTCAGCCACCAACCCAAAACAGGGTGCCATCAAGCAACCCACACTGCCAGGCGTCAGCCACCAACCCACGCTGCCAGGCATCAGCCACCAACCCACAACAGGGTGCCAGCAAGCCACCCACACTGCCAGGCATCAGCCACCAACCCACAACAGGGTGCCATCAAGCAGCCCACACTGCCAGGCGTCAGCCACCAACTCACACTGCCAGGCATCAGCCACCAACCCATAAAAGGGTGCCAGCAAGCCACCCCCACTGCCAGGCATCAGCCACCAACCCACAACCGGGTGACATCAACCAACCCATACTGCCAGGCGTTAGCCACCAACCCATAACAGGGTGCCAGCAACTTAAGCAAGCCATTTTTTTAATCTTTGTTGTGTCTTTCAAATTGAAATGGAGATGGATGAGGAGAGGAAAAGTAAAAGTGTGGTCTGGGCTTATTTCTCGTCTGAACCTTCTCCAGGAAAAGCAGCAGTGTGCAACACATGTACAAACCTAAGCATGGGATTAATAACTGCAAAAAATACATCAAATCTTTGGGCCCATGAGAGAGTTCTTCATATTGAACTAGATCATGCAGCACAGAAAAAAGCAAAATGAATATCAATGTAATTTTGAAATACCTCCTCCCCTATCCCAGGCAACAATAACAGATATGTTTATGAAAAAAACAGGTGTCACTGTCTAGATTCAGATGGAAGATCCCAACTGCTGGACAGAGTAATCACAGAGATGATTGTCACTGATAACCAGCCATTTACAATGGTGTCTGATTTAAGCGGTTGATGTCCATACTTGAACCAAGCTACACACTGAAGAGTGAGAAGTAGTATTATCGAACCGAAATGCTGGCAAAGCTTCACCAAAAGGTAGTTGACAAAGTAAAGGCTATGCTGCAACCAGAGAATGCTGGCAACTCGCTCTCATTCACGACTGACTGCTGTTCAGGACAAACAACAGAGTCAAAGTCACCAATGATTCTTACATGCCACTTCATTGACAGCGGATGGAAAAAAAGGCAATTGGTGTTGAATACAAAAGTGATGCAAGGATCCCACACTGGGGAGTATAGTAGAGAAATGTTTCTAGGCATGCTTGAAGACTGGGAAATAAACAAAGACTGAGTGATGCTTGTGCTACTTCGAGACAGTGGAGCAAACATGCGGAAAGGAATGAGGCTCGCTGATATGTCAGACCTCAGTGTCATGGCACACAACACCCTCCAACTTTCAAATGATGGTCTGTCAAGCCAAAGAGCTTTGATTGATATATGCTTTGAGAAGCATGAAGAGATTAAAAATGTTGTGCTTGCAAGTCTTTTGAATCCTCGATACAAGAACCATGCTTTCTCTTCTGATGATGTATTGGCAAAGGAAAAACAATGGCTGACAGAAGATATTAAACAGGAGGTTCCTGCCAAAAAGACAAGTCCAGAACACTATTTTTATAAAGAGCAGCAATCTGCAAAAACAGAAAAATGTCCAAAAATACGTCAACGAACAGAAGAGAATCTTCATCGTGGTCGAATTGATCAGGACATTTTCAGTGTTTTCTTGGGGCCTCATGCGGAGGATTCGATTTCTTCTGAATCTATGAGCCTGGATGATGAACTTCATCTCTATTTGAAAGAACCAGTAACTGACAGAAGAAATCATCCTCTTCAGTGGTGGAAAGAAAATGAGGCACGCTACAAAAGACTTTCTTCCCATGCTAGAAGATACCTCTCTCTCTCTCTCTCTGCTCCTCTGTCCTCCTCTCCTCCTGAACATGTTTATGAAGTGGCAGCATTATATGAACAAAACAGAAGCTCTTTAACGGGTGACAATGGACATGCTGAAATGTTCTGCTTTCTGCAGTATAATATTGTTCTACTCAACTGGGAGCATTGATAAGAGTAGTGTCCACTCCAATCCACTGTCTAGCTGTTGCCTAGCTTTTTTTTAGCAGTTTTGCACTGACTGGAGTAGTTGTAGTGAGTGCCCAATTGCAGAGGTAGTCCATTGACTCCAATCCACTGTCTTGCTGTTGTCTAGCTTTTATTCTAGCAGTTTTGCACTGACTGCATTAGTTGCCGTGAGTGCCATACTGCAGAGGTAGTCCACTGACTCCAGTCCAATCCACTGTGTAGCTGTTGTGTTACCTAGCTTTTTTACAAGCAGTTTTGCACTGACTGCACTGCAGTAAGGATTTAAAATGATTGCAGTGAGTGAGTGCACTACTGCAGCAGTTTATTATGCATTAATGCACAATCAGAATGATGTGAAACTAAATGTCCCTGCAATTTAAGTTTTCCTATCAGTTCTCATGCAGTGAGAGCCGATTCACACTAGCGCGACATGTGAGGCAACTTGTGTTGCCCCAGGTAGCTTGACATAACAAAAGCAATGTTAATCAATCAGTGCCGTCTTAATTGGCACTACTGAAGTTGCTCCGACTTCAGAAAAGGGTCCTGTACTACTTTGAGGCGACCTGTGATCCGACTGTCCCATATACTTCAATGGGAGTTGCCTCCTTATCTTAATTGACACGACTTGTTATCAGACTTTCCAGGAAGAAGAAAGAGATTAGACAGGCATTCCCCACAGACAAAGTCGCCTGTCTCTTCAAAGTAGTGCACAAGTCTCTTCCAAGTCTCTAAACAAGTCTCTAAACAAGTCTCTAAACAAGTCTCTAAACAAGTCTCTAAACAAGTCTCTAAACAAGTCTCTTCAAGTCACGGGGCGACTTTCTGGTAGTGGTAGTGTGAACCAGCTCTTAAGGTGTGAAGAACGAGCCCTTAATGTTAACATTGTTAATAAAGTTTGATATGTTCAGTAAACAGATTTGTGTCAAATTTTGTGTTTATTTTGCAAAATTTTAAATGTGCAAAAATATCGGCCAATATCGGCCGATACCGATATGCAATGGCCAAAATATCGGTATCGGCAACGAAAAACCAATATCGGTCGATCACTATCAAAAGCCTCCTGTTTCAAAATCCACTTGAATTCTAGCACCAGGTATCTGTTGAGGTACCTTTCCTGCCACCCAAAGAGGGAATCTGACGTTCTAAATTCTTTAATAATCACCAAATAGTGAAGAACATCGCTCTTAATTGCCAAAGTGTGAAGTATCTCTTCCTGACTGCAAGATGCAGTGACCAGATTTAGATCGCTCTTCAAATATACAGCTGTTGGAGATGCCAAATTCACCTCTGACCTCCTGAGAATTTCTGCTAGATTCATATGAACTCTGCTTCTGGTGTTCTCTGTTTGTTGATGTATGCAACTGCCAAAGCATGGTCTAAAAGAAGCTGCACATGGTGGCCCTAACTCTGAGCTGGGGCAATTATTTATCTCCCTCCAGTTGAAGGACCTTAATGCATTCTTGTTTGACCAACTTCCCAGTACCATCCTTACATCCAATTGTACTCCACAGCCGTATAAACTTGCATCCATGGTCAGTCTTCAGGTAACTGGGAAAATCTAGAACAGTCCCTTTATCAAGTTGTCTGGATTTCTCCCCCACCAAAGAGATCTTTTCACCTGACTTTATTCCCCGGAGGAGCTTGTCCACATCTAAGAACAATTTATATTTGAGAGGATCTCTTACCATCATCCTCTTGTTCCTATTTTGCAGACTGCTGACAATAAGGAGGAGAGCGGTTATCCTCCTCCTCTGCCTCACACAACTTCCCCATACAGCAAAAACAATGAGTTGGAGCCTGAGGAACAGACGAATACTGCTGCTGAACAGACAGCTGAAGGACAGCAACACTGGGCATCATGGAACGATAAGACTGGAAAGTAGTGGCAATGTTATTACTTGACCGCGGAAGTGAGGTCATTACAGTGTGCTATGGAGTAAAACAATCCCTATGCGCTACCTCTTGTTGATATTGTTATTAATTAGATTTTGTAAGCAGCTGCTCACATCGGCACAATGTGTCCCCGCATATATACACAGAATTAGATAAAATATATGATGATATGGCGCTTTGCTTACAGTGTGTGATTCCAAACAAAAAACAAAAGTGTCTCAATGTTACAAAGAAAATAATAAATCTGTGTGTACCTTTTTAGTATATTAGAAGTTTTTGTGGGTATTTCCAACTCAGAATCCTTCAACTGTAAAAAAAAAAAATAAGTGCATCAAAAATCATATACAAACAAATGTTCCTTATACAAAAAAAATATTAACATACTTCTAAGTAGAAGTGATTCTTTGGGTGTTTAAAGTACAAAGAAACTCCATTCATAATTAGTGAAAACACTCATCACAATCAGTGTGAAAAAGTGCAAGAAATCAGTTCAATTATTTCCAATGTGGTAGTAAACTAAAAAGTCCCAAGGAAAGTTTATTGTCCCAAAACAGATATATAGCTCCTTAATGCAGGCAAAGAAGTACTTCAAGTGATATTTTGATTTTTTTTTCTTTTATATTACGGTGTCTCCCATTAAGCTTCCATGGTGATAATATCCACCTCATGTATTTAGATGTGAGGATGGCAGCTCACCTCAAAGCTTGATCTATATTCTCATATAGATCAAGCACGCTTGTTAGCACGTCTCTCCTTCGTGCTGGTAATGCTGATGGTCTGCCCTTGTGTGCGATTTCCAGTCACTTCTCTCCAAGGATGCTAAGAGATAAGCAAGCGTGCACAGGCCCACAGTGGCTGAGCTCGCCTACTTGCCAACAGATGAAGAGGTCCAGGGTGAGTCCACCACTGGGATATCCTCTTCAGCTAGGGCTACCTTCAGCTAGGATGCAAGACCGCCGGGGCTTCCGTAAAGCTAATAAATGTAGCACGGCATTTGAGGAAGTCGCAACCTTAGAGAACCGTGATGGATGAGCAGGAGGACTGTGTCTGTGCAGTGGCGGCCGGTGATGACGTCAATTGCTGCACCAGGTGGAGTGAGCAGGGGCCGCTGGGACAGAGGGTGCAAGGGATGGAAGCCTGTTAATGTGTGGTCCCGTCACCATGACATGTTTCGTGCGACTGCGCCTTGTCAAGTCAACTTTTGTCTCTCTCCTTGCCAGGAGGTTTTAATCAGCAGCTATTAACCCAGGGCTGTCTTCATCCTCAGTATTGTCCATTCAGCTGAGGCCTGATCATCTTGTGGATAATTTATGCCCCTCAAAACCTGGGCTTCAACAGGTAAATCTCCACAATAGGACACAGACGGAGGGGAAAAAAAAAAAAAAACTGACGGGTTTTAACCCTCTCCTCCTAAATGTTCTACTTTAAGATTTATACTTTTTAGTGGTGCACTAACTTTTGTGACACATTGCATTTCTTACTTTGATACAGAAACTGTTGCTTTTAAATTTATACTTGAAAAGCACAATTGCAAATTTTTGAGTATAGTGATTTCACACACATATATACATTATATCGTCAAAAGTATTGGGACGCCTGCCTTTACGCACAAAATTAATTTTAATGACATCCCAGTCTTCGTTTGTAGGGTTTAATACTGAGTTGGCCCACCCTTTGCAGCTATAACACCTTCAACTCTTCCGGGAAGGCTGTACACAAGGTTTAGGAGTGTCTATGGGAATGTTTGACCATTCTTCTAGAAGCGCATTTGTGAGATCAGGCACTGATGTTAGCCGGAAGGCCTGGCTCACAGTCTCCGGGCTAATTCATCCCAAAGGTGTTCTATCGGGTTGAGGTCGGGACTCTGTTCAGGCCAGTCAAGTTCCCTCACCCCAAACTCGATCATCCATCTTTTTTTGGACCGCACTTTGTGCACTGGGATGGCCCCTTCCTCTTCCAACATGACTGCGCACCAGTGCACAAAGCAAGGTCCATACGAGACGTGCAGACGCTAACTCACACAACGCCCCGCCTGCAATCCACGCTGACGGGGCGTGTGACGTGCCGGTGGAACGCAGGAGCCGACCGCACTTCCGCCCCGCCGGACTTCCGGATACACGGGGATGGGGGAACGCCCGGCCCCTCCGCACCAGGGACCCCACTAGGCGACCAGCTGAAACAGGAGCGCAATCAGATAAGTGAACACAGCTGCAATATTAATTGATTTATCTATTTAAACCCTCGGATTCTTAGCGGTGAGCTACATTGCTCGCTCGCTGAGAACATTGAGGACTGTTCAGCAGTATCTAGACCAATTGCCATCTGAACAAGGTAACTCCATATTCCTTTCTTCTATTCATTTATCTTATATTCTTTAGAGTTTATCTCTTTTTTCAATGGCTACTATTATGAATAGGAGGAATAGAATATTGAATTGGAAGCATTGGTGGCTTTTACCACCTACACTCTAGAATAAAGGGTTTTTCTGGTCCCTTGTTACAAAACAAAACTGAACCTGAGTTCAATATACTATTGCACGGTATAATACTGGCAATTAAAACCCCCCTGTTTGCTCTCTCCTCCTTTCTAATAGAGCCATCTTTAACTTACCTCCAATTAAAGGCTCCTATCTGATATTTTGATGTCTCTCCCCTCCAGCTGATCAGCCATACTTGGGATCCAGTTGTCTTTATCTGGTGCTCTCCGGGGGCCATCCACTACATACCATAATGATCCCTCTCTGATACAATTTATAATTGAGAGGCACCGCCACTCTAATTACATCTTTGATACAGCCAATGTTTGTACTCAGCGGAGCATGCAGACCACTTGATTTTAACATTATGTGCGCAAGTATATAGTGCTTCTCATCACTGCATAGAATGTAAGTTATAACGCTGTTTTGTCTTTTTGAATCTGTTGTTCAGATTGATATGATGTAAAAATGATTGTGACATGCTGTTTATTGACTGATCTATTTTCGATCAATTATCTACAGACCACCACACAGGGTTTCCTCTCTCCCCCTGAAGAAGGAGTATCTGTTGTAAACTCCGAAACTAGTCGGGATTTGAGTCTTCACCCTGAACTGGTGTGGTCATTCTTTATTGCACATGTGATGTATTCTATTCTACTTGCCTTTTATATTTTGTAATAATTTTCTTCAATAAAATTATAATATTTTTACAATTTTTGTGTATACGTGAGTGCCTAAAAAGTCCCACCAACAGGGGAATCTCTTTCTTTAGATTTAACCACTTTAGCCCCAGCCCTATTTCGGACACTTTTTGTTCACAAGTTAAAACCAGTATTTTTTCCTAGAAAACTACTTAGAACCCCCAAACATTATATATATTTTTTTAGCAAAGACTCTGGAGAATAAAATGTCGGTCATTGCAAAATTTTTTGTCACGCGGTATTTGCGCAGCGGTCTTTAAAACGCCATTTTTTTGGAAAAAATTTGAAAAATCACATTTCACTGCATTTAAAAAATACTAAACAGTAAAGTTAGCCCATTTTTTTTGTATATTGTGAAAGACGATGTCACGCCGAGTAAATAGATACCAAACATGTTACGGTTTAAAATTGCGCCCCCCCGTGGGATGGCGACAAACTACGGTCAATAGAGATCTCAATCTGCGACGCTTTAAATTTATTTAACGGTTACCAGTTTAGAGTTAGAGTGTAGCTCTTTTTTTTTAATTATTGCCCACGCTCTGGCGATCGCGGCGATACCTCACATGTGTGGTTTGAACAGCGATTTCATTTGCGGCTCGACTTGCGTATACGTTTTTTTTTGTGCGCGAGCTAACGGTGACGGGGACGGCTAAATTTTTTTTTTTTTTTTTTTTCCTATTTATTTTTTCTTTTTTTTTAAACTTTATTACAGGTTTTTAAAAAAAAAAAAAATCTGATCACTTTTATTGCTGTCACAAGCAATGTAAACATCCCTGGTGACAGCAATATGTCGTGACAGGTACACTTTATGGAGGGATCGAGGGTCTAAAAGACCCTAGACCCCTCCACTACACTTCCCTGTATGCAAAACGCCGAAAACGGCATTTTTGCATACAGCCGTTTTTCAAATCTGCCACCTTTTGCAGCACAGTAACCCGGACGTGACGTCATGGACGCCGCCTCCGGGTTACGTCATCGGAGACCCGATCGATGCCATTTCCGGCATTCATCGGGACTCCATCCAGCCGGCGGACGTGCCGGCTGGGTGCTCGGGGCTCCCGGTGGGACGGTAGCCCCGAGCAAAGCCGCGGAAGGCGGCGGGAGGGGGGGGACGTCCCCTCCCGCCCCCCCGGGTAACGATCGAGCGGCTCCCGAGCCGCATCGATCGTTACCGACGGAAAGCCGACCGTCGGCTTCAAACAACGGTACCGGGATGATGCCTCTAGCTAGAGGCATCATCCCGGTATAACCACTCAAAGTCAGCCGACGTAGAGGTTACGTGACTGGTAGTAAAGTGGTTAAATTGGGATGTGGCACCATTATTAGTACCTAACACAGGCAACCTTCTTTGAAGCAAGGTCCATAAAGACATGAATGAGCGCGTTTGGGGTGGGGGAACTTGACCGGCCTGCACAGAGTCTTCTTGACCTGTTCTTTCGGGTTGAGGTCAGGACCAGTGAAGTTCCCCCACCCCAAACTCATCCATGTCTTTATAGAGCTTGCTTTGTGCACTGGTGTGCAGTCATGTTGGAATAGGAAGGGGACATCCCTAAACTGTTCCCACAAAGCTGGGAGCATGGAATTGTCCAAAATGTCTTAGTATGCTGATGCCTTAGGAGTTCCTTTCATTGGAACTAAGGGCCTAAGCCCAACCAACCCCTGAAAAACAACCCCACACCATACCCCCCCCCCCCCCTCCACCAAATGATTTGGACCAGTGCACAAAGCTAGGTCTATAAAGACACAGATGAGGGAGTTTGGGGTGGAGGAACTTGACTGGCCTGCATAGAGTTCTGACCTCAACCCGATAGAACACCTTTGGGATGAATTTGAGCGGAGTCTGTGAGCCAGGCCTTCTCGTCCAACGTCAAGTGCCTGACCTCACAAATGCGCTTCTGGAAGAATGGTCAAACATTCCTATAGACCAGGGCTTGACAAATTTGCTTTGAATTTAGGAGCCAGTTGAAAAAGTTAGGAGCCATTTTATTTTTAATACTCTATATTTAAAGCATCACTAAGTACAGAAACCATAGAAACCATATAACAGACACATCAAAAATAAAGAGACTCAGCAAGAGGATCACACTCCAATATAAACACTGAGCAAGCCCATGTCTCACTGAAGCCAGTTTTTTTGACTGGTAGGGCTTTGTTTTCGGAGACAGAGATGGCCAACCGTTGATCTCTAAAGGGGGACGCTGATAAAAAGGGGACTCTGATTTAATAGCGGGGGGGGTCTCTAAGGGAGGCGCTAATATGAAGAGACTCTGATCTAATTGGGGGGCTCTAAAGGGGTTGCTACTATAAAAAAAACTCTGATCTAATGGAGGTGCTAACATAAAAGGACTCTGATCTAATGGGGAGGGGGGGGGGGTCTCTTTGCTGCCGGTCCTAAAATACCAGGACACATCAGGCAGGGAACACTTATTGCTGGGACCATGTGGTCAGAGTCATACATTCCTGTCACACAGTGTCCCCCCACCCTCTTTTCCTGTTGGTGGGGCCCCTGGGGTGTCTCCTCTCACCCGAGAAGTAGAGTTTAGCTAGCTCCTGAGCCCCACTGGGGGCTGCCCTCCCTGCAGGGGTCAGCCAGGTCACTCTGGGACATTGAAGCTCACTGTTAGCTCCTCCATGTGATGTCCTTGTGATCTCTCTAGCCAGCCAATCAGAGAAGCCGCTGTCCCCAGCCTGCCTTCCGATTAGGGGAGGGTCAAAAGAGGGCAGGAAGCTCAAGCTAATGGAGAAGGGGGAACCTGACAGGCTGCCCAATCATCGCTCCCTCTCACAAGGTAGGCATGTGATGCGCAGTTATTGGAGGGGAGAAGGTGAGGAACTTAGTCGGTGGCTGCCCGAGGAGTTGCTCATGCCACTGTCAGTGGTGGATGGGCTGGTGGGAGCCCGGGCGCCAGGACCCGATTTCTGGTCGCCTTGGCTTTGTCGAGCCCTGCCATTGACACACTACTAAACCTTGTGGACAGCCTTCCCAGAAGAGTTGAAGCGGTTATAGATACAAGGGGTGGGCCAACTCATTATCGAACCCTACGGACTAAGACTGGGATGCCATTCATGTGCGTGTAAAGGCAGGCGTCCCAATACTTTTGACAATTTAGTGTATGCAAGTATACAGGGAGTGCAGAATTATTAGGCAAATGAGTATTTTGACCACATCATCCTCTTTATGCATGTTGTCTTACTCCAAGCTGTATAGGCTCGAAAGCCTACTACCAATTAAGCATATTAGGTGATGTGCATCTCTGTAATGAGAAGGGGTGTGGTCTAATGACATCAACACCCTATATCAGGTGTGCTTAATTATTAGGCAATTTCCTTTCCTTGGGCAAAATGGGTCAAAAGAAGGAATTGACAGGCTCAGAAAAGTCAAAAATAGTGAGATATCTTGCAGAGGGATGCAGCACTCTTAAAATTGCAAAGCTTCTGAAGCGTGATCATCGAACAATCAAGCATTTCATTCAAAATAGTCAACAGGGTCGCAAGAAGCGTGTGGAAAAACCAAGGCGCAAAATAACAGCCCATAAACTGAGAAAAGTCAAGCGTGCAGCTGCCAAGATGCCACTTGCCACCAGTTTGGCCATATTTCAGAGCTGCAACATCACTGGAGTGCCCAAAAGCACAAGGTGTGCAATACTCAGAGACATGGCCAAGGTAAGAAAGGCTGAAAGACGACCACCACTGAACAAGACACACAAGCTGAAACGTCAAGACTGGGCCAAGAAATATCTCAAGACTGATTTTTCAAAGGTTTTATGGACTGATGAAATGAGAGTGAGTCTTGATGGGCCAGATGGATGGGCCTGTGGCTGGATTGGTAAAGGGCAGAGAGCTCCAGTCCGACTCAGACGCCAGCAAGGTGGAGGTGGAGTACTGGTTTGGGCTGGTATCAAAGATGAGCTTGTGGGGCCTTTTCGGGCTGAGGATGGAGTCAAGCTCAACTCCCAGTCCTACTGCCAGTTTCTGGAAGACACCTTCTTCAAGCAGTGGTACAGGAAGAAGTCTGCATCCTTCAAGAAAAACATGATTTTCATGCAGGACAATGCTCCATCACACGCGTCCAAGTACTCCACAGCGTGGCTGGCAAGAAAGGGTATAAAAGAAGAAAAGCTAATGACATGGCCTCCTTGTTCACCTGATCTGAACCCCATTGAGAACCTGTGGTCCATCATCAAATGTGAGATTTACAAGGAGGGAAAACAGTACACCTCTCTGAACAGTGTCTGGGAGGCTGTGGTTGCTGCTGCACGCAATGTTGATGGTGAACAGATCAAAACACTGACAGAATCCATGGATGGCAGGCTTTTGAGTGTCCTTGCAAAGAAAGGTGGCTATATTGGTCACTGATTTGTTTTTGTTTTGTTTTTGAATGTCAGAAATGTATATTTGTGAATGTTGAGATGTTATATTGGTTTCACTGGTAAAAATAAATAATTGAAATGGGTATACTGTATATTTGATTTTTGTTAAGTTGCCTAATAATTATGCACAGTAATAGTCACCTGCACACACAGATATCCCCCTAAAATAGCTAAAACTAAAAACAAACTAAAAACTACTTCCAAAAATAGTCAGCTTTGATATTAATGAGTTTTTTGGGTTCATTGAGAACATGGTTGTTGTTCAATAATAAAATTAATCCTCAAAAATACTCATTTGCCTAATAATTCTGCACTCCCTGTATAGCCGCGCCACCATTTTATTTTATTACATTGCTTTTTATGTGCCCCGTTCATATCAAAACACTGGTGTGATGTGCAGTGCAGATAAATGCAGCATATTTGTATCTCTCATGGCAATGTTTCCTTTCAGATCTGCCAATGCTGTGGTTTCTGTATTTGGGTTATCTCTAAGGCCTCATGTACATTGCTGCTGATAAACGGACGTTTAGGAGCAGTTGGGCATTTTTTTTTGGCAGCCCCTGAACTCTCCTCCATGTTATCTTATCTGTCCATGTACACTGAGACTTCTATACTCCTTTACAGGCAGTTGAGTTTAGGCCCCTTTCACACTTGTGCGACTTGTCCTGCGATTTGGGACTGCAAAGTCACATGACAAGTCATACTCCATGATTTCCAATGAGTACCGTTCATAACTGTATGACTTCAAGTCTCAACGACTTCACACTACTTTGAACAATTTTAATGCATTTTGAGGTCCAAAGACATTGCTTCAAGTCCAGTCAAAATCGTGGCAAAATTGCGCGACTTTTAGGTCGCATAAGGCTTTATTCACACCTGAAAGTATAGTTTTAAGGCATTTTTTGGGCTTTTTTCAAGCATTTTTTTCAGGCATTTTTCTGGCTTTTTCAGGCATTTTTCAGGCATTTTTCTGATTTTTTTTCCGGGCATTTTAGCTTGTAAAGTGCTGATCTCTGAAGTCTCAGAACGCCCAACAAGCAAATCCCATTCATTGCAATGGCACCTGTTCACATCTGAGCATTTTGTCTCCTGAAGAAAAAGGCATGAAGCTCAAAAAGTACATGAGCTTCTTTTTTGGCAGGTTACAAGCGTTTTTGTTAGATGCCAATGCCTGCCTTCAAACACCTACAAAAAACTAATGAAAAAAGCACCATAAACGCCCGTAAAAAGCCCAAAAAAAGGCCTGTAAAAAGCCCAAAAAAACCCCAAAAAAACGCCCATAAAAAGGCCAAAAAAAGCCAGTAAAAAGCCAAAAAAAAGCCTGTAAAAAGCCCAAAAAAAAAACCGCCTGTAAAAAGCCCAAAAAAAACGCCCGTAAAAAGCCCAAAAAAAAACACGCCTGTAAAAAGCCCAAAAAAACGCCTGTAAAAAGCCCAAAAAAAAAAACACCCGTAAAAAGCCCAAAAAAAACGCCCGTAAAAAGCCCAAAAGAAAAAAACGCCCGTAAAAAGCCCAAAAAAAAACGCCTGTAAAAAGCCCAAAAAACCGCCTGTAAAAAGCCAAAAAAAAAAACGCCTGTAAGGGTACTTTTACATCTTGGCGTTGCTATTAACAGGCATTTTTTAGGCGTTTTTACAGGCGTTTCTGTGCAGGCGTTTTTTGGTTGACTAGTGACCAATGGAAAAAAATAAAAACGCCTGTAATCTGCCCAAAAAGAAGCTCATGTACTTTTTTGAGCGTTGGGCATTTTGCTTAAAACGTCAAAACGCTCAGATGTGAACAGGGGCCATTGAAATGAATAGGATTTGTCTTGTTGGGCGTTTTTTGAGCTGATCCTAGAGCAGAAAAAGGCCCCAAAAACACCCCAAAATGCCTACATGTGAACTTAGCCTAAAAAGCCACAAAAAACGCCTGTAAAAAGCCCCAAAAAAACGCCTGAAAACTGTACGCTCAGGTGTGAATGGAGCCTCAGGTGACAAAACGCTCATATGTGAACAGGGGCCATTGAAATTATTGGGATTTTGCTTGTTGGGTGTTTTGAGACTTCAGAGATGAGCGTTTTACAAGCTGAAATACACTCAGGTGTGAACAGGGTTCTTACGGTGAAAGGGGCATTCATGGCATTTTTTTTGGCCCTGGTCACACCTGAGCGTTTTTCAGCCCATAAAATGCTCATCTGTGAAAATCCTACACACCCGACAATCAAACTCACATTTATTTCAATGCAAGGCAAAGCAAAACGCCTCTAGCTCAAAAAAGTACAGGAGCTTCTTTTTGGGCTGATCAAGAGCTGTTCTGGTCCCATAGGAATGAATTAAAATGCAGTTATCGCGGTTTTACAGGCGTTTTCCTAACACACAGGTGGTCCCCACCCCTTTTAACACACCCATTTTTTTTACATAAATCAAAACACCTGCAAATAACGCCCCAAAAAACACTCATAAAACGCCCTAAAAATGCTCCTTAAGCGCCTTAAAAACACCAGAGAAACACCCAAACGCCAGAGAGACGCCCAACAAACGCCAGAGAAACGCCAGAGAGACGCCCAACAAACGCCAGAGAGACGCCCAACAAACGCCAGAGAGACGCCCAACAAACGCCAGAGAAATGCCCAACAAACGCCAGAGAAAACGCCCAACAAACGCCAGAGAAAACGCCCAACAAACGCCAAACAAACGCCAGAGAAACGCCAGAGAGACGCCCAACAAACGCCAGAGAGACGCCCAACAAACGCCAGAGAGACGCCCAACAAACGCCAGAGAGACGCCCAACAAACGCCAGAGAAATGCCAGAGAGACACCCAACAAACGCCAGAGAGACGCCCAACAAACGCCAGAAACGCCCAACAAACGCCAGAGAAAACGCCCAACAAACGCCAGAGAAAGCGCCCAACAAACGCCAGAGAAAACGCCCAACAAACGCCAGAGAAAACGCCAGAGAGACGCCCAACAAACGCCAGAGAGACGCCCAACAAACGCCAGAGAGACGCCCAACAAACGCCAGAGAGACGCCCAACAAACGCCAGAGAAACGCCCAACAAACGCCCAACAAACGCCAGAGAAACGCCCAACAAACGCCAGAGAAAACGCCCAATAAACGCCAGAGAAAACGCCCAACAAACGCCAGAGAAAACATCCAAACGCCAGAGAAACGCCAACAAACGCCAGAAAAACACCCAACAAACGCCAGAGAAACGCCCAACAAACGCTGGAAAAAACATCTACAAAAACGCCCAAAAAATGCCTGAAAACGATACGCTCAGGTGTGAATGCAGCAAAAAAAATGCGTTCAGACAAAAGTTTATTGGCATTTGAAACGCCAAATGCTTGCAACAGCGTGCAAACGTGGTAACTCATATTTACTGCATTCACACCTGAGTGTATTGTTTTCAGGTGTCTTTTTGGGCATTTTTGTAGGCGTTTTTTTTTAGAGCGTTTTTTGGGTGTTTTAGGAGTGTTTTTAGGGCGTTTATGAGCATTTTTTGGGGCGTTTTTTTGCAGGCGTTTTGATTTATGTAAAAAAAAAAATGGATGTGTTAAAAGGGGTGGAGACCACCTGTGTGTTTGAAAAACGCCTGTAAAAATGCTGATAATAGCGTTTTAGGCTACGTTCACATATTGGCGTTGCTATTTACAGGCGTTTTTTCAGGCGTTTTTGTGCAGGCGTTTTTAGGTTGACTAGTAACCAATGGAAAAAAATAAAAATGCCTGTAATCTGCCCAAAAAGAAGCTCATGTACTTTTTTGAGCGTTGGGCGTTTTGCTTAAAACGTCAAAATGCTCAGATGTGAACAGGGGCCATTGCAATGAATAGGATTCGTCTTGTTGGGCGTTTTTTGAACTGATCCTAGAGCAGAAAAACTCCCCAAAACGCCTACATGTGAACTTAGCCTTAATGCATTCCTATGGGACCAGAACAGCTCTTGATCAGCCCAAAAAGAAGCTCCTGTACTTTTTTGAGCTTCAGGTGTTTTATTTCAGGGGACAAAACGCTCCGATGTGAACAGGGGCCATTGAAATGAATGGGATTTTGATTGCCGGGCGTTTAGGATTTTCACAGACGAGTGTTTTATGGGCTGAAATACGCTCAGGTGTGAACAGGGCCTTAGGCGTTTTCCTTCAGGTGACAGAACGCTGCTCAGGTGTGACCAGGGCCTAAGCGTTTCGTTGATAGGTGTTCTCAATGGAGATACATTTCTGACCATTTTACAATGTTATAAGGCTTCTAAAACATAAACGCGGCATGTAACTGCGGCAAAACAGACGTTTTTAAACCGTCGGTTACTAGCTGTCAGGTTCCAGCGTTCAGGAGAGGTTTTCAAGCGTCCCGTGTCTATGAAGCCTAAATAAAGTATTGAAAATAAATAAATAAATAAAGTTGAAAAAAAACAAACATTGCGAGCACTGAAATGTGCATTACACGGCTCCCTGCGCTGTATATTACTGTTCAGGCCAGGAAAAATAAAACTTAATATACTATAAACTCACAAAAAGCGCACACAGACTTCCACACATCTACCTCAGCTCCCTCACAATGGCGGCTCTGTGTTTCCGGCCTTCCTCACCTCACAGGTCCCCTTCAGCTCCTCACAAGACCCCTTTAGCTCCTCACAGGAGTTGTCTCTGCTACTGCCTGCACTGGGCTGTCTGTGTCACTGCCTGTGAGGAAAATATGTGGCCACAGAACTACAGCAAATGGGCTGCCAGGGCAGGGAAACCATCTTATCCCTTACTTTTCCCCATGGGGCCCTGCCTCTGCCCTGGACCCCACAGTTGCCACTAATTACACCATTACCACTTGCCTACCGGGCACTTTCACCCCCTTCCTGCCCAGGCCAGCATTCAGCGCTGCCACACTTTGGGTGACAATTGTGAAGTCAAATGTACCCAAATTACATTCTTTATCATTTTTTTTCACACAAATAGAGCTTTCTTTTGGTGGTATTTATTAACTGCTGGGTTTTATATTTTTTACAAAAAAAAATTAAAAATAAAATCTAACATTTTGAAAAAAAAAAAGTTTTTCTTAGTTTTTTTCAGTAAATTTTTTTAAATAAGTAATTTTTCTCCTTCACCGATGTCTGCTGATGAGCCGGGACTGATAGGCACTGATAGGCTGCACTGGTGAGGTGGCACTGAAGGGGCAGCACTGATGAGGTGACACTGAAGGGCACTGATGGGGCGGCACTGATGAGGTGACACTGAAGGGCACTGATGGGGTGGCACTGATAAGCACTGATAATCGGCACTGATAAGCACTGAATAGTAAGCACTAATAGTAGGCACTGATAAGCACTGAATAGTCAGCACTGATAGGTGGCACAGATGGGTGGCACCGATAGGCATTACTGATGAGCCGGGACTGATGAGCACTGATAGGCTGCACTGATGAGGTGCCACTTATGGGCACTGATGGGGCGGCACCGATGAGGAGGCACTAACATGCCACACTAATAAGCACTGATAGGTGGCACCGATAGGCACTACTGATGAGCCGGGACTGATAGGCTGCACTGATGAGGTGCCACTTATGGGCACTATGAGGCGGTACTGAACGGCACTGATGGGGTGGCACTAAGGAGGAGGCACTAATATGCCACACTGATGGGCACTAATAGGTGGCACTGATGGGTGGCACTGATAGGCACTACTGATGGGCAGCACTGATGAGCTGGCATTGATGGGCACTGACTGGCATCACTAATGGCCACTGATTGGTGTCACTGATGGGCCACTGATTGGTTGTCACTGATGGGCACTGCTGGGGCTTTACTGTGATCAGGGCACTGATGATCACTGACAGTGTATAGATCTTGGCACAAAATAGAGTATTCACTTACTAGAAAATAGATTGTGACCTCAGAGGGAATTGCGGATATTTGCCTTAACTGGGCTATTGGTCTGCCAATGCTTCAACAAGAGAGAGCGTGTCATACACAAGGAGAAGAGGGCACGGCAAGGTGAATCCACATCCAAGATCTCCTTTAAGCGTGGTGTGGCAGGGGGCGTGTCCTATGCCTACATACTTTTCCTAATAGGTGTCCCTCATTCTCTTCTCAGAAAGTTGGGAGGTATGGGACTGCCTGCACAGAGATGTATGGAACACCTGTGTATTATTGTGTGGGTAAACAATGCTTACACTGGGGTGCAGTGTGATGTGGTGGCAATAATTCACAGTCAAAGTACAATGGGAAACTTTTATTGAAATAATGCAGCAACAGCTCACAATAAACCCAGTGGGAAGGCTGCCAAGGCGGGTGCGCTCACGGTTTCCAGTATCAGCTGGAGCAGAATGGGGTCTGGCCATCTTGTGCCCAAGTGGGCTGAAGCACAGAGGAGTTGTGACCCTACACAACAAAACCCTTCTGTTTTTTATTGGCTGAGCCAGAAGGACTTGTGTCTTTTTTCAACTTGACTATGTACCTATGTACACTTCCTCCTCTTTCCCCACCACAAGTACTGTACCTAACAGATGGGGTATCTTTCCCTGAACTACCCATTTGCGTAAAACGCACCAAAAACCTGGGAGCCAGGGGCTCAAAGTGGTTGTAAATTCAGAAGGTTTTTTATTTGAATGCATTTTATGCATTAAGATAAAAAGCCTTCTTTGTGTAGCAGTCCGAATCAGCCCCCCTAATACTTACCTAAGCCCCCTCTCGATCCAGCAATTTCCATGAATGCCTGGGCCATCCGGGACTCTCCCTCCTGATTTGCTTAGACACCGCAGCGATGCAATTGGCTCCCACTGCTCTCAATCAAACTCAGTTAGCCAATGAGAAGAGAGGGGACGGGGCCGAACCGCAGCTCTGTGTCTAAATGGACACACAGAGCTGCGGCTTGGCTCGGGTGCCCCCATAGCAAGCTGCTTGCTATGAAGGCACTCCACAGGAGGGAGGGGCCAGGAGTGCTTGTGAGGGACCCGAAAAAAGGAGGCTCCCTCATGGCTCATGGCTCATGGCTGCTCTGTGCAAAACCACTGTCAAGAGCAGGTAAGTATAGCCAGGGCTTTGTTTCTCAGAAAATAGGTACAGGAACTCAACCACAACTCCCCAAACAACCCTCCCCCCTACACACCAAATTGTGGGTGTAATCACATTTCACAAGGGGCATTAAATAGCAGTAGTGCATTACATACAGTGTTAAAGGGGGGGTTACACACAGATTTCAGAGTGCAAAGTTCAGAGGTGCATTATGTACAGAGTGCAGAGTTCAGAGGTACATTATGTACAGAGTGCAGAGTTCAGAGGTGCATTATGTACAGAGTGCAGAGTTCAGAGGTGCATTATGTACAGAATGCAGAGTTCAGAGTGCAGAGTTCAGAGGTACATTATGTACAGAGTGCAGAGTTCAGAGGTACATTATGTACAGAGTGCAGAGTTCAGAGGTACATTATGTACAGAGTGCAGAGTTCAGAGGTACATTATGTACAGAGTGCAGAGTTCAGAGGTACATTATGTACAGAGTGCAGAGTTCAGAGGTACATTATGTACAGAGTGCAGAGTTCAGAGGTGCATTATGTACAGAGTTCAGAGGTACATTATGTACAGAGTACAGCGTTCAGAGGTACATTATGTACAGAGTACAGCGTTCAAAGGTGCATTATGTACAGAGTGCAGAGTTCAGAGGTGCATTATGTACAGAATGCAGAGTTCAGAGGTGCATTATGTACAGAGTTCAGAGGTGCATTATGTACAGAGTTCAGAGGTGCATTATGTACAGAGTGCAGAGTTCAGAGGTGCATTGTGTACAGAGTGCAGAGTTCAGAGTGCAGAGTTCAGAGGTACATTATGTACTGAGTGCAGAGTTCAAAGGTGCATTATGTACAGAGTGCAGAGTTCAGAGGTGCATTATGTACAGAGTGCAGAGTTCAGATGTGCATTATGTACAGAATGCAGAGTTCAGAGTGCAGAGTTCAGGGGTACATTATGTAGAGTGCAGAGTTCAGAGGTGCATTATGTACAGAGTTCAGAGGTACATTATGTACAGAGTTCAGAGGTACATTATGTACAGAGTACAGCGTTCAGAGGTACATTATGTACAGAGTACAGCGTTCAGAGGTACATTATGTACAGAGTGCAGAGTTCAGAGGTGCATTATGTACAGAGTGCAGAGTTCAGAGGTGCATTATGTACAGAGTTCAGAGGTGCATTATGTACAGAGTGCAGAGTTCAGAGGTGCATTATGTACAGAGTGCAGAGTTCAGAGTGCAGAGTTCAGAGGTGCATTATGTACAGAATGCAGAGTTCAGAGTGCAGAGTTCAGAGGTACATTATGTACAGAGTGCAGAGTTCAGAGGTGCATTATGTACAGCGTTCAGAGGTACATTATGTACAGAGTACAGCGTTCAGAGGTACATTATGTACAGAGTACAGCGTTCAGAGGTACATTATGTACAGAGTGCAGAGTTCAGAGGTGCATTATGTACAGAATGCAGAGTTCAGAGGTGCATTATGTACAGAGTGCAGAGTTCAGAGGTGCATTATGTACAGAGTGCAGAGTTCAGAGTGCAGAGTTTAGAGGTGCATTATGTACAGAGTGCAGAGTTCAGAGTGCAGAGTTCAAAGGTGCATTATGTACATAGTGCAGAGTTCAGAGGTGCATTATGTACATAGTGCAGAGTTCAGAGGTGCATTATGTACATAGTGCAGAGTTCAGAGGTGCATTATGTACATAGTGTAGAGTTCACACGGTTGCACAGTTTACGAGATATTCACACGGGATGCAGCCTGTAATGTCACTGGCGCATGTGCTCTGAAGTCACAGCATGCTTGTGCTGTCCCTTCAGCATTCCGTGCCATGGCCACGACTCCAGCATGCATGCGTGGGAGTGGCGACATCAGGGCTCAGTCATTCATATAGCTAGAGCCCATAAACCTAAAGGAAGACCAGGTAAAGATGAAAGCCCTGGTGACAACAACGCTGCTGGAGAGCTTCATTTTAAGGCAAGTATGCCATAGTGTGCTAGTATGCAGTGCATACTAGCACATTAAGACATTCATTTGCAGGCAGACTTTTTCTTCTTTGTTCTTTAAGGACTTGACTACCGCTTTAAAAGTATAATTTCAGGATAAACATAACTAATCTTAAAAATGCTCCCTCCCCCTCCTAACCCTATTCTGACGAACACTAGTAAGTAAAGCAGGATTTAAAGCGGAGTTACACCCAAAAATGGAACTTCCGCTTTAGGTATTCTAACCCCCTGACATGCCACATTTGGCATGTCATTTTTTTGGGGCGGGAGCGGGTACCTAGTTTTGACAGGTACCCGCTCCCACTTCCGCTCGGAGCGCCGCGGCGCCCTGAACGGAAGTTCTCCTCTCCCCCTCCCTCCCTGCAATCTTCTGGGACATGTCAGAGGTCCCAGAAGATTGCCGGCCAATCAAGACGCGCAGTGGGTACCCGGCTGTGAAGCCGCAAACTGTCACAGCCGGGTGCCCACAACAGTGATGCCGGCGCCGAGGGAGAGGATCGAGGCTTCGGGCGGCCGCATCGCTGGACCGTTGGACAGGTGAGTGAAATGGCTGGAACTCCGCTTTAAGGTTCAGCAGTATGTGATAGACATGTGCAGAATGGAAAAATTTGTTTTATTTCGGATATATTCATCATGTTACTAATTTAGTTTCCTTGCGGAATTCATTTAGTGTCCTTTCGGAATTTGTTTTGTTTAGTTTTCGTTAAATTTCATTTTGGTTATTAATTTTTTTAACGAATTCCAAATTTGCAGAGTGATTCAAACTCGGATCAGTCGAAAAATGATTGACCAACTGAAATTCTGTGTGAAGAATAGCTGGTTGTTAAGCAGCGGGGCGGGAAGCCGGCCTCCGCATTCTTAACAACCAATGACTCGTTAGCTTCCCCACTGACAGCTGAAATGTAAACAAAACAATGCGGACAATAGAAGATTCCGAAAAAAAAACAGCATGGGGTCTGCCCCCCGAACCGCACCAGGCCGCATGCCCTCAACATGGGGGGGGGGCGATGAGATGAGATTTACAAGTTCTTTATTTCTACTTTAAGGATTAAAGGGGGCAAACTGTGCCAAAGAAGTCAAGCAGAGGGCAAAGGACCAACCAGTATTTTTATCTGTGATCTCTCTGCAGGTGATCTTTTGCACCTTTTGACTTACCGTGCCTTGTTCTTTACTGTGTCTGTTGTGGTAGTTATCCTGATAGAAGCATATCTTCCCCCCCATGATTAGTAATAGGTTTCAGGAGGAATTCAAACAACAGGTTAACTTCTCAGGGTAATACTTAAGTAACATTACCATTCTTAGAGGTCCCCTATAATTGAACAAATCTTCAGTTGTTAGGTTCAGGTTCACTTTAAAAAACAACTGTACCTTTGATACAAATTGTCCCTAAAGGCATGCTCACACCCCCTGAGTGCAGCCAACCTGGAGAAATACTTACCTTTTATCCTTGATACAGCAATCCTACAAAAGTGAGATGTACATCTGGGTCCTGCACATGCAAACACATTCATCCTGCTCATGCAAGAACATTCACCTTGCATATGCAAGCTGCAGTCCCGATTATTCCCATAGAGAAAGCTGTACTTTGAAGGCCGCTAGGAGTATGGCTCCCTACAGAAATGAATGGCACACATGCATATTAATTCAGGCGTATGAATACATTTTAGGGTACGGTTAAGGGGAAGATTTGTTGTTGGCTAATCTTGGAGCTCAGGTTAAGGTTAGAAGTCAGGGGCAGTAGAAGGACACTTTTTTTCCCCAAGGCTGACTACCACCAGGCCCAAGGCTCTTGCCACCAAAACCCAAAGAAGATGACATAGTGAATATAGTGCCTCCTAAATCATTTTCAGCAATGGCTAGGTATTAATGTAAATTCTAAAAAGGAGCCTGTTGATTGTGTAGGGAGGGAGGGAAGAGGGGGAGATGGGAGATAAAAGGAAATGGTATATAGGAATATATAATATGGTTGTATTTTAAATGTTTGTATTGGAAAAACAAATACAATTGAAATAGAAAAAAAAAAAAGAAGAAGCCTGTTGAGAGCAATTGTAGTGTATCAAAATGGATATAGTTACATAGTTAAAATGGCCACACATTATAAAAGTTTCTTGTATAATTTTTCTTTAGATTTACCAAATCATATAATATGAGGCGAAACCTAGACACTTTCAATTTGTATGCAATCAGGCAGACCCATGCAGTACATAGTTACAGGTAAATCTAAAGGAAGTTGAATAAGAAAATTGTATTATGTACGGCCAGCCTTATGCCCCGTACACACGTTCCGATAATCGTACGACTAATGTTTTGCAAATTGTTGCATGTTACAAAAATCGAAACCAACTCTGCATACAAACCATCAGATTTTCTTCGTACGATTCACTGACCAAGTGTATTTTTCGTAGCTACGTATCGGAAGGGATGTTATATACGTCGGACCCCTGCGTCGTGCAACGTCATTTGACTATTTCCGATCATGCGTGGTATTTGTCGATCGATTTTTAGCGTACGCATACTGTACTGATGAAACGATTATAGTTCGATAAGCTGTCGTATGACAGAAGTTTTCCGGTTTGTCCCTTCTGATTTTGTTGGACCAACTGTTGTGATCGGCTGTCGAAAGCGGTGTACTAACGATCAGATTATCGTGCGATCAGGTTGAAAGCGAGTTTTGTCGTACGATTATCGGAATGTGTGTACGGGGGATTAGTCAAGTCCAAAAGAAAAAACACAAGTCCATCTAGCTCAACTAATTGGACAAAAAAAAAAAAAGGGAACCCCCATTTACATAATCTTAAACTGGATACACACTATACAATTTTCTTTAGATTTTTTCCTTTAGATTTACCAAAACCATATAATATAAAGGTCAGACTAAACACTTTCAATTTGTATGCAATCAGGCAGGCCCTTGCACTACATAGTGGAAGGTAAATCTAAAGGAAATCTAACAACAAAAGTTGTATAGTGTGTATCCAGTCTTATACCTACAGTTAATCCCGAAAAGGCAAAAACCCTAAAGCTGGATACACACTATCCAACTTTTGTGGTTAGATTTCCTTCAGATTTACCTTTTCTATGTAGTGCAAGGGCCTGCCTGATTGCATACAAATTGAAAGTGTTTAGGTTTGACCTCATATTATATGGTTTTGTCTAAAGGAAAAAAGTCTTCAGAAAATCTTATAGTGTGTATGGCCCATTAGGCTTGGTTCATACTAGTGCGGGCCGTGTGTTCCAGTTGTGAGAATCGCATTGATTTCCGCACCCAGCCAACAGCCAAACCGCACTGCTCTTGCGAAAAGGAACAGGGAAACGCAAGAAAACCGCATGGTCAAAAAGACCATACATACAGTTTCCCTGCGGCCACGTTTTTTTAAAAGGTGCCCACACCTTTTTGTGCTTTTCAAATCAAAAGGTTGCTGTGCCCGAGCAAATATGGGACGCACAGCTCGCAGTAGTGCGAACCAAGCCTCCTAAAGCATGGTCCAATTTGCCCCAGCTGGGGGAAATACCTTCTTGATCCCCCAGCAGGCAATCAGATATTCCCCAGATCAACTACCCCAGGTGTTATTACCTCTAAATGTTAGTATCCAGTTATATTTTGCGCATTTGGAAATGCATCCAGATCTTTTTAAAACAATCCACTGAGCCGGCCAGAAGTAGTTTGTGAAGGGGTCAGTAGTAAGTACTACTATAAAAAAAAGCACCCCCTCGCACATGCAAAGATCGAAAGACTTTATTCTACATGCGGTGGTGGCGCAGGTGGTTAATCTGCATTTTACCTCCCCGCCCCCACGACCGCCTACCAGTGAGTTAAGCAAGCATGTTTCAATATTCTACTGTGGTTGTTCCATAGTGTAGCAAATTTTATATAGAATATCGCGGTTGGTAGGCAGTATTATGCCTCATGAACACTGACCATTTTTGCAGCAGCTTCTGGGGGGGCGGGGGTCAAACGTTCTTTTATCCTGCCTCTAAACTCTCCTGCATGTTAGCATATGTGTCCATGCACTTAGACTTTTTTCAGTATTTAGATGCAGGAGCTTTTAGAGGCAGAAAAAAAAACCCCACTGCCAATGTGTCCAGGAGCAGCGCCGTTTTGGCAGAAAGAATGCTTGACGCTTGTAAAAGCATGTTAACGCATCTAAACGATTGTTAACACCATGCGCGTTTAGCACTTGAGCATTAATTCATCTCAATAGCCAGAATAAATTATTATTCTGGCCGAAGAAATTAATTAACGTCACAGCGCTTGACAACTGTAAACACGCCTATGCGCTTTAACATGTTAAACACTTTTACAAGTGTCAGGCGTTTTTTTCTGGCTTTCTCGCTACTGCCAGGGGGAAAGGTTTTTGGAAGAGTTTTCAAAACCTCCTGTGTGCATGGAGGCCTAACTGCCCATTCATGCCTCACAACCACATCTAAGAACCTGTTCACACCTGAGTGTTTTTCAGCTTGTAAAACGCTCAGCTCTGAAGCTTTGAAACACCCAACAAGCAAAATACCATTCATTTCAATGGCCCCTGTTCACATCTGAGCATTTTATCACCTGAAGCAAAACCCCTGAAGCTCAAAAAAGTACATAGGCTTTATTTTTGGCAGATTACAAGCGTTTTTGGCCCCACTGACTAAATTAGAAACAGCTCTCCACCCCTAATTTCCTTTCCTTCCCCTAGTGCTTTCTATTGGCTAAACACAAATGCCCGAAACTGTAAAATGCTTGTAATACACTTCTAAAACACCTTAAAAAAGTTTGTAAAAAGCTGCAAAAAAGCTTAAAAAAAACCCCAGAAAAAACGCGGGAGTGTCTCTACTGTATCTAATAAGGGAGCTTGTTGGACAGTGGAGGAAACCCAGCCAGTGACACATTAGCTTTTGTGGGAGTCCCAGTGGGTGGGCACTTTTGCAGTGCATCCTGGGATTGCTCATAAAAGCTGAGGGGACATGTGACAGGGTGTCTTTGGCGGGAAGCAGAGTCCCAGGAGGAGGCTGATGGCTGTCTCTCCTCCTGCTGTTTGTGGAAAGAGGTCTTAGGCAGTCGGCCTAGTGAACCAGGTGTGGAGCTGAGCTGCAGAGGATGCAGTGGAACTGACAGTGGAGCTGCTGGCAGAGTCTTGCAGGAAAACAGTGTCCGTGAGTACCAGGGGACTTGCCAAAGGGTCTGCCCAGGAAGGGGGACCACTCCAGTGAAGTCAGAGGATCAAGGAGTCAGCTCACACAGAGTATCAGATTAAAGGGGGTGCTGTATAGAACCCTGAAGAATAGGGATAAAGGGGGTGGCAAGTAGGACCCTGAAGAGTGATTCACAGTACAGTTCATCTAATTCCACTTCACTTAGTGGCAAGGTGAAGCAGCGGCCTTGACGCACTAAGCTATATTCAGAAGTCCCAGCAATTGTGCATAGTTTATTCAGTTGGAATATCCCACTCATCCCTTCTCCTATCCAAGTTCTCAAATAAAACAACAAAAACCAAAACCCCTGGACTGTTTTCTGACTGAGCCAAAGTATGTTCAAAGTGCTTAAGTTGTTGCAATGGGTAACCCAGGGGAATTCGCTATGAGCAGCTCCCATGGGAGTAGTGCTACAAAAATAAGAATAGAAAATAATGTCACAGTGCTTTAGCAAATAAAATGTCGTTCAGTTAGGGTTTACATCGTTTTTAAATATGGTGAATTTGTACTTAGAAACAACGCAGTCACCTCTTTTGGTTTCAGTAAGGTACATAAAAAAAAAAACTGCCATGTGCATCTTTGCTGCAGTTTCCAGTAAATGCACCTTGCAGAGGCATGAATGATAATGCACATCAAATGCATGTATAATATCTAAAAACACTGGATGCATGAGAAACACAGAGGTCTAAATGGTCACCTAACATGGTTGTAAACCTCAAACATGAAATATGAACAAAGCATATTCCTCTATAGTGTGTACTTGTGTCCTATTAAGAGCACTAAAGCCCCGTACACACGCACAGATTGTTGGCCGACCGATCGGCTGTCTTTTGTCCAGTGTTGTTTGAAATGTGCTCTAGACTTGCACTGGACTTTTGTTGGCCAACAAAAACCAACTTCAGAAGTGATGTCATGTGATGGTTGACTTTCCGTCAGTTTTTTCTTCTCTGAGCATGCCCAGTCTTGCTCATCAGATTTTTGTCTGCCGAAATCTGTACTGACTGAGGAACAATCGGCAGTTCTGTTGTTGGCCAGCAAAAATTTTATAGCATGCACACCAGATTTTTTTTTGGCCGAAAAGTCGCAGTTGGTTGTCGGAAGCATCATACTAACAAGCCTACAATCGGCCGATCGGACGTTGGCCAACAATTTACGGCCAACAATCTGTGCGTGTGTACGGAGCTTTAGTGTAAATTCTGTCTGTTGCTTTGTTCCTCTACTATCAGCATGAGTCACTTCTAACAAGTTTTCCTGACACCAAGTGAAAAATGGTGACTAGAGAGGGAGCTCCAACTGATTGAAAACCTCCACACTGTCCCTGTGTGCTTTGTGGAGGAGGTTGTGTCCCTTCTCTCCAAAAGGCTCTTAGAGCTCTCCTCACTGAGCTCTGCAGTCTGTAATTTCAGCTCTCCACCCCCTTTTTTCTGACAGCTCAGGCAAGCTTTATGAATTCTGGACCTTGAACAGATGTAAAAAAGAGAGGGCTGCAGATTAGCATGTGTAGCAAGATTCTCAGCAGTTTTGCTGGATATGGGTCCACCTGGGTTACCGCTAACAACAACAGCACATTTAAGCATGTTCTCCAAGTATGAGTACTGAGACAAGATCCAGTCCAGTATCTTTGGGTTTTTGTATTTATTTGGTAACTTGGATAGGAGAAGGGATGAGTGGAATACTCAATTGGCTCAACTATGCACAAATTGCTAGAGACGCTTGCAAAATGACAATTGGCGCTGACTTGACACTGGCAGGATGCCGGTGAACGCCGGTTAACACTGGCCTGCTGACTGTTAACTCTGAACTGACTTGTGACTGCTTTTCTGAATAAATAGGTCCTCTTTAAGTTCCCATAAGCACTCCTTGCTGAGGTAGCTACTTGTATACACTGCTGCACTGCTGAACACTTCAGGGCCCACCCCGGCGCCCCCTTTCTCTCACTTAACTTCAGGGTTTAGACACAGGCACCCCCTTTCTAAACCGCCTGTCCGCTCTCATCCGATCCGATCCGTTACCTGAACGGATGGAAAAATAGGGTTTCCATCCATCCAGATTTCACGGACAGGATCAGATACGGATGGCAGCGGGTGTCAGCGGAGGTGTCTCCACTGACATCCGCTGCCCCATATAGAGCTGCATGGAGGATCCGATCAGATCCGCCTAAAAAACTGACAGGCGGATCTGATCGGACCGCCCGTGTGAAAGAGCCCTAACTCTACTTTTGTTGAGAAAAGTGTGGATTACTCCTGTGGGTGATCTACAGTGCATCTGGAAAGTATTCACAGCGCTTCAATTTTTCCACATTTTGTTATATTACAGTGTTATTCCAAAATGGATTAAATTCCTTATTTTCCTCAAAATTCCACAAACAATACCCCCACAATTAAACATGAAAGACATTTGTGTGAAATCTTTATAAAATGTATTAAAAATAGAAAAATAAATAAAAATCACATGTACATACAGTAAGTATTCACAGCCTTTGCTCAATACTTTGTTGAAGTACCTTTGGCACCAATTACAGCCTCAAGTCTTTTTGGAGTATAATGCTACAAGCTTGGCACACCTATTTTTGGGCATTTTCTCCCATTCTTCTGTGCAGGAACTCCTAAGCTCCATCAGGTTGGATGAAGAGCGTTGGTGCCAGTGGCAGGTGGTGCTCAAAATGTTTGGGGGGGGGGGGCGCAAATAGAAAAATGTTATAGGCATTGCTTTGCGGCAAAAAACGCTGTAAAAAAATTGCGTGACTTTGAGGTCGCATAAGTGTGAAAGGGGCCTTCAGTAATTAAGGTATAGTGTGGCCCCTTTCAATGCAGAGAGGCCAGCGTGCCCCCTTTCAATGCAGAGAGACCAGCGTGCCCCCTTTCAATGCACAGTGACCAGCGTGCCCCCTTTCAATGCACAGTGACCAGCGTGCCCCCTTTCAATACAGTGACCAGCGTACATGCCCTTCTTCAATGCAGTGACCAGCGTACATGCCCCCTTAAATGCAGTGACCAGCGTACATGCCCCCAATGCAGTGACCAGCATACATGCCCCCTTCATTGCAGTGACCAGCATACCATTCCCCCAATGCAGAGATCAGCGTACATGCCCCCAATGCAGAGATCAGTGTGCGTGCCCCCTTCAATGCAGTGACCAGCATACATGCCCCCAATGCAGAGATCAGCGTGCGTGCCCCCTTCAATGCAGTGACCAGCATACATGTCCCCAATGCAGAGACCAGCATACATGCCCCCAATGCAGAGACCAGCATACATGCCCCCAATGCAGTGACCAGCATACATGCCCCCAATGCAGTGACCAGCATAAATGCCCCCAATGCAGTGACCAGCATACATGCCCCTAATGCAGTGACCAGCGTACATGCCTCCAATGCAGTGACCAGCATACATGCCCCCAATGCAGTGACCAGCGTACATGCCCCCAATGCAGTGACAACATACATACCCCAATGCAGAGATCAGCGTGTGTGCCCCCTTCAATGCAGTGACCAGCATACATGCCCCCAATGCAGAGACCAGCATACATGCCCCCTTCAATGCAGTAACCAGCATACCATTCCCCCAATGCAGTGACCAGCGTACATGCCCCCAATGTAGTGACCAGCATACATGCCCCCAATGTAGTGACCAGCATGTGTGCCCCCAATGTAGTGACCAGCATACATGCCCCCAATGCAGAGATCAGCGTGCATCCCCCCAGTGTAGTGACCAGCATACATGCCCCCAATGCAGAGATCAGCGTGCGTGCCCCCAATGTAGTGACCAGCATACATGCCCCCAATGCAGAGATCAGCGTGCATGCCTCCTTACTTACCTGGAGCAGCAGCGGGGGCGGACGGCTTCTCCTCAGTCCCGGTGACCGGCGGCGCGTCTCCTCCAGTCCTTCCGCTCCTGCCTCCTCCTCGGCCAATGGCATGTGGTTTGCCTTGCGGCCAATCAGGAAGCGCGTATCGGACGCGCTTCCTGATTGGCCAGGAGGAGGATCGGTGTGACGATGGCGAATTTTCATTCGCTATTGTCACACAATGGGTGGGCTCGGGACGCATGCGTCCGGCGCCCCTGCGCCCTCAATAGATTAGGAGGCCGAACGCATGGATGGGGGGGGGGGGCGGCGCCCCTGCGCCCTCAATACACCGGCCGCCGCTGGTTGGTGCACAACCATTTTCAGATCTCTCCAGAGATGTTCAATCAGGTCAAGTCTGGGCTCTGGCAGGGCCACTCAAGGACATCACAGAGTTGTTCCCTAGCCACTCCTTTGTTATCTTGGCTGTGTGCTTAACATTGTTGTCCTGTTGGAAGGATAACTTTTACCCCAGTCTGAGGTCCAGAGCGCTCTGGAGTAGGTTTTCATCAAGCATATCTCTGTACATTGCTGCGTTCATCTTTCTCTCGATCCCGACTAGTCTCCCAGTTCCCCGCAACATGATGCTGCCACCACCATGCTTTACTGTAGGGATGGTATTGGCCAGGTGATGAGCGGTGCCTGATTTCCTCTGGACACGACGCTTGTCATTCAGGCCAAAGAGTTCAATCTTTGCTTCTCATGGTCAGAGTCCTTCAGGTTCCTTTTGGCAGACTACAGGTGGGCTGTCATGTGCCTTTTACTGAGGAGTGGCTTCCGTCTGGCCACTCTACCATACAGGCCTGATTGGTGAAGTGTTGCAGAGATGATTGTTCTTCTGGAAGGTTCTCCTCTCTGCAGAGAAATGTTGGAACTATGTCAGAGTGACAATCGGGTTCTTGGCCACCTCCCTGACTAAGGCCCTTCTCCCCCGATCGTTCAGTTTAGCCAGGCAGCCGTTCTAGGAAGAGTCCTGGGGGTTCCAAACTTCTTTCATTTACAGATGATGGAGGCCACTGTGCTCCTTGGGACCTTCAATGCTGCAGCTTTTTCTGTACCCTTCCCCAGATCTGTGCTTCAATACATTCCTGTCTCGGAGGTCTACAGACAATTACTTGAACTTCATTGCTTGGCTTTTGCTCTGACATGCACGGTTACCTGTAGGATCTTATACAGACAGGTGTGTGCCTTTCCAAATCATGTCCAATCAATTGAATATACCACAGTAGGACTCCAATCAAGTTGTAGAAACATCTCAAGGATCATCAGTGGAAACAGGATGCACCTGAGCTCAATTTTCAGTGTCATGGCAAGGGCTGTGAATACTTATGTACAAATGATTTTCTTGTTTTTTTATTTTTTATAAATTTGCAAAGATTTTAAACAAAATTCTTTCACGTTGTCATTATGGGGGATCGTTTGTAGAATTTTGGGAAAAATAATGAATTTAATCTATATTGGAATAAGGCTATAACATAACAAAATATGGAAAAAGTGAAGCGCTGTGAATACTTCCTAAATGCCTGTGTCCATGTGGTAAGGTAATCTAATGGGAGTGGTTTCTTAACCGCTTAGTGACTGCCCTTTAGCAGTTTTACTGCGTTGTGTGCACTAGTGGGGTAGCGGGTGCGAATGCGCGCCGCCTGCGGCTCGCTTACGCTGCGATTATTCACAGCTGGAGCCGATGAGCGGGTACCGCGGACTCAATGTTCGTCGCCAACCCCCCCCCCTCCCCCCCCGATCGTTTGGTACCAAGGAAGAACGGCAGTCTGCCTATGTAAACAAGGCAGATTGCCGTTCTGCCACAAGAGAATGCATTGATCTAATGTCTCTGCAAATCCGTCTTCCCCTAGTAAAAGCTGAGTGCAGCCATTTACTAGTAAAAAAAACCACTTGCTATCTTCCCTCATCCTTCACCAATGGTGCCCATCTTGGGCAACCCAGATTTTCCCCTGGGTATTGGGGGTGTGGGGTTCCTTGGTCTGATCTCAGAGGGCCGACTTCACCTTTGGACTTTCTTGGGAGTGATGGGAAACTCTCCACGTAAATTCTGTCTAGAGCTGCCAACCCTCCACTGGACTTTTAGAGCGTTATTCAACTCCGGCATTTCCTCCGTAAATGTCTCCATCTCCCAGGTATCTTTTGCCAATTGACTGACATAGAGCACGTATGCCATAGACAGGAACCGATCCGCCATAGCCTTTCCATCACTTATGCTGCCTTAATCCGCCCGCCCGCAGATTTTTCAGCTCCTTTTCTGGCACGCTGGGAGTCTGACGTGAACACCAAATTCACGGAAGCCCAAAAAATAAAAGATCCTTCATTTTGCACAAAAATCATCAATCGCCACTAAGGTACAATGAACGGGCTACAAGATTCTCACAATGTGGTATAGGGTGTCCTCCATTTTACATAGTTTTCCCACAAGTATCAGATAAATGTTGGCGTTGTGATCTTGATCGAGGGACCGTGTTTCATATTTAAGGGAATGTCCCCAAATTAAACCATTTCTGACGAGCAGTGACTGACACCATCAAACACCTAACCAATGTAGACTTAGTGGACGACCCTGCGGCATGCCTGCTCCATCTCACCCGAAGGCCCATCAAAAAATATAAGGCATCTCTGACTGTTCCTAAACTCAGCCAAGGTGTGTATACCCCTCTGCGGGAAATCAGCTGTTCCACCCACGAGGTCTCTTTGGTTTTCCAAGATGAATGAACTCTGGGACATGGAGGATATGTCAGCCTCTCTATATAATCGGGAGGGCTTCTTCCAGGACAAATGGGGACCGTGGCAATATTTTACCCTTACCGACGACTACTTACGGGAATTTCTGCATCCTAGCTAAGGGACGGGGGGGGGGGGGGCACAGGGGGCTGAGCTTGGGGAGCCTTGATACCACTTTTTCTCTTTTTCATGTCTCCTTCACCCCTCTCCCTATTTCCCTTGCATTTATTATTCCTCCTCTCTCCTTTCCTTATATACCCTGTGCATTATGATTGGAAGATCCTTCTTGTACATCATGTACAGTATCTTCGTCATTTGCGATCTTTCTGATCATTTAACCCTAATCCTAGAACCTATTTTGATTAATACCTCGGTTTCAAAAAAGATTTGTGTACCTTTTATTGTACAGGGGTTCTGCCCACCGGTCGACGCGTTTGTCGCCGGTTAATTTAATACTTCTTCAATCGATTGTCAATTATCCTGTATATTGTTTCTGTAAATGGCATCTCTGTGCGGTGCATACCATTGTACTATATACTTCCTCTACAATTATATTTATGTATTTCTATGTTTTTTGCTATACCTTCATGCTCTGTGGTTAACCGGAGCTGTTATCCCTTATGCATTGTATGTTTGTACCATGTCATTTTATATTGTGCTATTTCACATTTTTTTGTACCACAACCTTTGACTAAAGAAATTATAAAAAAAAAAAAAAAAAAAACACTTGCTAGGCACACACTTAATCCTTGGATCGCCCCTGATGTTAAACCCTTCCCAGCCAGTGTCATTAGTACAGTGACATATTTTTAGCACCAATCACTGTATTAGTGTCACTGATTCCCAAAAAAGTATCAAAAGTGTCAGACACTTTTTGTCTGCCGCAATATCACAGTCCTGCTATATGTCGCTGAACGCAGCCCATAGTTTGTAGACGCTATAACTTTTGCGCAAACCAATTAATATGCGCTTATTGAGATTTTTTTTTACCAAAAAAAGTAGGAGAAAACATGCTGACCTAAATTGTTGAAGAAATTGGATTTTTTAAATGTTTTTATTGGATCTGTTTTATAGCAGAAAGTAAAAAATATTGTTTTTATTTTCAAATTTGTCAGTCTTTTTCTATTTATAGCGCATAAAAAAAAAATTAAAAAAAAATGCAGAGTTGATCAAATACCACCAAATAAAGCTCTATTTGGAGGAAAAAAGGGCATACATTTTATTTGGGTGCACAATTGTCAGGTAAAGTAGCACAGTGCCGTATCACAAAAAAATGACCTGGTCAGGAAATAAGGGAGGGGGGGGGGTAAATCTGCCAGAGGTCACTTGGGTAATTATCAGCTGCTGCCCCTGCAGGGCTCTGAGGAAAATCGCAGGGTCTTCATCCGTTTAGACATGATTTCCTATTGGGAGTATCTTACCAAAAATTAAATTTTTGTTGCAAGGAATGCCTCAAATTTGATTTGTATCCTAGGGCAGACTTCTTTGAAAATCAGTGAGCCAATCACACAAACAGGAAATTATGTTTCTGGGGGGGGGGGGGGCGTTCTGTACACATTCTTTGTACAGAACAACTCCAGGTAGCCATATTGCATTGCATTTTACAGAAAATTACAGAGCTGCAGATTTAAATAACAGTCAATTACAATATGATTCGAGTCATAATTGTATACGCTATATACATTTTTTTTTGCTATTCCCCCCCCCCCCCTCCCCCAAATACATTTAAAACCCTTCTTGATTTGCCAGCTACCAACTCCATTGATTTCAATACTGTAGGAGTTCTTTACACATGTGTTCTGGGGGGGGTGCGGGGGGAGGGGGGTAGTAAAAATAGGCAGTTTGGACAGCAGCTTTATTGCCCCCTAAACCTAATACATCGGCTGGAGGAGGTTGCCATGCCATTGAAAAACGTAAAGTATCAGCGCCTAACAGAATCCATTCAAATAAATGCAATGCAAGTTGTATGCCAACAATGAACTCTTCCCTAGTTTTTCATTTTTTTTAATTAAAAAATACTTTTTTAATAAAATGAGCCATGTCGAGTACATTGTCATATCAGTACGTACATGGTCATCTAATAAATTAAAAAAAAAAGTGAGCTCAGATACAATCAACATCGCAGTCTTGAACATCAGAAATGGTTTACGTATGACAATAGAATCATATTCTCAGTTTAGTAAGAGCAGCTTCTCTGTTAACAATCAATACCAGCAGTACATAAAAAAAAAAAATAAAAAATAAAATGAAAACAAGAAATCTGTGCAACATATAAAAAGGATGAGCAGGCAGGCGTTGGTTGTTTAATTAAAGCTCTAACGCCCAATCATGGAAAATGTAGAAGTGTAAGTTTGTAGCTTACTGTACTCACAGGAATGCATTGCAAGCATAACTCCATCCCAACCATCTTTTCTAGATTTTCTAGTGTTTTTCGTGGACCTCTTCGGTGGATTTATAGAAATTATTTGTATGGGAGAGTAGCATTCATCTCAGAGATCCATTGAACTCTAGTCGGAGGCAAGGCAGACATCTACAATTTGGCAGTTTATGGTCTACAAATTATGTTTCCTGAAGGAACTAAGAATCGTGTCAGGTCTCCAAATACACCCAAAAGGCATAATTTGGGGGGGGGGCACCGGGCAGCTCATTAGATTATGGAGGAATTAGACAATCTACTTTCAGTAATTGAGAATTACCAGGCAATCCTATAGAATATGTCATAAAGGGCCTAGGGAGGCCTGACATTTTGGGTACAGTGGGCCAGAAGAAAGTGAAAATTTCGCAAGCTGAAGTGAAGTCAAATAGGCTCTATGGAGAAAATATAGAAGTGTGAATTTATTAAACATTTTATCCTGGGTCTATAAGATAGGGCGTTTTACAAATTATCTTCTGCAGGCTGTTTTCAGGCCTCTAACTTTCTTACCTCAGACGCATGGCGCTTTATATCGGCCTTGGTGCACCCCTCTGGGCCTTTTGCCTGGTATTTCTGGAAAGCGCTGCAATTGCATCACTTTTCGCACATTAGGACCTCCGACATGGTTCCTTAGCCGACTGACATTGTTCGAAAAAAAAATTGCGTGGGCAGCGATAACCTACCCCACTCCTTTTCTAAAATGTGCTCACTCTTGGTAGCTCTACCAGACGACTTCACACTACCTTGCATCCATAAATGTAAGGCTGACCTTGATAGGATCTTCCCGCCCGACCAGGTTCGAAGGATCATCCAATTCGTTCTTAAGTCATCAGTATGCACCCACATCCAAAAGAGCAACTTCAAGTTGCTGATAAGATGGTATCGCACACCTTCAGTTGATCCGATATTCCTTCCCCTGAACCCTCAGATCATTGCTGGAAATGCTGAGGGGCACGGGGGACATTCCTCTATACTTTCTGGTCATGTCCAAGATTGGACTATTTCTGTAGAATTGCCTAAAGGTTTACAGACTATCCGGTTTCAGAGGACCCTGCCTTCTTTCTTCTTCATTGATGTGACATCCCTGTTAAAGTTTATAAGAAGTTGGTCCTTCATCACTTACTTAATGCTGCCAAAGCCTGCATTGCACTATAATGGAGAAACCCGAACCCTCCTCCAATTTCGCTATGTCTTTACAAGGTGGAGGACGTCTACAGAATCGAGGACCTGATGCTGACTGCTAAAGGTAGACGAGAATGGTATTCCAAAACATGGCTCTCCAATGGAACATGTTTGTATACGTTGATGAGGACAAGGCCCTACTGGATGAATGTCCTGGGAAGGGACTGCTCCCAGATCCACAACTGGCTCCAGATATACCGGCCCAGCAACTTCCCTTCTTCCCCCCCTCCACCCCCTCCCCTTTTTTTTTCTCCTGATCTCTCTCTTCGCCTCCCCTTTCTCTTTTTTTTCTAGTGCACTCCTCCTTCATATCCCTGACCTTTTCCCGCTTTCTATTTAATATAAAATGTTGTTCCTGCCCACATCTAGTCCTACGTTCCCATCAGCATATGTTCTGTTCCTTGTGCATTATCATTTCTGATATAGTATACTTTGAGCTTTCTGTTTACACATCTTCTGTAATGTGATCTTGCTGTTGAACATGTTTGGATGTGGTGTGTTGGACACTATCCTGTAAAATAAAGAATTTGAAAAAAAAAAAAAAAACATTTTAACTGAGATGGACCTTGGAGTTTCTATTGCCCCCTCCCTCTACTCTTCTTCAAGAGGCACCATTTTAGATGATTTAGATCTTCATGTTTTAAAGCCAGACTAGTGCCACATTAAGACTGTGAAGCTCTAGTTGTTGTAGGAGCTTTGAAGCTACTTGCAGTTATGTGGCGGTTGGCTGATCAAAGCATATATAGCTGTACAAATTCCTTTGGTCATCAATGCACACAGAAACTTCCACCTGGTAGCATGAAGATGGAAACCCCCTTTAATAAAGCTTTAAAACCACAGAAATAATATAATGACCTAAGCCCAGACTGAAATATATTTAAAAAATGACACAGAATATTCCAAGACCCCATCAATCAGTCCTATTTGCCCCATCGTGTTATTATATACTTGAAGTAATTGTTGTTTTCCTGGAAACAAAGATACGACTAGAGTTTTTAGAGGAAGACATGGTGGATTCATGGACATCAAAGTCCAGTGTCATTAGTTGTAGATCACTCCTCCCAGATCGCTCCTCTTCAACATACCAATTAGGAGCAGACCTGCCATTATACAGACGTGTTGGAGCACCTTTTCTGGATGTTGTAAGGCTGTATGTCTCTGCTCCAGTCTGCTGCTGTCCTTTGTCACTCTTAGCACCCTGTGAACTTCTGTTATCCAAAGCCGAGGCCTGGATCAGAGGCTGCAGGCACAATATGGTCACTGTTCACTGAGCACACCTGCAGAATTCACAATCTTCCTAATACAATAAAGACAGCTCCTATCAGGCATTTTGCATATAACAGCTGGTACTTGAGTAGATAGGAGGACACAGGAAATAAAAGGACAGTCTACCCACATGTACTGGGATCACAGACATTAGATCTTCCTCTATATGATGTCTTCACATTTGTAGCACTACCCCTGTAGGAGCCACTGAAAATTGCCAGATTACTTTTCCTAGTAATTGCCCTGCAGCTAGATACACAATTCCAGTCACTCTTCAGCTCAGTAAGCAGTCTAGGGGCGTTCTTTTTGGTGTTTTTATTTTTAGGGTAACTTGGATAGCTGGAAAACTCCAGAAAGGACTATGTACTAAGTGAGGACTGTAACTTTCTTCTGTAGTACTGCAAGCAAAGTCTTTTTAAAAGCAGACTGTGGACTTTACGTAGAAGCAGCTAAAGACACAAAAGCGTCCCTCTTTAAGCTCTTTAGGACACCAGGCCGGCGATGTTCCATTTACAGAAACACATTGCTGACTTTCTAGCACCAGAGGGATAGCAATAGCCCACAGTCTCTATGATCTCACAGCCCCTCAGTCAGCTCTCATGCATTTTCATCAAGTCAGGCCATCAGGCCTCCCCCTTGAGGCCTCAGCACCTTGCAAGCACATGCCAGGATAGCCTATGAGTCGATTCACACTAGCGCGACTTGTTAGGCGACTTGTCAGCCTGACAAGTCACGCTCTCTCGTAGTCCATTGACTGCTACAGGACCCGTTCTAATAGGAGCGACACAAGTCGCTCCGACTTCGAAAAAGGGTCCTGTACTACTTCGGGGCGACCTCGGAGCGACTTGCATAGACTTCCATTATGTGAAGTCCATGCAAGTCGCTGAAGTCGTGGTGCATGGGAATGCACAAGTCGCCCCGAAGTAGTACAGAGTCGTGTCGCCCCAGTGTAAACCGACTCTTAGGGGGCAAGCAGCCCCCTTAGGCAGTGGTCCTCTCCTATAGGAAAATACCTGGAGGCTCTGTGTCTCATCCAGGAAACCCTACCAGGAATTAGCCAGGGCTGTATAAATAATATTGCTGCCCATTTGCTTTGCTCCACACCTGTGTTTTAGAGCAGTGTTTCTCAACCTTTTTTCAGTCAAGGCACCCTTTAAGATGATGTATAATCTCAAGGCACCCCATTATAAAATGTTAAAGCGGAGTTCCGGGCACAAAATCAATGTTTTTTTTTTGTGCCCGTCTGCTAGTTCTGGATAACCTGAAAAATAATTGGATAGTTAGGTTTTTTTTTTTTTAAAACTCACCTTGTAATTGTAGATCGTAAATACTCACCTCAGGGTACTTCCTCCCTCGGAGCCGCGGCTCACCCCGTCACTTCCTGCCTCGTGATGATTCCTGGGAGCTGAACGTCATCGCTCCCAGGAATCAATGCGACGGCACCGGCCCCGCACGTCATTTCCGGGCGACGCCGCATTCCCCTGCTAAACAGCTTCTGGGCATGCCCAGAAGCTGTTTAGGAATGCGGCGCCGCACCGGAAGTGACGAGAGGGGCCGGTGCGGCGCATTCTGGGAGAAGAAGACGCGGAAGAAGACGCAGAAGAGGACCGCGCCGGCTTCAGCTGCCCACAAGAGAGATGGAAACGCTGTGGAAGAAATTTTATAAGTAAGTATTTCTTCTAAAAGGTAAGTGCGAACCGGGACAGATCAGAGGCTAGCCATTGTGGAATGTGCTAGCCCTGACTGTCCCGGGGGTATGCTTATTGAAAAATGACATCTGTGCCCGGAACTCCGCTTTAAAACTAACTGAATAGTTTTCTGTAACACAGCAACATTCACACATGTGGGCCATCCAACATTAGAGGTGGTTTATTCTTCCAAAGCAACAACATCTTTTCACACTGGTACCATCTAGTATGCCAATGTTTCTCTTCTCCCTCAGTTTCTCTCTCCCTCTCTCACACAGCTAATGTGACCCCAGTGCCTCTGTCACACAACTAATGTGACCCCGGTGCTAATGAAGAGGGAAAGGGGAGCGGCAAACAAGGATGCTGTGCAGGCCCCTGATGTCCTCCTTATCAACCAATGAGGTCATTGGTTATTAGGAGGCCAACGGCAGGAAGGTTGTAATGGTGCACAATGAAAACTTGTGGCTTTGTGAATATAAAAAGGCAGGATTGATGCACATGCTGACTTGTATAAACATTTAGGGCAATTTTTAGGCATTTTGCCAAGGCCCCCCTGAAGAAACCTGAAGGCACCTTGGTTGAAAAAGGCTGTTCTAGAGAGAGCCAGAGTTCTCCAGAAAGCAGAGTGAGCAATCAAACCTGCAGCAGGTGAAATGATGAACAGACCGGAATTATCAACGCAGCTCCTCTGATTACAGTGAGCAAAACAAATTAAATTTACCTACAGTAATCATAGCACCTATCTAGGAAGGTGCTACACATTATTGGTTAAATCTTTTCTTCTGGAAACATGATGAGAAAAACCCAAATCCAGTGTACTCCATAGGCTTCATGTGAAGCAAAACGCTATACTCCTATCTTCTCTTAAAAACCGTTTACATTTTGACAATCAGGCGACCCAATTTTGATATTTTTAGTTATGGGTGGAATGTGACAAGGCATTGTTATCTGTCAATTTCCTATATGCCTTGGATACTTCAAAAGTGCAATTTCTCTGCTATAATTTCTGACTCTGTTCCTGTCCAGCTGGAGGTTTTGCGTAGCTTTACAATTTTTTTTTTCATCATCATATAAATATGAAATCAAGCTGGCACGTGTAAAAAAAAATTTATACAAGAGTAGTCTCTATTCATACTCCTTATTAGCCCATAGTTGCTTATAATTATCTCTTGCATTCTCCCCTTTGCTATTTTTTGCAGATTTCTAATAGTTTGTATTAGGGATGGACCGATTATCGGCAAAGCCAATATATATAGGGCCGATCTGCACTTTCCCCGATATATCGGAATTGGCCACCAAGGTGACTGATATTGCAGATTTTTCGGAAAGTGCTTGTATCGCATTGATGCCTGCAGCTAGAGGCATCACCCCGGTACCGGCATCCATAGCCGACGGTCGGCTGTCTTGTAATGACAACCAATGCGGCTGAGAAGCCACTCGGCTCACATTACAAGGAGCGGGAGAGGACGCCCCCTCCCGCAGCTCACCTCGGTCTCCCGTCCCACCGGGAGACCCAGGCAACCAGCCTGCACGGCCGCCGAATGCGGCTTTGATCGGTCTCCAAGTATAAACCCGGAAGTGATTTCATGGGTACTCGGCGCCAGATTAAAAAAAATGACAGCATTCAAAACAGCCAAACTTGGCGTTTTGAATGCTTTTAAGTGCAGAGGAGGGGTTTGGGGTCTTTCAGACCCCCAGATCCCTCAACAAGAGTACCTGTCAAAGAAAAAAATATATATTTTTTTAAATGTACGAAAATATCGGCCCACATCGGCCGATACTGATACGCGATGACCAAAATATGGGTATCGCCAATGAAAAAACGATATCAGTCGATCACTAGTTTGTTTGTAAATTCTTTCACATTTAAATTCTTTCACTTTTTGTAAAAAGTACACAGAAATTTTAAAAAATATATTTAATTTATAAATAGTATTGCCCTACCATGTACTCGAAATGTAACTGTAAGAAGTCAGGCCTACTTTTTTCCATGATGTAAAAGGCATTTCTCAACCCCCCTAACACAGTTTAGTTTTTGATGAGCCCAAAAAATGGCAATAATACTTTAGAAGCTCTGTCAGGATTTTATTGCTATCCATGTCCCTGCAAGGGAAATTTCCTTTGAATTCCTATCCAGGTAACTGGTGTTAGGCAGAGAAATGTCCTCTAAAGTGATGTCTTTATATCTGTGCATCTCTATAATAATTTGTACTTCATTCCCTCCTTCTTCCTTACCAGTTGTGTTGGGTTGTCTAGTGAATCTAGCATTCACTGAGAGTTTATTGCGAGTAGTGACTGCAGCAAATATGTGCTGGCAGTAAATAGGCTACAGTGGTAGCATAGTTGAAACCCAAAGCAGATTTTTTTTTACCATCCTCTTCCTTATGCGCCTCAAAGCGCCAAAATTATTTTAAGCAGTAGTCATAAGATTAAATACTAACAATGGTCAAAAAAGAGAAAAGGCAGCAAAAAGTGTCTTTATGTGAATGTTTAATATAATAATAAGATGATTCCCCCCAGCTGTTACCTTTGGTACAGCCTTCCCCTTCTGTTAGTTTGTAAGCTACGGAAAGTATTCAGACCCCCTTAAATTTTTCACTCTTTGTTATATTGCAGCCATTTGCTAAAATCATTTAGGTTCATTCTTCTTCCTCATGAATGTACACATAGCACCCCATACTGACAGAAAAACACAGAATTGTTGACATTGTTGCAGATTTATTAAAAAAGAAAAACTGAAATATCACATGGTCCTAAGTATTCAGACCCTTTGCTCAGTATTTAGTAGAAGCCCCCTTTTGATCTAATACAGCCAGGAGTCTTTTTGGGAAAGATGCAACAAGTCTTTCACACCTGGATTTGGGGATCCTCTGCCATTCCTCCTTGCAGATCCTCTCCAGTTCTGTCAGGTTGGATGGTAAACGTTGGTGGACAGCCATTTTTAGGTCTCTCCAGAGATGCTCAATCGGGTTAAGTCAGGGCTCTGGCTGGGCCATTCAAGAACAGTCACGGAGTTGTTGTGAAGCCACTCCTTCGTTATTTTAGCTGTGTGCTTAGGGTCATTGTCTTGTTGGAAGGTAAACCTTCGGCCCAGTCTGAGGTCCAGAGCACTCTGGAGAAGGTTTTTGTCCAGGATATCCCTGTACTTGGCCACATTCATCTTTCCCTCGATTGCAACCAGTCGTCCTGTCCCTGCAGCTGAAAAACACCCCCACAGCATGATGCTGCCACCACCATGCTTCACTGTTGGGACTGTATTGGACAGGCGATGAGCAGTGCCTGGTTTTCTCCACACATACCACTTAGAATTAAGGCCAAAAAGTTCTATTTTGGTCTCATCAGACCAGAGAATCTTATTTCTCACCATCTTGGAGTCCTTCAGGTGTTTTTTTAGCAAACTCCATGTGGGCTTTCATGTGTCTTACACTGAGGAGAGGCTTCCGTCGGGCCACTCTGCCATAAAGCCCCGACTGGTGGAGGGCTGCAGTGATGGTTGACTTTCTACAACTTTCTCCCATCTCCTGACTGCATCTCTGGAGCTCAGCCACAGTGATCTTTGGGTTCTTCTTTACCTCTCTCACCAAGGCTCTTCTCCCCCGATAGCTCAGTTTGGCCGGACGGCCAGCTCTAGGAAGGGTTCTGGTCGTCCCAAACGTCTTCCATTTGAGGATTATGGAGGCCACTGTGCTCTTAGGAACCTTAAGTGCAGCAGAAATCTTTTTGTAACCTTGGCCAGATCTGTGCCTTGCCACAATTCTGTCTCTGAGCTCTTCAGGCAGTTCCTTTTGACCACATGATTCTCATTTGCTCTGACATGCATTGTGATCTGGAAGGTCTTATATAGACAGGTGTGTGGCTTTCCTAATCAAGTCCAATCAGTATAATCAAACACAGCTGGACTCAAATGAAGGTGTAGAACCATCTCAAGGATGATCAGAAGAAATGGAAAGAACCTGAGTTAAATATATGAGTGTCACAGCAAAGGGTCTGAATACTTAGGACCATGCGATATTTCAGTTTTTCTTTTTTAATAAATCTGCAACAATGTCAACAATTCTGTGTTTTTCTGTCAGTATGGGGTGCTATGTGTACATTCATGAGGAAAAAGAATGAACCTAAATGATTTTAGCAAATGGCTGCAATATAACAGAGTGAAAAATTTAAGGGGGTCTGAATACTTTCCGTACCCACTATATATATATATATATATATATTATAATATAATATAGATGTATAATATATATATATGTATTATAATAATAATAATAATCATCATCATGGTTAAGAAATAACAAAACTCAAGGTTTTAAAAATGACAAATGGGATAACAACAGAGTGTTAAACAAAATAAAATGTAAGGGTATAAAAGTGGTGCGTGTAGCGTACCATGGCAAAGCATGAGGATAACCGCGAACAGCGGAATATTTTGATAGTGACAGATCTACAGGGGACTAAATGATAGTAATCTGGTCCTCTAAACAGTGGTAACTTCACAATACGTAGGTCAAAAATGTCACTCCTGGCCATGCATAAGCCCCCCCCCCATAAAACACAGGCATCATACAGTCGACTGTTACATTGTGCAGGCAGCTAATGGGCAATATTTACAATACAGGAAAAAGCCAATTGTGACAGTATGCGATTGTGACATTATGTGGGCAACAAACTGGCAATCATGACAATATACAGGCAACAAATGATCATTTGTGACAATATGCAGACAACAATCGATCAGTCATGACAATATACAAGCAATTGTAACAACATGTGGGCAACAAACTATACCATTTATGACCTAATATTTACCCCATCGGCAAGAATTCTTTCCTTTTCCCAGCGAAAATTCCTCTTTCTCAGCAGACCCCCTAAAATGTCCCCCCTAACTCCAATTGCCTGACCTCATATACAGAATTAATTCCCTTGCAGAATGAGGGAAGTCCTCCTAGACTTCTCCATAGTAGATTACACATCCCCCTTTCTCAGCAGACCCCCTAAAATGTCCCCCCTAACTCCATTTGCCTGACCTCATATACAGAATTAATTCCCTTGCAGAATGAGGGAAGTCCTCCTAGACTTCTCCATAGTAGATGACACATCAAGGCCAAGAAGGAGTTTTTAGTTTCTAAGGCCTAACGCCGCTGTTGGGAACATTATTGCTATCCAGGTGGCATTGCTGAGCCATGGACAATGCAAAGTGTGGCTTTGCAAGAACTCGACATAGTGCTGATGTATGACAGACCGGAGCTGTTCTTCTAGTGCACTCCCAAAATGGACTATCTTAGGGCAGCCCCCAGGTATGGCCTTGTCAGTGCACGTATTGCTATTTAAATTAACTTCAGTAGCATACTTCACTCAACATGTAGGTCTGTATGCATTTGCTTTGTTCGACAACAGTATAGTATTTTCTGTAATTCTTGCTCCAACAAAAAACTTTTTCTGTACTTCTTAATGACAGAGCTACGGTATTTAGATCTTCTGCTATAACCTGTTGGCTTAAACTCTTGGGACTGCACTGCAGCCTCTTTCCATTGATTCTGTGCAACGCCATACTTCGAGAGTCCTCCTTCAATAGAGTCTAGAACAGGCATGTCCAACCTGCGGCCCAGAACCACAGGCAATGCGGCCCACTGCCCCCTGACAATTATTTTTTTTTTGCTGGGGAGGAAAGAAGTCGAGTCGGGGGCACGGCCACAGCGGCTTCCAACCAACTGTAGGCAGAGGCTGCCTCGGAGCCTTTGTCAATGATAGACAGCACATTGGTGACGTCTATCATAGGAGCCGGTCCAGGAGGCAGAACTTCGTATGACAGCGGTCGCCGGATAAGCAGGAGATCCCTGCTCTGTGTAATCCAGCGGCTCTCCTCTCTCTTCATTGCAGACTGCATTGGATGGACACGCACTGGTGAGGCTGCATTGGATGGGCACAAATCAGGCTGCATTGGATGGGCACTGGTGAGGCTGCATTGGATGGGCACGCATTGTGAGGCTGCATTGGATGGGCACTGATCAGGTTGCATTGGATGGGCACGCATTGTGAGGCTGCTATGGATAGGCACTGATCAGGCTGCATTGGATGGGCACGCACTTGTGAGGCTGCATTGGATGGGCACAGATCAGGCTGCATTGGATGGGCACGCACTTGTGAGGCTGCATTGGATGAGCACTGATCAGGCTGCATTGGATGGGCACGTACTAGTGAGGCTGCAATGGATAAGCATGCACTGGTGAGGCTGCATTGGATGGGCACTGGTGAGGCTGCATTGGATGGGCACTGAGCAGGCTGCATTGGATGGGCATGCACTGGTGAGGCTGCATTGGATGGGCACAGATCAGGCTGCATTAGATGGGCATGCACTGGTGAGGCTGCATTGGATGGGCATGCACTGGTGGGGCTGCATTGGATGGGCACTGATCAGGCTGCATTGGATGGGCATGCACTGGTAGGGCTGCATTGGATGGGTACTGATAAGGCTGCATTGGATGGGCACGCACTGGTGAGGCTGCGCAGGAAGGGCGCGGCAGCGTTTTATTACTTATATAAAACTTAACTGTAGTATATATTTTATATGCGGCCCGAGAAAATTTCTCTACACTCAATGTGGCCCAGAGAAGCCAAAAGGTTGGACACCCATGGTCTAGAACATGGGATTCTCATACATGGGTATTCATGTTCTAGAGGGTTTACAACAAGGGGAGGCCCAGAAGACAAAATCGATACTAGAATAAATACTAGGAATCCTTTATAAGTAGGCCATGTCCCTTATGTCTATTTCATTGACAATATTTTATGTCTTAATATAGAATAATACAGAATAACTTTGACAGAGCTACAGTCGAGTCGGGGGCACGGCCACAGCGGCTTCCAACCAACTGTAGGCAGAGGCTGCCTCGGAGCCTCTGTCAATGATAGACAGCACATTGGTGACGTCTATCATAGGAGCCGGTCCAGGAGGCAGAACTTCGTATGACAGCGGTCGCCGGATAAGCGGGAGATCCCTGCTCTGTGTAATCCAGTGGCTCTCCTCTCTCTTCATTGCAGACTGCATTGGATGGACACGCACTGGTGAGGCTGCATTGGATGGGCACAAATCAGGCTGCATTGGATGGGCACTGGTGAGGCTGCATTGGATGGGCACGCATTGTGAGGCTGCATTGGATGGGCACTGATCAGGCTGCATTGGATGGGCACGCATTGTGAGGCTGCTATGGATAGGCACTGATCAGGCTGCATTGGATGGGCACGCACTTGTGAGGCTGCATTGGATGGGCACAGATCAGGCTGCATTGGATGGGCACGCACTTGTGAGGCTGCATTGGATGAGCACTGATCAGGCTGCATTGGATGGGCACGTACTAGTGAGGCTGCAATGGATAAGCATGCACTGGTGAGGCTGCATTGGATGGGCACTGGTGAGGCAGCATTGGATGGGCACTGAGCAGGCTGCATTGGATGGGCATGCACTGGTGAGGCTGCATTGGATGGGCACTGATCAGGCTGCATTAGATGGGCATGCACTGGTGAGGCTGCATTGGATGGGCATGCACTGGTGGGGCTGCATTGGATGGGCACTGATCAGGCTGCATTGGATGGGCATGCACTGGTAGGGCTGCATTGGATGGGTACTGATAAGGCTGCATTGGATGGGCACGCACTGGTGAGGCGGCGCAGGAAGGGCGCGGCAGCGTTTTATTACTTATATAAAACTTAACTGTAGTATATATTTTATATGCGGCCCGAGAAAATTTCTCTACACTCAATGTGGCCCAGAGAAGCCAAAAGGTTGGACACCCATGGTCTAGAACATGGGATTCTCATACATGGGTATTCGTGTTCTAGAGGGTTTACAACAAGGGGAGGCCCAGAAGACAAAATCGATACTAGAATAAATACTAGGAATCCTTTATAAGTAGGCCATGTCCCTTATGTCTATTTCATTGACAATATTTTATGTCTTAATATAGAATAATACAGAATAACTTTGACAGAGCTACATACCTCTCTGCTTCTGTACACAATTTTCACCAAATCCGTAATGTTTTAATGACGAAAGAGTATGCCTTAACCTTAGATTGTAAGCTCTTTGAGGGCAGGGACTGATGTGAATTTAAAATCCATATGTAAAGTGCTGCATAAATTGATGGCGCTATAGAAGTACCTGAAATAAATAAAAATAAACAAACTAAACTAAAAGGAAGATACCAAAAAAAAAAAAGAGAAATTGTTTTAAAAGCATTTATAAACCCAATCTCTAAAATATCATATAACTTAACATATTAATGTAATTTCAAGTTATTATCAGTAAATTGTAATCTGCTTTTCCTAATTACAATAATACCTGGTGATCCTGTCTTGAAGGGCCATGTTGAGGCACATACTTGTTCAGACACAGTCTTTCAGTTGTGCATCCTTGTTGTCACCTTGTCACACAGGATTTCAATGGAATCTATGTGTAGCACTAATTAATAAACAATATTGCTGCGCCAGGTGCAAAATTAATCGTGTCTAAATCACTGTCAATCCAATATCAACTCAATAACAAATCATAAGTATTATTGAGTTGATATTGGATTGACAGTGATTTAGACACAATTAATTTTTCACCTGGCGCAGCAATATTGTTTATTAATTAGTCACTGGTGTTTTGTGTTTAGCACTGATTGTTTGCAGCCTAGTGTACACCATTTTATATGGTTTTTGATTTTTTTGTGTGTTTTATGGTTTGCGCTGATTACCATTTTTCTACCATGTGTAGCACTACTCCCATGGGAGCTGCTGTGTGTGGGTTCCCCTGGGTTACCATTAGCAACAGTAGAACATTCAGGCATGTTTCCAAGTGTTTTTACCTTAGACAAGGACCAGTCCAGTTTCTTTGGTTTTTGGTGATTTTATTTGTAACTTGGATTGGAGTGGGATACTCCAATAACTGAACTATGCACAAAAAGGCAGGGACTGTACAAAAATGCTGATTGACACTGGTTAGTGCTAACTGACGTTGGTTAGCACTGACTGACGTTGGTTAGCGCTGACTGACGCTGTTAATCGCTGATTGAACTGGTCACGGCTAGGCCGCTTACTTTAGTTCACCTTTGACTGTGAAAGAGTCCTTTTAGCTTCCTAAGGTACTCCTTTCCTGAGGTAGCTGACTTTAATAGTAGACTGCACTGCTGAGCAACTTCAGGGCCCTTCCTGGCGCCCCCTTTACCCCCTAATCTTCAGTAACACTCCGGATTAGCTGGCTCCTTGATCCTCTCTCTTAGGCAGAGACCTGGGCAGAGTCTTGAGTACTCCCGATACTGTTTTTCCAGAAGTATTCTGCCCAACAGCTCCACTTGGTCAGCATACTGGATCCTCTGCAGCAGTGGTACTCAACCCTGGCCTACAGGGCCCACTAACAGGCCAGATTTTAGGTATTACCTTGGGGAGATGCAGACTAGAGTACTGCAATCACTGAGCAGCAAATTATATCACCTGGGATGTATTTCAGTTATCTTGCAAATCTGGCCTGTTAGTGGGCCCTGTAGGCCAGGGTTGAGGACCACTGCTCTGCAGCACAGCTCAACCCCTGGTCCCTAGTCTGACCACGTGAACCACCTTCCTCCCTTCAGCTGGAGGAGAGACAGCCATCCACCTCCTCCTGGGACTTTGCTCCCCGCCAAATGACACCCTGTCACATGCTTCCTCAGAATTCATTCCCAATCCCAGGATGCATTGCAGCAATGCCCACCCACTGGGACAGTCATAAACCCTGGTGTGCCATTGGCTAGGTTTCCTCCACTGTCCAACAAGGTCCCTCATTGGAAACAGTGGGGAGACTCCCCAGACTCAACAGGTCACACCTGGAAGCATGTGACAGACTAACTAATAGATCAGACCCTTCTGATAAACAGAACAGGGCAACATATATGCTTTTGCCTAGGAGGGTGCTACATCTGAATAGCTGTCTGAATACATTAGGCAGGCATGGTCCACTGTTGTCACCATCAGGAAACCTGCATTGAGATACAAGCAACAGCTGCAGGAGTTTGTGCACATAGACAGAAAGTAGCAACAAAGTTACAGAAGGTCAGCAGAACTGTGATGCAAAATTGGATGAAAAAATTTAACTAAAACTTAAAATGTTATGTTAAAGTTAAAGCGGAGTTTCGGGCACAAAAATCGACCTAATCGATTTTGTGTCCATTCGCTTGCTCTTCTTCACCTGAAAAGGAATTGGATAGTTAGGATTTTTTTTTTTTTTTTTACTCACCTTGTATTTGTAGAAAGAAATACTCACCTATTTTCCACTTCCTCCCTCTGTGGCCGCGGCCCGCACCATCACTCCCGGTTTGCAATGATTCCTGGGAGCTGAACGTTATCGCTCCCAGGAATCAATGCGACGGCACCGGCCCCGCTCGTCACTTCCGGTGCGATGCCGCATTCCCTGCTAAACAGCTTCTGGAAATGCGGTGCCGCACCGGAAGTGACGAGAGAGGCCGGTGAAGGCGCATTCTGAGAGAAGAAGACGTGGAAGAGGACGCAGAAGAGGATCGCGCTGGCTTCAGCTGCCCACAACAGAGATGGCAACGCTGGAGAAGAAATTGAGTGAGTATTTCTTCTTGCAGGTAAGTGCGAACCGGGAAAGATCAGAGGCTATCCATTGTGGAATGTTCTAGCCCTGACTGTCCCGGGGGTATGTTCATTGAAAAAATGTTTTTGTGCCCGGAACTCTGCTTTTTAAGGTCACATGATGTTTTTGCTAAAACTACTATAGCGTTCGTTCACGCTTCTGGAGCATTTAAGATTCATTTTGGAGGAATTTGGTTAGGTTCACATGGGAGGCAGAAAGGCAGTAAACAAGTGCTTGATCTGCGTCTGTGTTACATCCACTTCAAATGTAATATCAGAAATGTTCATGAAGTATTCTGGCTTTTCATATTCACCTCTCACCAGGTCATTCAGCTCTCCAAAACCTCAGACACCTAAAAAAGAACCACCTTCTCCATAGCCCAAACATCTTTCTGGGCTTGAGAGCAACGACCACCCTCTGTGAACCAAGCACACACAAAACACACACACACACACAAAACTCTTTAATTAAAGAGTTAACAAGATCAAAAAATCAAACAACTCCAAAATTACAGATATTAGAGGTGACACCCGCAGGATCATAGTCATCAGCTGCAGAAATAGACCCATCAAAGGGAACCTGTTCCATGATACAGACAGAGCAGTGTCTCCAGATTGGCTTGTCCGGGGACTGGAGAACACCATCAATGCGAGGTAAAAAAGGCGAGTAACCTCTCTGACCCCTCTACTTCAAATGAAATTATGAGATGTCCACAAGTATTACAATGACCCCGGATCATACTATAAGATGCATAAACAAGTTTCTGTTAGTTGAGTTTTTGTCCATCCATCCCCAAAGAATCAAGTCCTTGTTCAAGTAAGCCAGACTGTTTCTTCCTTCAACTACTCTGAGGCTTTCATACATGTGTGCTGACATTTTGTGGTGGACCCAAAATACCAATTATGGTCACCATAACTTTCATGGGATGCGTGTGGATTCAGTGCCACTGATTTACATGTGCGTCACTGCCAGGGGAATCTCTTTTTTATAGTTTCTCATGTTTCTCTAGAAATATCTGTTCTACAAAAATGTTCAAACTTTCCTTGCTACAAAGAAATAGTTTGTACATTACATCGTTGGTGAACAAGTGTGTTATTCTGAAATTTTGCAGCATATTTATAGAATAAAAAAATGGTCCGCTAATCATTTGCTTTCGACCAACAATCCCCAATCAGAACTTTTACTATGCTAATGAAAAGTAAATTATAATGGTTTTGGGTGAGCTTTTAATTGGTGTTTAATATCAGTTGATGATATATATATATTATATATTTCTTTGACGTACGTATGTGTGCTTATGTTTTATATATATATATATATATATATATATATATATATATATATATATATATATATATATATATATATATATATTACACACACACACACACACACACACACATAATATATATATATATATACACACACACATACATACACACATACACCACAGTGCCTTAAAAAAGTATTCGTATAGCTTGAAATTTTCTACATTTTGTCATGTTATAACCAAAAAACGTAAATATATTTTATTGGAATTTTATGTGATAGACCAACACAAAGTGGCACATAATTCTGAAGTGGCAGGAAAATGATAAATGGTTTTCAAATTAAAAAAAAATAAATAAATATCTGAAAAGTGTGGCGTGCATTTGTATTCAGCCCCCTTTACTCTGATACCCCTAACTAAGACATAGTGGAACCAATTGCCTTTAGAAGTCTCCTAATTAGTAAATAGAGTCCACCTGTGTGTAATTTAATCTCAGTATAAATACAGCTGTTCTGTGAAGCCCTCAGAGGTTTGTTAGAAAACCTTGGTGAACAAACAGTACCATGAAGGCCGAGGAACACACCAGACAGGTCAGCAATAAAGTTGTGGAGATGTTTAAAGCAGGGTTAGGTTATAAAAAAATATCCCAAGCTTTGAACATCTCAGGGAGCACTGTTCAATCCATCATCCGAAAAAAAAAAAGAAGGTGTATGCCACAACTGCAAACCTACCAAGACATGGCCGTCCACCTAGACTGACAGGTCAGGCAAGGAGAGCATTAAAGAGGAAGTAAACCCTCCTCTGACACTTTTACCTATAGGTAAGCCTATATTAAGGCTTACCTATAGGTACTGTAAATATCTCCTAAACCTGTACCGTTTAGGAGATATTTACCTTACATGCAGCCAGTGACGTCACTGGCGCATGCGCTCTGAAGGAACGGCCGCTGGTGCCGTTCCTTCAGAGTCCCGTGACGTGACCATCGGCTCCCGCGCGCGTGCGTGGGAGTGACGTCACCGCGGCTCCGGCCAATCAGATTGCCGGATGCCGCGATCCCGGAAGACGGGAGACTGGACATGTCGCCCGCCATAGTGGTAAGCGGACTGCACGGCGGGGGCTCGTACTAAGGTAAGTATTGCATAATGAGCTAGTATGCGATGCATACTAGCTCATTATGTGTTTCTCTTATGTGTTCAGGTCGAAAAAAAAAAAAAGCGTGTATGGGTTTACAACCTCTTTAATAAGAGAAGCAGCCAAGTAGCCCATGGTAACTCTGGAGGAGCTGCAGAGATCCACAGCTCAGGTGGGAGAATCTGTCCACAGGACAACTATTAGTTGTGCGCTCCACAAATCTGCCCTTTATGGAAGAGTGGCAAGAAGAAAGCCATTGTTGAAAGAAAGCCATAAGAAGTCCTTTTTGCAGTAGTGATTAACCGATATCATTTTTTCATTGCCGATACCGATATTTTGGCCATTGCATATCGGTATTGGCCAATATTTTCATACATTTAAATTTTTTTTTTTTTCTATCACTTGATTTGAATGCTGTCATTTTTTTTAATCTGGCGCAGAGTAACCAGAAGTGATGTCATGACATTACTTCCGGGTTTTTACATGGAGGCCCAATCAGAGCCGAATACAGCTTTGATCGGGTCTTCGGCGGCCTTGCAAGCTGGTTGCCCAGGTCTCCCGGTGGGACGGGAGACCCGGGCGAGCTGCGGAAGGCGGCAGGAGGGGGGGGGGGGCGACGACTTCCCCTCCCACTCCTTGTATTGACAGCCGATCGGCTTTTCAGCCGCATCAGTTGTCATTACAAGACAGCCGACCATCGGCTATGGACCCCAGTACATTTTTAAAAATGTTGTACAAATGTACAAACAAACGTTGTAAAAATTTTGTACAAAAATATCGGCGCATATTGGCCGATACCGATATGCATTGGCCAAAATATCGGTATGGGCAATGAAAAACCAATATCGGTTGATCACTGCTTTAGACCTTTTCTCTTGGCAACAATATTTTTTGTTCTACTGTAGATCTAGTTTTTTTGTGAGCCTGTGTGACCCACTAGTAGGGGTTGTGTACGTTTACATGCAGAGTGATGTTTCATTATTATAAATGAACCACAGCGCCATTGAGGGTGGAAAGTGGGAGCTCAGTGCTTGCCGTTTCTGCCCCCAACAGGAACGCCTATATTTTGGGGGGCTGAGCCACAGTTTTACTGCCCCCCCTTAACTTACCAAAGTGGTCAAAATGATTCTCTGACGCATCTGGGGGAGGGGGGTGCAGTACTGCTGCCGAAGGTGACCATTTACAGTAAAACGGTCCGTGCTGCAACTGTGGGCAGTAGCGCAGGCTTTTCAACGTTAAAACATGCATTGAGAAATAGTCACTTCCACAGATCGCTATTTAGAGGGACAGCAAGGGCTGTCACTAATATAAATGAGCCTTAACATTAAACATTTGTCATCCTCCTGGCTGTACTGCATGGTAGATGTACACAAAATACAAAAGTTGCTGGGCAGACTTGCAAAAGCTTTGACAAGTAAAACCAATCCTATATACTCTATGTATTTCAACTGTTTGCCTGGAGTTCAGCTTTAATGACAATTTCAAAGTAATGAAACCTAACAGACTAACATCTTATAACAACGTACTGTTTATATTTGCGCCCCATAAAAAACATGTAGTCCAGATGTCCCCTTGCTGTCAAGAACGCTTTAGAAGACAAAAGGAAAAATGTGCTACAATTAGGAATGTGGTCCAGATGCGTAAATAGGAAATATCTTAAAGTGGTATTTTCACTTGAACTGTCATTCTCATTTTGCTTATTATAAAAGACGAAAATAGAATAATACGGGGAGCAAGGCTATATTTTCTATAGTGGCACTGGTAGGTGGAGGTAGAGGGGTTAGAAGAGGCAGCAAAAAGCCTCACAAACTTTCGTTACATTGTTTCTTATTTCTTTCCAATTCTGTACATTTGTGGCTGACTTCAGGAAGTGAACAGTAGGATGTGTGCAGGGGAGGTTGAAAGGAGTCCGAGATTATGAACTGCTCACCATCAGGTGCAGAGTCTAAGTGACAGCTGGTCTTCAGCCGTAGTGCTTCCAATCTTGTTTGCTGCAAACTGGTACCAGGTCCAGTGGTGGCTGGTGCTCCATGGGTCGGTAAATGGGTATGGTGTGCGGGCTGGTGTGGTTCAGGTGGGGGGGGTATGGTGTGGTCCCTCCACCACCGCCCCCCCCCCCTCGGACCACACCAGCCCGCAAACCATACCCCCCCCGGTCCCCGGCTCACTCACCCTAAACATGTGGAGGGCAGGCAGCAACAGCGGCTTCTCCTCAGTCTCCCGTGTCTCCTCCCTCCTCCTCCTCCTCGGGCATGGCATGGCTTCTCCTTTCCGCCAATTGGAAAACGGGTCTCAGGACCCGCTTCCCGATTGGCCATGAGGAGGATCCGTGTGACAATAGCGAATATTGATTTGCTATTGTCACACAACTGGGTGGGCTCAGGGCGCAGTGCTCTGCGCTCCAAGCCCGCACTTTTTTGAAGCCTATTAGAGGCTCTGGCTCTAATCACTTGCTTAAAAAAAAAAAAAAAAAAAACATTGGAATCCATGCGTCTGGCACCCTGCATGTAGATTAGGGGGCCGGACGCATGGATAAGGGGGGCTTCGCCCCTGCGCCCCCAATGGACGGGCCACCACTGACAAGCAGGGCTTGGGGCAGGTGATAGACTTGTTAGGGCTAGACAGGGGTCAAGGCATGTGGCAGGCGAGAGAGTAGTTAGGGCCAGACAGGGGCCAAGGCATGTGGCAGGTGAAAAATCAGTTTGATTCAGGCAGGGATCAAGGCAGGCTGCAGGTGAGAATAGTCAGGATCAGGCAGGGGTTGAGGTAGGAAGCACGAGAGAGAATAGTCAGGCCAAGGCAGGGGTTGAGGCACGTGGCAGGCAAGAGAGTAGTCCGGTTTAGGTAGGGGTCAAGGAAGGCAGATGGTTAGAGTGGCAATCTGGGTTGGCAACAGGCAGGCAATTAACCAATAATAATTGTGCTGCTTTAGCTTTGGGGTAGCTGGCGATAAGACACAGCAACAGCCATCAAGAAAGGAAGATGTTTAAATATGCATCAAGCCAGTGAACATGCCCAGCATCAGGGACGCACACCAATGCACATGCACCAGCGCTACTCATGTTTGCCAACGCACGCATATTTGTGCTTACAACATGACCAACCATTGTTAATAGGTCACAAGTCCTGCAGGTGGATGACTCCCATAGAGAGACAAGGACTGGCCTGGTCTCTGGCTGTACAGCCATGGATCCCAGAATTATTGTGCCATGAACCCTTCATTCTTTTGGTTTTGTGATTTCTACTGTTGAAAATTATCTTTACAAATAAAGCAAACCCAATGATTTCTACAACAGTGCACTCATGAAAAAAACCACATTACACAAAAGGGCAGAGCTGGTAGAAAAGGGTGGGTATTTGAAAGAATTATATATAAATACAGCCCTGGCTGTGGTAGAATGTGCAGGCATAATCTGACCCCTGACATTAGGGAGTCTCCTTTGATCCCCCTGATGTTTGCATTCATATGAGTGTCATTTGTATTGTGGATTTGCTCATGTTAAAGTGCTGATTTTAAATATGATAAAAAGCACCATCTGCAAAAGAGTTTATACTCATCTCTCCTCTAATCTTCATTGTAGTGCACAGCTGGAGCCTCTAAGAGAATCTTCACAACCCCCACCATGAGCTGTGCTTCCATCCACTGGCCTCTTCTTCACCACTGTGTACTATGGTGATGTAGAGGCCAACAGTGGAACCACAGTGCCCAGCAGGCACCAGGACACTCCAGAAGTGGGAGAGATGGGTAGATTCTGCCAGTAACTGTACCTCTGCATTGGAGGAACCAGCAGCAGAAAAAGTGCATATAAAGCATCTTTTTTTTTTTTGCAGGTAGTACTTTCTCTCTTTTTTTTTGTAAATGAGGGAAAGACTCACTTTTATAGGGTTACTTACATTCTTTGACCAGTAGGTGGCGAGAAAAATGATACTGAGAACACACAAAATGAACCAATGCTGCCACCTGTTGATAGTTTTACACAATGCAGTTGAAGTTGAACACACATACAGTATCAACTTCATAGAACTACTTGTCTGAACACTGTTTATAAAACATTAGAGATGCCCAACAAATGTTTCATTTTGCTGTCCATGTGTATCCTTCATGTGTGGCATCATTTAGCTTACACTCTTTAATGGCAGTGCCCTCTTTATCAGAGCTTTGTACCTTTGCGAGAACATTAGATTTAGTTTTCACACAATAAAGGGTCTTAAGATTCTGCACTAAGTCAGTGCACATTTTTCTTTTGCTTTTATAACATTATGACCACTGAAAGGTAAAGTGAATAACATTGATTATCTTGTTACAATAGCTTCTGAAAGTCAGTGGTATATACACTAGAGATTGACAAAATTTTGGGAAAGCCGATATATCGAGGGCCGATCTGCACTTTCCCCGATATATCGAATTTGGCCACCAAGGTTACCGATATTACCGATATTTTGGGAAAGTGCTGTACCGGAGTGATGCCTGCGGCTAGAGGCATCAACCCGGTACCGGCGTCCATAGCCGATGGTCGGCTGTCTTGTAATAACAACCGATGTGGCTGAGAAGCTGCTCGGCGGTCGTTACAAGGAGCAGGAGGGGACATGCCCCCCCCATCTCCCGCCGCCTTCTGCGGCTCGCCTGGGTCTCCCGTCCCCACCGGGAGACCCAGGCAACCAGACTGCACGGCTTCCGAAGAGAAGACCTTATCAAAGCTGCATTCGGCTCTGATCGGGTCTCCATGTAAAAACCCCAAAGTGATGTCATGACATCACTTCCGAATACTCGGCGGCAAATTAAAAAAAAAATTACAGCATTCAAAAACAGCCAAACTTGGCGTTTTGAATGCTTTTAATTGCAGAGGAGGGGTTTGGGGTCTTTTAGACCCCCAGATCCCTCCACAAGAGTACCTATAAAAAAAATTAAAAAAAAGTATAATGTACAAAAATATCGGCCAATACCGATATGTGATGACCAAAGTATCGGTATCAGCAATAAAAAAAACTATATCGGTCAATCACTAACATACACTGCTCAAAAAAATTAAACACTTTTTAATCAAAGTATAGCATCAAGTCAATTAAACTCCAGGGATATTGATCCGGCAGTTAAGTAGCAGAGGGGGTTGGTAATCAGTTTTAGCTGCTGAAATTAAAAACAGGGGCACTAGATTGGCAACAATGAGCCAACCTCCAAAACAGAATGGTTTTACAGGTTGAGGCCACTGATATTTTTTTCCCTACTCATCTTTTCTGACTTTTTTTTGTAACTAGTTTTACATTTGGCTAGGGTCAGTATCACTACTGGAGGCATGAGGCAATACCTGGACCCTATAGAGGTTGCACAGGCAGTCCAACTCCTCCAGGATGGCACATAAATACATGCCATTGCCAGAAGGTTTGCTGTGTCTCCCACCACAGTCTCAAGAGCATGGGGGAGATTCCAGGAGACAGGCGGTTACTCTAGGAGAGCTGGACAGGGCCATAGAAGGTCCTTAGCCGATCAGCAGGACCGGTATCTGCTCCTTTGTGCAAGGAGGAACAGGATGAGCACTGCCAGAGCCCTACAAAATAACCTCCAGCAGGCCACTGGTGTAAAAGTCTCTGACCATACAATCAGAAACAGACTTCATGAGGGTGGCCTGAGGGCCTAACATCTTCTAGTGGGCCTTGTGGTCACTGTCCAGGACCATGGAGCTTGATTGGCATTTGTCACTGAACACCAGAATTGGCAGGTCCTCCACTGGCACTCTGTGTTTTTCACAGATTAGGGCAGGTTCATCCTGAGCACATGTGACAGATGTGAAAGTCTGGAGAAGCCGTGGAGAATGTTATGCTGTCTGTTACATCGTTCAGCATGACCGGTTTGGTGGTGGGTCAGTGATGGTCTGGGGAGGCATATCCATGGAGGGAAGACAGATTGCTGCACTTAGAAATCATTGAATACCAGGAGAAAAAAAAACGTGTTGAAAAAAATATATTCTAGTGCGCTATCTAATGATCTCTCAAATAAACGTTTGTATAAAGTGCCTCTCTTTGTAAGAAAGGAAGTTATCTATAAACAGTAATATAAATAAAACATTGCATAAAATGTTTCTCTTTATGACAAAAGAAGATACATTTTCTATAAACAATAAACACAAGGAGAAATTATGTAACACTGCAAAACACAAAATATAAATGGTTTACAATCAGCTCTAACAATCCTTAGAGAAGAGTCCCATTAGTGAATTGTGAAAAAGAAAGATTCAGTCTAAAGCTTGTGAAGCAACTGGGTGTACTTATACAATTATCTCCTCCAAGTGCTCAATGAACCACCTCAGTGTTAGTTAATAAATGATGGCCACTTACCAGACATCAGCAGTCATGCAGCATTTAGTGACCTTCCATAAAACCACCTCAATCCATAAACGAACTCCCGGTGCTCATCAGCGATCCAACTACATGGAACCAAGTTTCACTGCAGCAAGCTCACATGATATTGAAGGTGCCATCATTGTATGTTCGCGGAAATCCTCGACTAACTTCACAGGAATTACAATTGTCTTGATTTATGAAGGGTTTGCAGCTGGTAAATCAAAGTTTCTTGCAGTTTCAACTCCTGAACTTTGATTTACCAGCTGCAAGCCCTTCAGCAGTCTTAAAAATTCCCATTTACTGTCACCTTTTGGGATGTAATTATGGCCCAACTACTCCAGATTGCAGAAAGACCAATTGTCCTAGAAGGGGATTTAAATTCGGTATTATCCTCTAAAATGGACAGGTTCCAAAAGGATTCATCCACCTCCTCCCCTCTGGCCTCATGTGTTGGTAAATACAATATGGTGGACTGTTGGAGGTGGTGGAATTCTGAAAATCAGGAGTATTCATGTTTTTCGGCTACGTTTTAGTCCCAAAATTATATCTGCTTGTTTTTTCCTGAGCTGCTTCCCCGAGTGGTGGACATTCACTATCTTGTTGCTGAGGTTTAGTCTCTTGATCTGGGAGGGTTGTAAGGTATGGAGGTTAAGCCCGTTGTTGCTATCGGAGAAGATCTTTAATAAGTGTAGCACCATACAGGTAGGTGCTAAGTAAAGGTATAGTGGACCTTGTCTGCCTAACAGCAGGGCTGTGATTTATTAGTCAGGGTGTCATGTTTTCTAGGTGTGCCTGCTGAAGGGGGAGTCTACCCACCGTCTCCTGTGAGAGGCTTCTCATAGGACGGAGGAAGAAACCCAATCAGGGGACACATCCAGGCTTGTAACTACCGCAGAAGGCAGATTGTGCTGCAAAGGATTCTGGGAGTGGGTATAAGTTTGGGGGTGGCGCATGACACAATGTCTTTGGGGGGAGCAGAGTCCCAGAAGGGAGAGAATGGCTGTCTCCCCTCCTGTCTGAGGAGGAGGATCTCGGGGTGCTGCCTGAAGATCCAGAGAGTGCTGAGCTAAGCTAAGGGGATCCGGTGTGCCGAGAACCTGCGGAGAGTCAGAGGGGTCCAGTCCCAGGAAAGCCTACACAGGTCGTGAGTACTGAGGATTGTCCCTAGGGGTCTGCCTGAAGTTAGAGGGGACCACTCCGGAAGAGGTTCAGGGATCCAGTGCCAGCTAGTGGTGAAAGGGGGTACCTAGGTTGAGGACCCTGAAGTGACAGAGGGGGTACGTAGTCAGTGGACCCTGAAGAGCTTAAAGTGTAAAGGGGGCAGGCGCCTGTGGTTTGGGCCCTGAAGTGATAGTCCACAGTGTGAAGTGTGCCAGTTGAGAGTTGCATCAGTACAGGAACTTACAAGGAGTTTCTCAGCCAGTGCAGTGCTAGAGGGAGCCATTCAGTGACTCTGAGCTAGTGTAGTGTTACAAATCAAGCAGTTCTACAGTCCTGGATCTTCTGGACTAAAGTCGAGGATCCAGCACAGTTTCAGTAATTACACAATGTTCAAGCATCAGGAAGCGTTGGCTAGCGTCGGCTGGCGTCAAGACAGCGCCGATAGGCATTTTGGCCAGAGAAGTCCCACAATTGTATCTAGTTGAGCCTAAAGTAGTATCCCACTCATTCCCTTCTCCCATCCCCTTAAATACAATAAAACCGCAAAACAAAAATGCCGGAGTTGTCAATGTCTCAGTGCTCACACCCAGGGCCGCAGCTCACAAGGGCTGGAGGGGTAATCGGTACCGATGGCAGATCCACATCAGGCCACAGACCTGGAAAACCTGCTACATAATATTACGGTCAAAGAAATCTATCATTATTGGTCGGTAAATACTGAGCTGAGGGTACCTCCAGGGGAGTGGCACAGGATGCCTTTAAGGCTACCCGGGGAGGACTGGGCCAGGGGGCAGGGGGGCAATTGCACCCTGGGCCACTCTGATGTCCCATAAAAAGGCTGCACCGCTTCTGCCACAGACATGCCTAAAGCATTCCTGGTGAAGAGAAGTAAAAAGTCCCCGCCGCTGACCTACTGAGTGTGGGTTGAAGATGAGGACAGTGCACCCCCTCCCCCCCAGCATGGATAGTGTAAACTGTGTCTGACCAGAGGACAGTTCCATGTCCCACTGGAGACTCTCCTCCCCCGGCCAGCCCCAACCGAGCTGTCCCAGCTCCCCTCAACTGCCCCCTGCTGGCCAGGTCGGGAACCCAGATTCAGCTGATAAGTAGAGAGTATCTGGAGTAAGGCTTTAGCTTGCAATGGGGGTCAGGAGGAGGACGGGAAGAGGGAGAGTGGAAGGAGGGCCGAGTCACTATACCATGGGCCTCTGGTTTGTACTTGCCCCCTGGGCCAAAAGTTGCCAGTCTGCCCCTGAAGGCTCCCCTAGAGGGATCTATTGCGGGGGTGATCAAGCAGCTAAGAGAGGACAGGGCGTGTAAGGTGTCCTCTTACACACAATCGGTCACGGCTGTGGAACTGGAGTATAATAAAAACCCCACCTCTTTAAATTATTGATTATGGAGAGATAATTCTCGGCAATTAGATTTGGTTCTGGTAAAAAAAAAAAACTAAAAGAAAAAAAAATTATTATGGGAATAAAAATAGTAGAATCCTCGCACATCTCTCCTGTACTGCATATCCCCCTACCTCTATTTCGGAGGGTATAGAATAGTTCTTCTGTATACTGCACACAAAGGGAGGAGATCATTGGTGCTTTTACTAGTTTTTATACCGACCTATACAGCTCTAGAGTTTTGTATACTCAGGAGGATCTGGCTTCATATCTGCAGGGTGTTTCATTATCAGCGGTAACTGAGGATGATGCGACTACTCTAAATTTACCCATTACTAGAGAAGAAATAGATGCTGCTATATCCACCTTTGCTGCAAATAAGACTCCTGGTTTAGACGGGTTCTCTATTGAATAGTACCTACATACTCGGAATTACTTGATATGTATTCTGAAGCCTTTGAGCAAAATACCTTACCTGCTTCTCTACAAGAGGCGCCAATAGTTTTTATAACAAAGCCGAACAAGGACCCTAAATATTGTGAATCCTATCGTCCAATAGCCTTAATTAATGTTGATATTAAAATTCTGGCGAAAGTGTTGGCCCGCAGACTGAATGTGGTCATTGCCCAAAAAAATGGCTTCATACTGGGCCGTTGCACAGCCATAAATATACGTTGTCTGTTTTTACAAATCTACAGATCTCTACAGAACCCGCGGATATGTGAATTGTGGCCTCACTAGATACACATAAGGCATTCGATTCCATTGAATGGCCTTATTTATTTGCAGTCCTTGAGCGGCTTGGTTTTTGCCCGAAGTTTATTAGCTGGGTCAAGTTATTCTATACTTACCCGGTGACTTGAATTTGGGTCAATAATTTTGTTACAGATCCCTTTCCAATATGCCGTGGTACCCGACAGGGGTGTTTGTTATCACCCTTGTTGTTCGCCCTGGCAATAGAGCCCCTAGCAGCATTACTGAGACAACATACACATATTCGGGGGTTGTAGAATAGGTACTTTGGAGGAAAAAACTTCTTTATACGCGAATGATATGCTATTGTACTTAGCAGACGCTGATACCTCCCTATCCAGTGCCTTGGAGACAATTGCGCAATTTGGACATTTTTCAGGTTTTAAAGTCCATTGGAGTAAATCTGTTATAATTCCTTTTGACCCCCGATATAACCCAGTGCTGCTCTCAAACTCTGTAGGTTTGAAATACATTTAGGTATCTGGGGGTGGAGGTGCAACAACCAATACAATCCTATGCAGAGAATAATATCTCCCTGCTGATACAGAGACTCAAGTCTACTCTGACTGCCTGCTCCAATTTGCCCCTAAATTTATTGGGGAGAATATATTTAAGATGATATATCTGCCCTGCTTTCTCTACCTGTTCTGGCAGGCCCCAGTCTATCTCCCCAAAAAACTTTTTTCGAATATGGATGCCCTCATCTCATCTTTTCTGCGAGGTTCGGGTCTGGCTAGGATCTCCCTAAATACTCTGAAGCTACCCATTCAGGGGGAGGGCTGGCAATGCCAGACTTACAATCCTACTATCTAGCAGCCCAATTAATGCATGTGCATGTTAGGTTTTTCCCGGATCTACAAAATGCAGCGGTCACGACCCTGGCAGCAGTTATGGGGTCATATGTGGCCCTAATTCTTTACTATACCGGAATGGCCCGTATCCACCTAAAGGGGCGGCAATCCTTAGGCTTTCATACAAAATAATGCATATGTGCAATAAAAGGTTACAAGGAACATCTCTGAATAACTCTCCTAATGCCCCTTTCTGGTATAACCCGAATCTGAGGGAGCTGTATAAAATGTTTGAACCCCAACGTTGGACGAAGTTTGACCTCAAATATGCCCATGAGTTATTCTCTGAACACGAGTTTAAAACTTTCTCTGCTTTCAGACCTAAACTCAGGGTCCCGTCCTGTTATTGGATCCATTACCTGCAACTTAAACATGCAGTGGCAGCGCAATTTGGCTAATTTAGTTTATTTATGTTCCTCCAGATTAGAGCAGAAACTGATAAATAGTGACCATACACAACTCATTTCTAGATACTATTACCTCCTTGCGGATGGCTAGTCCCCATGGATGGATAAAATTAAGCTACAATGGAAGTCCAACCTGCAGAGTTTGGATGATGAGGTCTGGGAGGAGGACAGATCGGACCCCTAACTGACATTTTTGACACTTTGGGGGGACCAGTGACATTACTACAGTAATCAGTGCAATAAATATGCACCGTTACTGTAATAATGACACTGGCAGGGAAAGGGTTAACACTGTGGGCGATCGAGGGGTTAAGGGGCGTGTTTCTAACTGTGGGGGGGGGCGTGGCTTGTGAAACGATCACAGAGACCTGTGTTCCTATATAGAAGGATCACAGGCGCTCTGTGTTCATTCCAGGGAGAAGGAAAGTCAGCTGCGTTCACAACAGCGTACCGTTGTTCTCTCTCAGCGGGGATCGATTGAGGGTGGCCGGTGGCAATCAGAGCCGCCTGAACCATACATCGGCTTCCCCGCTGACGAGCGGGGGGCGCGCCACTGGCAGCGTGCACTCGCCCCCTAGTTGCCTGCGCGCGACCAACATATAGCTACGGCGGTTTGCCCATGAGCGGCTGCCTGCCGCAGTATAACTGTGGAGGGCGGTCGTAAAGTGGTTAAAGGAGCAGTGATTTACTGATTTTAATGAGGCTTAAAGTGTTATTATAAAAATGAAAAATTCCTTCAAATATCGTGTCTGTGGGGTCCCCTGAATGTGCCTGTAAAGTAGTGCATCTCTCCGATGTATGTAGCCTCCTGTAGCAATAGTGACATTTCTAAAGCAAAAAATGTCATATACAAATATACATACAAACTTCAAATTACATGTACTTGTCAAACAGGTGCAGAAAAATTAGAAAAATTGGGCCTTGGTTGTTGGTGGTGCCTGAACACCGTAACCTCTCGCAGTTACTCTAGCTGGGCGCAGGAACGGGCCGGGCCGTGCTGCAAAAAATTCCATACAAATTTGAAATCGCATGTACTTTGCTCTAGACTCAATATGGGAACCCAGGGTAGGTCTCATGTGTGTAGGGACCAAACCAAATAATGGGTTCACACACATTTCCTAAAATGTTTCAAAATATGAAATGAATTCCTCCATCAGGGGAAGATGAGAACAAAGTACAATCGTCTGAGAATGCAATAACAAATATATGAGTTTATATGCAGTAAAATGATCATCTAGTATCATTACAGGTAGACCATACAATACATGAAAGAAATTGTATACGCACAGTGTATAGCTATGTTAAAACTTTAGTCCTCCAGTGCCAGGTATGCGTGAACATATGCCATTTTTGCGAGTCCTAATGTATCACAGTGAGAAATAGTGGGAAGCATGTCTCCTACCGAGGGGGTAAGGTAGAAATCTAGGTACTTAAGCTTTCAGTTGGCCCATATGAAGGGGAAGCTGCATTTAATATTGTCCGGGCAGATGGAGGAAATGCTGATGTTTAACCACTTGCCGACTGCCTAACGCCGATCTACGTCGGCAGTCAGCCCCTCACAGGCAAAGTGACGTAGGGCTACGTCACTAGCTTGTGAGGGTCTAGGGAGCGAGCGCGCGCCCCCGGAGGCGCGCTCCCGCTCCCGTGTGGTCACGGACCCCCCCGCGCGTGTGACCAGCGGACCCGATGTCCGCCGGCCACTCGGCGATCGGCGGGGGAGAGGGAGAATGTCAGGCAGCTTGTGTAAACAAGCTGCCTGTCATTCTCCTCGCTGTAAAGACACTGATAAAACGGATCTAGTATGTAGATCCGTTGATCAGTGTCCTTACAGCTAGAGCCACAGCCAATCACAGTAGAAAGCACGCCCCTAGGGACACACACAGCCCCTCCCTTCCAAATAAAGTTAACCCCTTCACAACCAGTGTATTTTTACAGTAACAGTGCATATGTATAGCACTGATTACTGTAGAAATGTCACTGGTAACCCCAAAAGTGTCACAAATGTCAGTCAAGGGTCCGATCTGTCCGCCCCAATGTTGCAGTACCGCAAAAAAAAAAAAAAAAAAAATCGCAGATCGCCGCCATTACGCGTTAAAAAAAAAAAAACACCAAAAATGACAAAAATCTTTCCCTTAGTTAGTAAACGCGATAACTTTTGCGCAAACCAATCAAAATACGTTTTTTGCGATTTTTTTACCAAACATATGTAGCATAAAACAAATTGGCCGAAAATGTTAAAAAATTTTGATTTTTACATTTTTTTGGGGAATTTCATATAAAAAAAATGTGAAAAATATTGTTATTTTTGCAAAATTGACGCTCTTTTTTTGTTTATAGCGCATGATCAAATACCACCAAAAGAAAGCTCTGTTTGTTGGAAAAAAAGGACGTCAAATTCGTTTAGGTAAAGCATCGCACGACCGCGCAATTGTCCGTTAAAGTCGCACAGTAAAAAAAAAAAAAAAAATCGCAAAAAACCCCCTGGTCTTTTAGCAGCCAAATCCTCCGGGGCTTAAGTGGTTAAAACTTTAGTCCTCCAGTGCCAGGTATGCATGAACATATGCCATTTTTGCGAGTCCTAACGTATCACAGTGAGAAATAGTGGGAAGCATGTCTCCTACCGAGGGGGTAAGGTAGAAATCTAGGTACTTAAGCTTTCAGTTGGCCCATATGAAGGGGAAGCTGCATTTAATATTGTCCGGGCAGATGGAGGAAATGCTGATGTTTAAGAGCTCTAATTTTGCCCAAAAAAAATTATGGATAGAAAGAGTTGAATAGGTCTCCAGCTTTTATAACTGTATAACTGAGATATAATGTTCTGGTTTGGTGACAAAGAAGAGCAAGTCATCAGCATTCACTGCAACTTTGTGGTGCATCTTTCCAACCTCCAAGACAATGATGTCTGAGATCGCTCAAATGCGTTGCAACAGGGGTTTGAATGTTCAAATAAAAATCAAAGGGGAGCATGTGTCATTTGTTAGCAGGAAGTCTGAAGAAATGGCTTAATTTGCTGTCACCACTGCAATTGGTGTGGAGTATAAGGTGTCTAGCCATGTGTGTATATGGTCACCTAGAACTATGTGGAGAAGCGTTTGTTTAAGAAATTGCCAGTTACCTCTATTAACCACTTCTGGCCCGGAAGATTTTCCCTCTTAATGACCAGGCCATATTTTGCGATTCGGCACTGCGTTACTTTAACTGACAATTGTGCGGTCGTGCGACGCTGTACCTAAATAAAATGAGCTTTCTTTTGGTGGTATTTGATCACCTGTGACATTTTTATTTTTTGCACTATAACAAAAAACAGAGCAACAATTCTGAAAAAAAAAAAAAATAATATTTTTCACATTCTGCTATATAACATTACCCCCCCAAAAAAAAAATTTAAAATCTAATTTTTTTTTAACATTTTAGGCCAATTTGTTTTCTGCTACATATTTTTGGTAAAAAAAAAAAAAGAAAAATTGCAATAGGTTTGCGCAAAAGTTATTGCGTCTTCTAACTACGGGAAAGATTTATGTCATTTTGATTGCGGTTTTTTTTTTATACTAGCAATAGCGGCGATCTGCGATTTTTTTGCGGGACCGCGACATTGCGGCCTCCTGACTGACATTTTTTACACTTTTGAGGGTGGAGGATCAGTGACATTACTACAGTAATCAGTGCTAAAAATATGCACTGTTACTGTAATAATGACACTGGCAGGGAAGGGGTTAACAGTGTGGGTGATCAAGGGGTTAAATGTGTACCTAGGGGCGTGTGGCTTGTGGAATGACCATAGAGACCTGTGATCCTACTGTATATAGAAGGATCACAGGAGCTCTGTGATCATTCCAGGGAGAAGAACCGCCAGCTGTGTTTACAACAGCTGACCGTTCCTCTCTCTCAGCGGGGAACGATCGCGGGTGTCAGGCGGCAATCCGAGCCGCCTGCCCATTGCATCGGCTTCCCTCGCTGACGAGCGGGGCAGGAGCGCGTTGGCGCACGTTTGCCCCCTAGCTGCCTCCAAGCGACCAACCTAGCCCTACGTCGGTTTGTCTGGGAGAGCCACACTGCCGCAGTAAATATGCGGTCAGCAACCGGTTAAGAGCCTTTTCTGCATCAGCTTAAAAAGGTTTTTGTATTGGTAAATGTCCCCCATGACAGTAAGAGCCGGTTCACACAGGCGCAACCCGACTTTGCTGGGCGACCTGTGAAGTCGCAGTGCGCAGCTCGCACCGCGACCTCGGAGCGGCATGCACGGACTTCATATCATTGAAGTCAATGCAGGTCGCCCCAAAGTAGCTCAGGGCCCTTTTTCTAAGTTGGAGCGACTTGTGTTGCTCCTATTAGAACGGGTCCTGTGCTAATCAATGAACCGGCTCTCAATAAAAAGAAAACGTAATCTGCTGCACAAAAAATAAAATAAACAATTACGGTTAAAAGCAAACACACACACACATCATAGGTTGAACTGGATGGACTGATGTCTTTTTTCAACCTCACTAACTATGTAACTATGTAAAGCAGCCAGCACCAGGGTAAAGGATACACTATACAATTTTCAGAGGTCTTTTTTCCCCCTTGACAATGCCAAGCTCCCAAAGCCTTTTTGCAACAAGATTTGCCTCCAATAGCTTTCAATGGCATTTCCTCCTCAGTTCTAGCTTGTCCAAAGGGGGTATTTTTCCACTGACCAACAGTGTAAGAGGGCACTGACCACCAATTAAAGTGGTAGTAAAAGTGTTTTTATTGATTTATACCTACAGGTAAGCCTATATAAGGCTCATATGTAGGTACAGTAAATATCTCCTCAACATGTGTACCATCCATTGAGGGAGCCGTGCCACGGCTGTGACTCTCATTTGCGTACACGGGAGTGATGACATTGCGGTTCATCCAATCAGATGACCGCAGCCCATGAACCCGGAAGGAAGATAGAAGCCCTGTCAGCAATGACAGCATGCCACAGGAGGGCTTCGTTTTCAGGTAAGTCTTTCATAATGTGCTAGTATTCAATGCATACTAGTACATTATCTCATTATCTAGCAGGAAGAAGTTTTTTTTTTTTTTTCGGTTTACTACTTGGGAAAGAAATTGGCTGCACATCGCCAGCGGTCCAATAGATTTATTGAAACAGGTATAAAACTGCTACCAGGACAAGGACACAGACCATGGAAAGGTCACACTGACAATGTGCTTCTTCAAAACCTACCTAGGTTTTATACAGGTTTCAATAAATCTTTTGGACCGGTGGAGGAGTGCAGCCAATTTCTTTCCAAAGTTATATAAATGAATACGAGCCGGGGCTAGCACCCAGTTCCTCCTGTCCTTAGGATTACACCTCTTACCTGGAGCAGCGAATTGCCCTCTTCCTTTGTGGTTTACTACCGCTTTAAAGGGAGCATTATAACCACTTCCAGACCGCCTGCCGCGTATTTACGGCGGTATTTTGGCTTTAAAATACCGGTGTTATGGCAGCAGTTAGCTGCCATAACCCCAATATTTTTATATACCGGCGGTCCTTTTTCACATAACAGTGGTCCTAGTGGCAGATTCCCCACGGGATCACTTTTATGGGCGGCGGGAGAGGTGCCCCCCTCCAGCCGCTTCCGGGTCACTTTCTCCACTTGCCAGAGCCGTCGGCAGCGGGGAAAACGATCTGGTCCTTCAGTGTCCCAGGCAGGAAAATAAAATTTTAAAGCGTCCCGTCCCTCCAAGCTCGCGTGCAGAAGTGAACGCATACGCAAGTCACGCCCGCATATGTAAATATGTTCAAACCACACATGCGAGGTATAGCCGCAATCGCTAGAGCAATAATTTGAGGCCCAGATCTCCTCTGTAATGCTAAACTGGTAACCTGTAGAAATTTTTAAAGCGTCTCCTATGGATATTTTTAAGTAGCAATGTTTGTCGCCATTGCATGAGCGCGCGCAATTTTGAAGCATGACATGTTAGGTATCTATTTACTCGGGGTAACATTCTCTTTCACATTGTAGAAAAAAAATTGTGCTAACTTTAGTGTTTTCTTATTTTTTATTAAAAAAGTGTATTGCAATGATCTCCATTTTATTCTATAGGGTCTCTGCAAAAAAAAAAAAAAAAAAAAATATATATATATATATATATATATATATATATATATATAATATGTTTGGGGGTTCTAAGTAATTTTCTAGAAAAAATACTGACTTTAGCTTGTAAACAATAGGCCTGATCCTTAAAGCGGAGTTCCACCCAAACGTGGAACTTCCGCTTATTTGATCCACCTCCCCCCCCCGGTGCCACATTCGGAACCTTTCAGGGGGGAGGGGGGAGCGAGTACCTTTTCTTGAAAGGTACCCTTTCCCACTTCAGGGATATGGCGCCGCGGAGCTGTCCCTCGGAAGTTTTGCCCCCTCCTCCTTCCCCTGCCGCCGAGCCAATAGGAATGCGCATGTGCAGTAGGGACCTGCCCATGAAGCCGCATGGCTTCACTGCCGGGTTCCCTTACCGGCAATGGCGGCGGCAGCACCCGACAGCTGATGGAAACATCAGCTGCGGTGTTGACATCGCTGAATTCCAGGACAGGTAAAGTGTCCTAATATTAAAAGTCAGCAGCTATAGGATGTGTACAGTATGTGTAGCTGCTGACTTTTAATTTTTGGAGGGGAGTGGCACTCTGCGGAACTCCGCTTTAAAGCGGAGTTCCACTGGCTTTTGTGTTAATTAAAAGTCAGCAGCTCCGGACAAAAGGTGGAGGGTTGGTCCCGCGGTCCTCCCCGCTTCGGGGTGGAGATTTGGTGGGCCCCCTTGCCGGCCATGTGATAGATGCCGGCGGGGATTTCTGTCCCCCTCCACTCGGGTGGGTGACGCTGGACCACCCTCCACACGAACTATTGTTTACGGCAGCATTGCATATGAATGCATCGAAATGGTTGTAAAGACGACACACGAACCCAGGTTACATTACTTGTTGTTGACCCGTGATAGTCTGTTGTGCACATGGTTGTTCCCTGTACTACGTAGACTGCATTTCTTTTACAATCATGCGTTTGTTTGTAGTGTTGTTGTTCTTAATTTTTCATGGCATACCTCTAAATAAAGAATTAAAAAAAAAAAAAAAAAAGCGTCCGCAGCTACAAAAAATGTAGCTGCTGACTTTTAATAAACACACCCTCACCTGTCCCACGGTCCAGCGATGCAGCCGGGGGGAGCCCCTGTTCTCTCCCTCTTCTCCCCGTGGCCCTGGCATCTCCAGTGTGGGCACTCAGCTGTGACAGCGTGCATCTTCACAGCCAGGTGCGCACTGCGCATATCACCCTGTGCATCCTTAATGGATGGGCAATCTTCTGGGACCTGTGATGTGTCCTAAATGATTGCAGGGAGGGAGGAGAACTTCCGTCAAGCCACCTAGGCGGCCAAAGCGGAAGTGGGAGCGGGTACCTGTCAAAACTAGGTACCCGCTGCCCCCCAAAAAAATTACATGCCAAAAGGTGGCATGTCAGGACCATTTAAAGTGGAGGTTGCACTTTTGAGTGGAACTCCACTTTAAGTGGATAATCTTTACCGGTGCACTTTTTTTCTGGCTAGTGTTATTATTTACTTAACCACTTCAGCCCCGGAAGATTTTACCCCCTTCCTGACCAGGCCCTATTTTGTGATTCGGCACTGCGTTACTTTAAACGGACAATTGCGCGGTCGTGCAATGCTGTACCCAAATTAAATTTATGCCCTTTTTTCCCCACAAATAGAGCTTTCTTTTGGTGGTGTTTATCACCTCTGATTTTTATTTTTTGCGCTATAAACAAAAAAAATAGCGACAATTTTGAAAAAAAAACATTTTCACATTCTGCTATATGACATTCCCAAAAAAAAAAAAATTTAGAAATCAAAGTTTTTTTTAACATTCAGACCAATTTGTTTTCTGCTACATAATTTTGGTTAAAAAAAAAAAAATAAATCGCAATAAGCGTTTTTATCGCGTCTACTAACTACAGGAAAGATTTATGTCATTTTTTGTTTTTCTTTACTAGTAATGGCGGCGATCTGTGATTTTTTTGCGGGGGGGGCGTGGCTTCTGAGATGACCATAGAGACATGTGATCCTATATAGCAGGATCACATGAGCTCTGTGATCATCCCAGGGAGAAGGATGGTCGGCTGTGTTTACAACAGCCAACCGTCCTCTCTCAGCAGGGAACGATTTTGGGTGTCAGGCAGCAATCGGAACCGCCTGACAAACGCATTGACTTCCCCACTTACGAGCGGGGGCAGGCGCACGCCCTAGACTCCCGAGAGCGAGCACCGTACATATACAGCGATTTGCCCAGGAGAAGCTGCCTGCCGCAGTACATCTGTGGCGGGCAGTCGTAAAGGAGTTAATTTCATGATTTCTCTCATATACAGCAGGGAGAGGGGTTTAAAAAATTATCTGTTCTGGCTATCAAATATGCTAGCTACACCACATTGTTTTATTTATAATTATACATACAATTCACTGATCATGCTAAAGCCAGCCATAGATGGTGCAAATTTCCTTCCTGGTAACAATGGGTTGCAGTAAAGAAAATTGCTTGATTCCTCCATCTACACAGTTAGTTTTGATGGGGGAATCCCTCCCGCTAAGCTATTGTGTTCTCCTGGCGGGGGGGAGGGGCGCGCAGGTAGCCATCCTGGCCGAAAGAACACACAGTGATTATTGCTAGCTGCTATAGCCGCTGGCAATAATCCCATGGAAAATCTGACATGCTGGTTTTACCCAAGTAAATCGATAGATCAACTTGGCTACAATCAGTCTGCCCATACATGGTTTGAATCTCAGTCGGCCCCTGCTTAAACAACCAAGATTCAAGCCGTCTATGGTTGGCTTAACATTGTAGAATAAATCATTTTCTTCAGAGGTTCCCAGAGAATCAAAATAATTTTAAGGGTTCCCTGGGTTAACCATAAAATCACATACCTGTATGTCCTTCTGCTTCCAGTGGTTGTACCCCAGAACCGTTTAGTAGAGCGGACAGTCGACTTTCTTGTGATAACAACTGATGCGGCTGAGCAGCCACTCGATTGTTATCACAAGCAGTGGGAGGGGAGAGGGGACATCCCCCCCTTTTTCCGCCACTCTGCCCGGGTCTCCTGTCCCGGCGGCAGTCTGGAGACCTGAACAAAGCTGGAATTGTCTTTGATCGGATCTTGGATCTAGTAACCCAGAAGCGATGCCATGATATCACTTCCAGTTACTGGAGCCTTAAAGGCGCCAGATTTTTTTTAAAAAAAAGTCAGTACTCATAATAGCCAAACTTAGCGTTTTAAATGCTTTGAAGTGTAAAGGAAGGATTTAGGGTCTAAAGCCCCGTACACACACGCAGATCGTCGTCATACAAACGTCGGCGGACGAAAGATCTGCCGATTGTATGCGTGTTAGTATGGTGCCTCCGACAGCTGTCTGCACACAATCCGCGGACAAGAGTCTTTCTTGCAAACATGAAAATTTTTGTCTGCAGACACCAGAACGGACGATTGTTCGCCTGTCAGTACAGAAATCAGCTGACAGACCGCAGATTTGCAAGACTGGGCATGCTCAGAAAATAAAAAACACAGGGAAAGTTAACCATTACATGACATCACTTCTGCAGTCAGCTGAAGTCTGCGGACAAAATTCTTGTGCTGTCTTTGCACTTTTCAACAGACACCGACATCCCGGGGAGAAAAGACGAACATTTGTATGACGACGATCTGCGTGTGTGTACGGGGCTTTATAGACCCCAGATCCCTCCAAACAAATACCTGACACATGACTATTGCTGTCATATGGGATGATTACATTCCTTGTAAAAGCAACAAAAGTAATAAAAAAAAATTAAAAGGGACAGTGTAAAAATAAAACAAATAATAAGAAAAAATTTTTTTTACAGCGCCCCATCCCTATGTGCTCGCGCGCAGAAGCAAACGCTTATGTAAGTCCCGCCCACAAATGTAAACAGTGTTCAAACCACACATGTGAGGTATTGCCACAAGAGGAGGTCTAGTGCTAGAATTATTGCTCTTGCTCTAACAATTGTAACAAATACACAAACAAGGCACTTGAGTGAAGTTGTATCTTTCACTCTTTTTTATAACACTTTTTGAAATAACGGAATTTTTGTAAAATCTTACCGTAAAATTCCTTTCTCTGAGTCCTCCGACAGTTGCCGCCACTTCATAATCTTCACTAATGGGGTATTGACCTTTGCTCCGTAGGAGTAGCTAGGCAACAAGATTTGTTAATATAAAAGCTTTTAGCATATCACACCCCTAGGGGGCGGTCCCCTCAGTTAATACCTCCCTGCTTCCTGCATTCTCAAATCAGTTTCAGTAGCATAGCAGTAGAGTACATAAACAAACCCCAAAAGAGGGGCGGGGGCGGCGACTGTCGGAGGACTCAGAGAAAGGAATTTTACGGTAAGATTTTACAAAAATTCCGTTTTCTCTTACGTCCTCCGACAGTCGCCGCCACTTCATAATCTTCACTAATGGGGACATCCCAGAGCAGTGTAGACATGAGGGGTGGGAAAAACGCAGCCGCGCCTAAAGCAACGCAGTACCCACAGCAGAGAAAGGAACCTTACCAAAGTAAGAGAACCAACCGGGCAACAGGAAAAAACGTGCTCAACAGGAGCAACAACCCAGGAAAGAACAAGTAACCTAGGGGTAAAAATACCCCAACAGCCAAGGACCCAAACAAGGGACCCTAAGGCACTGCCGCACTAAGAACTTTACGGCCAAAGGAAGCATCTGCCGATGCCTGAACATCCACTTTGTAAAATTTTGAGAAGGTGTGAACGGACGACCAAGTCGCCGCCTTACACACCTGGGCCACAGAAGCCTGATGACGATAGGCCCAAGACGTACTCAGAGACCTGGTAGAGTGCGCCTTCACAGGGAAAGGAGGAACCTTCCCCTTCAAAGCATAGGCTTGCACAATGGTCTGTCTGATCCATTTGGCGATGGTGGCAGCCGACGCTGCCATGCCCTTCCGAGGACCCTCTGGAAGGACAAAAAGAGAATCCGACTTGCGAAAGGATTTCGTCGATGACAGGTAAACCCTGATCGCCCGAACAACATCCAAGGAATGCAAAGCCACCTCCTTTGGATGCTTAGGCTTCGCGCAAAGCGAAGGCAAGACAATGTCCTCATTGAGGTGAAATTCCGAGATCCTCTTCGGAAGAAAAGAAGGGTTAGGTCGTAAGACCACCTTATCCAAGTGAATCACCAAGTAGGGAGAGCTGCAGGACAAGGCCGCCAGCTCCGATACCCTGCGAGCCGAAGTGATCGCTACCAAAAAGGCAACCTTCTTGGACAACAGAGACAACGAGATCTCCCTGATCTTCTCAAAGGGAGCATGCTGTAACACAGACAGAACAAGGTTCAAGTCCCATGGAGGTAAAGGGTCCCTCCGAGGAGGGGCCAAGTGTCGCACCCCTTGAACAAAGGTGCTAACCAAAGAATTAGACGCCACAGGGCGTTGAAAGAGACCGGCCAGCGCAGAAATCTGACCCTTAATCGTGGCCAACGCCAAACGCTGGTCCACGCCCGTTTGAAGGAAGGCCAACACTCTCGATACCGAGTATGAGCGAGGGGAGTACCCCCTGGACTCACACCAGGCAAAATACGCCTTCCAAGTACGGTAGTAAATCTTCCCCGAAGAGGCCTTCCTAGCCTTGATCAAAGTGGGAATGACCTCAGGGGAGAGACCCCTATCCTTCAGGCCCTGGCCTTCAACAGCCATGCCGTTAAAGCCAGCGACTGTAAAGCAGGATGGAATATCGGTCCTTGAGACAGGAGATCTTCTCGAAGAGGTACACGCCACGGAGCGTCGACCGCCAGATTCACGAGGTCTGCGTACCAAGACCGGCGAGGCCAGTCTGGCGCCACCAGAATCACCGTGTGCGGTTCCGAGGCCAACCTGCGAAGGAGCCTGGACAGCAGCTGAATCGGTGGAAAGGCATACATCAGACGATACTGATGCCAGGGCGCCACTAACGCGTCTGAGGCGTCTGCCCGAGGATCCTTGCTACGAACCTTTCCACCTTGTTGTTTAGACGAGACGCGAACAGGTCCACATCTGGGGAACCCCACTTCGCGCACAACATCTGAAAGACATCCGGGTGAAGGGACCATTCTCCCTGGTCCAGGGTCTGGCGACTTAGATAATCCGCCTGCCAGTTCTCCACTCCCGGAATGTGAACTACAGATATCGCCGGGACGTGCGTCTCGGCCCAAGACAGAATGTCGGCTACTTCCCGAGCCGCTCGGGCACTCCTGGTGCCCCCTTGGTGGTTGATGTAGGCCACCGCTGTGGCATTGTCCGTCTGCACCCGAACCGGACGGCCCTGAAGCCTGTCTGTCCAACGCAGAAGACAGAGATTTATTGCACGCAATTCCAGAATGTTGATCGGAAGGGAGGATTCCTCCCCCGACCAAGTTCCCTGGGCGGACAGAACGCCCAGAACACCACCCCAGCCCGACAGGCTGGCATCCGTGGTGATCACCGTCCACGATAAAGGACGAAAGGACTTGCCCCCCGACACCGCCGGGGACTGGAGCCACCACAAAAGACCCCTTCGGGTGAGGCGGCTCAACGAAATCCGCAGATCCAGAGATTGCGGACGCCCGTCCCACTTGGCCAGGATCTCCGCCTGAAGATTCAGAGTGTGAAACTGGGCGAAGGGAATCGCCTCGAAAGCCGAGACCATCAATTCCAGACACCGCATACATGTCCGGATGGACGAGCATTGAGTGTCCCTGAGGGACCTGACTTCGTCCTGAAGTGTCCGGAGCTTGTCTTCCGGCAGGAAGACCTTCGCTTGAACAGAGTCCAGGATCATCCCCAGGTAGGGAAGACGAACCTACGGACACAGCGTCGACTTTGGAAAATTTATCATCCAACCGAACTCCTGTAGAGTCTGCATCGTGACGGACAGGTCGTTCACCAGGCCCTGACTGGTCGCAGACCGAATTAAGATATCGTCTAGATACCCCAAGACAGATGCCCTGGGCTCTCAACAAAGCCAGGACCGGCGCAAGCACCTTGGTGAAAACCCGCGGAGCCGAAGCGAGACCGAAGGGTAACGCCACGAATTGGTAATGATCCTCCGCAATGGCGAATCGAAGGTACCTCTGGTGACCCTCGAAAATGGGGATGTGAAGGTACGCGTCCTTCAAGTCGATGGAGGCCATGAATTCCCCCGGAACCAGGGCAGCCACCACCGAGCGCAGGGATTCCATGCGGAACTTGCGAACCCGCACAAAGCGGTTCAGAGCTTTCAAGTCCAGAATCGGACGTACCTTGCCCTCCTTTCTGGGCACAGTGAACAGATTGGAGTAGAACCCCCGCAATCTGTCCCGATGAGGCACCGGAACCACCACTCCCTGAGCCCGCAGGTCCCGCACCGCCAGGTGCAGATCCTGTAAATGCTCCAGAGACAGCTGAAGATTTGAGGGGAAAAATCTGCTCGCCGGCCGAGAGAGAAACTCGATCTTGTATCCAGATCGAACGATTTCCTGAACCCACCTGTCCCGAATGCGGGCCAGCCAGGGTTGAAGAAAACCAAGCAAACGTCCCCCCACCCCAGAGCCGGGTGAGGGCGCCCCTTTAGGCCGAATTGGCATGGGCAGCGGACCCGGACTGGCCGGACTTCTGCTTACCCGCCCACGGCTTCTTCTGGGAGCCTTGGCCCTTGAAGGGCTTGCCCTTGTATTGCGACCTAAAGGCACGAAAGGACCCCTGAGAGGGCCTAAACGAGATATTCTTACCGCGAACAAACTTATGCTTGTGAGATTGGGGCAAGAGAGTGCTCTTACCCCCGGAAATTCCCTTTATCAGCGTATCCAAAGACTCGCCAAAAAGGCGAGAACCCGCGTAGGGCAAATTAGCTAAAGTCTTGCGAGAAGATTGGTCAACCGACCAACATTTCAGCCATATCAGGCGACGGTTCAATACCGCCACACTGGAGAGGCGTGCAGCCAAAGGGACTAAATCCAAGTCCGCATCACACAAATACATGACACCCTGATGAATTTGATCCACCATAGCCAATGTTGTCGGCGGAGCAGAGTCAGCCACCAGGGTGCGCCTGAGCACCTGCGTCCAATCCGCAATAGCCTGGGCTGCCAAAATGGAAGCAAAAATAGGCTTCAGCATAGAACCAGCAACCGTATAAGCATGACGGGCCAGAGACTCCAATCTCCTGTCCGTAGGGTCCCGGGACACCGGGGTATCCTCAGCAGGGATCGCAGTGGATTTATTCAAAACCGCCACCGCGTGATCCACCTGAGGCGGCACACACCAACGCTCATCAGTGGTGGGTGTAAAGGGATAACGCAGCTTGAACTTACTTGGCACAGTAAAAGGCTTCTTCAAATTGCGCCATTGCTCATCAACAGCGCGCTGACATTCCGTAGGGCAGGGAAAAACCTGCGCGGTTTTGCGCTTCCTTTGCGTCCCATAAGAGGACATCAAAGCAGGAGGACATGGTTCATCCTGCAAATGCAGTGTTTCTTTGATAGAAGCAACCAACTCATCCATGAGTGCAAGCTCTTCAGGCGAGCCAGGGGGAGAATTATCAACCCCTTCTACCTCAGCCTCACCCTCAGACCCCCCAAGGTCCAGAGATGAACGAGACCCTGAGAAGGGCACTCCAGCCATAGCAGCCCCATCGCCCTCCGAATCAGAGGAAATAGACAATCTGGGCCGTTTTGCGGATCGATCAGCCATTAGCATCTGCACCTGAGAAGCCAAGTTCGCCACAATAGCAGCCAGATCAGCCCCCTCGGGGGATGCAGCAGCCCCTTGGCCCCCCACCAAGGTGGGAGGAAACATGCAATCCTGAGAATCCATGCCCCAGCAATAATAGGAAAAAGGAGTACTGCCCCTTTAAGACTGCGGCGAGCGTAGCCCACCGCACACTACAGCATGCAGTGACCCCCACAGGGATAAGAACACTGAGCAGGGAAATACAGGATAAGGAAAGGTAAAAACCTGGAGAGACCACACAGGCTGCTGCCACCGATCGCTGTCCCAGAGCAAAAGGAAGTGATGTAATTACTGACCGCCCTATAAAGCCTATGCAGGCTACACAAACATGGCCGCTCGGCTGAGGCATTTTTGGGCAATGAGAAAATGGCGCCGACATGTGGCTGCATGATCGATCGCCGCCGAAATGGCGGCGTTTGGTGCCAAAACACCGCGCCCTACCACACAGGGCCAGACACCACAATTGTGCCGCAAAAAAATGGCGGACCGCAATAGCGGCCGCCACACAGCATGTCTAAGCCCAGTCTGCCCACACAGTACACATAGCAGAGTGGGAGAGCCCCCCCCCGCAGCCCACAGAAAGGCAGCTATTCCACACAGGAATCTGACAGGGAGCTCAGCACACCACAGACATGCAGGGTCACACAGTCACAAACTGACACCCAAAACAGACAGGTCCCCACATAGAAATGCACTTACCAGTCCGGATGGCGTGGGGAGCCTTCTCCAGCGACCAAACCGCTGTACTGAGGACAGGGAGTGTCGCAGCCAGGACGCAGTGGAACTGCGGTGCGAAACCGCAAATGGCGTCCGGTGAGGTAGCCACCTCACAGGCAGCATCCCTGCAGCGAACAGGGATGGGTCGTTCAATGTGCCAGGGAAACCTGACTGAACGCTCGATGGCAGGCTGGGGAACCCCTGGCCCTATGCCCTGGGATCCAGGGAGGCCAGTCCGAGGCCCAGCTCCGCATAATCATCTTCATCCGAAGAAACTAAACTAATGCTGAGAAAAAGAACAACTAGTAAAAGAAAGGGAAAAATACTCAAAATAAAATCAAAAAGAGGATAGAAGGCTGAGACTGATAGTCCCAGCACAGGATCAGCCAGCTACTCCTAAGCTAGGCATTAGAAATTGAGTTGAGAATGCAGAAAGCAGGGAGGTATTGACTGAGGGGACCGCCCCCTAGGGGTGTGATATGCTAAAAGCTTTTATATTAACAAATCTTGTTGCCTAGCTACTCCTACGGAGCAAAGGTCAATACCCCATTAGTGAAGATTATGAAGTGGCGGCGACTGTCGGAGGACGTAAGAGAAAAATTGTATAATTGTATCCTTTCTCACTTTTCTACGCCTTTTTCTGTGCCTTGTTCAAACCCCGGTAGGATTTGTTTGTGTATTTGTTACAATTGTTGGAGCAAGAGCAATAATTCCAGCAATAGAAACTCCTCTGTAACTCTAAACTGGTAACTGTTAGCCCCGGTTCACACTTATGTGATGCGGGAAGGCTGCGAATTCGCAGCCTGTTCCGGCATCGCAAACGCACCCCTGGCAGTTCACACTGCCATATGCGATACGCTGGGGGTGTCAATGTAATGTTAACGACACCCCCAGTTTGATCGCATATCGCAGTGCGATCTTGCAGTTCGCACAGGATCGGATCGCACAAGTGTGAACCACTGTGTGATCCGATCCTGATGCGGCTGCAAAAAAGGGTCCTGTGCGTCCTTGCTGCGGGTGCGGTGCGAATTTAGCCATACAAAGTGTATGGCTAAACTCGCACCGCACAGCCGATCGCATGTAATGAAGGAGCAGTGCGCTCCAACATTACATGCGATCGCCCAAGCCGAACATGTGTGAACCGCCACTTAAACATTTTTAAAGCATTGCCTATGGAGATTTTTAAGTACCATAGTTTGTCACCATTCCAAGTGTGCGCCATTTTAAAGCATGACAAGTTAGGTATCTATTTACTTGGAGTAACATTCACATTATACATAAAAAAATTGGGCTAACTTTAATGTTTTTTTTTTTTTTTTTTTTTTTAATTCATGAAAGTGTATTTTTTCCCCAAAACTTGCATTTGAAAGGCCACTGTGAAAATACAGTGTGTGTGACATAGATGTTGCCACACCACTTTTTTATTCTCTAGAGTCTCTGCTAAAAAAAAAAATTATATATATATATATATATATATATATATATATATATATATATATATATATATATATATATATATATAGGGGTTCTAAGTCATTTTCTAGCAAAAAATACAGATTTTAAGTGACCGCTGACGGATTCTTGCAATAGCCACCTTGTGATTCCACTAGAGGGCGCTGTAGGTAAGTAATTACAAACACACAAAATGAAAAAAAAAAAAAGAAAAAAAGAAAAGAAATGCTGTGAAACAAATCCAGTGATTTCAAAAACACAATCTCCATAGATCACACAGCAGCCCTTTATAATGTGCTTATTGAAAGTGTGCTTAACCGCTTTCCCGCTAGAGAAATGTTTCATGTTTTCACATCAAGTTATTTAAAACCCTCATAAGAGAATATATTTAAATTGATAGCAAATATGTCAAGCCTCCAAAACTGCGTGCTCTCGTGAAATGACGAAAAAAAATACTTTCCCTAAAATAATCAATAGGAGACACTTTAAATGTCTTTATAGCTCATCAGTTTAGAGTTAAATGTAAATAATTGCCCTAGAATTATTACTTTCATGCTGACGTTCATGGCAGTACATGTGTGGTGTATTCATTGCACCCTTTGCACGTTTGCCATTATGGGTGTGCACAGGATGACGTAGTTGCTTTTAATTGTTTTATTTCATTTAATTTTTTCAGTTTTTTTTTCCTGGGTGTAAAGACAGATGATCACCCCCTGGACGCGAGATGTTTGCATCCAGGGCCGATCATCTGTCTCTCACCGCAGGAAATCGCTCCATGTGCAATTTTATGCAAACACCTGTAGATAGCTGCGACCACCGTCAGCCTGTCATTGCTTTGGCTGGGCAAGATGAGCAGCTTCAACTCTCTGCATACAGTCATGGGAATCTGCTGGGTTTTTGATGCCGCTTGCAATAGAATCCTGTGTGAATGAAGCCTAAATGCATGTCTTTTTGTCTCTCGAAGCCTAATAATTTTTTTATGAGGCCGCAGGTTTGACAGCTGTGTATTACAGGCTGACATCAATGAGTGTGGTTAGAGCTCTGTCTATTAGCATCCTGCCTGCAGGGCAAGAGACAGACGGAGCCATTCTGCTGCCATGGTAACTGTGTGCGTCCGTCCTGTCTTTAGCACTGAGCTATCTACAAAGTTCAATGACACACAGGCCACACTAATATACTGAAACCTTTTTTTTTTTTTTAATATCAATCAAAATTACCCCAGACCCTAAAACATAGTTCAGAAATTGTATCTTAAAATGGGTTTCATTTCAATTGTGTGTTTTTTGTAAATCAATTTTTTGCGTGTAACTGCACAACGTCCGCCTTTAACAGCTTGCTGAATGCCCCATAGCAGATTTACTGCTGCAGGGCGGTCGCGCTGTGCAGAGCCATGTATATAGTAAACCCCCGCTCCATCGCAGTTCAGTTTTTGCGGTCCCGGTATATTGCGTTTTTTTTTTGTAATGTTATTTTACTATATAAATCATTAAAAATGAAATATTTTTGTGTTTTCCACAGCTCTTGCTATGTCTCTCAATATCTTTTATGTGTTTAAATTCGTTTCTATTGTTTTAAAAGTGTGTTTTAAAGACCTTAAAATGCTTTTACACGTACAGTGACAGTAAAATAAACATGCCTACAATGCATTTTAATAGGGTTTTTCTATTTCGCAGATTTTCACTTTTCGCAGGCTGGGTCCCGAACGTAACCCCCGCAATGGAGGGGGGTTTACTGTATATGAAAACGCTATATAATAATATACACACGTGATTCTGCACTTCCGGGTTTTAGTTGCAAGTGGCTCGCTCCCGCTGTGTAGTGTACACAGCGGGAGCTGATCAGCAGGTCTCACAGACCCAATGCCCACTGACTGTTCAGTGCACTGATAGAATGCCAGTCTGCCTATATAAATAAGGCAGATTTTCATTCTGTGAGTACATGGATCCTGTATTTCTGTAAACCAGACACACCGATCCATGTTTTCCATTATTAAAAGCACCTCCCCCACTATACTGAATCATTAGCTAAGCACACATTTACCCCTTTGACTGCCACTGATGGTAACCGCTTCCCAGCAAGTGTCATTAGTACAGTGACTGCATATTTTTTAGCACTGATCACTGTAATAATGTCAGTGGTCCCCAAAAAAGTGTCAGTTAGGTGTCCAATTTGTATCGCAGTCCCGCTATAAGTCACTGATTACTCGTAAACAAAAAAAAGGAAATCAAAATATCCCATAGTTTGTAGACGCTATAACTTTTGCACAAACCAATCAAATCGCTTATTGGCATTTTTTTTTTTTACCAAAAATATGTAGCAGAATACATATTAGCCTAAATGAATGAAGAAATTTTTATTTTTTTTATATTTTTTTATTTTATTGGATGTGTTTTAGAACAGAAAGTAAAAAATCTTTTTTCAAAATTGTCGGTCGTTCTTTGCTTCTAGTGGAAAAAATAAAAAACCCCACCATCAAAAGCACCAAAAGAAAACTCTATTTGTGGGGGAAAAAAAAGGACATACCGGTACATTTTATTTAGGTACAGTGTTGCACGACCGCACAATTGTCAGTTAAAATAAAGCAGTGCTGTATCGCAAAAAATGGCCTGGTCAGGAGGGGGGGGGGGTAAACCTTCCGTAGGTCAAGTGGTTAAAGTAAGGGTTTGTTTACTCTTGTGTTGCTCTGTGAAGGACGATCTGTGGTGGATCACTCTTCACAAAGGTGTGCAGGGGCAGCTGACAGATATTCAGAAAACAATGTTGCTGCCTCCTGAATGCAATATTTTTTTTTTTTACAGCTGAATGGGCCGATGGAATGGGAATACTGCGCCACAACTGTGAGCCTCGCGTTTAGATTGTAGTTGTGGTGACATTCAAATAAATCGGTCGCTTTTGATGTGGCCTGATCATTTTTGCTGTGCCGCGATACAAAGCATCATAGTTCTACGGTCTCACCAGGCACTGTCATTTCATACCATCAGCATTATAATACCAATACAAACAATATAAACTTACTTGAAAAATCTCCTTTAATGTTGTAAGTCTTGCCTGAACAACGCTCAATTCTTTAACCACTTCTGGACCAGAAAGATTTGCCCCCTTAATGACCAGGCCATATTTTGCGATTTGGCACTGCGTTAATTTAACGGACAATGGCGCGGTCGTGCGACGCTGTACCTAAATAAAATTGATGTCTTTTTTTCCCACAAATAGAGCTTTCTTTTGGTGGTATTTGAGTGATTTTTACTTTTTGCGCTATAAACAAAAAAAGAGCGACAATTCTGAATAAAAAAAAAATATATATATTTTTCACATCTGCTATATAACATTCCCAAAGAAAAAAAAAATTAAAAATCAAAATATTTTTAACATTTTAGGCCAATTTGTTTTCTGCTACATATTTTTGGTTAAAAAAAAAAAAAAAAAAAGCAATAAGTGTATTTTGATTGGTTTGTGCAAAAGTTATTGCGTCTACAAACTACGGGAAAGATTTATGTCATTTTTTATTGTTTTTTTTTTTTTTACTAGTAATGGCGGCGATCTGTGATTTCTTACGGGACTACGTCATTGTGGCGGACAGATTGGACCCCTGACTGACATTTTTTAAACTTTTGGGAGTACCAGTGACATTACTACAGTAATCAGTGCTATAAATATGCACTGTCACTGTAATAATGACACTGGCAGGGAAGGGGTTACCAGTGTGGGTGATCAAGGGGTTAAAAGTGAACCTAAGGGTGTGGCTTGTGAAATGATCACAGAGACCTGTGATCCTATATAGAAGGATCACAGGCGCTCTGTGATCATTCCAGGGAGAAGAACGGTCAGCTGTGTTTACAACAGCTGCTCGTTCTTCTCTCTCAGCGGGGAACGATCGCGCGTGTCAGGCGGCAATCAGAGCCGTCTGCCTAGTGCATCGCGCACGCCCCCTAGCCTCCTGCGCGCGACCCGATGTATAGCTACAGCGGTTTGCCCAGGAGCGGCTGCCTGCCGCAGTATAACTGCGGTGTGCGGTCGTAAAGTGGTTAAGAGGGAGGGGATGAGCAAGGACTGCTAAAGATGTTTTAAGCACTTCAGCCCCGGAAGGTTTACCCCCCTTCCTAATAAGGGTGTGGCTTAAAACATGGCTTAAAATGGTGAATATATAAAATAAAGACGTGTTCCTGTGATAAAATTGTGTTATCGTTAAATTATGCCGTGGTGATCAAACAAATTAAAATGTAAATAAACCATTACAATATATCTTCTATACGAAAAAAGTGCTGAGTACTTCAATTTCATAAAAAATCAGTAAATAAATAATCCGTTAATAAAGTATAAATATATAGATGGAACTTCAAAACCAATTAAAGGTGCTTTGTGCTTTCTGAAATAAATAAATAAAGTGCACTGTTCAAGGTGTCCATTCATAAAAATCCAAAAATAAGGTACAATTCCCTTCAATAGCTTCAAAGAATAGTAAACGTGCTCTCATGCAAGAAATAAGGGTGTTGTGACTTGCTGCCTCCACCAGGTGTCACATCTAGGTGTTCTATATTCTCACCTCAATAAGGTGTATATTGCGCCTGTATGTAAAGCTTAGCCTCCGGGTAACATGTAGGCTTTTTCTAATTCCAATCTCCTGTTTCGACCTCCGGGTGTTTTCCTGTCCTGTCCTTTCAGCTTTTGGGGTGTTAAGCTTTCTGACGTCCTTAACTCCTTATCGTAACCTCGGGCTCAGTTAAAATAGAGGGCAATCATGGTGCAGTATATCAAATCAGGTTTATTGTTAAAAACATAGTTGCACTTACAATTTGTAGATCATTCATTCGCAAATAATATATGAATGCAGCGTGGGGAGCGATATCGCTCCGATCTCCAACGTCACTTCCGGTAGTCTGGCGGCTCCTCCTACGCGTTACGTCACATCACGTGACTTCCTCAGGGAGTGGCCTATACTGGATGTGACGTTTATTTATATAAGCTGGACCGGAAGTATCGTCGCGGCCATTTTGAAAAAACTTGTAAGCGGAGTTCCGGCGGATATACTAGCTCCGCCATGTTGCTTTTTAAACAGGTGTATTATTGATGATATTCCTTCAATGTTTACACCGGAAATGAGGTTGTGGATCGTGCTTACAATCTCAATGAATACATGTACTGCATATATCAAATTGTTCACAGTCTACTCATCAAATATTCATATTCACGAAACATACAGAAGAGATAATACAAAGAAGAATAATATGTATTTCTAAAAGTGTAAATATTTAAAAGTATGTATACCGATGATTCACTATCTTCATAATAATTTTAGTCTGCCTAATACAGAGGGAGCAGTCTATGCTTTACAATGTAGCTGTGGACTGCAATACATAGGCAGAACAAAACGTCTATTAAGGATTCGCATTAAAGAACACGTACAAAATATTATCAAAGGAAGCGACAAACACACAGTATCAAGACACTTTGCCAAATATCATCGCAAAGACCCCTCGAAATTGATCTTTTGGGGGATCACTCCCTACATTAGACATTGGAGAGGGAGTCATAAAGTTCGCACCCTGAGTAAACTTGAGTCACAATGGATTTTTAAAATGGATTCTTTTACACCGAATGGCCTCAATGTAGATTTCGACTTAAACTGTTTTATTAGTGATTTTTAAGTTTTAAAAGAGAAAATATTTTAATTTTTAATATATATAATTTTAAACACCTTTTAATATGTCAGAGTAACCTGCTTCTACTATTAAGAATCAAATAATTTTCCCATCCCCCTAGGCAGACTAAAATTATTATGAAGATAGTGAATCATCGGTATACATACTTTTAAATATTTACACTTTTAGAAATACATATTATTCTTCTTTGTATTATCTCTTCTGTATGTTTCGTGAATATGAATATTTGATGAGTAGACTGTGAACAATTTGATATATGCAGTACATGTATTCATTGAGATTGTAAGCACGATCCACAACCTCATTTCCGGTGTAAACATTGAAGGAATATCATCAATAATACACCTGTTTAAAAAGCAACATGGCGGAGCTAGTATATCCGCCGGAACTCCGCTTACAAGTTTTTTCAAAATGGCCGCGACGATACTTCCGGTCCAGCTTATATAAATAAACGTCACATCCAGTATAGGCCACTCCCTGAGGAAGTCACGTGATGTGACGTAACGCGTAGGAGGAGCCGCCAGACTACCGGAAGTGACGTTGGAGATCGGAGCGATATCGCTCCCCACGCTGCATTCATATATTATTTGCGAATGAATGATCTACAAATTGTAAGTGCAACTATGTTTTTAACAATAAACCTGATTTGATATACTGCACCATGATTGCCCTCTATTTTAACTGAGCCCGAGGTTACGATAAGGAGTTAAGGACGTCAGAAAGCTTAACACCCCAAAAGCTGAAAGGACAGGACAGGAAAACACCCGGAGGTCGAAACAGGAGATTGGAATTAGAAAAAGCCTACATGTTACCCGGAGGCTAAGCTTTACATACAGGCGCAATATACACCTTATTGAGGTGAGAATATAGAACACCTAGATGTGACACCTGGTGGAGGCAGCAAGTCACAACACCCTTATTTCTTGCATGAGAGCACGTTTACTATTCTTTGAAGCTATTGAAGGGAATTGTACCTTATTTTTGGATTTTTATGAATGGACACCTTGAACAGTGCACTTTATTTATTTATTTCAGAAAGCACAAAGCACCTTTAATTGGTTTTGAAGTTCCATCTATATATTTATACTTTATTAACGGATTATTTATTTACTGATTTTTTATGAAATTGAAGTACTCAGCACTTTTTTCGTATAGAAGATATATTGTAATGGTTTATTTACATTTTAATTTGTTTGATCACCACGGCATAATTTAACGATAACACAATTTTATCACAGGAACACGTCTTTATTTTATATATTCACCATTTTAAGCCATGTTTTAAGCCACACCCTTATTAGTTACATTTCCACTTCTGAAGCGCACCACCCACCCAAATTGCACTATTGTATTGACTGGTTCCTGGTACCAGTATTGTGGTGCAGCAGCAGGAAGGGAAACATATACGACCTCGGATAGCGCAGGAACCACCCATACATATAAGATTACCCCCCTTCCTGACCTGGCCATTTTTTGTGATACGGGACTGCGTTACTTTAACTGACAATTGTGCGGTCGTGTGACGCTGTAGCCAAATAAAAATGGACGGAATTTTTTCCCCCACAAATAGAGCTTTCTTTTGGTGGTATTTGATCACCTCTGCGGTTTTTATTTTTTGCATTATAAACAAAAAAACCTGACAATTTTGAAAAAAAAACAAAAAAACAAACAATGTTTACTTTGTGCTATAAAACACATCCAATAAAAAAATTTTGATTTCAATTTAGGCCAATATGTACTGTATTTTGCTATATAATTCTCGTAAAAAAAAATCCCAATAAGCGTACATTGATTGGTTTGCGCAAAAGTTATCGCATCTAAAAACAATGGGATAGTTTTTTGGACTTTTTATTTATTTATTTATTTATTTTTTACTATTAATCTCCCTGGCGGTAATCCCGAGTGTGGCTCGGGGTTCATTTTCAATACCAAAAGTGGCAACCCCGAGCCATACTCGGGGGTTACCCTGTAGTAAAACTTACCTTGTCCCTACGATCCACTGATGTCCTCCAGCCGATGCCGGTTTTCTGTCTGAATACCGCTACCTATCAGATTCTGCAACCGGAAGTGACGGCTGAGAAAACTTACTGCGCATGGGCCATGCTTTCCAACATGGGCACTATGCGTTCCAATAGGTTTCCTAATGTGACAGAACACGGAGCAGCAGCAGATATGTTCTTACAACCAAGCAACTCTTGAATTTCAGACTTATTTTAGCAGTAAACTCACCTTATATACTGAAATAGACTATTTCACCGCGACCGAGTGAAATAGTCTACCTCACTATATAATCAGTTTGTTGCTGAGCGGTGCAGAGTGTACCAAGATGGACGTCGCCATCTTCCACCTGCAGGTTTCTCGCTAGATTTACAATAATAATAATAGAAATGTAATACTGTTATTCAGTCTATGAGGTGAGTTTACTGCTAAAATAAATCTTAAATTCAAGATTTGCATGGGTTTAAGAAGAGGTCCGCTGCTACTTTGTGTTCACATTAGGAAACCTATTGGAACGCATAGCGGCCTTGTTAGAACACATGGTGCATGCACAGTAAGTTTTTCTTTCCGAACCTCTGATAGGTAGCGGTATTCTGATACAACACCGGCATCCGCCTACCGGGCTTCCTTCCCTGCGAGCGCAGCGACGCAGGGGGGCGGAACCGGGCGGAAAATTTAGTACACAAAACATGACACAATACATTGTAATCTGTTAGGATTACATTACTGTATCAAACCATTTCACCTCAGTTTTGTCCCTAGTGCTTTGTCCAGTGCCCTGCCTGCACTTACTGTTTTATTCCTTTTATTTTTATTAATACATTTTTAAAGCGGAGTTCCAGGCTCAAAAACAACTTTGGCCCATCCGCTTGCTGTAAATGCCCTGAAAAACAAATGGATGCTCCCGAATTTTTTTTTTCCTTTACTTACCTTGTTTTTTAAGAAAGTATACTTACCTTCCTTCTACTTCCTCCCTCTGCGGCCGCGGCCTGCGCCGTCTCTTCCTCTTTGCGATGACTCCTGGGAGCTGAACGTCATCGCTCCCAGGAATCAAAGCGCCTGCACCGGCCCCGCTCGTCACTTCTGGTGGGGGCGCCTCATTCCCTGCTAAACAGCTTCTGGGCATGCCTAGAAGCTGTGGAGGGATGACGCACCTGCCCCTGAAGTGACGAGTGGGGCCGGTGCAGGGCATTCTGGGACAAAGAGGACACAGAAGAGGACGCCCTGGCTTCAGCTGCCCACATCCGGGATGGCAGCGCTGGAGAAGAAATTTTCAAGGTAAGTATTTCTTCTAAAAGGTAAGTGCGACCCGGGACAGTTCAGAGGCTATCCATTATGGAATGTACTAGCCCTGACTGTCCCGGGGGTATTTTTATCTAAATTTCACCCCCGAGGCCAGAACTCTGCTTTAAAAATAATTTATTCATTTAATTTATTAATCATTTTTATTCACTTTTACTGTTTTATTCCTAAGAATTACAGGCCTACAATATAAAACAACAGATTTCCATGCAAAACAACGTACTGCTTTACATTAAAAAATACTGACATAATCAGACTGCCAGGGAGGTTAATGGCGACAATTAGCAATTTTTAGCAGGACTGCAACATTGTGGCAGACAAATCTGACACTAAGTGACACTCTTTGGGGACCAGTAACACAAATACAGTGATCAGTGCTAAAAAAAAATGCACAGTCACTGTATAAATGACACTGGCAGGGAAGGGGATAACATCAAGGGTTAAGTGTGCTCTTAGGGAGTAGGAATGGACTGATTATTGGCAAAGCCGATTAATCGAGGGCCGATATGCACTTTCCCCAATATATTGGGATCGGCCACCAAGGTGGCCGATATTACCGATATTTCGGAAAGTGCTTGGACTGGATTGATGCCTGCAGCTAGAGGCATCACCCCGGTACCGGCGTCCATAGCCGATGGTCGGCTGACTTGTAATGACAACTGATGCGGCTGAGAAGCCGCTCGGTTGTCATTACAAGGAGTGGGAGGGGATGCCCCCCCCATCCCGCCGCCTTCTGCGGCTCGCCCAGGTCTCCCATCCCACCGGGAGACCAGGGCAACCAGCCTGCATAGCCGCGAAGACCCCCTCAAAGCCACATTCAGCTCTGATCGGGTCTCCATGCAAAAACCCGGAAGTGAGGTCATGATGATGACACTGTGATGATGTCACGATGAGGACAGTGACTTCACTTCCGGGTACTCGGCGCCAGATTAAAAAAAATTACAGCATTCAAAACAGCCAAACTTGGCGTTTTGAATGCTTTTAAGTGTGGAGGAGGGGTTTGGAGTCTTTTAGACCCCCAGATCCCTCCAAAAAAGTACCTGTCAAGTAAAAAAAAAAATAATTTTTTTTAAATGTACGAAAATATCGGCCCATATCAGCCGATACTGATACGCGATGACCAAAATATTGTATCGGCAATGAAAAAACGATATCGGTCGATCGCTATTAGGGAGTGCTTTCTAACTGTGGGGGGAATAGATGCCCTAAAGGAAAACAGAGATCTGTGTTTCTGCTTAGCAGGAACACAAAATCTTAATTTTCCTCTGTGACAGAACGGTGGTCTGCCGTGTTTAAATAGGCAGACCGCTGTTTTTCCTCTCCTTTAGAACGATCTGTGGGTCCCATTGGACCCGCTGATTGGCTCCCAATGTGTCCAATCACAGTGAGAGTAGGGCTCCGGCGGCGTGCGTGACCCCAGATCTCGTGCACAAAATCACGTTCACGTACGTGATTTTGCGCAGCCGGGCCGCCCTGCTGCAGTATATAAGTGGCAGGCGGTCCAGAAGTGGGTAATGGGTGAAGTTCCACCTTAAACTATTAAGCACTGTATACAATGACATTTTTTCAACAAAACAGACAAGCCCTAAAAAGCATGTGAAAACACTGTCCGCTTACATAAAATTAGTATGCAATATAGTAACGTTTATATTTCATATTTAGCTGAAAAAAAAGGAAAAAGGATTGCTGGCCATAAAAGACATAAATTCTGTATACAACCACAATGCATTCCCTTTGGGATTAGACAAGCTGAATATAATCAAGCCAGCTGAAAACATTTGTTGGTTTTTTTTATGAGTAATGGCTCTTTGCATAATGTATTATGCAGCACAATGTTGCTAGGTGCTTGATCCTCACTTCCTTTCCACATGCAAAGCCTGACACAAGGATTTTATTGTTGTAATGTGACAATGATTAACATTATACATAATCCTTTATAATGCCACACCACCACTTATGTACAGAGTAAAGGTAGCACAGATGTTGGCACATTATAAGTAACTAGTTCATGCACACAGTATGGTTCTTTTAAATCATTGCTTCCCCCTTCTAACTGTCGCATAGAGCTGGAAAGATTACGCTTGTATAAAAATCGGATGACTGCTGTGATTAATTTTTAAGTTGAAATGTCATTAAAAAAAAATAAAAAAATAAAATGTGCATATATCTTAACCACTTGCCGACCGCCGCAAGTACATATACTGCGGCGGTCAGCCCTTCACAGGCAAAGTGACGTATCGGTACGTCGCTAGCCTGTGAGGCTCTGGGGAGCGAGCGCCGCCAGAGGCGCGCTCACGGACCCCCCCCCCCCGCGCGTGTGAGCGGCGGACCCGATGTCCGCCGCTCACTCACGATCGTCCGTGACAGCGGGAGAAAGGCAGGCGGCTAGTGTAAACAAGCCGCCTGTCATTCTCCCCTGTGTAGAAACAGTGATCATCATACGGTTCTACTATGTAGGACCGTTGATCATTGTTCCTACACCTCAAGCCACAGCCAATCACAGTTAGAATCACGCCCCTAGGGACACACTTAACCCCTCCCTCTCAAATAAAGTTAACCCCATCACTACCAGTGTCATTTTACAGTAACAGTGCATATGTATAGCACTGATTACTGCAGTAATGTCACTGGTAACCCCAAAAGTGTCAAAAATGTCAGTCAAGGGTCCAATCTGTCCGCCCCAATGTCGCAGTACTGCAAAAAAAAAAAAAACGCAGATCGCCGCCATTACGCGTTAAAAAAAAAAACAACCAAAATGACAAAAATCTTTCCCTTTGTTAGTAAACGCGATAACTTTTGCGCAAACCAATCAAAATACGCTTTTTGCGATTTTTTTTTTACCAAACATATGTAGCAGAAAACAAATTGGCCAAAAATGTTAAAAAATTTAGATTTTTACATTTTTTTGGGGGAATTTCATATAAAAAAAATGTGAAAAATATTGTTATTTTTGCAAAATTGACACTCTTTTTTTGTTTATAGCGCATGATCAAAAAAAAAAAATCGCACAGGTGATCAAATACCACCAAAAGAAATTTATAGCAGGGGGGGGGGGGGGGAGTACCGCGCTTTAAAGGTGCTTAGTGCATACTATACATATAAATACATTTGCTTTCAAATATTAATAATATAAATCCCTTGTGCTTAAAATTAGATAAATTTTCTCCAGTGCATGAATATTAATAAAAATTTATTAATATCTCTCAAATATAAAATATTTCTTATGAGTGATGTAAAAATTAGTGCTTCAAACAATCCTTAAAAATTATTATAAAGGTTATTAAATAGAGTGCCAGTGATAAAATTATGTGCTTTTGAGCCTTCAATAAATATATCATTCAAAAGTGGTAAAGTGCCAAAGTGTCCTTAAATTAAGTTGAAATAAATAAATAAATAAAGCTGTGTGTGTTCAAACGACTCTTCTTTCCCAAAACTCATGCAGGTGCTCTTCCATGCAGTGGCCACTAGGTGTCCTAAGCGCTCACCTCAATTGCCTTTACAAACAGCCTTGTATTGTTTTGCTCATGTGTAGTATTTCCTCCTTCTCTATGGTTTATGGATCCGGCTACTGATACCCACAATTTTCCTTTATCGATCGATATTCCAAGGGGTATGTGTGGAGCCGTTGTATCTCCTTGACTGGTTGTATCTCCTTGACCTTGACTGGTCACCTAGCTCTCCCATAGAAATGTAGCCATGGGCTGAAGTTATATCTCAGATGCCTTGCTGATCCTTATGGTCCACCAAAAATGGCCATCCCTTTGGTGGACCATATGGGCTGAAGGGAAAGAAGAGTCGTTTGAACACAATAAGGAAATAAGGATTTATATAGAGTGACAGCGCGAGAATTTCACCAACCCATCACACCACCAAAAGAAAGCTCTGTTTGTGGGAAAAAAAGGACGTCAAATTCTTTAGGTACAGCGTCGCACGACCGCGCAATTGTCCGTTAAAGTCACGCAGTGCCGAATCGCAAAATAGACCCTGGTCAGGAAGGGGGTAAAATCTTCCGGGGCTTAAGTGGTTATGTAAACAAAGCAGGCGAGTCTTCTGTCAGACAGGCAGGGAGAGATCAGGAGTTTCAGCTAAGCTACAACCCCGATCTCTCTGTGCCTGTCACAGAACCCTTCCCACACACAGTTAGTAAGCACATTTAGGCACACATTAACCCCTTTGATCACCCCCAGTGTTATCCCCTTCCCTGCCAGTGTCATTTATACAGTAACAGTGCATAATATTTAGCACTGATTACTGTAGTAATGTCACTGGTCCCCAAAAAGTGTCAAAAATGTCAGTTTAGGGGCCCGATCTGTCCGCTGAAATGTCACAGTCCCGCTAAAAAAATGCTGATCGCCGCCATAACTAATAAAAACAAAAAATAAAAATTCAAAAAATCTATCCCGTAGTTTGTAAACGCTAGAACATTTGCGTAAACTAATTAAAATACGCTTTTTTGGGAATTTTTTTAGCCAAAAATATGTAGCGAATATATACAAATTGGCCTTAACTGATAAAAAAATTAGATTTTTTAAATTTTTTATTGGGAATGTTTTATTAGCAGAAAGTAAAAAATATGGCGTTTTTTTCAAAATTGTCGCTCTTTTTTTGTTTATAAAATCTAAAAACCACAGGAGGTGATCAAATACCACCAAAAGAAAGCTCTATTTGTGGGAAAAAAGGACATCAATTGTATTTGGGTACAGCGTCACGCAACTGCGCAATTTTAAAGTAACGCAGTGCCGAATCGCAAAAAATGGCCTGGTCATTAAGGGGGTAAAACCTTCTGGAGCTGAAGTGGTTAAAGGAACTATATTATTAATCAAAAGCTGAAAAACAGGTTTTTCCTCTACAGCTTTGGTTAGATTACTTAGCTGTGATAAAGTATGACCCACGTTGTACAGGCTGCTGGAGTCTGTAGAAATCCTCACTGCGGGGCTGCCCTGTCTTCTTCCTGCTGCTGAATTTCTGGCGCTGTGGGGTAACAGCTTTAGGTCTCTGGGCTCCGCTGCAGTACAGATGATCCAAACTTTTCTCAATGGAGAAGAAGGCAGGGGGGGGTGGGGCGTTTCCCCACTGGATCAGTTGACTCTGGGGACCCGAAGCTGTTTACCCCCACATTGCAAGTTCAGCAACAGGAAGAGGACAGGGCAGCCCTGCAAGGTAGCCCACACAGTGTCTGTGTTGAGGGGGAAATGTATATTAGGGGAGGAATTGTGGCTGTTGCAGGAGATGTGTACTGTGGGGGATATGGATTTGCAGGAGATTTGTACTGAGAGGAAAGGGTAATTTTTAAATTGAACTGTGAACATTAGTCTTTGTGTTAAGTACTTCTGACCCTTGCACTCTGCTTGTACCCATTCCTGACTCCTGCACTCTGTGGGACAGCCACTCCTGGCCCCTGCATTCTGTGTGATATGAACTCCAGAGACTAGCACTCTGTGTGTTAGGGCCAAAATGGATTCTGTTACATGTATTTGGTAAAAAAAAATTCAATAAGCATACATTGATTGGTTTGCGTAAAAGTTACAGCATCTAACTATACTGAGATTTTTTTTTTATACTACTAATGGCGATGATCAGCAACATATAATGTGACTGCGATAGTGCGGTGAGCAATCTGACCCTAACTGCCACTGGCATCACCAGTAACTGTACTAATGACACTGGCTGGGAAGGTGTTAACATCTTGGGTAATCAAGGGGTTAAATTAGTGCCTAACCAGTGTTAATTTGTGTAATGTGTACTGAAATCCAGGCATTCCTTTCCAAATGCCCACCTTCCTCAACTCACTCCACCTGAGGGGAGGTTGCTGAATGCTATCCTTAGGCCCCTATCACACAGGGAGTCCGTTCAGATCCGCCTGTCAGTTTTTTTGGCGGATCTGAACGGATGCACGATGCATCTCTATGGGGCATCGGATCTTGTCAGCGGAAACATGTCCGCTGCATGAGAAACTGCATGAGAGACAAAAGGAGTGACAGTTGGGCTCTATGCCAAACACTGCTGGATCTCTGATGAAACTCTTCAGTCATTAACCACTTCCCGATCACCCGCCGCCTTTTTACTGCGACAGGGTGGCTCTCCTGCGTCGGTCGCGTGCAGGAAAGCTAGGGGGCGAGCCGGCACACTCCTGTCCCCATTTGGCAGCGGGGAAGCCGATGCATGGGTCAGGCGGCTCCGATTGCCACCTGACACCCGCGATCGCTCCCTGCTGAGAGAGAAGAACGGTCAGCTGTTGTAAACACAACCGACCGTTCTTCTCCCTGAAATGATCACGTCTCAAGCTCATGTCATCCTTCTATATAGAAACACATGTCGCTATGGTCATTTCACAAGCCACCCCCCCAGTTAGAATCACTCCCCTAGGCTAACATTTAACACATTGATCACCCATAGGGTTATTCCCTTCCCTGCCATTGTCATTATTACAGTAACAGTGCATATTTTTAGCACTGATTACTGTAGTAATGTCACTGGTACCCCCAAAAGAGTCAAAAATGTCAGTTAGGGGTCCGATCTGTCCGCCGCAGTGTCGCAGTCCCACAAAGAAATCGCAGATCGCCGGCATTACTAGTAAAAAAAAAAATAAAAATGACACAAATCTTTCCCGTAGTTAGTAGATGCAATAACTTATCAAAATACACTTATTACGATTTTTTTTTTACCAAAAATATGTAGCAGAAAACAAATTGGCCTAAAATGTTAAAACATTTAAATTTTTAAATTTTTGAGAATGTCATATAGCAGAATGTGAAAAATGTTTTTTGTTTTCAAAATTGTCGCTCTTTTTTTTTTGTTTATAGCACAAAAAATAAAAATTGCACAGGTGATCAAATACCACCAAAAGAAAACTCTGTTGTGGAAAAAAAAAATATTTGGGTACAGCATCGCATGACCGCAATTTTGTCTGTTAGAGTAAAGCAGTGCCGAATCGCAAAATAGGTCCTGGTCAGGAAGGGGGCAAATCCTTTCGGTCTTAAAGTGGTTAATAATGAGTATACAGGAAATCAGCATATCAATCAATTCACCTTTTATGGTAAGTTTACCATGAATGAACTGAAGCCCAGGCCTAGAAAATCATTAACTGTAGACAAAACAGTTCCCTTTTTATTTAGGTCTAATATTTTGAATCCAGTCCACCTAAATCATTCCCTTCCAGGTGAAAAACAAGGATATCCAACACAGCTTACGCTTGCAAATAGGGAATATGAGCATCCACCTCTTGCAAATACATACCCCATATACCCTGCAAGAGAGCTGGAAATTTTAACAGGGGAAAAAATAAAATCCTCTGCAGCAGAAAACATATGAATGTCAACTATTCATACTACTAATTTCTTTCAGGTCCCTTTCACACTTGTGCGACTTGTCCTCCTATTTGGGACTGCAAAAAATCGCATGACAAGTCATTAATTATTTTCAATGAGTACCGTTCATATCTGTGCGACCTGAAGTCGCACCAACTTCAAAGTAGTCCCTGTACTACTTTAGCCCGATTTTAATGCGTTTTGAGGTCCAAAGACATAGGCATTGCTTCAAGCCCAGTCAAAAATCGCATTAAAAGCGTGGTTAAGTCGCACAAGTGTGAAAGGGGCAGCTGCATATCCTGCACCATCAACATCTTTTATGAACAGATTTAAATTAGGATTCTGATAGAGGAGAGCCAATTACATGGAACAGAAAAAGAAAGGAAAGCCTTGCGAATAGTGAAAAATGCTGAATCAGCTCTATTGGGCAATGCAAAAGGCCTAATGCATGAAGTGATAACTATTGTATAAGGTATAGATGCGCTGAACAAGTATATAGATTGCTGCACTTAGAATTCCTGAACATGGGAACAATTGGATAGAGATGATAAAATAAAGTGCCCTATCTTCTCTGTATGTGATCAAAAATCACTGTATGTATAAAAAAAAGTCCACAGTGGCCTGAAAGAACTATGAACACGGACCAATAAATGAATTCACAAAGGTGTAAAAAGTAATAAAATCATTAAAGTCAATAAAAACTGCTACAAATAAGATAGATCGTGTAAAATTACAGTCTCTGGCTTTTTGAAACTGTGTAACAGTCTTTAACAGATTCCGCAATAAAGGTGCAATATCAGATGATATCCAAAATGAGGATGGTCTAAGCCAATAGCCTCTTACCAGCTGGCTGCGGGTAAGTAGCGTTGAGATACCAGACCTCTCTATGGATGGATGGATGGATATCCCTCTCTGTTGCGGTTTGCTGGCCGTTTCGCTTGTGCGTTATGGCTCGTATGAACACGGCGTGCTGGTCAGCTCCTCTATGCACTCAATCCTTCTTCACATGATACTCACAGCTGAGATAATCATTGCACCAGCTGGTCAGCTCAGTGAGCAGAAAAAAACATGCAGGGAAAGGAAGAGGCTGATAGTGCATTACAACAAAAAGTTTATTAAAAGAAATGCACTGACATCAATTCAAAAAATTCAAGCGAAATGGGTAAAAATGACACGGCCGACTGCTGTGCAGACCGTGCAAGGTGACAGACACTTGCTACTCCTGTCCTGTCTCCTCCTTTCCCTGCATATTTTTTTCACAGATTTAAAACGGACAACCCTTAATCACTTGTCAACTGCCCCACGCAGATTTACTGCAGCAGGGCGGCGCGGCTGTGCATAATCTACGTGATTATGTGCACGCGGTTGTGGAGGCGCGTGCGCCACTGGAGTCACTCTCCCGCTGCGATTAGACACATCGGGAGCCAAACCGCGGGAGAAGCGGGCTTGATCGCCGCCGGCCTCCCGCGATCTTCGGCAAAACTGACAGGAGAGCCGCCTGCCTATGTAAACAATGTAAGATGGATCTCCTGTCAGAGAGGCAGGGAAAGATCATGTGATTCAGCTAAGCTGAATCACCAATCTCTCTCTGTTCAATCTGCCTCTGTTCAATCCATCCCCAAAACAGATAGTAAAGCACATCTAAAGCCTCGTACACACGCAACTAATTTCCGAAGACCGGTCGTCCGTCTTTTGTCCAGAGTGGTGTCTGTTGGTTGGAATGTGCCTAGACTGCACACACATTTTACCCGCACTACAGAATTCTACTTCAGAAGTGATGTCATGTGTTGGATTGCTTTCTTTGTGTTCTTTCATCTCTGAGCATGCCTAGTCTTGCTCATAAGATTTTTCCCCATCGAAATCTGTACTAATGAGATGAAAATCGGACGTGTTTTGACGACAAAGATGTTATAGCCTACACACCAGGATTTTTTCGGCCGAAAAGTCGGAGTCGTTGTCGGAAGCATCATACTAACAAGCCGAAAATCGGCAGATCGGTCGTCGGACGAAATTTCCCGGCCGAATGCCTACTCGTGTGTACAGGGCTTAAGGAACACATTTAACCCCTTTGATCACCCCCAGTGTTAACCCCTTACCTGCCAGTGTCATTTATACAGTAAGAGTGCATATTATTTAGCACTGATCACTAGATTAATGTCACTGGCCCCCAAAAAAGTGTCACTTAAGGCCCGTACACACGTAGCGATTGTCGGCCGTAAATATTCCGCCACCGACCGATCGGCCGATTGTCGGCTTGTTAGTATGATGCCTCCGACAACCGACTGCGACTTTTCGGCCGAACAGAATTTTTTGTTGGCCAACACCAGAACGGCCAATTGTTCGCCAGTCAGTACAGAATTCGGCCGACAAACAGCAGATGAGCAAGACTGGGCATGCTCAGAAAAGAAAAAACACACGGAAAGTTAACCATCACATGACATCACTTCTGCAGTCGGCTGTTGTTGGCCGACAAAATTCATGTGCAGCCTTCAGCACTTTTCAACCGACAGGACAGCACCGGACAAAAGACGGCCGATCGTTCGGCCGACATTCGGTACGTGTGTACGGGGCTTTAGTGTCAGATTTGTCTGCCACAATGTCGCAGTCCCGATACAAATCGCTGATCGCCGTCATTACTAATAAAAAAATAAAAAGTAGTTTGTAAACGCTATAACTTTTGCGCAAACCAATTATTATACGCTTTTTGGGACTTTTTTTTACCAAAAATATGTAGCAAAATACAAATTGGCCTAAACTGATATAAAAAAATGTGATTTTTTAAAAAAAAAATTTTATTGGGAATGTTTTATAGCAAAAAGTTGAAAATATTGGTGTTTTTTTTCAAAATTGACGCTCTTTTTTTGTTATTTGCGCAAAAACGAAAACTCTCAGGAGACATGTACTTAACAATTATCATAGCCCTCTATTAAAAGTAACATTTATTTATAAAACAAATGGGTGTTAGGAATGACAGTCCCATGGGGGCCACTTCTCTATTTTATTCTTTAGTGGCCCTGACATCTGGGTGACACCAGTTCCTCTCTTAAGGCCCGTACACACGTACCGATCGTCGGCATACAAACGTCGGTGGACGAAGGATCTGCCGATTGTACGCGTGTTAGTATGGTGCCTCCGACAGATGTCTGCGCACAATCCGCGGACAAAAGTCTTTCGTGCAAACATGAAAATATTTGTATGCCGACACCAGAACGGACGATTGTTCGCCTGTCAGTACACAATTCGGCCGACAGACCGCAGATTTGCAAGACTGGGCATGCTCAGAAAATAGAAAACACAGGGAAAGTTAACCATTACATGACATCACTTCTGCAGTCGGCGGACAAAATTCTTGTGCTGTCCTTGTGCTGTCTTTGCACTTTTCAGCAGACACCGACATCCCGGGGAGAAAAGAGGAACATTTGTATGCCGACCATCGGTACGTGTGTACGGGGCTTTAGTCATGCAATGTCCCTTATTGAAGGTTTTGGTACCCTATCATGCTTTTTTATTAATTGGAGCAAGTCGGTTCTCCCCCTTCTAGATATACTTCCTCAGCCATTGCCAGACTGTGCTCTTTCACTTAAATTGGTTACCTCATTTAAATACTTAGGGGTTCAAGTTACCACTAACCGTTCCAAATAACTATAACTGAATCTACTACAAATGTATCACATGGTGTAAACGTCTGTTGTCAGTGGTATGTAGAGTAAACTTGATTAAAATAGTTTGGGCCCCGCAACTATTGTAAATTTTCCACAATTCCCTGCAGTGGGTACCTTGTTGATGGTTTATACGAATAAAAACCCTATTCAGGGACCTCATTTAGAGGAAGAAATCAGCCAGGGTGTGTTTGTCAACTTTCCAGTATAGCAAGGATCAGGGAGGCTTGGAGGTCCCCAGTCCAAGATTTTATTTTTTGGCCTCCCAGCTCCAACAGCTAGGGGGATGGGGGCTTTGTGACCAGTAAGTAGACTGCTACACCAAATCGTCTGACCCTGTCTCAGTTGGAGGCTGGATTCTCAACATCTCCGTTGGTCAATGGTTAAAAGTAATGTGGGGCTGGTGGGCTTCCAGAAGGAAACACTGCCTTGGCTCAACCCTTTTTTATGCAAAGTTGCATAAAATGGAAGGCTTTCAGACATGGGAAGATGCAGGAATTCCGTACGTGTGTCAACACTACGATCAACTTTACCACCAACTATACCATCAAAATATGGTGAAATCCTTTACCAACTTACGAGAAGAATGTGTGTTGCTTTTTTTTTTTTTTTTTTTTTTTTACTAAGGATCTCTTTGTTTCTCATCTTTGCTTTGCAGGGAGAAGGAACAGAGAGATCCTTCCCTCTGTACACAGCCATGTGTTGATTGTCAACACAAGGCTCTGGGCTGTGATTGTACACAGATGATCAGCAAGTCCTGGCTGTGGATCATTGCACGCGCCCTAAACCCAGAAACAGGCAACAACGTACCAGTACATTGCAGGCGGGCAGGAAGTATTTAATGTAAAGTACATTGCTGGGTGTGCTTCTGACCCTGTTATGTAAATCTTCTATTGCAAGGTTGAGATTATTCCTATCAAAGCTGCTGCAGATTTATCTTTAAAGTATTTGAAACATTCAGGGTTATGGGAAATACGTCCACACACACCTACACAGGTTGAACTGGATGGACTGTTGACTTCATTCAACCTCAACTACTACTATGTAACTATGTATACCCATATGCCTCTCCTCCCTTCTTCACTTGTCTCTTTTTACCGTGCCACATTCTGCCCATTTAAGGCCCCTTTCACATATACGGTCCGATCAGATCCCGCCTGTCAGTTTTTCAGGCGGACCTGATCGGATGCCCCATGCATCCCTATGGGGCAGCGGATGTCAGCAGAGACATCTCCGCTGACACCCGCTGCCATCCGATCCGGTCCGTCAAATCCGGAAGGATGGAAACCCTATTTTCCATCCGTCTAGAGGATCGGATAAGATGGGATCAGATGAGAACGGACAGGCGGTCCAATCCCCCATAGAGGACAGCGGGGATCTGACAGCTCTGTCTCTGCAAAGTAAGCGTAGATGGACCGGTCACCCGCCCGGGGATTGGCGGATCGATCCCCCCGCTGAGCGAAAGGGACAGGTGTGAAAGGACCCCAACTTTCTCAAATTCAGAAGTTGGGAGATATGTATCAAATAAACACAAAGTACACGGACTTCCAATAATTTCGACAACATAAAAAGTAGCAGTAAAGCACAACTGTTGTGCAGCCTTGCAAAGCCGGAAGCAGAACCTAAGTGTGTAATGAGCAAATATGGCTACCCCCAATATAAACATATTGATCAAATAATTCACGCCAACCTGAACTCACATGCTTAAAAAAAAATATAACTAAAAAAAACTGTTACAGTTCCTGTAAATAAGAAATGTTTAACTAGAAGTACCCTACAGCGGAACTTTGGGATAAGCAAATTGTATCTAAATACAAGAGTCATGTGTATTTGAATCTTGGTGTGCTTTGTGTATTTCTCCCAGATCTGTGCAGTAATCCAGTATGAAAGTTTCCCTCTGTGCGGGAGCTTCCTGTAATAAACACTACTGATTGACCGATATTGTTTTTTTCATTGCAGATACCGCTATTTTGGTCATCGCGTATCGGTATCAGCCGATATTTTCGTACATTTAAAAAAACATTTTTTTTTTACTTGACAGGTACTGTGGTGGAGGGATCTGGGGGTCTAAAAGACTCCAAACCCCTCCTCTGCACTTAAAAGCATTCAAAACGCCAAGTTTGGCTGTTTTGAATGCTGTCTTTTTTTTATCTGGCGCCAGTACATGGAAGTGATGTCATGACATCACTTCCGGGATTTTGCATGGAGACCCGATTAGAGCCGAATGCGGCTTTGATCGGGTCTTTGGCGGCCGTGCAAGCTGGGAGACCCAGACAAGCCGCAGAAGGTGGCGGGAGGGAGGGGGGGGACGTCCCCTCCCGCTCCTTGTAATGACAGCTTAGCGGCTTCTCAGCCACATCGGTTGTCATTACAAGACAGCCGACCATTGGCTATGGACGCCGGTATCGGGGCGATGCCTCTACCTGCAGGCATCACTCCGGTACAGCACTTTCCGAAATATCGGTAATATCGAACCACCTTGGTGGCCGATTCCGATATATCGGGGAAAGTGCATATTGGCCCTCGATATATCAGCTTTGCCGATAATCGGTTGATCCCTAATAAACACCAGACACTGCTACTCCCTCTCTTTGGGTGGATGGTGTTGTCTCTGCCCCCTTGTTTACTTTTCTGCAGGCAGCCAGTGGTGGTCAGGGCCTGCTGGGCCCCTCCCACAGCTCAGTACTCTGCACAGGCTGCAAACAGTGATGATGTCATTGTTACATTTACAAAGTAATATCTGGATTTGCAAAGGTATTTGGTCCATACTAAGTGGATTTATATTCTTTGTGGCTACTGAGAACTACTTTTTTTTTTTTTTTACTGCCTGGAGTTTAGCTTTAAATCAATGGGTAAACTGTGTGCAGCTGCACCTGTCAATTGTTTCACAATTTCACAATCCGGTAATCACTTAGAACAGCCATTGTTTACCAACTACCCCCAGGACTGTGCTACAGTTTATTGTGTAATGCCCCATACACACCTGCAGATTATCTGCAGACTTTTGTCTGCAGACTTACCTTTTCTATGTAGTGCAAGGGCCTGCCGGATTGCATACAAATTGAAAGTGTTTAGGTTTGACCTCATATTATATGGTTTTGGTAAGTCTGCAGACAAAAGTCTGCAGATAATCTGCACGTGTGTATGGGGCATAACACTAACACATTCTCTTTTATTGTTCGTAATCCCCAATTGTGTATAATCATTCTCCAGGCAACCTGTCAGTACTTTCTCACATTTTATTCTGTGGTTTATTTCTTGCCTAATGTTCTTACATCTATTCTAAATTTTTAGTGATGGAAGTACTCCTGAACATGGCAAAACGATGTCTGCAGCTGCATGTATGCATGTACCACAGGCTGACCAACGCTGCATTATCCAAATCCAGAGGCATAACTAGAACCTTCAGGGCTCTGGTGCAAGAAACCATGAAGGGCCCTCCGGACCCCTGGCCAGGACCCTTCCCTTCAAGCCTGGGGCTCTTCCCACTGATCCTGGGGCCCTTTACTACAGTCCCGCATCGGGACCCTTTCACAAGTTCTGCAGTGGGCCCGCGTCCTGCCATCTTGGGGCCTCGGGGCCTCCTGCCACGGTGGTGGAATGCCAGGACCCGGTAACAAGTGTGACCTTTGCGATCCTGGAAGTTCACCCACTGGTGTCAGTCGTTTTTATTTTTTGGTACTTTAATTGTATTATTTTTTATCATTTTATTTTATTTTTATACAATGTCACTGACTATGACTCTGTCCATTCAGAAAAGGAAGGAGCTGGCATATTACAAATTTACCGACCCCTTCCTGGTTCTCTACTGTGACACATCCCCTGCAGCAGCAGGCAGGAGAGGGAAGGGAGCACAGTGGGGGGGAGGGGGGGGGCAGAATAGAGGAGGAAAAAGGAGGACAGTGATTTCTCTACATGCTGCATCCACCGCCCCTCTTATCCAGGTGTACAGGGGAGCCGCACAGACCCCCTGGAGCAATTGCAACCCTTGTAGTTACACCCCAGTCCAAATCACTGGAAAACCACAAGTAATGAAAGCGTATCTAAACGCATGAACAAACATGTAATATATTGCAGCTTACACATCTTCAAATATGGTGGCTGCATTCTCTGATTACACTCGTAATTAAATTTATAGCCAGGATGAGGAGATGTAGGGCACTCTGGGTAGTGGATTCTGGCCAGAGGCGATGTCCGCAATGGACTGGATACAGAGCAGGCAAGTAGGTGTCTCAGCAGCACTAGGGCAGCAAGCTCTGCTACAAAGAAAACAAACAGAAGGCACCTCTAAGTGCAGAAAACAAAAGATTTTTATTGCCAAAAAGGATAAAAATGCACTTACTAGCATTAAAATAAACCCAGCTCATCATAGGATGTGGCAAGTAACCCAGTAACAGGTGCTCCCAGGGGTGGTCCAATGTGCAGCTTGATGGGGGAGATCCCATTCCCAACCGACCAGCAGAAGAGGGGCCCCAGGAGAAAGAACCAGGAAGGACGGCCATGCTGCCCGGACCAGCATGGAACACAAATGCCAGGAAGTGATGTCAAAAGGCCAGTACGCGTTTCGGAGCATTGATTGGCTCCTTCTTCATGCCCCTTCACGGCACCCTGTATTACTTGCAGTCCTAACCCTACTAATTTATGAGAGTCTCCACAATGGAAACCCATGCATTCTAATAAATAGATGAGGGGCAGGTGGGCCAGGGGTCCTCCCCAAAGAGGGAGGGGCACCATGGACACCCAGCACATAGTACAATGGCAGCAATGGTGTCCAGTGTGTCACCCCACCAATATTACTCCAGTAACAAAGAAAATGGCCCCTGCCCCCATCTATAACTGGCCTTCACAGCAAGGAGCACATGGACGGGCAAACGCATGAAAGACAAAACAGAACACACAACTTCTGTGTTGTGTACAGAAGTAAGGACCACCCCAGATTAGAATATATGCATAGTAGTATATACCCCCCCCAAAAAAAAAAAAAATGTCATGCACAACTAAAGTGTTCGGTTTTGACTTGAAGAAAAGGTGGCAACTCTAGGTAAGAGACAAACATTGTATGAGTTAATCGGTTATCTGGGAAAAATTTATAGAAGGGGAAGTATGGGCCTATCAAAACGGAGGATATAGTGGCACCTTCCCCCATATGTGAAAAATGTGCAAAAACCAGAGAAGGGCATAGATCGACCTACAAAGTTGGCAGAGCTATACCCTAAGGGGGGGGGGGGGGGGATTTAAATGTGCCTCTAAGAATATCTGTATATGCGTATTTTTATCAACATCACAGACAAGAAATCAGTTATCTGCTGGGACCTGTTATGTTTTCTTCGAGGGCCCCAACTTTGTGGGCCAACATTTTATTATTCATTAATGACTGGCCATTGGGATAGAACTGGGACAGTTACAAAAAGTTAGGAACGTCTTTAAAAATTGTTGCTAGGTAAATGCAATACAATTCTGTTATTTTTTTATTAGAAAACTGCAGGTGTTTAACCATATCTCTCAGAGTAATAATATTGTCTTATATAGTGCTTGTATAAGGGCACTTGCCAATTCTGCATTCTTTTAGATTATGCTTGGCTTACTAAATACTTTGAAATACCTCAAGGTGTGTCAGTAAGTCCTGGGTGAGCGAGGTGTGTCATCTTCAGGTGTGCTGAGAAATCACAAAACAATTCACTGGCTCCTGCAGGGGTTAGTTTTATATTTGGTAGTTAACAACTTCAGCCTTGGAAGGTTTACCCACCTACATGACCTGGCCATTTTTTACTATATGGCAGCCCTCAAATTTTCCACTTGCCTGCTCGCATCTCGCGAGCGGAAAATGATTGAGGGCGAGTGTGGGAGCTGCCTTGGGAGCCGTTCTCCCAGCGATCGCCCAGGGGAAGAGAGAGAAGAGAAAGAGGAAAGCCGGCCGGATCATCAGAGAGCAGGGATCGCCCCACCGTAACAGCTTTCATTTGAATTGCCAGGCGCTCACCGTCACACACAGCTCCGCCTCCTGGCCTGGCTCCTTTGATAGAACACTGGTTCAATGCTGTGACGTGTGACGTCTATCATAGGAGCTGATCCAAGAGACAGGACTGTGTGAGACCGCGAGCACCCAGCAATTCAAATGAAAGCCGTTAAAGTGGGGCGATCCCCGCTCTGTGATGATCCAGCCGGCTTTCCTCTTCCTCTCTTCCCCCCAAAAGAGAGCTTCCAGATTCCAATAAGTCCCCTGCCCGCAGACCCCCACAACCACCACCCAGGGTTGTCAGGAAGCGGCCCTTGTCCCCATCAACAGGAGGACAAGGTGCTTTCCTTTTCCTCTCTTCCCCTGCACTGGTCAGGCTGCATTAATGGGCACTGGTGAGGCTGCATTGACGGGCACTGGTGATGTTGTGTTGATAAAATTGTAAATGTTAAAAAGGGAGATTCCAGATTCCAATAAGCCCCCTGCCCGCAGACCCCCACAACCACCGCCCAGGGTTGTCGGGAAGAGGCCCTCGTCCACATCAACATGGAGATAAGGTGCTTTGGGGTGGCAATCCCCCCCCCCCCCCCCATGTTGAAGGCATGTGGCCTGGTATGGTCCAGGAGGGGGGGGGGGGCGCTCGCTCGTCCCCTTTTTTCCTGACCTGCATGCTCGGATAAGGGTCTGGCATGGATTTTGGGGGGGGACTCCACGCCGTTTTATTTTTTCCCAGTTTTCTTTTTGCCGGCAACTTTTTTTCATTTACATTCAGCTGCCGGTGGAGAACCCTGCCGACAGATGATGATTTATCAGTTGTTAAGGACACTGTGGCCAGCTTCCCAGCCAGCTCCTTGGCAACTAGCTATATACAGTGTGTTTACAGTGTGTTTAAAGAGAAAAAAAAATGTAAAACACAAAATGCATGAAAACTGAATGCAAAAACGCATTAAAAAACACGGGTTTAACCACTTCCTGCCCGTCATATAGCAAAATGACGGCCGTAAAGTGGTTGTCCGATCCTGACTGGGCGTCATATGACGTCCAGCAAGATAGGCCGTTCTGCGCGCCCCCCCCAAGCGGCGATCGGTGGTGCGGTGTGTCACTCTAACACACTGAATCTCCGATCCCGAATCTAACACACTGAATCTCCAACATAGGCTCTTTACCATGTGATCAGCTGTGTCCAATCACAGCTAGTTACATAGTAAATAGGAAGTGCCATTGATCGGTTTTCTTCAGTTCGCGCTTACAGGCACGAGTAGAGGAGAGCCAATCGGTAGCTCTCCTGACGGGGGGGGGGGGGGGTCTGTGCTGGTAATCAGAGCATTGATTACCAGTGCAGACCCTTGGGGGATGCCACTAGAGCCTCCAGGGATTGCCCACCAGGGATGCCCACCCATGGCCACCAGGGATGCCAATCAGTGCTAAGGGAGCCTGTCAGTGCCCTCTTCATCAGTGCTGCCCATCATTGCCATCTATCAGTGCCACATATCAGTGCCCATCAATGCTGCCTATCAGTGACACATATGAGTGCTGCATATTAGTGCCTCATCATCAATGCCAGCACATCAGTGCCTATCAGTGCGGCCTCATCAGTTCTCGTCAGTGCAGGAAAAAACGTATTTAATTTACAAAATTTTATAACAAACAAAAAAAATGTTTTTTTTTCCAAACTTTTCGGTCTTTTTTTATTTGTTTAGCAAAAAATAAAAAACCTTGCGGTGAACAAATACCACCAAAATAAGGCCCTATTAGTGGTGAAAAAAATAACAAATTTGGTTTAGGTACAATGTTGCATGACCACACAATGGTCATTCAAAATGCAACAGCGCTAAAAGCTGAAAATTGGCCTGGGCAGGAAGGGGGTGAAAGTGCCCTGTATTGAAGTGGTTAAAAAGGCAATGCAAAACGTGCCTGGAAAAGGCATCAAGCGCAGCCGCATAGATGTGAACCTAGACTAAGGCTGGCCATACACTATACAATTTTCTTGTTCAACTTTCCTTTAGATTTACCAAAACCATGTAATATAGGGTCAAACCTAAACACTTTCAATTTGTATGTAGTCAGGCAGGCCCTTGCACTACATAGTTTAAGGTAAATCTAAAGGAAATTGAATAAGAAAATTGTATAGTGTATGGCCAGCCTTAAAGGCTAAATTCATTTTTTCTTTTTCTCTAAACGCCAGCTCCCTTATGTACCAATCAATACAATGCAATAAGATAAGACTGCCTTTACAACTCCTTTAATGTACCTCTTTGCAGAAAAGAAAAAGCTTTATATTTGTTCTTGCCCAAGCCTTACCTCAGTGTCCTGTTGAAAACTCCTCCATTAGCTATCCTGAATTTGGTATTTAGCCCCCCTTCACACCTGTTTGACAATTCCAAATCGCATGGCAGGTCGCACGCCATTGTCGACAATCGAACCATTCATATCGCTGCAATTATGGAAAAGCTTCCTGCACTACTTTATGTTGATTTCTTTGCATAAACTACTGTTAAACGAAGTCACAAGCCATAATGAAATTGGCAGTGCAAATCGCACTAATGTGCAGCATTAAAATCACGCTGAAGTAGCATGATTACAAAGCTACACTGGCGTGAACTAGGGCTTAGAATGGGGGATACAGAAGTAGTTCTCTTGCTGACCTCATTATCACATACCCTGCACCTGTCCTCCCCCCTCTTCCAGCAGACCGATCCCACCCACCTCTACAGATGCACGCGTTTCCAATGCAATCAGCTAAATACATAGCCATTGTTTTTTTTTTTTTTTAACCTTACCTTCATCTTGCATAGATCGTTCATTTAACAGAGTGTGGAGGAGCTAAGCAATCATATAATCTATGTGCAGCAGAGCTGTAGTATGAAAAGCGTGTCCTGGAATTATGTAAAGTTCACCATACACTATATAATCTGATTGTACAATCTCCTTTAGGTCTACCATCAACTATGTAGTGCAAGGGCTTGTCTGATTGGATACTGAGTGATTAGGCAGATAGGTGTGTCCTATTATAAAGCTTTGGTACATCTAAAGAAGATCATACAGAGATTGAGAAATCTGATTGTATAGTGTATGGCCACCTTTGTAAACCAAAAAAGAACCTGTCACACTACTGGTGCCATTCATTGATAAAGGCACTATAAACGCAGAAGTAAACACACATTTTGCCGTGTGAAGAAAACAACAAAGGCAGCAAAACAACATTAAAAAACGAGCAAACCGCAACACGCCAAAATGTCCCACGAGTTACTTTGCCATGAGTAGGGCAGCTTATTGAAATCAACAAAAATGCTCCAAAATGCCCCAAAAATTTTTTGTGCGGGAACATGTGAGATGCAGTGGCGGCTGGTAAATAAAAATTTGGGGGGGGGGGGGGCAGCAAAACCAACAGTCCCCCCCCCCCCGGCAGGACGACCAGCCGGAAATGAAATCTACCACCCCCTCCCGGGACGAACGGACGTCTGCCCAACCGGACAGCCAGCATCTTTACCTGCTCCTTCCCTGAGTGGCTGTGAGTCTCCTCCGGCCGTATGTCTCCTCCCTCTTCCTGGCCAATGGCCAGTAAAATTGCTTCTCTTTTCAGCCAATCAGAAAGCGGGTCATAAGAGGAGGAAAATCAGTGTGATAATAGGGAATAGTCATTTGCTATTGTCACACAACTGGGTGGGCTCAGGGCCCGAGCCCACCCTTTTTTGAAGCCTATGAGAGCATCTGGCTCTAATCATGTGCTTCAAAAAAAAAAAAATCCCTATTGGAATCCAGGGAATAAAATCCAGCACATCCCTTAGTAAAAGCATAATATAGTACACACAAAAACACTGGATAGGCACACATTTAACCCTTTGACCATCCTAGATGTTTAACCCCTTCCCAGCCAGTGACATTAGTACAGGGACAGTACATTTTTTTTTTAGCACTGATCACTGTATTAGTGCCAGTTCACATTGGTGCGATGCAGGAAACCCTGTGATTCAGTGCCAGTTCCTGCATCGCACCAGAATCGTGCTGTGGTTCACAGTGAGATCTGCAAATCGCTGGGGGTGTCAATGACACTCCCAGATAGGTTAGCAGATTACTGTGCGAACTGTTAAATGGTGTAGGAATCGGATTGCATAGGTGTGATGCGATCCGATTCCAGTGTGAACCAAAAAAAAGGGCCCTGCACTATTTTTGGTGCGAATGCGATGCGATTTCAGCAAGTTTGTATGGCTAAAATCGCATTGCACAGACATCGCATGTGGTCTTCACAGCAATGCGGTGAGAATCACATGCGATGTCTGGCATCGCACTAGTGTGAACCGGCACGAAGTGTCACTGGTTCCCACAAAGCGTCAGATTGTCTGCCGCAATATTGCAGTCCTGTTATAAGTCGCTAATCGCCGCCATTACTAGAATAACAAAAAAATATAAATTCCAGTATATATATATACCATAGTTTGTAGACGCTATAACTTTTGTGCAAACCAATCAATATAGGCTTATTGGGATTTGTTTTACCAAAAATACTTCGCAGAATATATGTTGGCCTAAGAAAGAAATTCCATTTTTTTTTTTATTGGACATGCTTTATAGCAGAAAGTAAAAAAAATATATATATTTTTATTAATTGTCTGTTTTTTTTTTTTTGTTTATAGCGCAAAAAATCAAAAATCCCAGTGGTGATCAAATACCATCAAAATGAATCTCTATTTGTGGGGGGGGGGGGGGGACATCAATTTATTTTATGTACAGCATTGCACAACTGCGCAATTGTCCGTTAACCTAAAGTCCCATATAGCAAAAAATGGCCTGGTCATGAAGGGGGGGGGGGGTAAATCTTCTGGAGGTCAAGTGGATATAAAGCATTCAACGCCCATCCTTACAGTGAACCCTAATGTACGGTAAATGACTGCATGGGTCATGTGCTTTTAAAGGCATTAGGTTCACCTGATCAAAGGTGCACAGAGCTTATCTGTTGTGTTTTCAGGAGTCATTCCTATCAGGTGTTCTTCATTTAACCTTTTAAAAAAAAAAAAAAACCCACAAAAAATAAAAAATAATTATTTTGCTTATTCTAACTGCTTTCTTCGCAGGGTGGATTACATGTTGAAAACATTTTTTGATTTTTTGAGGAAGCAAACAATATGTATTAGCAACCCATAATAAAACTTCACATTCATTCCTGGTATGATTGCTGTAAGCTGTGATATGATCGATTGTTATAGGCTGCCACATTATCATTGTCGCTTAAAGCATTGCAAGCAAGGCTGCTGTTAGAAATCACAGGGCCCCGTACAGCCTACCTGGCTGGCCCCATATAGCCATCGTTTCCGCTCCCCCCCTTTTCTTGCCTTTTAACAATCAAATTTTTATTTGGGGGGGGGGGGGGGGGGATTTCTTTGTGGCTGGGATTTTTTTTTTTCCTTGTGGAGCTATTGACCTACTTTATTTACTGGATTAAATTACAAATTAATTTTATATAACTTGTTGGGGACATAGCTTTCTTTTGATAGTATTAATAACCAGTTTTTTTTTCCCCCAATATAAAAAAAAAAAAAAAAAAAAAAAGAAAAAAAGTCTGAAGTGATCTATCACATTTCTTGTGGTACTAAATAACCAAAATTGAAATGTATTTATTTTTTCCTCACATTGTTCCCCTCTTTTGTATGTTTTTTGTAAAGATTGATATTTATTTATGACATGTATGGTTAATAATTGTGATGTAAGATATTTCTTTCAAAGGAGTATGTTATATTGTCTCTCACTCTTTCATTGAATGAGGATGTTATTTTGTCTTACATTTGTTCTTGTTTATGTAGTGCTTTGAATCTTTTGCAAATGGATCCTGAAGAAGCCCTTCAATAGGGCGAAACTCGTTGATCCAAGATCCACATGCACTTATACTCTTTGGATTTTGTGTAAATCATTTGAAATACTGTATTAATCATGTGAATTATGTTCTTAATCAATGTTGTATTAATAAATTGTTGACATTTTAACATAGCAATATGTTTTTGATGTGGTATCTGTGCATAAAATTTTTGTTAGGCACTTAAAAATCCCCACTTGCCCTGTCCAAACTCTAATAGTAGAGAACGGACAGACATCCCTCTTATACATAGCATGCAACAGTCAAGAGTGCAGGGGTCAGGAGCTGGGCATAGATGGATTGAAATTCATCTGCCCCAATTGACAGAAGTCAATCAGTAGAATGGGAATGTTGGAAAACTCTTGTCAATCAGCGGCTGATCAATGTATTCTGACAGCGAAGGAGACACACTGTCACAATAAAATAGCTCAGTGGGGAAGATTTCTCTATCCCTATCGATTGTGTGGATAGAGGAACCACATACTGGCTGAACGAAAAAAAAAAAGTCATCTATGGCCACCTTTATTGTTGTATACAAATGCATGCAGATTTCAGTGGTCAGGAGTCAGAACCCTCTTACATTGGTGAGAGCCTTTTTAACCGATTCCTGAACGCCCGCCACCTTTTTACATCGGCAGTGCCGCCCTCCTGCGCGAAACGATGTAGACCTACGAAAGTCATGCGCCTGCAGCTTCCCTCTACTCGCCAGCGGGGACTCCGATGCACGGGGCAAGCGGCTCTGACACCCGCGACCGTTTCCCGCTGAGAGAGAATGGTCAGCTGTTGTAAACACAGCTGACCATTCTCTCTGGAATGATCACAGAGCGCCTGTGATCCTTCTATAAAGGATCACAGGTCTCTGTGATCATTTCACACACCACATCCCCCCCCCCACAGTTAGAAACACTCTCCTAGGCTCACATTTAACCCCTTGATCACCCACAGTGTTAACCCCTTCCCTGCCAGTGTCATTATTACAGTAACAGTGCATATTTTTAGCACTGATTGCTGTCGTAATGTCACTGGTCCCCCCAAAAGTGTCAAAAATGGCAGTTAGGGGGTCCGATCTGTCCGCTGCAATGTTGCAGTCCCACAAAAAAAAAAAATTGTGGATCGCCGCCATTACTAGTAAAAAAAACAATTAAAATGACATAAATCTTTCCCGTAGTTAGTAGACACAATAACTTTTGCGCAAACCAATCAAAATATGCATATTGCGATTTTTTTTACCAAAATTGGCCTAAAAAAAATTTGATTTTTACATTTTTTTTTTGAGAAGGTCATATGGCAGAATGTGAAAAATATTGTTTTTTTTTTCAGAATTGTCACACTTTGTTTATAGCGCAAAAAATAAAAATCGTAGAGGTGATCAAATACCACCAAAAGAACGCTCTATTTGTGGGGAAAAAAGGACATCAATTTTATTTGGGTACAGCGTCGCACGACAGCGCAATTGTCCGTTTAAATAATGCAGTATCGAATCGCAAAATATGGCCTGGTCATTAAGGGGGCAAATCTTCCGCTCCAGAAGTGGTTAAATGTTGGTGGTCAATAGTGTATGCCCCCTTGATCAGTGGTGAGAGGCTGAGAGCCCATAACATTAGTGGCCAGTGTGCCCCTCTTTATGGACTATATATGCCCCATGCCAGCCCTTGCTTCTCAGTGATGAACTTTGTGCCCCCCTTTCACGAGTGGCAAGTGAGAGCACGTTGACTTACAGAGTTTGCAGGAGAAGCCATTAGCAAAGGAGGAACCAAGAGGAAAGGCCCTCACATTTGTGATCGTTGTGATTAGTCATTAAAGCGATCACAAGGCACTGAGCCACTTTGATTGGCTCGGTGCCTTTTTTCTGTGATACGAGCTGTCTAAAGAGAGCTCACAGACATTTAACAAGCACACTGCCTGCCTATGTCCTATTTTTGCAGTGCCATTTATAAATGGTACTCCAGAAATAGACACCCACCTACCTCTGTTTTATTTTTACGCTGGTAAGGGACATGGTTAAGATGCGTATAAACCCTAATAATGAACTTCTCTTGTTTGCTCATTTAAGTCTATTAAATATAACCTTTACTATGTTATTATTCAGAAATGATATAGTGCCAGGTTTGCATATATTGTTTACTAAAGGACTGCTTTTTTTTCTTCGTAAATTAACATCTTTAGAAGCAGGTCAGTAATGGTAGTCGCTCCAACCTGCAGACAGATTTACTTGAAGCATCTGCTATTGCAGTACAGCTCTCCTGTCCCTGCAGGGTCGCCTCCCCCCCCTCCCCCCCCTCCCCCCCCATAGTAGAGAATAGGTCTTGCGGCTTCACACCCCTTTCACAACTGCGCATGTGAGAATGGCATTGCGCTTTGTGAATGGCCTGGCGGCAGGGCAAGGAGGAGGGGGGCCGAACTGCCTGGAAGTGGGGACAAGTACCTTTCAAAAAATAGGTACCCGCTTCCCCCTCTCCCTCAAAAGGTGCCAAATATAGAAGCGAAAGGGGGGTGGGTTTAGGAAGCAAGCAAGCGGAGCTTCCACTTTTGGGTGGAGCCCTGCTTTTAAGGGGTTGTAACCCTAAAAATGGATCCTGTCCCCTTATAGCAGGTTACACAGCACAGTGCTTTTACTGTCTAATCTGACCATTTCTATGCTGTATAAAACCTGGTTGATCCTGCCTGTTCATATGTCCCCCTATGTAAACTGATGACGGTAATTATGGCTGCTAAACCATGATACCGTGGTCAGTTTATGTGCCTCCATCAGCCCATTGCTCTCCTCTCTCCCCCTCCCTGCCTGTTGGCGCCTGTGTGTGAGGCTGCGAGTGATCTCTACTCTGCCACTCCTGCTGTTATTAGTAGCTGGCAGTAAAGTCAAAGAAAGACTACTGCCAGCCCCTCTGTTCTAATAAGCTATACTACACTGTGTAAATATTTGTATAAAATTATGCCTCTAAATACCTTCTTTCAGATTTTTTTTCTGTTTGGTCATGTGACCTCCAGCCACTCTCCTTCCCTGATCCAAGTGCTACAGCAGGAGGGGCTGAGTGGACAGCACAGCAGTCACGTGACCTTCCGGCTGACATCAGAGGGAGATCTCAGTCCCTCCTGCTGTAGCCCTTAGATCAGGGGGAGGAGAGCGGCCAGAGGTCATGTGACCGAACAGAAACAAATCTGAAAGAAGGTATTTAGAGGCATAATTTTATACAAATATTTACACTGTGTAGTATACCTTAGTAGAACAGACGGGCTGGCAGTAATATTTACAAAGACTTTACAACTACTTTAAGGCTGGGTTCCCACTGGTGCGAATTGGATGCCGATTTCCCTGTATACAACTCGCATGCCAGGAGACTGATTGGCTCTCAATGGAGCCAGTTCACACAGCCCCAGGACAGCTGCGGAGCAGTTTGCAGAAGGGTTCTGTGCGTCTACTGGTCTGTTTCAGGCATGAATTCAGTCAATAAATTTGGACCGAATTTGGACCTGAAACGGTGCACAGGGATGCACCGGACCCCTTGCTGCGAGCCCCTCCGCACAGTGTGAATCCAGCCTTCGTGTTAACTCTCACCTTCCTGGTGAAGTGGCCATTGTATATATGTATTCCATGACAAATAAAGACCAATCCTTGATTTAAAAGATTCTCTCGAGCATTCTCTTCCATACAGGCGCCTCAATGAGCAATAACCATTTTTAGGGCTTGTTTCCTTAAACATATTAGTAGACCTGGGTGCTGTTACATGGGGTGGGGGAGCCATGAATATACAGGATTTAAGGGAAAAGTCCAGGTGGAAATGCAGTCACATATCTAAATTCAAATATGTCCAGCATGAGTGACCAGCTATGACAGCCCCAATATTTTTCTCATTACAGGTTTGTCATGGCTGTGTGAAGTGTGAGCCCTTATCTGAAATTGTTCAGGCTCCAACAGAGCCTGTGTTAGAAGAGGTGGTTATATATTGATGTTTTGTTCCATATGTACAATGGCAGCAACATTAACAACCAGCCTCAACATGGAACGACAAGGTTTAGACTTCACTGACTAAGAGCTTGTTCCTATGTATGGCTATACCTACCACCCCTCTGAAACACGACCTGCAGTGGATTGCTTTTCAGACAGCATCTGACAGGCAGATAGGAGGCGATATCTAGTCTCCTCACTGCCTGCTTTAACCCTCAAAATGGCAACCCACTGAGCCGCAACTGCAGACATTTCACACTGTTTCACTGGCACCCTGCTGTGGGGGACAGCTGGCTGGCACCCTGCTGCGGGAGGCGGCTGGCTGGCACCCTGCTGCGGGAGGCGGCTGGCGTGTCCTCTTTTGTCCAGTTCCACGGCATGCACTGTCCGAGGTGAGGGAGGCGATGGTCCTTGCCCTATCCGGGTAGAAGCAGCCAGGACTCAGTCAGACTGTTTGCAGTGCACTGCAAACCTGAGTCCTGGCTTTTTTCTACCCAGGCCGATGACATAGTGGGCCCCAAAAAGATGGTCGCCACGCTACGAGTAGACAAATATCGGTAATATCAGTACGTTTTTGACCGATACCATTTAAAAAGAAAATGGGAGTATCGGCCCCCAAAAATCTGTCAACCCTTTTGGAGTTTTGACTTTCCTCTAACTTCACTAGCTGCATGCTTGTTCCAGACCAGTGACTCAAAATGTATTGAAGCAAGAGGTTAGCTTCTGTACTTCTCACGTTATAGGTTTTCTTGAAGTGTTACTAAACCAAGGAGCCTGCATTCACTATATCTGGTCTCCCACAGTACACAGAACATGGAAATGCAATTATTTTAGTAAATCTAAACTGCTAAATACCTTTTCGCGTCAGCAGTATATAGCAGTCTCGTGACTTCTATTAGTGTATGGTTAAAGCTTGTAGGAGGAGTTTTCATTTTACTCTGACTGTCCTATGAGGCTGCAAGACCCCTGACCCCCTGTCTGGACAGTGCTGACCACATTCACTGTCCCAAGAAGGGGAAAAAAAAAAAAACCAAAACCCCTCTAGAAATACACACCAAACTGAGCATGTGCAGAATGCCCCCAAGGCTGTTCTATCAGTAGATGGATTGGGGCTAGTGGAAGATGCAGAAGGTTAACCCTTTAGGTTCCACAGTGAAAGCATGAATTACTGCATATACAGACTGATTTTATGGTTGTGGGATTAGTAACACTTTATTCAAGGGCATAACTACAGGGGTTGCAATTGCAACCGGGGCCATGAGGCTCCCCTGTACACCTGGATAGGAGGGGCGGTGGGGGCAGCATGTAGAGAAATCACTGTCCTCCATTTTCCTCCTGTAGCTGCAGGAGGAAAATGGAAGAGATTGGTTCCTCTGTATGCTGCCCCCGCCACTCCTCCTATCCAGTTCACTTGTGTTTTGCTGTCTCTGGGCCCCTGTGTGCTCCCCTGCCCCACCCCCCCACCCCCTACTGTGCTCCCTCCTCTCTCCTGCTGCAGGGGATGTGTCACAATAACCAGGAAGGGGGTCGATAAATATGTAATTTACCAGCTCCTTCCTTTTCTGAATGGACAGAGTCATAGTCAGTGACATTGTAAAAAAATAAAACGATAAAAAAAAAAAAAAAAAAAAATTACAATACCAAAAAATAAAAACTACTGACACCAGCGGGTGAACTTCCAGAATCGCAAAGGTCACACTTGCGACCGGGCCCTGGCATTCCACCACCGTGGGGAGGCCCCAAGATGGCAGGAAGGGGGCCCACTGCAGAACTTGTGAAAGGGTCCTGTTGCGGGACCGTAATAAAGGGTCCCACTATGAGAGTAAAGGACCCCAGGATCAGTGGGAAGAGCCCCAGGCTTGAAGGGAAGGGCCCCCCGGCCAGGGATCCAGGGGGCCCTTCATGGTTTCTTGCACCGGGGCCCTGAAAGTTCTAGTTACGCCTCTGACTTTAATGAAGAATTTCTGGCAGTAAAGTGGTTTTAGCAGGCACCATGTTTGTGCTCCCAGCACAGAAGAATTAGAATGCAGATAATGTATGCAACACATTTGATTGTAATATTACACAATAAAAATTCTTTAAATTATCCACACACAGTCACTAATGACTAATTGGGAAAAAAAGCAGTCGTGCAACGAAATGTAACCTGTGTAGCTCTAGATCTGACAAACGTGCAGCCAGTATGCTTAAACAAATAAGCCTAATGGATCTGCAATGATCTATTAGGGTACGGGTTCTTGCTCTTCACTGTACATGACAAGACATTCTCAAACACACACAGGACACACTATGACTTTACTTCTGTTTAATTTCCACGTAGCAAAAAAAAAGAAGAAAGGGAAAAAGTCTTTCACCATACCCTGTTTACAAAACAATTGTATATAAAAAACAGCCACCCCACCCTCAGTGCATGGAGCCTAATGCACACATAGCTTTGGCTTTTAGGAGTATGACATGGCAATAACTTAGGAATGGCGAGTCAAGACACAAGACAAAGCCCCGAAGGGAGCTGATCGATCTTGTTACCCAAATACAGTTTTAGCAAAAGTGCAACTGAATATCTTTAAGACTTCTAAACATGAGAGTAATACAGGGGTTACAATTGCTCCCACGTTCTGAAAATTATTGTTGCCTCTCTGCCAAGACATTAAGTCCCCGTTCACACTGGGGCGACCTGTCAGGCGACCTGGTCGCCTGACAGGTCGCCTTCCATAGAGAAGCTGCGGACCCGTTCTAATAGGAGCGACACAAGTCGCTCCGACTTAGAAAAAGGGTCCGGAGCTTCTTTGGGGCGATCCGGAGCGACCTGCATAGACTTCAATGTTATGAAGTCCGTGCCGGCCGCTCCGAGGTCGGGGTGCGAGCAGCGCGCCGCGACCTATGAGGTCGCCCGGCAAAGTAGCGTCGCCCCAGTGTGAACGGGGCCTGAAGACAGAGTGGCAAGAGAACCAGGCAACCAGAATTTTCATAGGAGGTCAGCAATTGCACACCAAGTTATAGCATCCCCTTTCTTTCACTTTCCTGAAAAAAATGATCACGTAAACTCAAGATTATCAACATAGTTCTTTCTTAAAATAAGTGCAAGTCCTAAGACGCAAGTTTCACACAGGTTTTAACTTGCAGAAGAGCAGTGTGAACAGCAAGCTTTGACAAAGCATTTACAGAGCTTTCAGCAAGCTTTGTTGAAGCTTTTAAGGTACAATTAATCTCCAGTTTGTGAATGTTGAACACAGATCCCAACAGGAGTGCCGATTGCCATTTTAAACAAGCTGCTAGCAGGTTTCAGCACTTCTTGAAGCTTTTTGAATGTCAGCTGAAGCCTGCTAGCAGCTTGAATAAAGCAGCAATCAGCACTCCCATTAGAATCTAGGTTCAACATTTACAAACTGGAGCTGAATGGTACTTTAAACCAGTGCTTCTCAACTCCGGTCCTCAGGGCACACTAAGTGTCGGTTCACACTGATTCGACCCGACTTCGGGCAACTAATGTCGTCTCCCGTGCACCGCAACTTCAGCGCGGCTTGCAACGACTTCACATAATGGAAGTCAATACAAGTCGCTCCGACTTTGCAAAAAAAAAGGTGCAGGAACCTTTTTCTAAGTCGGAGCGACTTGAGTCGCTCCTATTATAACTGTTCCATTGCACAGAATGGACCGCTACTTGTCAGGCGATCAAGTCGCCTGACAAGTCAGAACAGTGTGATCCGGCAGTAACAGGCCAGATTTGAAGTATTACCTCGGGGAGATGCAGACTAGAATACTGCAATCACTGAGCAGCAAATGATATCACCTGTGATGTATTCCAGTTTTCTTGCAAACCTGGCCTGTTAGTGTGCCCTGAGGACCGGAGTTGAGAAACACTGCTTTAAAAGCTTCAATAAAACTTCCTAAAAGCTCTGCAAATGCTTTGTCAAAGCTTGCGTTCACACTGGCCTTTTACACGCTGAAGTCTGTGTGAAGTAGGACTTCAGAAGAACCTGTTACTTGGGTACAGCAACTGTTTGACAAGACATTGAACAACATGCCAAAGAAATAACCTTTACTGGTTATCCTGTTTCACTATGCCTGCACAGAATATAGTTACCGGTTTCATCTAATAATAAAGCATTCAGGTTTAGTTTCCTACTTAGAGAAGCTTTCAATACAGCCATCTTAAGAAGAAAAAAATAAGTGCAAATTTAAAGATCAGGTGAATAATTTTGGAGGAACGTCACTAATCAGAAGCATCCACAAAAATGCCAAAAAAGTGGGTACCAGCTCTAGTTATTTATTGGTACATTGGCTACATCAATCTGTTATTTGTGAAGTTCCAGTGTTAAAGGATACCTGTGTTCGGGAAAAAAAAAAACATATAGACCGCCACTGCTGTCCTCTCCTCCTGAAAAATGCTAGCTCTCTGGTAGCCAGGACTTCCATCACATTTATTCACTGACCCAGATCTAGTATGCATTTTTGGAATTTTAACTGTTAGGCCTCTTTCACACGGACGTTCCGTATGTCCGTAAATCACCCCATCCATTTGCGGGTGATATACGGACATAATGCATGTCAATGGGATTGTGGATGTCAGCGGATGACCATCCGCTGACATCCAATTTGCGTCCTTTCAGTTCTGTTCCGTTTTTTGGAACGGAACAGAATCCTATTTTTCTTCCGCTTAAAAAACGTAAAGGACGCAAAAATCGGATGTCAGCAGTGTCATCCGCAATCCCATAGACATACATTATGTCCGTATATCATCCGCAAACGGATGGGATGATATGCGGACATACGGACCGGATGAGACAAGTGTCATCCGTGTCCGTTAAAAAACAAAAAAGGGCCGGAGCGGATCGAAATACGGTCCGCTCCGTGTGAAAGAGGCCTTAAGGGTTTTGGCTCTGAAATCTATTAGTGGGTGGCCTTGCCAGCTCAACAAGCCAATTATTAAAATCATGTATTATTTCAAGGAACTGTGAATTGTCGATTGCCATTAGTGATGATAGAAGAGCCGGCTTCATCTTTTTTTTGTTCAGCTCCCAGGCTGAGCAAAAAAATAAACATATTATTTAATTATATATATATATATATATATATATATAGTAAATCTGGATACACACTATAAATTTTTCTTTAGATTTTTTTTTTTCCTTTAGATTTTCCAATACTGTATAATATATGAGGTCAGACCTAAACATTTTCAATTTATATGCAACCAGGCAGGCCCGTGTACTACATAGTAAAAGGTAAATCTAAAGGAAATCTAACAACAAAAGTTGTATAGTGTGTATCCAGCTTAAGGCCAGCTTTAAATTGACTGTTTGCTGCATGTCTATTAAAGATAAAAGGGCTGCAAGTATTGAAGTTATAGGATCAGCATGACTGCCAACAAAGTAGCATTTTCAGAAGTAGGTCAGCAATAGCAATCCTCCAATGCCTTTCCACACAAGTTTCCTTAAGGACCATACACACTATACAATTGTTTTTAGATTTAACAAAACCATATAATAGGAGGTCAAACCTAAACACTTTAAATTTGTATGCAATCTGGCAGGCCCTTGCACTACATAGTTGGAGGTAAATCTAAAGGAAATCTAACAACAAAAGTTAGATAGTGTGTATCCAGCTTTAAGCTAGATACACACTATCCAACTTTTGTGGTTAGATTTCCTTCAGATTTACCTTTTCTATGTAGTGCAAGGGACTGCCAGATTGCATACAAATTGAAAGTGTTTAGGTTTGACCTCATATTATATGATTTTGGTAAGTCTAAAGGAAAAAAAGTCTTCAGAAAATCTTATAGTGTGTATGGCCCATTAGTGTACAAATTAATTCAACAAAATGTAGCACACCCAATGGCAACAAGCAAAGTTTAAACTTCTCCCCCTGAGTTAAATACATACTGGATGTATACATACTGCAGAGGCTTAGTGGAAAAGGCCAGTAAACACCATTTAATTATTCGTAGAAATAAATATTACTAGTAGAAACATGCCGAACCTGTTCGGTAATGTTTAAGATGATTTGTAGCTTATCCAGGCAGGGGTATTTTCCTGAAGCTCATTAGAAGTGGCTTGGATTGGATAAGCTACAAAACCACTTCAACAGAACAGAACAAATCCAGTTGACTGACTAAAAATAGCTAGATACACAAAATGACCTGGATACATGTAAACCTTAACAGACTATTTATAATATTATATTGCTGTCTTGCCTTACAATCAAATTTTGGCAAAAATTAAAAAAGGATTTTTTTTTTAATGGAATGCAGAAAGAAGGAAAAATATTATGAAATGTACTCAAAAAAAAAAAAAGAAAAAGGAGTGTATGAGCGGAAAATCCACATTTGCAGCATGTAAACTGTTTGAATCATCTTAGTTGGCTTAGTCCTCATCCAGAATCTTGTTTGTGGTCTTTAAACTTTCGGTAGGCGAAGTGTAACAGGACCAACAGTAACATCTCCGAAGTTCCACTCAGAGCCACCAAGAATGGTGCCTGAGAAGAAAGATCAGCCTCAGCACGATGGAAGGAGAGCTGGAGAACAGCCAAGGCCAAAAGGCTATTCTGTACCCCGACTTCAATACTAACCGTCCTACGTTGGGGGACGGGTAAACACAGAATGTACGCAAGTAGATACCCAGTCAGGAGTCCCACCAGTGGCACACTGACCCCAGCTACCACCAGTATGGGTTGCACTTTGCTCAGTAGTGAGGATCCCATTTGATAGGCCATGATCAAGCCCCCAATCATTAGCACAACACTGAAAGGCTTTATAACCTTCAGGAGGAGGCGGGACACTTGGGGAAAGCGCCATTTGATCACCATTCCTGTGGAAATTGGCACAGCTATAAAAAGCAGTGTAGCTAAAATCTTCAAAAAAGGAATGTGCAACGTCTGGTGTACACCAAGGAACCGACCATACAGTGAAGATGAAAGAGGCATAAGGCCCACAGCTACCAGTGTGGACACCAGTGTCATAGATATGGCCACAGTGACATCCCCACCCAGTAGGAGACTGTATAGATACCCACCGCCACCTCCGGGAGAGGAACAGGTGACCACCAGGCCCAGCGCCAGGGGCAGAGAGAGTCCCAAAAGCAAGGAGAGGATGTATGCATATAGAGGCATCAGTACAAACTGCCCCACGATGCCTAGCAGGACTGGGTGGGGGCGCTTTATTAGGCTTTTTAGAACCTCAAGGTCCACTTTACATCCAAAGGCACATTTGTTAATGAAGATGAGGGGCAGCAGCGCATAGAGGAGAGGACTTTCAGAAAAGTGGCTTGCAGCAAACCCTGTCGATTCTTGAGCTTCATCGTTGGCAATAACATGAATGGAGAAATCATCCCGCTCTTCAATTACAGAATCGAGGAGGTGCAGTCTAAGGTGAAGAGGTGCGGTGCCAGGCATGCCTGACCAGATATGTGCCAGGAACTTGCCTGGTAGTCCACCAGAACCACGACTCACATTGAGAACCTGCAGCACCGAGGTGTCTAAGGACTTCACGCTAAGGTCAAAAGTGGGAGCTGCAGCTCCAGTGCTGATGACAATGACCCCCTTACTATGCTCTGGAAAGTCAAACTGCAGGCAGCAACCATCTCCGATTTGCAAAAATCCCGGTGAGGAAGGAGTAGGCGGTGAGGCGGATAAGGATCTAAAGCTGGGAGGGACAGATGTGATCAGGAGATATGAGGAGTTCAAGGGTTGATCAGCACTAAGGAGAATGGAATCTTGCTCAGAACCATTGACAGGCAGAGAGGATGTGGTGGACAGCACAAAACCAAAAAAAAAGAACACAAAATACTGCATTGTGCATGACAGGGGGGGGGGTCAGGGCTCAGTCCACACTGTCACACTCCATAAGTGCTTGGCCTGTCACCTCCCAGATAATGATCCTGGCAACATCATTCAGAGCTATTGTTGGAATGTCATTCTCTCACCCGGACTGCAACCCAACCTTTGGGAGTTTCTATGGTTAGGTCACTGTTTGATAAGCATGTGGGTGGGGGGGTCATGTGGTACATCCAAAAAGTCTCCTGAGAACCGCCTTTCTTCCTGCCTTCTGCTCCTCTTGATGCCAAGTGTCACATGTGCTGGTTGTCTTCAGATCTGTACCCCTTGCTCTGTGCCACCTCAGCTGGTGTCTCTTGGCTCTCAGGGGTTTGGTCTCTCCTGTATGCCAGAACTTGATGAATCGTGTCAGAGGTTGCAGGTCTCTCTCCTGTATGAGACACCTCAGGGTGTTTCAGTCTCTCCTGTATGTTAGAGAATGCAGGCTGTCTCTCTTTCCTGTATGTTAGAGATTGCGGGCTGTCTCTCTCCTGTAGGTCAGAGATTGCGGGCTGTCTCTCTCCTGTAGGTCAGAGATTGCGGGCTGTCTCTCTCCTGTAGGTCAGAGGTTGCGGGCTGTCTCTCTCCTGTAGGTCAGAGGTTGCGGGCTGTCTCTCTCCTGTAGGTCAGAGATTGCGGGCTGTCTCTCTCCTGTAGGTCAGAGATTGCGGGCTGTCTCTCTCCTTTAGGTCAGAGATTGCGGGCTGTCTCTCTCTTGTAGGTCAGAGATTGCGGGGCTGGCTGTCTCCTGTAGGTCAGAGATTGCGGGGCTGGCTGTCTCCTGTTGGTCAGAGATTGCGGGCTGTCTCTTTGAGGTTGCGGGGCTGTCTCTCTCCTGTATGGCAGAGATTGTGGGCTGTCTCTCTCCTGTAGGTCAGAGATTGCAGCAGTCTCTCTCCTGTATGTTGGGGATGTCTCTCTCCTGTAGGTCAGAGATTGCAGCAGTCTCTCTCCTGTATGTTGGGGATGTCTCTCTCCTGTATGTTGGAGGTGTCTCTCTCCTGTATGTTGGGGATGTCTCTCTCCTGTATGTTGGAGGTGTCTCTCTCCTGTATGTTGGGGATGTCTCTCACAGTCTGATTCCCAGTATGAAGAGATTCTGGGTGTCAGGTGAAGCTCAGTGTGAAATCGATGTTGTTTCTTCCTCCATGTCCATCAATGCCTGGAGGCAGTCTCTCTCTCTGCTGACATGTTGTTGCCGATCCCAGGCTGTGTCTCCTCTCTGTTGAAGGCTGTAGCATAGGGTGCAGGGAATGTCTCTGGTTCCTCCTCGCACACAGTGATCAGAACACAGGTGGTCTCTCCTCTCACAGTGTGCAGAGTATATTTGTCTCCCCCTCAGTGTAGGTAGGGGGTGCACACTGTCAGCTCGCTCTTCTTTCGCTCGGTCACGGCGTTGAACAGTCGCCACACAGCAGCTGATTTCCTGTAAAACAGACTTCTGCGTTCCTGGCTATCACGTGACCCACCCAGAGCCACCCCCCGACTCACTTCCGGATTCCAGGCGTGTCAGCGCGCAGAGCGCACCGGGAGTTGTAGTTGTCTGCGGCATGACGTCATGTTCCTTGTAGGGGATTCCGGAAGTAGAACTTTGTAGGCTTCTGTATAGCAGTGAGTGCAGCTTTTACAGAAATATAACAATACAAGTCATTTGCATTAGCCCAGGAGCAGCTAGTTGGTTGCTGGTGAACTTCAGGGAACCACTTTTGTTCTTATAATAGTCACTTTAATGTATGTTTTTGTTACTTTATTTTTTTATCTATTTATTTCAGGGATTTATATAGCGCTGTCAATTACGCAGTACTTTACATATTCATTGTACATTCACATCAGTCCCTGCCCTCAAGGAGCTTACAATCTAAGGTCCCTAACTCACATACATACACAGTAGGGACAATTTTTTTAAACACAGGATCCAATTAACCTACCAGCATGTCTTTGGAGTGTGGGAGGAAACCAGAGAACCAGGAGGAAACCCTTGTAGGCACAGGGAGAACATGCAAACTCCAGGCAGGTAGTGTCGTGGTTGGGATTTGAACCAGCGACCCTCTTGCTGCTAGGTGAAAGTGCTAACCACTACACCACTGTGCACTTACATCAATTCAAAAAAATTCAAGCGAAATGGGTAAAAATGACACGGCCGCCTGCTGTGCGGACCGTGCAAGGTGACAGACACTTGCTACTCCTGTCCTGTCTCTTCCTTTCCCTGCATGTTTTTTTTCACAGATTTAAAACTGTTGTCACCCTTAATCACTTGCCAACCGCCCCACGCAGATTTACTGCGGCAGGGCGGCTCGGCTGTGCATAATCACTTTAAAGTAAGGATCGACCGATTATCGGGAGGGTCGTTATGCACTTTTCCCGATATATAAGAATCGGCCCAGGAGGTTACCGATATTTTCAAGATTTCGGGAAAGTACTTGTACCGGAGTGATGCCTGCAGCTAGAGGCATCACCCCGGTAGCGGCGTCCATAGCCAAGGGTTGGCTGTCTTGTAATGACAACCAATGAGGCTGAGAAGCCGCTCGGCTGTCATTACAAGAAGCAGGAGGGGACGCCCCCCTCCCGCGGCTCGCCCAGGTCTCCCATCCCACCGGGAGACCCGGGCAACCAGCCTGCACGGCTGCCGAAGACTCGATCAAAGCCGCATTCAGCTCTGATCGGGTCTCCATGCAAAAACCCGGAAGTGATGTCATGAGTGACATCACTTCCGGTTACTGTCTGGCGCCAGATTAAAAAAAAATTAAGTCCTCAGCACAGGCAGGGCATAGGGGACTAAATCCTTGGCACACAGGCAGAGCAGGGTTGGCACAGCAGGGATGTAGGTCCTCAGCTTAGGCAGGGCATAGGGAGTAAGTCCTGGGCTCACGGGCAGAGCAGGGTTCGCATGGCAAGGATGGGAGTCCTCAGCACCAGCAGGAACACAGCAAGATAAGCAGCACTCTGGGATGGTTGGTTCATGTCCCGAGCACAATACACAGGGTCCTGGAGAGAGGCTGTGAGGCCTGACCGCAGCCCGGAACCTCACGCGGCACAACAGCAGGGTCACATGTGGATGGAGTAGGGGGAAAATACACTGGGGCTCTACTCCGTTATTTTATATTGGAGGGCAAGCGTACTCCTGTCTCTGGGTAACCCACAGCTCAGCATTGAGTTGCCCTACCCCCTCGACTGCAGCCCCAAACAGGGAGCACAGCATTTGTTTATAGTGGGCACAGAGCATGGGAATTGCAGGGTCTGCGCTGTGCCTGCTCAGACAGTCGAGGGGAGCAAGCAGCGACAAGCCTGTAGCCTGCATGTGATGAATCCAAATGCAGGCACAGCAGGGATGCCGACTGCCCAGCCAGAGAGGACAAGATGGTGGCTCTCACCAGGAGGCAGTTCCCTGGCACCCAGCACGGAGGCTGTGATTTAGACCAGTACACAAAGCAAGGTTCATAAAGACATGGATGAGTGGGTTTGGGATGGAGGAACTTGAATGGCCTGCACAGAGTCCTGATCACAACCCGATAGAGCACCTTTAGAGTGGAGACTGCAAGCCAGGCCTTCCTCCAAAATCAGTGCCTGACCTCACAAATGTGCTTCTGGAAGAATGGTCAAACATTCCCTCTAAGACTGGGATGCCATTAAAGTTCATGTGCGTGTAAAGGCAGGCGTCCCAATATTTTTGACAATATTGTGTATGTGACCATGAGGACCAAGGCTGGTCATACACTAGAAGAGTTTTTGTTAACAAATGTTTAATTTTAAAAGTTTTTTCTGATTTTCTAATTGTGGGGAAAAAGCTGGCACCGGTTTTCGACTACAGAGAAAGTTTGAAGGTGCCGAAATAATTTTTTTTCTTTCACTAAAGAATTTCTAACAGCGAATGTGGTTTATGCTCAGGAAATTAGATGTATTGCTAAATCAAATGTTAAAAGCAAACAAAATCTTGAAATATATCCAAACAACCTTTGTCCAATCATTGGGGCCCCATTTCACTTTGCGATTTGAAATAGCAGGTGGAATTTCCACGATTCTGCCCACAATTCCAAATTACACAGCAATTGCTGCAAAACACTTGACATGAGTTTGGGTGCCATTCATTCTAAATGGCACCTCACATGCGGTGCAATTTTGCCACATGACAGAATTGCACTGCAAAATGTGTCTTTAAAAATGCATGAAGTGTGTCTTTCAAAAAGGAGCAGGAGCTTCTTTTTGGGTGACAAACGTTTATAAGGCAGCCCATTCAAGTGAAAGACACAGGCAAACGCGTTGCGGCCCACCCCCTCCCTTGCCTGTGCGACAGTTTGTGTCGGTTCTGACAGTGGTGTGCGTGAGCTCCAGACGCCGCCGGTGATTCATCTTGATTCCGCAGGTTCGAGCGTGTGGGCCAACGGTCTTCTAGCTGATCACGACAGCGGTCTGTCGCTATGGCCATCCGCACTATTCCTGTATGCTGCTCAAGAGATACCTTGATGTAAGTGTTTTTAATAAAGCTTATTTGTTTTTACAAACTCACATTTACCTGGTGCCCTCCATTGCTGTCTTTTTGTCTTGTTTGAGGAAATCCCCACTTCCTGATTGAGGAGCTGCCTGTGACGGTGTGCAAGACATTCCCTTCAGCCCGAGAATCTGTCCTTCTAGGGCAGGGATCCTAAAACTACGGCCCTCCAGCTGTTGCGGAACTACACATTCCATGAGGCATTGTAAAACTCTGACATTCACAGACATGACTAGGCATGATGGGAGTTGTAGTTCCTGAACAACTAGAGGGCCATAGTTTGAAGACCCCTGCTCTAGGGAATTGTTTCCCCTAACTTAATTTACCAATAAGGATTGTATGGACTTCACTTTGCTTCCTCATTTAGTTATTTACCCTAAACCTAAATGATACATTGTATATGTTTTATATCCATCACTGACAGTGAGTCCCGGTTCACACATATGCAATGTGAGACATCGCATGTGATTCGCAGCGCACTGCTCTGAAAATCACATGCGATGTCTATGCGTCGCAAATTCAGCCATACAGATTGTATGGCTCAGGGCCCTCTAAATCCTCCTGTATTGAATTGTATTGTAACTGTATTGTCTTCCCTTATATTGTAAAGTGCTGCGCAAACTGTCAGCGCTATATAAATCCTGTATAATAATAATAATCATAATATGGCTCAATTCACATCACATTCGGACCAAAGTCGCACAGGACCATTTTTTTGGTCCGCACCAGAATTGGATCGCATGGCTGTTCACAAATTGGAAAATTGGGAGCACGAACGCTCGTTCCCAATATGCGTGGTTGAATGGGGCCTAAATGTACAAAGAAAAATCACAGCAATGCTTTTTAGAGGGCGGTAGAACAGCAGCCACCAGGCATTCAGCAGGTGATCCTGAATGTCTGAATTTTTTGTTTGTCTTTTTTTTTTTAAATCAAAGTAGTGATTTTTTTGGAAATACAGCAACACAACTGTGAGCCAAGCATTTGGCTCATGGTTGCAGCGTAGCCCCAATCACTTGCATGGGTCACATTTGGTGGCAGAGCTGCCTGCTGATCGCAACATGCTGTATAAATTTTGCAGCACCATGATGCAAAGCAATGTGTAACCACTCTAGCCGCCATTGCTCAGTTTAGGTGGTTGGTCATTGGGGATTGGAGGAAGGGCTTTAAAAATGCAAGTCAACCACTTTTTTTTAGACCCCAGCTGCCCATATGAATGAGGCCAAACAAGGACATAGTAAAGCCTCGTACACATGCAACGAATTTCCGCCGACCGGTCGTCTGTCTTTTGTCCAGAGTGGTGTCCGTTGGTTGGAATGTGCCTAGACTGCACACAAATTTTTCCGCACGACAGAATTCTACTTCAGAAGTGATGTCATGTGTTGGATTGCTTTCTTTGTGTTCTTTCATCTCTGAGCATGCCTAGTCTTGCTCATAAGATTTTTCCCCATCGAAATCTGTACTAATGAGACGAAAATCGGATGTGTTTTGATGGTCGACAAAAATTATATAGCCTGCACACCAGGATTTTTTCAGCCGTAACGTCGGAGTCGGTTGTCGGAAGCACCATACTAACAAGCCAAAAATCGGCAGATCGGTCGTCGGACGAAATTTCCCGGCCGAATTTCTACTCGTGTGTACGGGGCTTAAGTGAGGGGAAATGTCTCTATCAGAGCCCCTGATGGCAGTAAAATCCTAACAGGGTTCTATCCACTCCCCGCTACAAAATGACAAAAATAAAGTTTTGGGTGGAGTTGCACTATTGTGGAATGTAATTCAAAAGTGGTGTTGGCTTAGTTTTCATTCTTATGGACAAATGTTGTAGGACAGGTCAGTTTGTTGAGCACCAGTAACTACTGAAAGACATACATAATCAAGTCTGGCAACTGTTGACAGGCAAAGTTTGTATTGGAGATGTAATCAGCCAGCAGCAGGCAGTCATGAATAGTGCTGGGAGAGAAATAGTTCCACTTGATAAAAAGTTGTAAAGTTCAACGAGGAAAGGATGGGGGAGGGGGGCAGATGTTTCACCCTTGCCCTAGGTAAGGAATATTGCTTGGCTTGCTAAACTGTAGCTGTATGCAGGGTGTGCATAGTTTTATATGGGGACTGTACTCCTACTGACATGTTCATTAGCTGCCAGCTGTTCTGTGCAGGATGGAACACATCATCTAGATCAGGGAGCTCCGAACTTTTCAGTAGCAGGGCCACTACGTATATTTTACAAATATCCGCAGGCTGAAAAAGATACATTTTAGAAATCGATAAATAATAAATGAATAAATAGGTCTTACTTTGATCTTTTTTTTTAAATCCACAGGATATGATTTAGAACAGTGGTCTTCAAACTGCGGCCCTTTGCTTGCTTTTATCCAGCCCTTGGCGCACTGTTTCATTTAGTGATACCAACGAAGGGGCACATTTCCTCCCAATGACATCAATCATGGGGCACAATTCATCCCAATGACACCAACAATGGGGCATGATTCCTTCCAATGACAGGGCACAATTCCTCCCAATGACTCCAATGATGGGGCACAATTCCTCCCGATGACTTCAACAATGGGGCACAATTCTTCCCAATGACATCAGCCAAGGGGCACAGTTCCTCCCCAAAACACTAATAATTGGGCACAGTTCCTCCCAATGACACCAACAATGGGGCCCAATTATACCAAGAATGGGGTACAATCTCTTCCAATGACACCAAGCACGGAGCACAATTCCTCCCAGTGACTCCCAACGGGGAACAATTCCTCCCAAAGTCTCCAATGATATGGCCCAATGACAGGGAATAATTCCTACCAAAGACACCAACGATAGGGCACAATTCCTCCCAATGACTCCAATGAAGGAGCAAGGTTCCTCCCAATGACACCAATCATGGGGCACAGTTCCTCCCAATGACTCCAACGTTATGGCCCAATGACGGGGAACCATTCCTACCAAAGACAACAAAAATGGGGCACAATTCCTCCCAATGACTCCAACAATGGGGCACAATTCCTCCCAGTGACTCCAACGACGGATGACAATTTCCTCCCAATGACTCCAACGACAAGGCACAATTCCTCCCAATGATTAGAACGATATGGCCCAATGATGGGGAACCATTCCTACCAAAAACACCAATGATGGGGTGCCATTTCACTCACTGACACCAAAGATGGGGCATTGTCTACTCCAACTGATGCTGGGTCATTTTCTACTCCTGGTGGCCACAGTCTGGCCCCCCCTAAAGTCTGAAGGACAGTAAACTGGCCCTTTGATTAGAAAGTTTGGAGATCCCTGATTTAGAACAAAAGAGAAGGAAAATTAAAAAAACAAATCAAAATGTCCCCTTAGGCCTCATGCACAATGCTGCTCCTAAACTGACGTTTTTGGGGCTCTTGAGGTTTTTATGCCTAAGTCCCTGAACGCACCATAGTAAAAGCTGATGTGTCCCTGCCTGTTCAGGAGCAGCAGCATTTGGGGCAGCCAAAGCTCCTTCTGAACACAGAAGGATTGCGTTCAGGACAGGAGCTTTTGGCCATTAAAAACTCCAAACACAGCTCAATGTGCCCTAAGCGCCAGGGGAGGGCTGGCAGCCTTAGGCCTGGGGGGGCAAGTCCAGTCAAGTGGCCCATTGAACCATCGAATCAGCTCACCATCTATGCCCACTTGGTTTTATAATGGATATTGACAGGGCTTTTTTTCAGCGGGAACGCGGGGGAACGCAGTTCCGGCACCTCCAGAACTGAATGTATGTAATGGCAAGGGATGCCTAGGTGTGCTGGAGGGTCTATTGGTGCTGGCTAATAGGCAATCTATTGTTTCTGGAGGGGATCTATTTTTGCGGAGGATGGGGGTCTCTAGTTGCTGGGGAGGTCTTCTGTTGCTCATGGGGGATGTATTGTTACTGGGGTGGGTCTGATGTTGCTGGTGGGTCAGTTGTTGCTGGAAGGGATTTATTGTTTAGGGAGGTTTCTTTGCCGCTTGCTGATGGAGGGTCTATTGATGCTGGCTACTGGGTAATCTAGTATTGCTGGAGGGGATCTATTTGCTCAGAGGATCTATTGTTGCTGGGGAAGTCTGTTGTTGTTGGTGGGGTATCTATTGTTGCTGGGATGGGTCTTATGTTGCAGGGCATCAATCATTGCTGGGAGGGATCTACTGTTAAGGAAGGGGTCTAATGTTGCTGGCTGCTGGAGGGTCTATTGATGCTGGCTGTTGGAAGTCCATTGTTGCAGGGGTGGATCTATTGTCGCTGGGGTGTCCATTGTTTCTAGATCTATTATATTGCCTTTCTTGTTATTGTGGTGAGGTGAAACCAAGGAACGGTGTTCGGAGGTCGGTAGGGGACGGGGTCAAGCAGTGACTCAGAAGGGAGGAGTTCCTGCACCTATTCTCTGAGAAAAAAAGCCCTGGATATTGATGTTATGAAGCAAGACAAACATGATGCAATGTGATAACATAATTTAATGTTAATAGCAACAAAGGAGGTTTAACAAAAATACATGACATCACGCCAGGCGGTGCCTAGGAAGCTCCTGGCCTTTTTACCTGGCATCAGAGCAGCCCGGGGGGCGATTGCCACCCTTCCCCCCTTCCCAGTCCTCCCCTGCTAAGAGCTAGGCAGGTTTAGAGCTTGTTCATTTAATAATTTCAACAACCAGATTATTTTATTGGCCAGAATTTTAAATTAAGTGCCCAAATGCAGCTAAAGATGTTTAAGAATACTGTACATGGCTTAGGTGCGTTTTTAACTCTGATTTTCTCCTGTCAGGATTTACAATAAACCAATGTGCATGAGGCCTTACATTAGAGTGCCTACAAAGCAGAGATCAGATTCCACCATCCACACAAAGAAATTGGATGACATAATCCCCCCCAACCAGGACATTGTATTTTGACAGCAGCGAACGATGATCAATGAAAATTTTCCAACATGTCTCTTTGCCAGAAATCAAATAAATAAACCAACTTCTGTTGAGCAGTGGAGCTTACGCTATGTTATAGCCAAATTTCAAACAATGGCCAGCTTAAGAGGCCCCCTTTACATCAGATTTCCTATCAGTAATTCCTCCTTACCTTGCTGACACAGCATGGCTGTAATCATTATAGCAGCAAGGCAGGTGGTGGAGCAGGTATAGACAGAGGACGTTTTGTTCTCCTGCTGGGGCAAACATGTAATCAGTTGTTACATGGCAATGGTCCTAGCAACAGAGTTGGAGGAAAACAGTGGAGCCAGGAACCTGACCATCCTGGGACAAGCACATAATCAGTTGCTAGGATGCTGGCTGTCCTAGCAACTAACCAAGGAAATTATCACAGCAAAGCAGAGTAAACCATAACCCTGACTGCAGTCCAGGTGCAGTCCTGTAGCAGGTTGAATTTGTTCCATGGGCCATAGTTACAGCCCCTGATCTAGGTACATCATTTTAAATACATGGTGGGATTAAACAATGATGCAAGCATTATGCTTGCACCATTCTTCTAAACATAAAAAATCCTAATTAACCCCTTCCCGCTGCACAGGGCACTTCCAGCACAGAGACTGGACTCTCACTGAGAACCCCGGGTCTCGTACTAATGATTGGGACCTGGGACTTCCGGTTCCAGGTCACCTGAACCCTCTGATTGGCTATCACAGTGATCAGTCACTGCGAGTCTGCCCCTGTGTTAACTTCTTCTGAATGGATAGGAAGATACATTGTATCCTTGGCAGGAGAGGAAGCTGTAAACAAAGCAAAGTGTGTGGAGAAAAAAAAAAAAAAAGCTAGATCAAGGTTGGATCTAGGTCAGTGCCAGGGTTAGTGTTAGAGCCGATTCACATTGCCGCGACTTGTCAGGCGACTTGTCAGCCTGACAAGTCGCGCTCCCTCACGGTCCATTGACCGATACAGGAGCCGTTCTAATAGGAGCGACACAAGTCGCTCTGACTTAGAAAAAGGGTCCTGTACTACTTCGGGGCGACCTCGGAGCGACTTGCATAGACTTCCATTATGTGAAGTCCCTGCAAGTCGCTCCGAATTCGTGGTGCATGGTAATGCACAAGTCGCCCCCGAAGTCGTGAAGTCGTGTCACCTTAGTGTGAACCGACTCTTAGTGTCAAAATAAGGTTCATAGATCAAGGTCAGTATATTTGTGGTGGGATTTTTTAAAAAAATATTGTTAATTACTGCAAAATGCTCACCATTTTTCCTGGGCTGTACTACGGGTACAAATAATAGACATTTGTGGTATCGCTGTGATCCTCAGGAGTAGGAGAATTTATTTTGGGTTATTCTTTGGTTGTAAATAATATTAAAAAGTAAGAACAGGAGACGTCCATTACCATTTACTACCAAAAGAAAGCCCAATTTGTCCTGAAAAAACAAGGTATATTCCACCTGGATACACAAGGTAGCTGTGATGACATGTACAGATTTACTAACATAGTAGGAGTAGGGTTTGACAGTGCGTCCAAGGATTTCATCCTGATACCTAATGGCAGTCAGGATGCCATTGTCTAGCCTGTAGAGGTTTGTGCGTCCCTCCATGGATTTGCCTCCCTAGTCCATCAAACCCACCACCAAACCAGTCATGCTAAACGATGTCACAGGCAGCAGAATGTTCTCCATGGCTTCTCCAGACCCTTTCATGTCTGTCACATGTGCTCAGGGTGAACTTGCTCTCATCTGTGAAAAGCTCAGGGCACCAGTGGCGGACCAGCCAAATCTGGTGTTCAATAGCAAATGCCAATCAAGCTCCACGGTGCCAGGCAGTGAGCACAGGGCCAACTAGAGGATGCTGGGTCCTTGGACTGTCTACTTTCCAAAACATGGGTCATTTGGGGGTGTATTTCTACTGTCCTGGTGTTTTTGGAACCTCAAGAAATAAGGCAGGCCATCAGTACATCAGGATTGATCCATTTTCAGATATACAGTATATACCATAGTTTGTGGACTCTATACCTTTCCTACAGACTTAATAATATACACTGATTTGGGTTATTTTTACCAAAGAAATGTAGCAGAATACATTTTGGCCCAAATTTATGAAGAAAGATTAATTGTTTTATTAACAGAAACAAAGAAAAACGACTTTTTTAAATTTAGCAAAAAAATTTAAACCCCAGTGGTGATTAAATACCATTAAAAGAAAGCTCTATTTGTGTGAAAAAGATAAAAATTTAATTTGGTACAGGGTTGCATGACTGCGCAATTGTCATTCAAAGTGTGACAGCGCTGAAAGCTAAAAAATTGGCCTGGGCAGGATAAGGGTGAAAGTCCCTGGTATTGAAGTTGATAACACTTGAACTGTGCACATTTCCCACTGCACCTATGGCCACTTGAGACGTGAAAATAGGTGCACAGCTTATTTGGATGATGCTGCCAGAGACATAGCCATGTATGAGTGTGAAATATTAATGGTTCGAGCTGCCATCAAACTGGAAAAGGCAATGCAGAAAGAGTGGGCATTGTGGTTGCACTAAAGGAGTGCACATGGTAGGCTGACAATGCTTCTTGTAGCTGCAGAGAACAATCATTGTACTGACAGCCTGAAACAGAAAGCACATTGTACAGGGATAATGCTGGCAGAATCTCCAGATAATAAAAATGTAGAAACATTTCACAACAATGACTTGATTTTCAGAAATGTGCACAGTGATACATGAAGCAGGACAGAGAAAATAAGCTTTGGGGTTTAAATTAGGGATCTACCGATTATCGGCAACACCGATATATCGAGGGCCGATATGCACTTTCCCTGATATATCGGCATCGGCTTTAGGATTTACCGATACTGCCGATATTTCAGGAAAGTGCTTGTACCGGGGTGATGCCTGCAGCTAGAGGCATCACCCTGGTACCGGTGTCCATAGCCGACGGTCGGCTGACTTGTAATGACAACCAATGCGGCTGAGAAGCCGCTCGGCTGTCATTACAAGGAGCGGGAGGGGATGTCCCCCCCTCCAACTGCCTTCCGTGGCTCGTCCGGGTCTCCCGTCCCACCGGGAGACCCGGGCATCCTACCTCCACCGCCGCCAAAGAGAAGACCTGGTGTACTCTGTCTCCACGTGAGGGCATGACATCCCTTCCGGGTACTCGGCGCTGAATTAAAAAAACTGACAGAATTCATACAGCCAAACTTGGCGTTTTGAATGCTTTTCGGTGCCAAGGAGGGGTTTGGGGTCTTTTAGACCCCCAGATCCCTCCACAAGAGTACCTTTAGAAAAAAAAAAAAGTTTTATATGTCTGAAAATATCAGCAGATATCGGCCGATACCGATATCCGATGACCAAAATATCGGTATTGGCATTAAAAAATTAGTAATCGGTCGATCACTAGTTTAGATGCATAAACTTTTCACTCATTTGTAATCTCTGAAGCAGGTTGTAGAACCTGTATCCTATCTACAGGAAAACCGAGCACTGAGATCAAACACGTGATTGGATTATAGTTGTGCAAACACATCATCTGACAAGCCCAGAGGTGAATGCCCGTTTAAAAGAGAATCATAAAAAGGTTCAAGATCATCTGATATTTGTATCTATTAAACATTCATGTAAATAAATGACAGTAAACTATGTTTGTTAAAGATGATCTTGCACCAATTGCCAAAGTCCTAGCCACCCAAGAAAAGTTTCTTTATCTTCACCTTGTTCCTTTAATTACTCATTATTATCTCATTGCCTGTAATAGAAGTCTGCATGAAGGTTAGAGAAAAAACTTGATTAACCTCCAAGCAAAATTATATAACATAGAATTACTACATAGGCCATTTATTAACATTTGTTGTTATAATGATTTCCTTTAAAGCACAGCTCCAGGGAATATAAAAATTCCCTTTTGCAGCCGATCTTCAAAGTGATAGTTCAGCTCATCCTCTTCCTCTTCTCCCCCACCCTTATTGGTGGCTTTATTTCTTCTCTGGAACTAGGTTACCTTTTTCTGACATGTACCAGCTTCCCCCTTCCCGCCCGAAACCTCTTGGGACATGCCATGGATCATGTCCCAGGAGGCTGTGGGACCAGTGTGAAAGTGCAGCGTGATCTTGCACATGTGCAGTGGGGAGCTGGTGGTAAAAAAGGAGGAAGTCACAACCAGCTCCCACAGTCAAGATGGCAGCGCCAGGGATCCGAGAACTGGCGAAGAACTGGCCTGGGTAAATACAGTGCACCAGCTACAGTAATTTTTTTCTTAAAACTAACCATAATTCCTCTTTAACTTCTCGTTTAGTCTAGGGGAGAGTGAAAGCAGTTTTACTTACCCAATCCTCTGCGTTTTTGGAGGACAGCGCTTCCCCGTGCCTTGGGGATGGACTGTTCCTTGGCACCATCAAATCCAATGTAGGGCTCTGCATCTGTCTTGATAAAGTCAAGGACTAAGGGTCCTTTCATGCGGGCTTTCCACCTGGTGGACTCCATTTTGCTCAGTGGGGATCTATCCGCTGAGCAGGTGGATGACAGCTCTGTGTCCACTTAATTTGCAGAGAAGGAGCTGTCAGATCTTCATTCCCCTCTATGGGAGATCGGATGAAAACGGACCGTCTGTCCGTTTTCATCGGATCCAATCCTCCAGACGGATGGAAAATAGGGTTTCCAAGCATCTGGATTTCACAGACCACATCAGATCGGAGAGCAGCAGGTGTCAGCGGACATGTCACTGCCGATATCCACTGCTCCATAGAGGTGCATGGAGCATCCTATCAGGTCCGCCTGAAAAGCTGACAGGCGGACCTGATCGGAAAGCCCGTGTGAAAGAGTGTTGGAGCATATGGGAGAAGAGGCTGCAGGGACCAGTCTTGCAGCACAGGGAAATGGAGGATCAGGTAATTAAATCTTCTTTTATATTGAAAAGAAAGGGGTGCGCTGATTAGGTGAAAGGCTGCAACCAGATGATAGGACGTGTATATGTTTAAAAGTGATGGTGCGCTTTTCTTAAATGTGAAAAATCATATATTGAACAATATATAACAAAAATGGGAAAAAAAAAACCCAATCAAAATCACAGTGATAGGTGAGTAGGTGTAAAATGAACAAACAAAATAGTCAAATAACACTCGATGTGACTATACAAATAAACATTAAAATAAAAGTCCATTGAATAATGTGATCCAAAATGTGAAAAAATGGTGAAGAAAGTCCAATTAAAAATCAAGGTGATGATGTAGTGTTCCCTCCACCGGGTGAAATGCCTCCTTACCTGGCGGAAAGAAGGTAAGTGCCTGATAATGATATTCTAATATGGAAACCAGTGTTCTATTTCCACCTGCACACGTGCAAGGTCACCCAGGTGATAAATAAATACAAGCCTCTTACCAGATGTAAGAGACAATCAAGCCTCTAAATATCCTGATCATGAGGATCTCCCATCTCAAGTTGAAGCCCTATTGGAGGAAACGCGTCAGGAGGGAGGCGTGCCGTCATTGCGTCATCGGCGGTCCGTGCTGCAGCCGGACCCGATGCACCTAGAGATCCTCAGCCTGTCAATATATGATTTTCTGCCCGAACTTTCAACCTAACTGTAAGTGCAAATCTGTATATCAATAAATTGCATATAAAAGGTAATGCACTATTAGTCCCATCCATTCTTTTATGTACTTTGGAACATCGCGGGGAGTCCATCACCCCAAAAGGATAGGAGACACACGTTGGTATATACAGAGGGAAGAAAGTGTGAATGATTTCATCCATCCATGGTGTTAAAGAAGCATCCTCATGATCAGGATATTTAGAGGCTTGATTGTCTCTTACATCTGGTAAGAGGCTTGTATTTATTTATCACCTGGGTGACCTTGCACGTGTGCAGGTGGAAATAGAACACTGGTTTCCATATTAGAATATCATTATCAGGCACTTACCTTCTTTCCGCCAGGTAAGGAGGCATTTCACCCGGTGGAGGGAACACTACATCATCACCTTGATTTTTAATTGGACTTTCTTCACCATTTTTTCACATTTTGGATCACATTATTCAATGGACTTTTATTTTAATGTTTATTTGTATAGTCACATCGAGTGTTATTTGACTATTTTGTTTGTTCATTTTACACCTACTCACCTATCACTGTGATTTTGATTGGGTTTTTTTTTTCCCATTTTTGTTATATATTGTTCAATATATGATTTTTCACATTTAAGAAAAGCGCACCATCACTTTTAAACAAATCTTCTTTTATATGCCCCCTTATTTTAAAAAAGCAATGAACCCTTGCAGTGTGGGCACAATCCCACTGCAAGGGGGAGTTCTAAGATCCAGAGTTTTGGATCTCTCAAACCCCTCCAACCATGTGGTTATCCAACATGGGATTAACTTTGAGATATGAGTGCTTGATATATCAGCATAGAGGCAGCCTGACCTGGTTCAATAAGATCTAGGGATGCTGGATAGCTACCCCTGGCTTAGCTCCATGAAACCTAATTCTTGATAAGCTATTGACTTGGGAACACAACCGCTCAGTGTGTCCTCACCCTTAGATTGAGTTTCATTTAAAGTACTGGGGAAGAGATGTGATAAGAAGGTCTTCCTAAACCAGATCCTGGGATGCATACACTGTGATATGACATCTCAGGTTCAGTTTGTTTTAGAAACCTGCCTTGGCTATGCACAAGAACATTATTCTACTTTGTATTCTGTGTCTGTATTGTTTATTGTAATGCTTTGGATTGTGCATTGTACTGTTAAAAGTTGTTAATAAACTTTATTCTGATTTAAAAAAAAATAAAAGTTCTATTTCTTGCAGCAGTTCTCTGAACTTGGCATATATTCTATCCTCCTGCTCATATCATTGGGTCACTAGCTTTATCAGAAGACTGCATAGACCTTGATGTCAGATTATCAACCATCCCTTGCAATAATTACTGCCGCTCACTGGATATTTTTTATTTTTCGGACCATTCTCTGTAAAACCTAGAGATGGTGGTGTGTGAAAATCCCAGCAGATCAGTAGTTTTTGAAATACTCAGACCAGTCCGTCTGGCACCAACAACAATACAACGTTCAAAATCACTTAAATCCCCTTTCTTCCCCATTCAAATGCTCAGTTTGAACTTCAGCAAGTCGTTTTCACCATGTCTAAAATGCTTAAAGCCTCGTACACACGCACCGATTGTTGGCCGACCGATCGGCTGTCTTTTGTCCAGTGTTGTTGTGTTGGTTGAAATGTGCTCTAGACTGCACACAAATTTTATCGGCCAACAAAAAACAACTTCAGAAGTGATGTCATGTTCTGGTTGACTTTCCGTGTGTTTTTTCTTCTCTGAGCATGCCCAGTCTTGCTCATCTGATTTTTGTCTGCCGAAATCTGTACTGACTGACGAACAATCGGCCGTTCTGCTGACGGCCAACAAAAATTTTATAGCATGCACACCAGATTTTGTTTGGCTGAAAAGTCGCAGTCGGTTGTCGGAAGCATCATACAAATAAGCCGACAATCGGCCGATCGGACGTTGGCCAAAAATTCACGGCCAACAATCGGTGCGTGTGTATGAGGCTTAAGGCTCTATTAACATCTAGGCGTTTTGAGCAATTTTCTGCTCTAAGCCTCAGCTCTAAAAATGCCCAACAAGACAAATCCCATTCATTTCAATGGCCCCTGTTTACATCTGCGTGTTCTGTCACCTTAAGCCCCGTACACACGTACCGAATGTCAACCGAACGATCGGCCATCTTTTGTCCGGTGCTGTCCTGTCGGCTGAAAAGTGCTAAAGACTGCACACGAATTTTGTCGGCCAACAACAGCCGACTGCAGAAGTGATGTCATGTGATGGTTAACTTTCCGTGTCTTTTTTCTTTTCTGAGCTTGCCCAGTCTTGCTAATCGGCTGTTTGTCGGCCGAATTCTGTACTGACTGGCGAACAATCGGCCGTTCTGGTGTCGGCCAACAAAAATTTTAATGCCTGCACACCCAATTCTGTTCGGCCGAAAAGTCACTGTCGGTTGTCGGAAGCATCATACTAACAAGCAGACAATCGGCCGATCGTTCTGCGGATGAATATTTACGGCCGACAATCGCTACGTGTGTACGGGGCTTTCGCCTCTTTTTTGGCAGATTACAGGCGTTTTTATTTTTTTTCATTGGTCACTTAACCTAAAAACGCCTGCACAAAAATGCTGCAAAAACACCTGTAAAACGCCTGAAGAAATACCTGAAAAAAGCCTGTAAAAATAGCAATGCCTAGATGTGAATATAGCCTTGATGCATTGAGTTGCTGCCTTGCGATTGGCTGATTAGCAACTTGTTTACCAAACAGTTGAACAGGTGTACCTAATGAAGTGGCTGTTACCAAGACCCGGTTCATACTACTTCGACTTGAGACGCGACTTGTGTGCCCTCAAGTCGCCCCAAGTCCCTTGTCCTTACAAATTCAATGTAAATGAATGAGAGCCGTCTTAATATGCACTACTGAAGTCGCTCCGACTTCAGAAAAGGTTCCTGTACTACTTCAAGGCGACCTCTATCACATAGACTTCAATGGGAGTCGCCTCCAAGTCGGATCCTTATCTAATTTCAAGCGACTGTGATCAGACTTTCCAGGAAGAAGAAAAAGATTACCCAGGCATTCCCCACAGACAAAGTCACCTATCATTTAAGTCTCTTCAAAAGTCTCTTCAAGTCGCCCTAAAAAGTCGCTCCTTCATGGGGCGACTTTCTGGTGTGAACAGACTCTAAAGCTAGAGAGGGCAAAATTAGTCACAATTCTGCAGAGAACCCAGCTTCCATGTTTCATTGCTAAAGCTTAAATTAAACAAGTTGAGGTTAGAGGCAATTGGTTATTCTGCAGAATTGTGGCCAATTTTGCCCTCTTCAGCTTTAGTAAATAAAGCCCTATACTACAAAATACTCACACAAATGCGGGCCAAGATTTGTTTTAGTTTGCATTGTGGGAACACAATTATTTGGTTGAAGCCATCAGACACAAGTTAGAAGTGAGGGACACATTAAAGTAGGGAGCATGGGATAATACACGCCTGTTTTACTTTAGAGGGGATATGATTCCATCATACAAATCTTTAAAGGGGGACTTTAACATTCGGAGGAAACTTTTTAACCTAAGATCTCTAAAGAAGATAAGTGACCCACTTCCTGGTTGGCTGAGAGGAAAATCAGTGTGATAATAGAAAATATTAATTCGCTATTGTCATACAACTGGGTGGGCTCAGGGCACAGTGCTCTGCGCCCCGAGCCCACCCTTTTTTTAAGCCCATTAGAGCCTCTGGTTTTAATCACGCGCTTCAAAAAAAAAAAATCCCCTATTGGAATCCATGCATCCAGCACCCTGCATGTAGATTAGGGGGCCGGATGCATGGATGGGGGGGACGGCACCCCCAATGGACGGGTCGCCACTGCTCCTGTCTTTATTTTATTTTTCCTGTTTCTATAATAAAAACATTATGCATGTAGGGCGGGGAGTGGATGTGTCGTCACCACGCACGACGGGTCTTTGCTCGCAGCTAATGATTGATTGTCAGAGCAAGCCTGGGTTAGAATTTTATGTGAATTTACTTGGGTCAGTGGAGACACTTCACTATGCGAGTTTTATTGTTTTAATACAAATGAAGATATTTTAAAGGGTTTATACTATGCAAAGTTTCTATCTTTTCCACTGGGGTCTATGTTATCTGAGGATTTGGCGACTCTACTGCGCTGGCAGATGATTGCTCCCTGAGGGGAGTTTATGATTTTACCAGCAAATAATTTTGGTGAGTTATTTTGGCATAAGTAGGCGTGAATTATTTTACAAAAGAATTTTATTGCAAACAAAATAATTGACACATTCGTTCAACAATGAGATGGGTACATCAAACATGATATAAAAATGGTTCCCCACAGGGGGACTTAAAAAGAATGTTACATGAATTCCTAATACAGTATGTTGTACTGATGGAAGTCCTGAGTCTGTGCTTGACAAAGCTCAATATTCCAAGCTGAGATGGGTGATGAATTATAACCTGGACACCAAAGTGTATTGATTGGAGATATAAGGTTATGCAGCCAGTTGGAAATGAACATTCATGTAAAGAAGCATATGATATATTAACGAAGATATGTAGTCATTGTAACCATCGTCACTGCATAATCAGACAATTGAAGAGAAGCCTAGAAAGTAGAAAGAAGAAAGAAAAGAAGAGAGGGAAGAAGAGTCAGGGGGACGGACAGGAAGGAGAGGGGGAGTCTGACGGAGTACGCACCGGAGAATCATTTCAATTGAAAGAAGCATATTATTAAATCTAGAAGGTTGGACATATGTTATCCACAGTTGCCAGACCTTGATAAATTTGTCGTGGGAGTCTGTAGCTACGGCTGTCAGTTTCTCATTTATTATAATGTCATTCATGCGGTTCTTAACTGCTTCGAAACTGAGCACTGGGGTTTTCCAAGCCTTCTCAATGGTGGCAGTAAACAGATGCAGAGCCAGTTGGCGTTCCAAGCGAGACAGTTCTAGTATTGGTTTACAACGAAGGGCCTTGTAAGCAGGGATGGCCCAAGACATGGTGCTGCCTGGGTCCAAAAATTAAATGCTGCCCCCCCCCCCAAAAAAAACAATCATGCCCACCAAAAGGCCCAAAAATCTTGGGCATCAATTTGCTGCCCCTCTCAAAGTGCTGCCTGGGTCCAATGAACCCAGTGGGACCCATAGTAGGGCCGGCCCTGCTCGTAAGGGTCCCTTTTGAGTTTGATGTGAAGTAGGTTACGAAGAAGGGTATAAACCATGACCCATAGTCTACATACCTTAGGACATGCCCACCATATACGAGCCATGGTCCCCTCCTGCAGACAACCCTGGAAGCAAAAAGGGGAGTATAACGGAATGAATCGGGCCAGTCTAGCTCATGTATAGTACCATCTATATAGCACTTTGTAAGCGCTCTCCAATATTAGGACATTCTTGGAGCTTTTTGAGAGGGCTATTGTCATGACCTTCCTATCTTCTCAGTCTGTCTTCCCAAGTCTTTCTCCCATTGTAAATGGTAGGGTATTGGGGGTGTTCTAAAGGATATAATGGACATATAGTAATGATATTTGTCCCAGGGAATGGGTTTGGACTCTAAAACGGCTTTCAAAAGGGGTTAACATACATGGTGTAGGTCTAGTTTTTTTTGAGTTGCTGAAGAAAATGTCTAAGTTGTAGGTATATGTAATGTTCTCGTAAAGGAATAGCATGGGAAGATCTAAGGGCTTCAAAGGGGAGTATTTTTGTAGGGGTGAATAAGGAGTGGAGATCAACTAATCCATTATCAATCCACCAGGAGAATTGCTTAGGGTTTAGGCGTGAATTATTTCACAAAGGTGGAAGGTTGAAGAATTGCATGCAGAGACTGTCACGTTAAAGCAGAGTTCCGGGCACAGATCTCATTTTTTGATGAACATACCCCCGGGACAGTCAGGGCTAGCACATTCCACAATGGCTAGCCTCTGATCTGTCCCGGTTCGCACTTACCTGCAAGAAGAAATACTTACTTTGAAAATTTCTTCCACAGCGTTTCCATTTCTCTTGTGGGCAGCTGAAGCCGGCGCGGTCCTCTTCGGTGTCTTCTTCCGCGTCTTCTTCTCCCAGAATGCGCCGCACCGGCCCCTCTCGTCACTTCCGGTGCGGCGCCGCATTCCTAAACAGCTTCTGGGCATGCCCAGAAGCTGTTTAGCAGGGGAATGTGGCGTCGCCCGGAAGTGACGTGCGGGGCCGGTGCCGTCGCATTGATTCCTGGGAGCGATGACGTTCAGCTCCCAGGAATCATCGCGAGGCAGGAAGTGACGGGGTGAGCCTCGGCGCTGGAGGAGGAAGTACCCTGAGGTGAGTATTTACGATCTTCGATTACAAGGTGAGTGTACAAAAAAAAAAAAAAATATAACTATCCAATTCCTTTTCAGGTTATGTGTAGCTAGCGGAGGGGCACAAAAAAAAAATACAGATTTTGTGCCCGGAACTCCGCTTTAAAGAAATTTTTTGCTGGATTTTATGAATTGACTTTCACACAACAAGATAACATTATGGGACTTGTGGTCATTGTTTTTTATTATATAGATGTTGTTAGCACTTTTTTGTTTCACGTGATGTGATGATATTTTAAGTATTTAATTATATATGTTTTAGCCCCCGTTCACACTAAGGCGACCTGTGAGGCGACCTGGTCGCCTCAGAGGTCGCCTTCCATAGGGAAGCTGCGGACCCGTTCTAATAGGAGCGACACAAGTCGCTCCGACTTAGAAAAAGGGTCCGGAGCTGCTTATGAAGTCCATGGCGGCCGCTCCGAGGTCGCGGCGCGCTGCTCGCACCGCGACCTCGGAGGTCGCCCCCCCAAAGTCGGATTGCCTCTATGTGAACGGGGCCTTATAGTACACTTTACAGGGGATAGCAAATAATAGTGTTTCACAGTGATATCATTTTGTATAAAAAATTATGCATCTATGTAGAAAGTGTACATTTTGGTATTCAATCTCTATCTTTGCATATGAGCATAGATGAAGCCAAAATATCATCTACCGGTATTTAGTGCTTACAGTCAAGGACAGCTGAATGAACGGTTTTCGTCGCTTGTGCCAAGAGCCATATGCCAAATGACATGAGCAAGTAATACAGGTATGGTTGTCAAGTCCTTAAGTCTTGTGTACCAGAAACTAGCCAATAAATACACCACAACGTCGAGAGCTTCTGATGCTTGCAGCAGAATAGGACAGCCAGAACAACTTAGTATGTCTTGCACAATACACTGGTTTTGATTAAATCCTTTATTTTTTTCTTAAAGTAGTTCTAAAGCCTAAACATTTCTGGACCCGAAGGTTTTACCCCTTTAATGACCAGGCCATTTTTTTTAGTAGTGCGCTACTTTGACAATTGCACGGTAGTGCGACGCTGAGCCCGAATAAATTTTATGTCCTTTTTGTCTCACAAATAGAGCTTTCTTTTGGTGGTATTTGATCACCTCTGCTGGGTTTTTTTTGCGCTATAAACAATAAAAGAGCAACAATTTTGAAAAAACAAAATGCTATTTTTTTATGCTATAAAACATTCCCAATCAAAAAAATTTAAAAATCTATTTTTTTTCACCAATTTAGGCCAATATGTATTCACCTACATATTTTTGGTAAAATAAAATAAAAACAAAAATGTACGGTTACTGTACTAATGACACTGGCAGGGAAGGGGTTATCAGGGGTGATCAAAGGGTTAAGTGTGTCCCCAGGGGGTGCTTACTGTGGGGGGGGGGGGGAGACCGAGATCTTGGTTCCTGGTCTCCATCTTGTACCCTTGGAGAACGGCAATCTGCCTTGTTTACAAATCGCCATTTTGCCTCTCCTGGGGATGATTGCGAATGGTCGGTCTGCCGTACCCAATTATTGACATCCCACGCTAGCCAATCACTGCGCGATCACGCCATCTGGTGGCTAGTGAACAAAATGATGTACAGGTATGTTGTTTCACGCAATAGCGCCACTTTGCTGCAGTATATACATGGTGGCTGGTCAGAAAGTAGTTAATGCATTACTTGCATGAAAATAAAAAATGTTTAGGTAAATGTATTGCCCCCCCAAACACTTACTAGAGTCCTTACTTGATCCAGCACTGTGCCCATCTGCAGCGGCTCTCTCCACTCACCAGTCAAACAGACTTTGCTGAGGCAGTGGGAGCCGCCAACTCCCGCCACAGTCAGTCAAAACCTGCGATGAGGGAGCGAGGTCGAACTGTGGTATCTATGTATATGGTCACAGGCAGTTTGGCTCAGGATGGAGCCCGCAGGTGTGCCACCACAGGAAGCGGCTTCCTATGGTGCCACATTGAGAAGGAGGAGGAGCCAGGAGCACCAACAGGGGACCCGAGAAGAGGAGGTTTTGGGGCCATTCTGTCCAATTCCATTGCACAGAGCAGAAGTATAAACCTGTTTGCATTTACAATCACTAAATAATGAAATAATGCCTATTATAGGATGATGCTTAAATTAACTACTTGAGGGACTTGGGGGTTGGGATACAACATAAAAACAGGTGCTGGAGCAGGGCTGAATGGGGGTACCAGAAAAGAGATGCAAGAAGAGAGCTGCCAGTGCTGCAGATCACAGATTGGGAGCCTGTAGTGCGGGGAGCTGAGATCATCTACCATAGTCCTGTGGGGGCTAACAAGCTGTATGAGACCAAGCTTGAGTGCTAGGTCACACTCATTGAGGTGAGAACCCACCCATCGGGGGGGTCACAAGAGTGGAGATGGCACGTCTGACAAGCCTTTACACTTACTTCAGTAAACAACAAAAAGGAGGAGGACTTTAAAGGTCTTAGAATTTTTGTAATGAAGTTTTACATTATGCAAGTGAGAACCATCCATATATATATCAGGGATCCTCAAACTATGGCCCTCCAGCTGTTGCGGAACTTCACATCCCATGAGGCATTGTAAAACTCTGACATTCACAGCCATGACTAGGCATGATGGGAATTGTAGTTCCTGAACAACTGGAGGGCCATAGTTTGAAGACCCCTGATATATATGATAAAAAAATATATTTTATTATTAGAAAACCATAAAATGATGAAGAAAAATGTGCAACGAAACTAATATATATATACAGGGAGTGCAGAATTATTAGGCAAATGAGTATTTTGACCACATCATCCTCTTTATGCATGTTGTCTAAAGGCCCGTACACACGTACCGATCGTCGGCATACAAACGTCGGTGGACGAAGGATCTGCCGATTGTACGCGTGTTAGTATGGTGCCTCCGACAGATGTCTGCGCACAATCCGCGGACAAAAGTCTTTCGTGCAAACATGAAAATATTTGTATGCCGACACCAGAACGGACGATTGTTCGCCTGTCAGTACACAATTCGGCCGACAGACCGCAGATTTGCAAGACTGGGCATGCTCAGAAAATAGAAAACACAGGGAAAGTTAACCATTACATGACATCACTTCTGCAGTCAGCTGAAGTCTGCAGACAAAATTCTTGTGCTGTCCTTGTGCTGTCTTTGCACTTTTCAGCAGACACCGACATCCCGGGGAGAAAAGAGGAACATTTGTAAGCCGACCATCGGTACGTGTGTACGGGGCTTTACTCCAAGCTGTATAGGCTCGAAAGCCTACTACCAATTAAGCATATTAGGTGATGTGCATCTCTGTAATGAGAAGGGGTGTGGTCTAATGACATCAACATATCAGGTGTGCTTAATTATTAGGCAACTTCCTTTCCTTGGGCAAAATGGGTCAAAAGAAGGACTTGACAGGCTCAGAAAAGTCAAAAATAGTGAGATATCTTGCAGAGGGATACAGCACTCTTAAAATTGCAAAGCTTCTGAAGCGTGATCATCGAACAATCAAGCATTTCATTCAAAATAGTCAACAGGGTCGCAAGAAGCGTGTGGAAAAACCAAGGCGCAAAATAACAGCCCATGAACTGAGAAAAGTCAAGCGTGCAGCTGCCAAGATGCCACTTGCCACCTGTTTGGCCATATTTCAGAGCTGCAACATCACTGGAGTGCCCAAAAGCACAAGGTGTGCAATACTCAGAGACATGGCCAAGGTAAGAAAGGCTGAAAGACGACCACCACTGAACAAGACACACAAGCTGAAACGTCAAGACTGGGCCAAGAAATATCTCAAGACTGATTTTTCAAAGGTTTTATGGACTGATGAAATGAGAGTGAGTCTTGATGGGCCAGATGGATGGGCCTGTGGCTGGATTGGTAAAGGGCAGAGAGCTCCAGTCCGACTCAGACACCAGCAAGGTGGAGGTGGAGTACTGGTTTGGGCTGGTATCACCAAAGATGAGCTTGTGGGGCCTTTTCGGGTTGAGGATGGAGTCAAGCTCAACTCCCAGTCCTACTGCCAGTTTCTGGAAGACACCTTCTTCAAGCAGTGGTACAGGAAGAAGTCTGCATCCTTCAAGAAAAACATGATTTTCATGCAGGACAATGCTCCATCACACGCGTCCAAGTACTCCACAGCGTGGCTGGCAAGAAAGGGTATAAAAGAAGAAAAGCTAATGACATGGCCTCCTTGTTCACCTGATCTGAACCCCATTGAGAACCTGTGGTCCATCATCAAATGTGAGATTTACAAGGAGGGAAAACAGTACACCTCTCTGAACAGTGTCTGGGAGGCTGTGGTTGCTGCTGCACGCAATGTTGATGGTGAACAGATCAAAACACTGACAGAATCCATGGATGGCAGGCTTTTGAGTGTCCTTGCAAAGAAAGGTGGCTATATTGGTCACTGATTTGTTTTGTTTTTGAATGTCAGAAATGTATATTTGTGAATGTTGAGATGTTATATTGGTTTCACTGGTAAAAATAAATAATTGAAATGGGTATACTGTATCTTTGATTTTTGTTTAGTTGCCTAATAATTATGCACAGTAATAGTCACCTGCACACACAGATATCCCCCTAAAATAGCTAAAACTAAAAACAAACTAAAAACTACTTCCAAAAATAGTCAGTTTTGATATTAATGAGTTTTTTGGGTTCATTGAGAACATGGTTGTTGTTCAATAATAAAATTAATCCTCAAAAATACTCATTTGCCTAATAATTCTGCACTCCCTGTGTATATACAGTGGGTACGGAAAGTATTCAGACCCCCTTAAATTTTTCACTCTTTGTTATATTGCAGCCATTTGCTAAAATCATTTAAGTTCATTCTTCTTCCTCATGAATGTACACATAGCACCCCATACTGACAGAAAAACACAGAATTGTTGACATTGTTGCAGATTTATTAAAAAAGAAAAACTGAAATATCACATGGTCCTAAGTATTCAGACCCTTTGCTCAGTATTTAGTAGAAGCCCCCTTTTGATCTAATACAGCCAGGAGTCTTTTTGGGAAAGATGCAACAAGTCTTTCACACCTGGATTTGGGGATCCTCTGCCATTTCTCCTTGCAGATCCTCTCCAGTTCTGTCAGGTTGGATGGTAAACGTTGGTGGACAGCCATTTTTAGGTCTCTCCAGAGATGCTCAATTGGGTTTAAGTCAGGGCTCTGGCTGGGCCATTCAAGAACAGTCACGGAGTTGTTGTGAAGCCACTCCTTCGTTATTTTAGCTGTGTGCTTAGGGTCATTGTCTTGTTGGAAGGTAAACCTTCGGCCCAGTCTGAGGTCCAGAGCACTCTGGAGAAGGTTTTTGTCCAGGATATCCCTGTACTTGGCCGCATTCATCTTTCCCTCGATTGCAACCAGTCGTCCTGTACCTGCAGCTGAAAAACACCCCCACAGCATGATGCTGCCACCACCATGCTTCACTGTTGGGACTGTATTGGACAGGTGATGAGCAGTGCCTGGTTTTGTCCACACATACCGCTTAGAATTAAGGCCAAAAAGTTATATTTTGGTCTCATCAGACCAGAGAATCTTATTTCTCACCATCTTGGAGTCCTTCAGGTGTTTTTTAGCAAACTCAATGCGGGCTTTCATGTGTCTTACACTAAGGAGAGGCTTCCGTCGGGCCACTCTGCCATAAAGCCCCGACTGGTGGAGGGCTGCAGTGATGGTTGACTTTCTACAACTTTCTCCCATCTCCTGACCATCTCTGGAGCTCAGCCACAGTGATCTTTGGGTTCTTCTTTACCTCTCTCACCAAGGCTCTTCTCCCCCGATAGCTCAGTTTGGCCGGACGGCCAGATCTAGGAAGGGTTCTGGTCGTCCCAAACGTCTTCCATTTGAGGATTATGGAGGCCACTGTGCTCTTAGGAACCTTAAGTGCAGCAGAAATCTTTTTGTAACCTTGGCCAGATCTGTGCCTTGCCACAATTCTGTCTCTGAGCTCTTCAGGCAGTTCCTTTGACCTCATGATTCTCATTTGCTCTGACATGCATTGTGATCTGGAAGGTCTTATATAGACAGGTGTGTGGCTTTCCTAATCAAGTCCAATCAGTATAATCAAACACAGCTGGACTCAAATGAAGGTGTAGAACCATCTCAAGGATGATCAGAAGAAATGGAAAGCACCTGAGTTAAATATATGAGTGTCACAGCAAAGGGTCTGAATACTTAGGACCATGTGATATTTCAGTTTTTCTTTTTTAATAAATCTGCAACAATGTCAACAATTCTGTGTTTTTCTGTCAGTATGGGGTGCTATGTGTACATTCATGAGGAAGAAGAATGAACTTAAATGATTTTAGCAAATGGCTGAAATATAACAAAGAGTGAAAAATTTAAGGGGGTCTGAATACTTTCCGTACCCACTGTATATATATATATATATATATATATATATATATATATATATATACACATACACACACACAGCCCTAAAATGACATCATCATGTGATTAAAAGTACAGTTCAAGAGGCAAAGTATGGTTATGCAACCGACACTTTTCTGGATATACCATCCGTCTTCAGGGGTGTTGTAGAGCATAATGTAATATAAACAGTACTTATGACATAGATGAGTCTACATTTTACAGCCAAAAGAATAAAAGCAAAGATGAACTGTCCCGCCCTTACAGGTACCTAGGTCCATGGTCAAAGCAGTCTAGAGGAAGAAGCCATGACAATGAAGGTCCAAGCGAGACCAGAATGCAGAGCCGCAACACCAAGATGGATGCATACAAGTACTATGGTGGATGTAGTAAATACAAAGCTCTCACATGGATTGCCAAAGACATCCGTCTGGATCTCAGGGAGTAATTTAATAAAATAATTAATTTTATTGAATGATTATACTATATCTGATTCTTTTGATTGTCAATTAGATGCACCATTTTCTGAGCAGCACTTTAACATTTATTTTTAGATATCCACACTGACCGATTGTGGAGTGTTTAGTGCAAGCTGCAGCAGTACTCATTAGCCCTAACACCATAGTAGCTCACAGGATTACTATATAACTTTATCAAAGGTAAAGCGTGACTCATACGCCATGCAGCTTACCCCCTCCCAGTGCTATCTCACTGCAAATAACAGCCATCTTGAAAGCCAGGACTTGCTGCGTCTCATATAGCAGGAGCAGCTCTCAAAATGCAGCCACTCCAGCTAAAGAGGACACCTACAGATAATCTACAAAAACCACTGAGTGAATACAATATAACAAGGTACAATGTTTCATTGTATTTACCTACCTAATGCGGACCAAAGGGGTGACCTTTGATCAGCATAGGACATAAGTTAAAGCAACCTTAGAAGTAAAATAAAGTTTAATTATAATATATTCCTGTTTTAAGTTTTGGATTACAAATATTGCAGAAAGTTGTGAAAAAATGCAATTTCCCTATTTGTAAATGACTTTATGATTTGTATTCAAAGTGTATTTTAGCATTCTTATACACAGAATGTACTATAGAATAAAATTAATTATTTTGAACTGCAGTAACAATACAAAAAATTAAAACCAACATTGGAAAAAAAAAATATATACTTTTTTTCACCCCTTTCACATACCGTCCGTCCGTTCAGTTCATCAGTTCAGTCACTTCAAAATGTATCAGTTTTTCATCCGTTTTTCGTCAGTTGTCATCTGTTTTTCATCCGTTGGCATCCATTTTTCGTCCGATCCGTTTTTTTGACGGACGAAAAATAGGGCAATCATCCATTCAAAAAAACAGACATTGACGGATGCGGATAAAAACGCATGTTAACTTATGATCATCTAATGTCCATTTTTACATAGAGATACATTGATGTCCGTTTTTCATCCGTCATCGGATGGATGAAAAACAGAAAAACGGGCAGCATGTGTGAAAGGGGCCTTAATGTCTTTTTGTCTATAGATTGCATAGAATTAAAAATAACAGGGTCTGAGATTTATAGTGATGTAGACTTGCTTTCTGACTACTATCAGAGCACATTTATCTTTGTAATGCTGGCTAGAGGAGATAAATATATTTAAAGACACTAATGTAAAATTAAATAACTTATTACCCCAACATGAAGGTACCATTCACACCTATCAGGTTACCACAGCCCACCATACATTCACATTGTGGTTCCATTCATTTGAACTCAATGACACCTCAACTCACTAAAGCACCTCTTGAGATGCACCGCCTAGGTGTTGTGGTGTGCAGTGTTGAAAAAAAAAAAAAGAAATGGTATTCGCCCGATTTTTGGTTAATTTTGGTGAGTTAGCACCCCATTCAAACAAAGGTTCGGTCTTTATGGAACGCACATTAACACACAAAAAATAAAAACACTTGAATGCACTTCAACAAATTGCCTAGGTAGTAAATGGGCCCCAAGTCAAACCTTTGCCTTTGACTTACCAAAATTATCGTGCAATCCTGTGTTAGGTTCACTGCCAAAAACAAGCAGACCAGGTTCTGGGTGTTGAAACAGAGTCGCCACTTAAGACCACCATTCATAGAACTTTCCTAGAATAAAGCCTCGTACACACGCACCGATTGTTGGCCGACCGATCGGCTGTCTTTTGTCCAGTGTTGTTGTGTTGGTTGAAATGTGCTCTAGACTGCACACAAATTTTTTCGGCCAACAACAACCAACTTCAGAAGTGATGTCATGTGCTGGTTTACTTTCCGTGTGTTTTTTCTTCTCTGAGCATGCCCAGTCTTGCTCATCTGATTTTTGTCTGCCGAAATCTGTACTGACTGACGAACAATCGGCCGTTGTGTTGACGGCCAACAAAAATTTTATAGCATGCACACCAGATTTTGCTCGGCCGAAAAGTCGCAGTCGGTTGTCGGAAGCATCATACTAAAAAGCCGACAATCGGCCGATCGGACGTTGGCCGAAAATTCACGGCCAACAATCGTTGCGTGTGTACGAGGCTTTAGTATTTAGCCCAAGGAGTCTGATAGTGACCTATGCTGTAGAAGGGTTTCAGTTACTCCTCCTAAAAGTAGTATACTTGTGATAAAAGCCTATCATGGGGGAAAAAAAAAAAAATAGATGGGCTGGACTGTTGACCTTAATCTAAACATGCCGCCTTCCACTTAAACATACTAGCTATCTAGTTGAGTCACTTACCTTGAAAACCGTGCATGACAACCATGTAAGTAGAACTTGCATAGAGATGTCAGCAACAGTAGCTTACATATTTTTCTTATGAAAGAAACCAGGCTATCGAGTTATGCTCTGTATGAATTTGGTTTATGTTTTTTTGGCATAGGTCCCTCATATATCCGCAAAGTTTCCACTTTGTGTAGTTCAATGACAAGAACCTGGCAGTTAAGAGAAAGGATAAACACACACGGCAATTATTTGTCAAAGTTTAACAGCATTTACGCAATTATAATGAAGGATGTAAAACAAGAATTTTGTGGATTTTATTGTTTGGTCTACTTTGGTAATTTTCTAAAGAAATAAGTGAAACCAGGAAATTTATTGTTAGTATGACCGTGAAAAAAAAATTAAAACTGAAAAGTATTTAAATTGTTTAGTGTATCAGATTTTGCACCCTTCACCTTGAGCTCCTATGGTCCAACTGCCCTTTTTTTCAGTTTCTTGCTCTTTTATCTCTCTATAACCGAACATATCTTACATTGTGGTGCACTAGCCAACTCATAATAAAACTATAAATATACATGGGTAGGAGTTTAGGGTCTTTAGTGTGCTATAGTCGAGGGAGTAGCACTGCCTCCTAGTGAATATGTGCAACATAATTAAAGGGGATTTCGATTTACCCCTAAATTCCATAACTTGGAGTACAGTGCAGGACACAGGATCTGTAGTCAGACAATTGGTTATTTGCAACTACCTTCAGGTAATTGGACACCGACCGTGCACCCTCATATAACCCCACCAAGCAAGCAGCAAGGAGAAAGAGCAGATTAGACTAAGCAAATATATGACATTTATAGATAAGTCACAATTCCCATTATCTTCATTTTATAGTAAAGAGGAGACCAGATGTGTAATCCTAGACCATGGGACATCCCCAAGCAACAAACTGAGGGGTGGGAAACAAGAGCAAACAAGTGCAAACAGGCCCACAAGCTAAACAAGGGTAGAAATTGACCTGATGACAGCTTGCAGCCCCCTATGGCCAAAGAAACAGAGGCCTTTTGAGAAGGTGTGAACAGAAGCGGCTGCTTTGCAGACCCGCAAAACAGATGCTTGATGCTAAAATGTCCAAGAAACACCAACAGATCAGGTGGAGTGAGGCCTGATAGGGAGGAAGGTGGGGAGCTTTCCTTGAGGGCATAAGCCCTTGAAATGAGGATGACCCTTCTTCAGTCCCTCAAGGAGGGACAAAAAGGGAAGCAGTTTTTCAAAAGGAAGATGTTGCAGCTATGTAAACCCTAACTGGTCTGACCATAACTGAGTGAAATCTCCTTGGCATGCTTCAGGGCGAAACAGATGGAAGATATGATGACATCCTCATTGAGGAGAAAGGAAGAGACCACCATGGGAAGGAAGGAGGGCTTTGGTCTCAGGACCACTATTTCTATCTAAGATATGTTTTTTTCAAGAAAGAGTCAGTAGACATAGCTCAGAGAAATAGCTGATAGAGATAATGACCATCAAAAAGGCCACTTTGCTGGTGGGATTCTTAAATGGGATTGGTTCAAAGTCATGTTTTTTAAGAACTGAAAGTAGCAGATTTGGATCATAGGTGGTCAAAGTGGGGGAATAACGAGTCACACATTGTATGAGGGTCTTTACAAGAGTGTGTGAAGACAAAGGTTGTTAGAATGGATAGGACAGAAAGTGGTCTCTTTAAAGTGTCAAGAGCCAGATGCTAGTTTAGACCAGACTGGAGGAATCCAGAGTGCTGGGAATACAATATTCCCAGGTGTTGGTGTGTTTTACATCAGTCCAAATAGGCTTTTGGAAGTGTGATCATAAACCTTACAAGAAGTGGATTTTCTCACGTTGAGAAAGTTGGCTATGGCAGAATAAAAAAATGTTTAGTACCTGGGTTACAATAGCCATGCTGGTAAAGCCAGCAACTGAGAAACAGTGTGGGATAGAGGGCCTTTTTACAAAAGGTCTGGCCTGTTTGGAAGAGGCCAAGGTTCATCTACCAGGAGTCTGAGTATGTGTGTGATAAGGATTGCTGAAACTAGTTTCCCTCTCTGTTTTGCAATTGAGGGTGAAGCTTTACCAGAGGGAATGCATACACCAGACTAAATGATGTCCAAGAGGTCACCAGGGCATCCACTGCAAAAGGACAGGGAATCACTGGATCTAGTAACAAACTGGTCCAGTTCCTTGTTGAATCTAGGGGCCACGATGTCCACATCTGGTGTTCCCTATTTGTGACAGAGCATCAGGAAGGTCTTGAGATGAAGGGACCACTTCTGAGTCCAGGTATCGGAGACTAGGAAGCCCACCTGCCAATTTCCCCCCACATTTGTAGACAGGCAGTGTGTTGAAATTGAATTCTCATCCTTCAGAGCTGCCTGACTTCCGGTCCTTGCTTAGTGGTTTATGCATTGTCTGGCTGTAACCATACTGGGTGAAGGTGTAGAAGGGTCCAATGTAGGATAATTAATCTTTTGGCTCTCAGTTCCAAAACATGAGAAGAATGGATTACTGTGAGGACCAAGTACCCTGGACAGTTAGGGCATTCTAGCCTCCACCCAAGCAAGACAGACTGGCATCTATTGTTACCATCTCTTAGGGAGAGGGGAACAGTGATTCCCCAGAATCTAGGGCAAAGTTGTACATCCACTATGCGTGAGAGAGATTTGCCTGGCTTGATAGAAATGGGTGGGTTATCCAGGGAAAAGATCTTTGTCCCACTTTGCAAGAATGTTTAGCTGTAAAGGTCTTTGGTGGAAGCTAGTGAAGGGCACCAATTAGAAAGGATGACACCATTATGCCCAGAACTCTCATGCAGAAGTGAATCAAGGGATGTCTGATTGATCTAGGAGCCTGATATTGGACCCCAGTGAAAGGGATGGAAAATGTTGGCCTGCGTCATGTCTAAAATCTTTCCCATATATTATAGATTACGGGAAGAATGGAGGACAGACTTATTGAAGTTGATTACCCAACGGAAAGTTTGAAGGAGCTGGATCATCCATTCAATGCTGGGAGACAAGACTGTGGCCAGTTGGCTAAAGTCTGACAAATGGAGATAGCTGCAAAGGCTGGTTGTAAGGCAGGACCAACGAGAGCAAAGAATGCCTTTAATAAGGTTTCTCCTTCCTATAGTTTGATAAAGGGGCAGTCCTGTTGCCCTGAAACATGTAGCCAGGCCCCCTCTACTTTGTCATCAACATCAGGGTGAGGGAGGTGCTGACTGGAGCCACAGCCATCTTGCTATACTCGGAAACCAATGACATACTTCCATCAACAGCTTCCCAGCCAATCTCTGCTTCCGCCAGCAGCTTGCCTGCCAAGCTCTGCAGCCTCACGGTGATCCTATGAGGATCTACAGTATATGGGTTTATGACAAGCCTTGATCCACTTTTAACTGAGTGCATTTTTATTGTCTTTGTAATTGAACAGGCGTACCTAACAAAATGGCTGGCATAAACACTGCTCAAAAAAATTAAAGGAACAGTTTGAAAACACATCAGATCTCAAAAGGGAATAAGATCACGCTGGATATCTAAATTGATATTGACTGAATAATGTTTTAGGAACTAAAGGATGCCACATAATTTAATGTAAATGAAAATGATCAACCTACAAAAGGCTGAATTCAAAAATACCCCGAAAATAAAAGTGAAAAATTATGCAGCAGGCTAGTCCATTTTGCTCAAATTTCATTGCAGCAACTCACAATGGTCCTCAGTATTTTGTATGGCCCCCCACGTGCTTGTATGCATGCTTGACAACATTGGGGCATGCTCCAAATGAGATAACGGATGGTGTCCTGGGGTATTTCCTCCCAGAACTGGACCAGGGCATCACTGAGCTACTAAACAGGCTGAGGCAGCGTCGGATGGACTGAAACATAATGCCCCAGAGATGTTCTATTGGATTTAGGTCAGGCGACCATGGCGGCCATTCAATGGTATCAATTCCTTCATCCTCCAGGAACTGGCTGCATACTCCCGCCACATAAGGTTCTGCATTGTCGTGCACCAAGAGGAACCCAGGACCCACTGCACCAGCATAGGGTCTGCCAATGGGTCAAAGGATTTCATCCAATACCCAATGGCAGTCAGGGTGCCTTTGTCTAGCCTGTAGTGTTCTGTGCGTTGGACAGTTGGACTGCCTGTGCAAACTCTATAGGGTCCAGGTATCGCCTCATGCTGCCAGTGGTGACAGTGACCATAGCCAAATGCAAAACTAGTGAAAAACAGTCAGAAAAGATAAGCAGGGGAAAAAAAAAATGTAAGTGGCCTCCACCTGTAAAACCATTCATCTTTTGGAGGTAGTCTCATTGTTGCCCATCTAGTACCTGTTAATTCCATTACCACCAAAGCAGCTAAAACTGATTAACAACCTTCTCTGCTACTCAACTGACCAGATCAATATTCCAGGAGTTTAATTGACTTGATCCTATACTCTGATCTAAAAGTGTTCCTTTAATTTTTTTAAGCAGTTTATATTATATATATATATATATATATATATATATATATATATATATATATATACACACACACACACACAGTGGGTATAAAAATTTTGCCTCATTTTAAATAATCACATTTTGTTGCTTTGCAGCCTGGAATGAAGACAGACAGTTTTTGTATGATCCAGCTGTATTTACTAGTGCAACTCAGAACATTTAAGTGAAAGATAAAACACCAACCAAAAAATTCAAAAACAGAATCACTGAGGTGAAAATCAATCAACCCCCTTATGTCAGTATTTTGTTAAACCATCTTTTACTCTAAAGCATGGATGCTTTACCTGTGGCCCTCCAGCTGTTGCAAAACTGCAAGTCCCATCATGCCTCTCTCTTTGGAATTCATGCAACGCATTTAGCCTTGGCTGCCACTTCTATGTCCCTTGCTTTCAGGAACCAGCACTTCACACCAAGACTGACCAGACTTGGTCCCATCCAGTGAAGGGATACCCAGCATAAATCACTCAGCCTGCTTTGTATGTAATGTTGCTTTGTATGTATGTAATGCTTTGTATGTAATATTGCTAATTCTTATTTCCCTTGCTTACAATGCCGAAGCCTGCACCAAAAGCCGATTGTTGAATTGTCTCGGGCTATGACATCATGGGATCCCTGGACAGGCAAGTTCAAAATACATTCGCCATCCGTCCAGTGGAGCAGATCATGTGACAATCAGATGGAAATGGACGTGTAGTTCGTCTCCATGCAATGTCCCCATAGGAGGAGAGCGGGCTATGCAGAGCGAACACGGACTTGTCATCCACCTGCTCAGCAGACAGATCCGAGCAGGATCCGCTTCATCTGAAAGGGGCCTTAGGAATGCAAAATGTCAGAGTTAAAGTCAACTTAACCAACACATACTGACTCTGCTAAATTTGGCCTGGACATTGAAGCCTTTAACCAAAAACAAACAAAAAGAACCAAAAAAAAACACACAGATTTATAAGAAATATTTCATTTATTGGAAAGTACATGTGACGGTGCTTCGTTCAGTCCACTTTAAATAAGAAAAAAAGAATAATTATGAAGATATTTCATATAGCCTTCTCCGTCACTATCTTTTACATTATGGCCTGCGATTACTGTACACACCTTGTTCTAAAAACATCACACAAGACAAGGCCAGCGCCACTCCTTCTGAATCATGAGACAAATGAAGCTGACCTTGGCTTACCTCATGGACAGATGACCATGTCTTTAACAGTATTAGGTGCATACATTTTTTTTCCCTAATATTAAAATAAATTATTACAGCGGCCAGTAACCATACTTTTATCATGGCGTGTTTGCTTGTCCTAAAAATGTTGCTACCAATCCACTAAAGAGGAAGTGCAACAACTTAATTCTTGCTCTTGCAATCAATGACAATTTGGAAAATATTTAAATAGTAACTTTCATTTAAGAAAAACGGATAATTGGAGTAAGAATTATCAGGATAAATGAAATGTTGCATATGCATGCAAATCTAGTAAGCATGCATGTCTTGAAATTTGACCCCCGTGTCTTTGTGTCCTCACAATAAATGCCCCACTGCGTTGATGCCTTGATGGCTAAAATCCAACTAAAGAGCATTGGCATGTATGTGTCACTAAAGAAACATTTTGATTGCCTAGCTGTGTTTAAATAAGGAGTTTTAGATCTGGTGGCAAAGATAGCGAATTTATCTCATATCTTCATTTTCGTGAATCAAGATCTGTGAGGAAATTGGAGACATATGCAGATGAACACACACACCTTGTTCTAAAAACATCCCATTACACAAGGCAGCACCAATCCTCCTGAGTCATCACTTGATAAATTCAGCTTGACTTACCACATGGATACAGACATAGGTCGTTATTTTGGAAGCTGTGTACACTTAAAGAAGCCGATTTCATATCATTTTATTTTCCTTTTTTCTTTGCCCTATAGAAGCCGATTTCATATTATTTTTATTTTACTTTTATATTTGCCCTATAGAAGCCGATTTCATATCATTATGTTTTCCTTTTTTATTTGCCATATTTATTAAAATAATTTTTTCAGTATCTGTGGTACTTTTATTATGGGATATTTGCCAGAGCTTGACTGACCTAAAACATTCTTAGCAAAGGCTTCAGCTGACCTAATGGGACAGCACACCACATCCCTTAATCTTTATACTTAAATTGTTCAAGTTGAAGGCATACTGGGACTTACCTGACCTAAAATATTGCTGCTGAGCCACTAAGGCGGACGTGTAACAACTTAGTTCCTGCTCTTGCAATCAGTGGCAATTAAGTCAAATTAAGTCAATATTTAAATAGTTTCTATTGTTTAACAAAATAGTTAAGACGATTTGAAAGGGGAGGAAGGGTTTCCTTTGAATGCTAATATGGTAAGCATGAATATCTTGAAATTCAGGACTCCTACCTCTTTAATGTCTCCTCAAACTAAATGCGCCACTGCTCTGATGCCCTGACACAGCTGGGTAAATCCAAATACTAGGCATGTCCATGTATGAGTCACTGAACAAGATTTTGATTGCATACGAGTCACTGAACACCTTTTTGTTTAGGTTATGAGTTGCTGAACACCTTTTTGTTTGCATGAGTCGCTGAAAACCTTTTTGTTTGCATGAGTCGCTGAAAACTTTTTGTTTAGGTTATGAGTTGCTGAACAACATTTTGCGTAGCGGAGTTTAAATGAGTTTTAGATCTGGTCCATCTCTTATCTTCGTTTTCCTAATTTGTGGATTAAGATCGGATGATAAAATTTCAGATGTATATAGAAAATGTTTGATTATCGGTAATTCAATCTTCCAACCTCTGATCTTGACTGGTGAGCGGCATCTTTAAAATCTGAAGAGAAGTTAGGTTTAATTTTGTATTCCTCGCCCAGAAAGCAGACCGTGGCTCTTCTGTACAGCATGGAGAAGACAAAACCAATGAAGTGGCATCGCTATCTGGACAATGTGCAAACTATATAGGCAGCTATGGGCCAACAATGTACAAATGTGAAGAAAACTGGTTAGCAAAATCCGCCAGTGTACACAAGATCCCGCTTGGGTTACACTTGTTCCATTACAATATAGTCTGTATGTTGTTATTCAACTTCTAGGGTACGCTGGGGCACACAGCCCTCCAGCTCCACAGCCTCAGGCCAACCCTCGTACTTGTTGGTGCTTTTACTGTTCTTCATTAACTGTTGGAATGAAAAGCAAATACATGAAAACCACTGTTAATGACTTGGTTACATTTTAAACAAAGCCATAAAGACATTTGTTCCCAGCAAACATGTACAGTATGCACAATTCGGTGTAGGTTTGGTTGTCCTTTACAAGAATGAATTTGAAAGAAACCTTATCAGTTATACTAGTGAATGGAAAAAAATATTCCTCTAAAATTCAGAAGAGGCACTGTAGTCATTCAACTTGGCCCACTCAGCAGCTCTGCTCCCCCTGCTCTCCCCTCCCAGCAATGACTAAGCTCAGCTCAACCTGTCCCCTCTTCCAACAATGACTTACAAGACTTCCAAGTCTCCATTGTAAACTCAGAGCAGCATATTTGGAATCGAAAAACAAACACAAGGGTGCACCGGCCTAGTGCATTATCCTCTAAAAAGGTTTTATTGAATAAAAGGTATAAAAATACTCAAACGAGTTCTTGATACAAGCATATCAAATTGGGACTCTGGCTCTGAAGAAGAGGCTAAGCCTTGAAACGCGTAAGCCTTTCCAGCTTCAGAGGACGATACACCCTTTGATTTTGATGCTGATGGCAATATACCCATTTGATATGCTTGTATCAAGAACTCATTTGTGAGTATTTTTATACCTTTTATTCAATAAAACCTTTTTAGAGGATAATGCACTAGGCCTGTGCGCCCTTGTGGTTGTTTTTCGATTTCAGTGGTCCCAGACTACCCTGGTCTTGTAAGGGGCTGCAAGGCCAAAGCATGCAAGTGATGCCAAGAAAAAGGTCTCTGGTAGCCGCATGAGTGTGGCTGGATGTGGTTAAAAGGTCACCTCTCAGAGCGCAGGAGACAGGTGCTTTGCACCGATTTTTTGGTTTGTTTCAGAATATTTGGAAGAATGATAAAAGTAAGCTGAGCAGATGAGAGACCCAACTTAAATTACTTCAGTGCTTCTGCTGTGACTTTTGAGAAGAAATTGCTTTACAGTGCCTGCAGATAAATAAATGAAGGCTTGTTTTAAAGTTTATTTACTGGCTGAACGCCGTACAATTTTCCCTTTAAATTATTATTTATTGGACATTAGTGAGGGCTTATTTTAACCACTTCAGCTCCGGAAGGTTTTACCCCCTTAATGACCAGACCATTTTTTTTTGCGATTCGGCACTGCGTTCATTTTAACTGACAATTGCGTAGTCGTGTGACGATGTACCCAAATACAATTAATGTCCTTTTTCCCCACAAATAGAGCTTTATTTTTGTGGTGTTTGATCACCTCTGCTGTTTTTAGATTTTGCGCTATAAACAAAAAAAAATATATATATATATATATATATATATATATATATATATTTTTTTTTTTTTTTACTTTCTGCTATAAAACATTCCCAATAAAATAAATAATTCAAAAAAACAATTTTTTTTTTTATCAGTTTAGGCTAATTCTGCTTCATATTTTTGGTAAAAAAAAACTCCCAAAAAGCGTATATTAATTGGTTTGCACAAAAGTTATAGCGTTTACAAACTATGGGATAGATTTTGGACTTTTTATTTTTATTTTATTAGTAATGGCGGTGATCAGCGATTTTTAGCGGGACTGCAACATTGCGGCAGACAAATCTGACACCAATGCCCCATACACATGTGCAGATTATCTGCAGACTTTTGTCTGCAGACTTACCTTTTCTATGTAGTGCAAGGGCCTGCCGGATTGCATACAAATTGAAAGTGTTTAGGTTTGATCTCATATTATATGGTTTTGGTAAGTCTGCAGACAAAAGTCTGCAGATAATCTGCACATGTGTATGGGGCATAAGTGACACCAATACAGTGATCAGTGCTAAAAAATATGCACTGTTACTGTATAAATGACACTGGCAGGAAAGGGGTTAATACTGAGGATGATCAAGGGGTTAAAGTGTGAGCCTAATTGTGCTTTCTAACTGTGTGTGTGAGGGGGGGGTCTCTGTGAAAGGCAAACAGGGATTGGTGTTTCAGCTTAGCTGACAGGAGAGCCGTCTGCTTTGTTTACATAGACAGGCGGCTCTCTTGTTAGTTTCCCCGAAGACTGCGGGAGGCCGGCGGTGATTGCGCTCACTCCTCCTGCGGTCTGGCTCCCACTGTGTCTAATCACAGTGGGAGCGCGGCTCTGGTGGCGTGCGAGCGCCGCCGAGACCATGTGAGAGTGTCTGTCTGTACCTTAAAAAAAATCTGTTTTTCATTTTTTATTGGTTGAGCCAGATGGACTGTCTTTTTTCAACCTAATTATGCAACTATGTAATACTGTGACAGGAAGACTTGGACTACCACAGCGCCGTGGTAGTTCACTGAGAACTATAATCCGACAGCCACAAAGGCTGTCGGCCTTGTAGTTTTCCACAGTGTGAATGGATAATGCCTGCATGGCTGTATTTTGTGCAGATTGACAGCTAGCGGGGGGGGGGGGGGGGGGGTGAACACAAGCTCCCCCGCTAGTGGTCAGTACGGGGGAGCAGGGGCCAGCGCATCTGTAACACGTTAGAAAATGTGAACTTATTCTTTAAAGCGCATTTACTTATGGTTAAGAATATGTATACACTTGAATGTCCATAGCTTGACCGCAGATTTAGTTTAAACCTCAGTTCACATACAGTATATGCGGTACGGGAAACACAGCGAATCCTGTGCGCTTCCCAATCTTAAGATAGCGACACCCCAAAATGGTGCACAAAACGCAATGTGATTGACAGAATCTGATCTCATAGGCTTTTTTTTAGCACCTGTGCATTTTAAAAAGTACATTCACCTTTTCATTTTTCCTGAAAAGATGAACTTACACTGCACAGGTGAGAATAAAGCCTCAAAGTAAATCGGTTGTCAGGCTTTGGACATCTTTTCAGGAAAAATTCAAAAATGCAGAAAAAAAAAAAAAAAAAAAAAAAAGCCTATGCGATCCAATTCTGTCGATCACACTGCGTTTTGTGAACCATTTTGGGGTGTCGCTATCTCAAGATTGGGAAGCCAATCTCTTTGGGGCTCCAGCTCAAAGCATTCGTGATGGCTTGTGCTGCCAATGTACATCACAATACACAGCCCCTGAGGGAGTAACCATCAAAATGCTCCCAAAGGCAAGTGCTCACAGTCATGACCGTGACCATGCTAACGAATGAGAAGCACTTTTTTAATCTGAGACACATTACCAGAAGAAACAGCCTCAGATGTGCATCGGATTGGTCACGATCACTTGGCTGCGCTCAGTGAGAGCTTGCCATTGTAAGAATTATGATGGATACTCACACTCTGGGGTTACGTATTGCGTTGTACAGTTTACAGACCGCTATATCAGCAGCATAACTTCATAACTGCTATGTGCAGCTGGGTTTGGAGAGGTGATCAAGTTATCTGGAGTAAGTTCACTTCTTCAATTTTTGTGAAAAGGTGAACTTAACCATTAAAAAGGACCATTACAAAGTTATAAATCATGGCCCAAGGAATCTACTACTACTGAACTGGCCATATATGGCCCAATATTCATCAGATTCCCTTGAATCAGACAAAATTCTAAGGGGCAGGCGGGTGGAGAGGCTGCACCGATGGGCACTGGCGGGGGGGGGGGGGGGGGGGGGGGCTGCACCGATGGGCACTGGCGGGGGGGGGGGGGGGTGCTGCACTGATGGGCACTGGCGGGGCCTGTTTTTTTGCACTACAAATAAGATATGTGCTGTGTACGGTCTGAGGAACAATGAACTGGCCCCCTGTTTAAATAGTTTGAGGACCCCTGCCTTAACTGGTTGATCAGCCTGGAAAGAGTATAGTGAAGAGGTCAGCTATCAATTTATAATCTTGGTGCCAAGCGTTGCCCCCAGTAAGTCTACTGATAAAGTGATGCTCTACACTTTCAGGCAAAGTAGAGTTAAGTAATAAGGGTGATTTAGTGGTAGGAACACACTGATATACAGGAAAAAAACGGAATTTTTGTAAAATCTTACCTGTAAAATTCCTTTCTCTGAGTCCTCCGACAGTCGCCGCCTCTTCATATTCGTCACATATGGGGTATTAGACTTTGCTCCGAAGGAGTAGCTAGGCAACAGAATATGTTAACAATAAAGCTTTAACATATCCCACCCTCAAGGGGTGGTCCCCTCAGTCAATACCCTCCTACTTCCTGCAACCATATCTCAGTTTTAGTGGAATAGCAGTAGAGTATACATTCAAACCCCAAAGAGGGGCGGGGGCGGCGACTGTCGGAGGACTCAGAGAAAGGAATTTTACAGGTAAGATTTTACAAAAATTCCGTTTTCTCTTACGTCCTCCGACAGTCGCCGCCTCTTCATATTCGTCACATATGGGGACGTCCCAAAGCAGTGCAAACATGAGGGGTGGGAAACGCATCCGCGCCGAAAGGCAACGCAGTCTCCACATCAAAGAAAGGAACCTTACCAAAGGAAGGAAACTAGCTGGGCAACAGCAAAAATAAGTGCTCAACAGGAGCAACAACCCAGGAAAAGACAAAAAACCAGGGGATACAAAACTTATCCCAACAGCCAGGAGTCCCCAACAAGGGACCCTAGGGAACAGCCGCACTAAGAACCTTGCGGCCAAAGGAAGCATCCGCCGATGCCTGAACATCTACTTTGTAGAATTTTGTGAAAGTGTGCACGGTCGACCAAGTCGCCGCCTTACACACCTGGGCTACAGAAGCCCCATGACGACAGGCCCAAGACGTACTCAGAGATCTAGTAGAGTGCGCCTTCACAGGCACAGGGGGAACCTTCCCCTGCAAGGCATAAGCCTGTTCAATGGTCTGCCTGATCCATTTGGCAATGGTAGAGGCGGAAGCCGCCATGCCCTTCCGAGGACCCTCTGGAAGAACAAACAAGGAGTCCGTCTTTCGAAAAGACTCAGTCGATTTAAGGTAAACCCTAATCGCTCGAACAACATCCAGAGAATGCAATCTCACCTCCTTAGGATGTTTAGGCTTCGTGCACAACGAAGGCAAAACAATATCCTCGTTAAGATGGAACTCCGAAACTCGTTTCGGCAGAAAAGAAGGATTAGGTCGCAAGACCACCTTATCCAAATGAACAACCAGGTACGGAGACTTGCAGGACAAAGCCGCCAGTTCCGACACTCTGCGAGCCGAAGTGATCGCCACCAAAAAGGCGACCTTTTTGGACAACATAGACAACGAGATCTCCCTGATCTGTTCAAAAGGAGCACGTTGTAACACAGACAGGACTAGATTCAAGTCCCAAGGGGGCAAGGGATCCCTCCTAGGAGGAACCAGATGCCGCACACCCTGAATAAAAGTGCCAACCAAGGAGTTGGAAGCTACGGGACGTTGAAACAGAACGGCCAGCGCAGACACCTGACCCTTTATCGTAGCCAGCGCCAAACGCTGATCGACACCCGTCTGAAGGAAAGACAGCACACGGGAAACCGAGTACGTGCGGGGTGAAAACCCCCTGGACTCACACCAGGCAAAATAGGCCTTCCAAGTACGGTAATAAACCTTTCCCGAGGAAGACTTCCTCGCGTTGATCAAGGTATGAACAACCTCTGGAGAGAGACCCTTCTCCTTCAGGACCTCGGTCTCAACAGCCAGGCCGTCAAAGCCAGCGACTGTAAAGCAGGATGGTAAATCGGTCCTTGAGACAGTAGATCGTCCCGAAGAGGCAGACGCCAGGGGGCGTCGACCGCCAGATTCACGAGGTCTGCGTACCAGGACCGGCGAGGCCAGTCCGGTGCCACAAGAATCACCGTGCTGCGTTCCGAGTGTAACCTGCGAAGGAACCGGGACAGCAACTGAATCGGTGGAAACGCGTACATCAGCCTGTACTGATGCCACGGGGCCACTAACGCGTCCGACGCGTCCGCCCGAGGGTCGCGCGTCCTTGCCACGAACCTCTTCACCTTGTAGTTGAGGCGAGACGCGAACAGGTCCACATCTGGAAGACCCCACTTCGCGCACAACATCTGGAAGACAGCCGGGTGGAGAGACCATTCCCCCTGATCCAGGGTCTGGCGACTCAGATAGTCCGCCTGCCAGTTCTCCACTCCCGGAATGTGAACCGCCGTTATCGCCGGGACATGAGTCTCGGCCCAAGACAGAATGTCGGCCACTTCTCGAGCCGCTCGGGCACTCCTGGTGCCCCCTTGGTGGTTGATGTAGGCCACCGCCATGGCATTGTCCGTCTGCACCCGAACCGGGCAGCCCTGCAGCCGGTCCGTCCAGCGATGAAGACAGAGCCTTATCGCACGCAATTCCAGAATGTTGATCGGGAGGGAAGACTCCCCCTCCGACCAGGTCCCCTGGGCGGACAGAACGCCCAGAACACCACCCCAGCCCGACAGGCTGGCATCCGTGGTGATTATCGTCCACGAGATCGGACGAAACGACTTGCCCCCGGACACCAACGGGGACTGGAGCCACCACAGGAGGTTTTCCCTGGTGCGATGACTCAACGAGATCTGAAGATCCAGAGATTGAGGTCGCCCGTCCCACTTGGACAAGATCTCCGCTTGGAGACCCCGCGTGTGAAACTGCGCGAAAGGAAACGCCTCGAAAGCCGAGACCATCAATCCCAGACATCTCATACACGTCCGCAGAGACGAGTGTGGAACGTCCCTGAGGGACCTGACTTCCTCCTGAAGAGTCCTGAGTTTGTCTTCCGGCAGGAAGACCTTCGCCTGCACCTAGTCCAGTATCATTCCCAGATAGGGAAGACGAACCGACGGACTCAGAGTCGACTTTGGAACATTTATCGTCCAACCGAACTCCTGCAGAGTTTGCATCGTGACAGACAGGTCCTTCTCCAGACCCTGACTGGTCGCAGACCGAATCAGAATGTCGTCCAGATACCCCAGGACAGAAATGCCCTGGGCTCTCAATAATGCCAGAACCGGTGCAAGCACCTTGGTGAAGACCCGCGGAGCCGAGGCGAGCCCAAAGGGCAACGCCACGAACTGGTAGTGATCCTCCGCAATGGCAAATCGAAGGTATCTCTGATGACCCTCGAATATGGGGATGTGAAGATACGCATCCTTCAAATCGATGGAGGCCATGAATTCCCCCGGAACCAGGGCAGCCACCACCGAGCGCAGGGATTCCATGCGGAACTTGCGAACCCGCACAGAGCGGTTCAGAGCTTTCAAGTCCAGAATTGGACGAACCTTGCCCTCCTTTCTGGGCACAGTGAACAGATTGGAATAAAACCCCCGAAATCTGTCCCGATGAGGCACCGGAACCACCACTCCCTGAGCCCTCAGGTCCCGCACCGCCAGGCGCAGATCCCGCAGGCGCTCTGGAGACAGTTGTAGATTTGAGGGAAAAAATCTGCTCTCTGGCCGAGAGAGAAACTCGATCTTGTAACCAGATCGAACGATTTCCAGAACCCATCTGTCCCGCACACGGGCCAACCAGGGCTGAAGAAAACCGAGCAAGCGTCCCCCCACCCCAAAACTGGGTGAGGGCGCCCCTTCAGGCCGAACTGTTATGGGCCGCAGGTCCGGATTGGCCGGACTTCTGTTTTCCAGACCAGGGCTTCTTCTGAGAGCCCTGGCCCTTGAACGGTTTGCCCTTGTAGTGCGGCCGAAAGGCACGAAAGGACCCCTGAGGGGGCCGAAAATTAGCATGCTTCTTCCCAGAAGCCCCCTTAGCCTTGGGGAAATGGGGCAAGAGAGTGCTCTTACCCCCAGTAATCCCCTTAATCAACACATCCAGGGACTCCCCAAAAAGGCGAGACCCATCATAAGGCAGATTGGCCAAGGTTTTACGTGAAGATTGGTCCACCGACCAACATTTCAACCAAACCAGGCGGCGAGACAACACCGCCACGCTGTGCACACGCGCGGCCAACGGAATCAGGTCCAGGTCCGCATCACACAGATACATGACACCCTGGTGGATCTGATCCACCATATCCAGGGTCGCCGCTGAGGCCGAATCGGCCACTAGGACGCGCCTAAGCATCTGCGTCCAACTTGCGATCGCCTGGGCCGCCATGAGAGAAGCAAACAGAGCCTTAAGCATAGAACCCGTAACAGAATAAGTATGACGGGCAAGAGACTCCAGTCTCCTATCCGTGGCATCACGGAAAATAGGGGATCCCTCTGCCGGGATCGCAGTGGCTTTGTTCAAAACCGCAATAGCATGATCTACTGGCGGAGGCACACACCACCGTTCATCAGTGGCAGGCGAGAAAGGATAACGCAGCTTAAATTTACTTGGTACCGCAAAAGGCTTGCGCAAATCGCGCCATTGGTCCTTAACAGCGCGCTGAAAATCAGCATTGCAGGGAAAGACCTGCGGCGTCCTGCGTTTTCTCTGCGTCCCATAAGCCGCCAAGGCAGCTGGGGGACACACCTCGTCCTGCAAACGTAGCGTCTGCTTAATGGAAGCAATCAACTCATCCATGATTGCAAGCTCTTCAGGCGAGCCAGGGGGAGAATTATCAACCCCCTCAACTCAGCCTCTACCTCAGACCCCACTAGATCCAGAGAGGAGCGGGACCCCGATAGGGGGGTCCCCGCCAGAACAGCCCCATCACCTTCACCCTCAGAATCAGAGGACAGAGCAACTCTGGGCCGTTTAGTAGATTGAGCAGCCACCAGCATTTGCACCTGTGCAGCAAGGCCAGCCACAATAGTGGCCAAATCCCCCCCTGGGGGGGAAACAGCGGTCCCCTGGCTTTCCACCAAGACTGTGGGAAATTTGCCCTCCTGAGAATCCATTGCCCCTGTATGCCAGACAACCAAGGGTTAACTGCCCCCTTACAGCAAGCGCGGCAAGCGCAGCCCACCGCACCACACTCAGGCACAATGAGACCCCCACAGGGAATATACAGACTGAATACAGGCAATGGAATACAGGAATAGAAGGATAAAACCTGAGGAGACTCCGCTGCTGCTGCTGCCTCGATCGGTGCTTCCAGGAGAGAGGAAGTGATGCTGCCAGGGCGCTCTATGTAAGCCTATGGAGGCTACAAGAAAATGGCCGCCGTGCATGTAAACCATGCGGCCGGAGCGGGCGCCGGTAAAATGGCGCCGTTTGGCGCCGAAATCGCCGCTCCACAGTGCATAAAATCACACACAATATCATCCCATAATATGGATACATGTTAGATCGCCGCAGCGATCGCTGTATATGCCCCAACATGCCATTAAAAACATGCCCCACAGCACACAGCTCCTCACACTGCCCAGCCTGACATACTCAGTGTCATACAGCTCCCCCCCCCCCCCTTGCAGCCCACAGCATGCAGCCGAGAGATAGGGAGACAAGCAGTGTGATTAAAGGCAGGTTACACAGTCCCAGACTGAGACCCCCCCAGACAGACAGGTCCCCACATAGATACACTTACCTCACATGGCGTGGGGAACCCGCACAGGCGAACAAGCCGCTGCACATGAGGCAGGGAGAGTCGCTACTCAAGACGCACACAATGGCGGTTCAGAAACCGCACAGCGTCCGGTGAGGTAGCCACCTCACCAATCATCCCTGCACCGAACAGGGATGGGTCGTTCACCGTGCCAGGAGCGTTACCTGGCTGAACGCTCGATGGCAGACTGGGAAGCCACTGACCCACGACCTGCGACCAGGGGGATCAGCCCGAGACCCAGTCCGCATGATCCTCTTCGTCCGAAGAACTAACTAATGCTGACAAAAATAACAGCTAAGTAAAGGTAGAGAGAAAACTCAAACAAAATATCAAAAAGAAGAAAGAGTCTGGGACAAAAAGTCCCAGCACAGAGAGAGCCAGCCACTCCTGACAAGCTAGACATTAAAACTGAGATATGGTTGCAGGAAGTAGGAGGGTATTGACTGAGGGGACCACCCCTTGAGGGTGGGATATGTTAAAGCTTTATTGTTAACATATTCTGTTGCCTAGCTACTCCTTCGGAGCAAAGTCTAATACCCCATATGTGACGAATATGAAGAGGCGGCGACTGTCGGAGGACGTAAGAGAAAGACAGGAGAGCTGCCAATTTTCCTCGTTATCTGAGAGAAGAGCTCCATGATGAAAACTACTAGTGCTGAGCCGTCAGAGCGTGCGAGTGTGTGATTTACATATAAATGCTGATGCATTTATTCTCATTCTGATAGAAACGTCTGCTTATGCATTATCTTTTTATATGCTCTGCTTGAATTGTCAAAATTTGTGAAAGAATCGCTTTAAATACAGGGAATAAAACCAACTGCACTTTCACATCATTTTACCTTGTAAATGCAGTCTATAAATCTTAACCATCACACATGACAAGATTCAACTTAAAATATTGCCCTTTCTTCAATGCGGTGTACACCATACATACACGGAAAATAACACAACATCCATAAGTGCACCTGTTCAAATGGAGTTTTATCCAGGACTCCCTTAGCTCCAAGAAGAACCCAGCTATCTCTGAATGCCACCTCCTTGAACACAGAGCTTCCAAGTTCAGCGAACATCTTCCGAGCCTCCTCTGTCATTCTATAGCAAATGCAAACAAAATTGGAAAGGTGAGGACACAAGACCACAGCCAAATTAACACAATCATCAGTTAACACTATATTAAAACTGCGTGGAAAGATATTATTGGCAGCATGTGATGCAGAAATAGTAAGCAATAGGCATGGGACAGAAAGTGAGGGGAAATGTTTTCAGCCGAACACGCCAAAAATGTTCTGAAATTCAACATGGTAGGCCTGAAGGCAGTAAAAAAAATGTTATGAAAACCGGAGTTAGACTGACCGGTAACTCCGTTTCCAGGACAGCCCATGATATATAGGCACCTCCTCCAACAGGAACAGGAAACACATCAACAAATACACTTTAAAAGGAAATCCCTCTGCTGGAATGGTCTGTTTTAAACAAGAACCAAGGACAAAACCTGAACAAAACAAATACAAATAGAACAAAACATAACACATAAGCAGGAATCCGGCTGTCCTGGTAGACTCCTGGAAATAGAGTTACTGGTAAGTCTAAATCCGGTTTTCCCAAATCGTCTTCCAGGACAGCCCATGAGATAAGTAGGAACTTACCAGATTAGGGAGGGTTATTAAAAGCCCAAAGACCTTTACCTGACTCAAGATTACCATAAACAAATTTGGAGGACCCAGTTATATTAAATTCTCAATAGAAAGAAAAACCAAGGTAGGGGACCTGGTTGCAGGGAAAACTTTTTACATGCCACATCAGGAAATAAAAGTTTAAAAGCGACACAGGACTCATTCCAAAAATAAATGTCCATAATAAAAGAGCCAGCCCTAGTGAGGACCTGGTCAACTAAGGACAGGTGAATGTCCCTAAAGCCTGTGTGGCCAAAGAAACAGGGTACCTGAAGAACACTGTATGTGGAGACAAGAGAGCAAAGTGGAAAAAGACTAGCCTCAACAGACACTACATAGAATGACTAGGTCTGATATGGTGGAGATCTAAAAACACCAACCTATACAGAATATAAGTAAATATAGATCTGCTACAAAAGCATACATCTTGTGACTTTCCACCACCTATATCCTTGTATGTGACAAAGACTTATGCCTTGAGACATGCACCATCATTTAGGGACCCGTGTTAATCCCTACTGTGTAAGAATAACACGCTATACACAACAAATTTGCTATATGGAGATAACGCTGATACTCCAAGCTACTGTGCACCTATTGCTACCTGAAAAGACTAAGCAGTCGGATGTTGGTCTAAAATTCCAACATAACCACATTACTTCAAGAATATCAGGGGATGCCAAAAATCCACTAGAAGCCTCCAAACGTACCCTTTCTCTGTGGGGGGGAGAAAGGCTTGCTCTTCAAGTGGTTAGAAGAGTGGGTGACGTGTGGCATAAGCTTCTAATATCGGGCATAAAATGCCAGGACAGTTCAACCACCTCCCGAATGACCCCTTTTTGGAAAATAGACACCCCAAGCTATTTGCTGAGAGGCATTTTGAGTCCATAGAATATTTTATAGTTTACAACAAGTTTTGGGAAAATTATCATTTATTTTTTAAACACAAAGTTTTTACTAAATTATATATTGCTCACACATGTCATGGGTATATGTGGAATGGCACTCCAAAATACATTCTTATGCTTCTCCTGAGTACAGGGATACCACATGTGTGAGACTTTTTGGGAGCCTAGCTCTGTACGGCACCCCAAAAACGAATCACCGCCTTGAGGTTTTCGAAGGGCGTAAATTGCCTATTTTACTTCCTCACTACCTATCACAGTTTCGGAGACCCTGAAATGTCAAGATAGCACATTTTGGAAAGTAGACACTCAAAGCTACTTGCTGAGAGAAATGTTGAGTTCAGTTTCGGGAAAATTACTTTCCTTTTTTGTTTACCTAACAAAGATTTGTCAATTAAATGATGTATTACTCAAACATGCCATGGGTATATGCGAAATGACGCCCCAAAATACATTCTGCTGCTTCTCCTGAGTATGGGGATACCCCATGTGTGAGACTTTTTGGCAGTCTAGCCACGTACAGGACCCCCAAAACCAATCATCGCCTTCAGGCTTTCTAAGGGTGTAAATTGTTGCTCTCACTCCTCACTACCTATCACAGTGTCAGAGGCCATGAAATGCCAAGATGGCACAAACCCCCCCCCCCCATGACTCCTTTTTCAGAAAGCAGATACCCCAAGGCATTTGCTGAGTGGCATGTTGAGTCCATGGAATATTTTATATTTTGCCACAAGTTTTGGGAAAAATGACAATTTTTTTTTTTTTATTTGATGCTACATGAATAATCTACCCTTACTTAGGATGGCTAGAAATGCTATTGGGGTGTTTTCAAATGAATTCCTCAACAAAAAGCATGAAGACATTAATTAATGTCTTTGTGCTTTATTTTGTTGAGAAGTCACCTTGAAAACAGCCCTCTAGCATTTCTAGCTGTGGTCATTTGAGTAAGGGCAGAAGATTCATGGGTGAGTTTCTTTTGAATATTAAAAATTAATTTAAAGGGGTTGTATCCTCACCAAAAAGAAAAAAACAAACCCTGCAAGACAAAGGCATAATGAGCTAGTATTCATCGTATACTAGCTTATTATGAAATACTTACCTTAAAACGAAGCCCTGATACGGACGCCCAGACACCGCTGAGGGAGCTGTCATGTTCCCTCTGTGTCTCTTCCGGGTTCGGTGGCTCCTGGGCTGTGAGTGGCCAGAGCAGCAATGACGTCACTCCCGTGCGCGGGAGTTCGCTTGCCGGCAAGGAACTCTGAAGGTCAGCCGGACCTTCAGAGCGCATGCGCCGCTGGTGTCAGCGGCTGCATGCAGTTCGAATATCTCCTAAACCGTGCAGGTTTAGGAGATATTAATTGTACCTACAGGTAAGCCTCATTATAGGCTTACCTGTAGGTAAAAGTTAAGTATACTCCGATACTACCACTTTAAAAGCATCTTTAGTTTGAGTTGCTCAGATACAGTTGCGCCTGCTTTAAACAGTCTTGTCTGCTAAAGGTATGGATCTATCAGCAGTAGGCCCTCCAAGGGGTGCTAAGTGGAAGGGTCAACAATGCTGACTTTTTTCAGAGAAGTTCGTCCAATCATCCCAGAATGAATGTGCCAGGAAAGGGCACCAAAACCTATGTCTCCAAAAAGACTTGAGACAGGGGTCCAGGGATGCTGATAACCCAGTGAGACAAAACAAGCTATTCTATACAGTAGCACAAGAAAGGTAATAGGGAGCAATAGAGAAGTGCCAGGACCAAAGTATTAGCTTGTAGGCCAAGGTTGTCTTTTGCAACCAAATGCCAGAGAGGCAATGTACCCTAGAACTGTCCAGATGCACATAAGCCCCCCCCCCCCCACTTAAAGAAGTGGGGGTACATCATCATGCAGAAGGTTTGTCAGAGAGGCTGGCTGACCTCTGGTTTTGAGCCCTACAGGCTGAACTGGAGTGTCAGGTTCTGAAAGGTAAGTACCAAATGCATACATAGTAGAAGGAGGGTGGGTTTCCTCTGACCCCCCTGCGAATAATCTTTATTTCCAATGCATAGTGGACAGGTTAGTAATTAAAAAGGACAGAGATGCCTGAAGTTACTGTATTCTCTGACAATAAAAGATATAGAGATAAATATTCACTCAACGGCCACTTTTATTAGGTACACCTGTTCAATTGATTGGTAACACAAATTGCTAATCAGCCCATCACAAAGCAGCAACTCAATGCATTTAGGGATTGACGACTTGCTGAAGTCCAAACCGAGCATCAGAATGTGGAAGAAAGGGGATTTAAGTGACTCTGAATGTGGCATGATTGTTAGTGCCAGACAGACTGGTCTGAGTATTTCAAAAACTGCCGATTGTCGCACACAACCCTCTCTAGAGTTTACAGAGAACGGTCCGAAAAAGAGAAAATATCCAGTGAGCGGCGTTTGTGTGGAAGAAAATGCCTTGTTGATGTCAGGGGTCAGAAGAAAATGGGCAGACTGGTTTGAGGTGATAGAAAGGCAACAGTAACTTAAATAACTACTTGTTACAACCAAGAACACACAACACATCAAACTTTGAAGCAGATGGGCTACCGAAGCAGAAGACCACATCAGATTCCTGTCAGCTAAGAACAGGAAAGCGAGGCTACAATTCGCACAGGCTCACCAAAATTGGACAATAGAAGATTGGAAAAATGTTGCCTGGTCTGATGAGACTTGATTTCAGCTGCGACATTCAGGTGGTAGGGTCAGGATTTGACATAAACAACATGAAAGCATGGATCCATCCTGCCTTGTATCAACGGTTCAGGCTGCTGGTGGTGGTGTAATAGTGTGGGAGATATATTCTTGGAACACTTTGGGCCCCTTATTACCAATGAGCATCGATTAAACGCCATGGCCTACCAGAGAATTGTTGCTGACCATGTCCATCTTTATGACTACAGTGTAACCATCTTCTGATGGCTCCTTCCAGCAGGATAATACACCATGTCACAAAACTCAAATCATTTCAAACTGTTTTTTTTGAACATGACAAAAAGTTCACTGTACTCCAATGGCCTCCACAGTCACCAGATCTCAATCCAATAGAGCACCTTTGGGATGTGGTGGAACGGAAGATTCGCATCATGGATGTGCAGCCGGCAAATCTGCAGCGTGATGCTGTGTGATGCTGTCATGTAAATATGGACTAAAAGCTCTGGGGAATGTTTCAAACACCTTGTTCAATCTATGCCACGAAGAATTAAGGCAGTTCTGAAGGCAAAAGAGGGGCCATAACGGTACTAGCAAGGTGTACCTAATAAACTGGCCACTGAGTGTATATGTACTGTATGTACGTACATACAGTATGTCACAAAAGTGAGTACACCCCTCACATTTTTGCAAATATTTTATTATATCTTTTTATGTGACAACACTGAAGAAATGACACTTTGCTACAATGTAAAGTAGTGAGTGTACAGCTTGTATAACAGTGTAAATTTGCTGTTCCCTCAAAATAACTCAACACACAGCCATTAATGTCTAAACCGCTGGCAACAAAAGGGAGTACACCCCTAAGTGAAAATGTCAAAATTGGGCCCAATTAGCCATTTTCCCTCCCTGGTTTCATGTGACTCGTTAGGGTTACAAGGTCTCAGGTGTAAATGGGGAGTAGGTGTTATCGCTCTCTTACTGTCTCATACTGGTCACTGGAAGTGCAACATACCACCTCATGGCAAAGAACTCTGAGGATCTGAAAAAAAGAATTGTTGCTCTACATAAAGATGGCCTAGGCTATAAGAAGGTTGCCAAGACCCTGAAACTGAGCTGCAGCAGAAGTTGAGTGCACGTGCTCAGCGTCATATCCAGAGGTTGTCTATGGGAAATAGACGTATGAGTGCTGCCAGCATTGCTGCAAAAGTTGAAGGGGTGGGGGGCAGCCTGTTGGTGCTTAGACCATACGCCACACTCCGCATCAAATTGGTCTTCATGGCTGTTGTCCCAAGCCTCTTCTAAAGATGATGCACAAGAAAGCCCACAAACAGTTTGCTGAAGACAAGCAGACTAAGGACATGGATTACTGGAACCATGTCCTGTGGTCTGATGAGACCAAGATAAACGTATTTGGTTCAGATGGTGTCAAGCGTGTGTGGCGGCAACCAGGTGAGGAGTACAAAGACAAGTGTGTCTTGCATGGTAGTGGGAGTGTGATGGTCTGGGGCTGCATGAGTGCTGCTGGCACTGGGGAGCTACAGTTCATTGAGGGAACCATGAATGCCAACATGTACTGTGACCTACTGAAGCAGAGCATGATCCCCTCCCTTCAGAGACTGGGCCGCAGGGCAATATTCCAACATGATAATGACCCCAAACACACCTCCAAGACGACCACTGTCTTGCTAAAGAAGCTGAGGGTAAAGGTGATGGACTAGCCAAGAATGTCTCCAGAACTAAACCCTGTTGAGCATCCATGGGGCATCCTCAAACGGAAGGTGGAGAAGCACAAGCATCCACCAGCTCCGTGAGTTCATCATAGAGGAGTGGAAGAGGACTCCAGTGGTAACCTGTGAAGCTCTGGTGAACTCCATGCCCTAGAGGGTTAATGCAGTACTGGAAAATAATGGTGGCCACACAAAATATTGACACTTCCAATTTGGACCATTTCACTTAGGTGTGTACTCACTTTTGCTGCCAGCGGTTTAGACATTAATGGCTGTGTGTGGAGTTATTTTGAGGGGACAGCAAATTTACACTGTTATACAAGCTGTACACTCACTACTTTACATTGTAGCAAAGTGTCATTTCTTCAGTGTTGTCACTTGAAAAGATATAATAATATATTAACAAAATGTGAGGGGTGTACCCACTTTTGTTAGATACTGTATGTATGTATGTATGTATGGCAGTGGCCCCTTCCCTCTCCTCCTCTGCATATTATTTTCTGTAAACAGGGAAACTTGTCTTTTGCTTACTTGGTAGCTGGATCATCATAAGATGCCAACAGTACTAGTGTGCCTTCATGGATTGGTCGCAGGAAATTCAACAGCTCAGACACATCTAGAAAAAAATAAATAAAGCTATTAAACGACGAATAAGGGTGTTAAATTAAATATAGTAATATTTTTAATTAGTAAAACAATACAGGACAATGTAATATAAAAATTATCACAATTAGATAAATGTCCCTGGAAAACAAAGGAAAGAAGCTCAAATCTTTCCGTGCTGGTTTAAAAAAAAATTTTTGTACTTGCTAAAAATGGGATGGAGTCCATTGAGGGACACGGGAAGACTTTAAGGGCTGACATTCAGGTATGGCTTTTCTTGCATAGTCACATTTCTGCAACTTGGACCAACATAATTATGTATGTGCCATATCTGGCTGATCCTTTTAAAAGGTGACAATCACTGCAGTGGGCACCGCCAGCTTCCAGGTCCCGCATGATGTTACCACCCTGCCTATCCACCTCGTTAAATCACAGAATTTTTTTAAATTCAGTGAAAAAATGTAAAGTATTCTGTGAATGGCACCTGTGCCAAACGAGCGGTGCCTACTACAGCTATTACCACCTTCCACAGGAATCGGCCAGGTATGGCACATGCATACTAAAGCTGAATACACACTATACAATTTTATTTAGATTTTTTTCCTTTAGATTTACCAAAACCAAATAATAGAAGGTCAAACCTAAACACTTGAAATTTGTATGCAATCAGGCAGGCCCTTGAACTACATAGTTGAAGGTAAATGAGAAGGAAATCAAACAAACAACAAAAGTTGTATAGTGTGTATTCAGCTTTACACTGGTCCGAGCTAGACCAATGTATAGATGGTCATAGAGGTATCAAACTTTGTCTGGATAAGCACTAGCAGGGACCAACCGCATTTCGATCAGTCTTGGGGCGTTGGTTTCATCCATCCACACAGTTTGTTAGTTCTTTTTTTTCAGCCCGCTGGTGGAATAAAAAAAAAACAACCCAAAAACAAAAAAACAACCCTGCCATTCCATAGCCAGCTGTACTTTGCAAAAAAGCCATAACTAAACATCAGCTTCAACTTTCGGAGAGATACCGCCCTCTACGTTTACCAGTCCAGTATAACTACAGTAAACCCCCCTCCATTGCGGGGGTTACGTTCGGGACCCAGCCGCGAAAAGTGAAATTCCGCGAAATAGAAAAACCCTATTAAAATGCATTGTAGGCATGATTTTTTTACTGTCACTGTACGTGTAGAAGCATTTTAAGGTCTTTAAACACACTTTTAAAACAATAGAAACTCGTTTAAACACATAAAAGATACTTAGAGACAGAGCAAGAGCTATGAAAAACACAAAAATCTTTCATTTTTAATGATTTATATAGTAAAATAACATTACAAAAAAAAAACGCGAATTACCGGGACCGCAAAAACTGAACCGCGATGTAGCGGGGGATTACTGTATTCCTACTACCAGCATGTCTTAGTTTTGTAATTACAAAACATAGTTAAAGTGGTTGTTAACCCACTTATACAGCTTTATATAATCATCTGTGTACCCTGATTACAAGTGCTCCTGTCTCTGTGTTTTATAAAAAAAAAATGCCACCTTTACCCTATTTCAAAGCGGCTCCCGGCGATCACATCACCGGCCGGCTCTCTCCTCTCCCCTTCTGACAGATGCAGATGGTGGGGCTGAAATTCCCTTGCCAACAGGCGGGGCGAGAGGAGGAGAGGAGAGAACTGGCTGGTCACGTGATCGCCGGGAGCCGCTCTGAAATACGGTAAAGGTGGCATTTTCTTTTTTTTTTTAATAAAAACACAGACAGGAGCCCTTGTAATCAGGGTACCCAGAGCATTATATAGGACAATAAAAGTGTTAAAGCAGGAGGGGAGGGGGCGGGCTCTGATACAGAAGCAGGCAGGGAGGGAGGGGGAGAGGAGCAGAGAGGAGGACAGAGAGCTGCTGATGATGGAGGCATGTAAAGTGACCACGGTATCAGGACTCAGCAGCCATGATAAACTGTGATCAGTTTACAGAGGGGAGGATAGAAACTGGCAGGATCAGCCAGGTTTTTTTAGGCGATATGGTGGGTGGGCCAGATTACACAGCACAAGCACGGTGCTGCATTACATGCTTTAAGGGAACAGGACCTTTTTTTGGGGTAACAAACGCTTTAAGCTGCCCATAAAGAGATCTAAATTTAGCCAGTGTAGCAGGGATCAGACGAACTTCCATCTATGTATAATCAACTGACTTCTGCTGAACAGACCTGTTGGAAATAAGCCACTCAATGGCTGCAACGCTGATCTGTGTATTTTGACAGCGGCATCCCCTCACTGTCAGAGTACATTAGCGTAACGAGGACGATCCCCCCCATCCACCTTGAATGTGGGGATAGGGAATAAATCATAATAATTGCCATAGGTTACAGGAAAAAGATGCATGTTTGTATGACCAGAAACTAAATTTTAAAAAAATCTAACTTTAATAAATGCTACATCCAGATTTCCTGGAGGTGATTACATGAGTTTTTTTTGCTGTAGATGTTGCAGCAAATTTTTATGGTGAGGGAGCATCGACTTCAAGGTGTTGTGTGGACACAAATGAAGATTGGATACCGATCTGACACAGTGGTAGAAGACACAATTTTAGCCCATGAACTTTTATTTATTTAATCATTACACTTGTGTTTGATATACATTTACGTTATATTGTCCGATTATACTGTACTATTTTGAAAGAAAAAAAAAAATGGAGCATACCAACATAGGGGTGGTGTACAAAAATGTTATTTTATAAACTATGTTTCCCTGGTTAGTTGTTCATTCATTGCTGGTTTATTCTGTTACCTAAGTTCATGATATTATATTTTTGTTATTACTTGTACATATATGCTTCTAGAGCTCTTTGGTCTTTTACTGCTGTACTTTTTTGTACTATCGCATGTTTGATTATGTGTACTGGCATTTGTAGTTGAAAGTTGAACTTGCATTGGTGAGATAGCTGCAAAGAATGTTTGGAACATACTGGGTTTCTTTTTTGTTTGTTTTTTTATCTTTTTTTCACATTTTTTTTATTTTGTAAATCAAATACTAAGAAAAAAAAAAAAAAAGTTAAGACCAACCTGCCATTAAAAGTAGTGAGCACAACATTCTAGAATGGACTTTAACTGCTTATAAATTGGGTCCTTAAAGAGAGGTACAATATCGAATAGTGAGTGCTTTGTTAAAGTGGAGTTCCACCCATTTTAATAAGTTTAGATGTATGTAATTCCCTTTAAAAATACTTTTACCAATGGACACTATTTTTTTTATTTTTTTTGCAAGGAAATACCTTTTTTTCTTCCTTATTTATCCGCACTTCCAGGTCCGGCCGCCTATAGGCGATTACGTCACTCAGCGATTCGCAAGGGCTGCTGGGATGTATCCCAGCAGCCCTTGCGAATCGCAGTGACGAAATCTTGCATTATTACACCGACACCAGCTGTACTCGGATGAATTGGATTGAGTCCGTGCTCCGCTCCGCCTCCTCTCAGTAAGCTCTACAGGATGTAATGCTTTCAGTCCACGCTCACTGAGAGGAGGCGGGGCGGAGGCAGAGCGCGGACTCAAAGCAATACATCCCTTAGAGCTCACTGAGAGGAGGCGGGGTGGAGGCAGGGCGGAGCACGGACTCAATGCAATACATCTGAGTACAGCTGGTGCCGGTGTAATAATGCGAAAAATCGTCACTAGGCGATTCGCAAGGGCTGCTGGGATACATCCGGACCCGGAAGTGCGGATGAATAAAGAAGAAAAAAAGGTATTTCCTTGCAAAAAAAAATTGTTTCCATTAGTAAAAGTATTTTTAAAGGGGATTACGTACATCTAAACTTATTAAAATGGGTGGAACTTCACTTTAAGACTGGACACTGCTGGAGTGTTGCACCCGTTGCTGGGAACTACTCACCAGCAACAACTTTACTAGGAGACTACTTACCCTTTCCAATGCAGAGGACCTTGAGAGCAAAGGAACAACTCCATCAGGGGGAAATAAAGTAACTAATTTGTGTGACTGTAACCATTAGTCCTGAGAGCTGCTATTTCAATTATGAAATATCAATAATACAACACATGCATGACACATGTAGCGTCTTACCTCCATCCCACATGTCAAATGATTTGGCTTCAATAAGCTCCCCACTTACTCCTGGGAAAGTAATAACAAAATGTAGTTTTTTTAATTATTTCAAAAACAGTAAAAGGCAGATACATGTATCCCTCTTACAATGTATATATATTGCTCAAATCCAAGCAAACAACCAAAAAGTATAATCAAACCTTTTTTTTTTTTAGTTTTGGATTAGGTAGGCGAGGGTTAAACCCCCTGCCAGGTTTTTTGCTGTACAATGGGGGAAATTTCTCTCCACTTCTTATCCCAGAGAGGCAACAGATTTCTTTTAAAGAAATCTTTTTTTTTTTTAATCGCCAAAGCATTTGCAAACTAGTTCAGGCAACCCTCACACACAGATAACTACGATTTCCTGGTTTAGCTTAAGAGCATCCTGTGTCATCTTCTGGCACATTGGGCATGGATGATGATGTTGATGACGATTTTACAAATTGGGTTGCAGTCCAGTGAGTAAAATAAATATTTGATCCCCAAGCAAAGCATGACTTAGTAGTTGGTGGAGAACATCTTTTTGGCAAGCACAGCAATAAATGGATTTTTGTAAGATCTTACCGTAAAATCCTTTTCTCTTAGCTCATTGACAGACGTAGTCCTCTTTGATTCATATCAATTGGGTTATGCTGCCCTCTACAGGAGTAGGACTAGGCAGAAGGAAAAACGTTCTGGCTCCACCTTAGGGGCAGTCCCAGAGGGTATATCCCCTCTCTCTCTGCTACAGGATGTCAGTTCTGTCACAAAGCAGTGTCAGAGAATTTAACCCAACCCAACTCAACAGTAGAGGGGCGGGTACTACGTCTGTCAATGAGCTAAGAGAAAAGGATTTTACGGTAAGATCTTACAAAAATCCATTTTTCTCTGTCGCTCATTGACAGACGTAGTCCTCTTTGATTCATATTAATTGGGACGTCCAAAAGCAGTGCCACAAATGAGGGGTGGGATTGACGAAAATCAAATCCAATCTAGAAGGCCCAACCGGTGCCAACTAGAAGTTCAAAGGCTCATCAGACTAAAAGGGATGAGACTCAAATAAAAATCCAACTGAAAAAACCCTCGAGGTAGACCGCCGGTCTCCTCAAATTGCGGCCTGCAAAACCTTGCGGCCAAAAGAGGCATCCGACGATGCCATCACATCAATTTTGTAGAACTTTGCAAAGGTATGCACTGACGACCAAGTAGCCGCCTTGCAAACCTGAAGGACTGACGCCTGATGGCGAAAGGCCCATGACGCACTAAGCGCCCGAGTGGAGTGCGCTTTAACAGGGAACGGGGGCTCCCGACCCTTAATAGAATAAGCCTGTACCACCGTCTGTCTGATCCATTTGGAAATAGTCGCGGCAGATGCAGGCAACCCCTTTTTGGGGCCATCCGGGATCACAAAAAGTGAATCCGTCTTGCGAAACGAGTCCGTCGTTTTTGAAGTATACCCTGATCGCCCGCACCACATCCAAGGAGTGTAAAGCAAACTCCCGATGATGGCTGGGCTTAGGACACAGGGAAGGTAATACAATATCCTCATTCAGATGAAATTCTGAAACCACTTTTGGTAGGAAGGATGGATTCGGACGTAGAACCACCTTATCTCTATGAACCACCAAATATGGGGAACGACAAGATAATGCAGCCAGTTCTGACACCCTGCGTGCAGAAGTAATGGCCACCAATAAGGCCACCTTCTGGGATAACGTAGGCAAGGGAATCTCCCTAATATCTTCAAAGGGAGGTTTCTGAAGAACCGACAACACCAGATTAAGATCCCAGGGCGGTAAAGGCGCGCGCACTGGCGGAGTCAGATGTCGCACCCCCTGGATGAAATTCCGTACCAAGGAATGAGTAGCCAAAGGTTTCTGAAAGAAGATAGCCAATGCTGAAACCTGAACCTTGATAGTGCTCAAGGCCAGTTTCTGCTCAACTCCTTGTTGCAGAAATGCCAATATTCGGTTAACCGAATAGGAACGTGGAGGAAACCCAAGAGATTCACACCACGCAATATAAGACCTCCATGTGCGATGATAAATCTTTCTGGAAGTCGCTTTCCTAGCTTTAATTAGAGTAGGAATAACTGAAGTTGACAACCCTTTGTCCTTCAGCACCTGGGTCTCAATAGCCAGGCCGTTAAAGCCAGCGATTGTAAAGCAGGATGGAAGATTGGTCCCTGAGACAGCAGATCTTCCCTGAGAGGAAGTCGCCATGGGACGTCCGCTACTAGTCTGACCAAGTCGGCGTACCAGGCTCGACGAGGCCAGTCCGGAGCTACCAGAATAACTGGGATTCCTTCCACCTCTATCCTGCGAAGAAGCTTCGGCAGTAACTTGAGAGGAGGGAAGGCATATAGTAGCTGATACTGCCCCCACGGGGCGACCAGCGCGTCTGCGGCTTCTGCTAGAGGATCGTGGGAGCGAGCCACAAACCTCCGCACCTTCCTGTTGAGTCGAGATGCCAACAGATCCACATCCAGGGTGCCCCAACGAAGGCACAATAGGTGGAACACTTCTGGCTGGAGGGACCATTCCCCCTGATCCAGAGTCTGACGGCTGAGATAATCTGCCTGCCAATTCTCTACTCCCGGAATAAACACCGCGGAGATAGCTGGAACACACCGTTCCGCCCAACGAAGAATGTGGGCCACTTCTCTGGTCGCCAGGACACTCTTGGTGCCCCCCTGGTGATTGACATAAGCCACAGCTGTGGCATTGTCCGACTGAATCCGAACCGGGCTGCCTTGGAGCTGCTCGGTCCAGAGTATCAGACAAAGTCTGATCGCCCTCAGTTCCAATACATTTATCGGTAACCTGGACTCTTCCAGGGACCAGAGCCCCTGGACAGTTAATCGACCGAGAATTCCTCCCCAACCGGATAGACTGGCATCCGTGGTCACAATCGTCCAGTATATTGGCAGAAATGACTTCCCCTGGCTGAGCGCCGGAGATCGAAGCCACCAGACCAGGGACTCCCTGGTCCATTCGCTCAATCGTATCCGATTGTCCAGAGATTCTGGATTCCGATTCCATTTGAGAAGAATCTCTCCTTGAAGGATTCGGGTATGGAACTGGGCAAATGGTACTGCTTCGAAAGAGGCCACCATTAACCCCAGGACTCTCATGCAAGTCCGAAGAGAAGGCCAGTTGTCGGATAGCAACAACTGAATTGCTGATTGAATTTTCCGGAGTTTCCCCGCAGGAAGAAACACTATTGCCCTGGACGTGTTTAGAATTAGACCCAGATATTCGAGCCTCCTGGTGGGAACCAGAGATGACTTCTGCAGGTTCACTAGCCACCCGAACTCTTGCAAAGAGATCATGGTGATCTCCAGGTCTTGTAACAAGGTCTGTGGAGACTCCGCACGGAGTAGAAGATCGTCTAGGTAACCTAGAATCGATATGCCTCGTTGACGTAATAGCGCCAACATTGGGGCCAACACCTTTGTGAAGACCCGAGGAGCCGATGCGAGACCGAAGGGTAACGCCGCAAACTGATAATGATTCTCTTCTACGGAAAATCTCAGGAAACGTTGATGTCCTGCGTAAATGGGAATGTGAAGATAGGCATCTTTGATGTCTATGGACGCCAAAAAATCCCCCTGTTGCAGGGAGGCTGTCACTGTGCGAATGGACTCCATCCTGAATTTTTGTGTCTTGACAAAAAAGTTGAGTGCTCTTAAGTCCAGAATTGGACGCACCTTGCCCTCTTTCCTGGGTATTGTAAACAGGTTTGAATAAAACCCCTGAAAACGCTCTGTCCAAGGAACGTGGACTACCACTCCTTGTTGTAGTAAATCCGTGACCGCTCCCCGCAGAGCTTCTAAGCGATCCGGAGAAAGTCGGATATTGGAAGGGAAGAATCGCACCGGTGGGAGAGATCGAAACTCGATCTTGTAACCTGACCTTATGACCTCGCAAACCCACTTGTCCGGGATTCTGGAAAGCCATGGATCCGGAAACCGGCGAAGACGTCCCCCCACCCCCGCTATGGGTGGGGGCGCACCTTCAGGCTTTAGTAGTCTTATCTTCAGGTCTGGAAGGGCCGGGCTTTTGCTTGCCCGACCAGCGCCCCTTAAAACCTCCCGAAGGAGTTTTGGAGGGCTTTGCTTTTTCGCCCGTGGGGCGAAAAAACTTCTTATGGGCGGAAAAGGAAGGCCCCCGTCTCTGACGAGGTCCTTTACCCTTAGTACTTTGTGGCAAGAAAGTGCTCTTGCCTCCAGTGAGATCCCTGATGATCTCATCTAAGTTGGCCCCAAATAGGCGCTCACCCTGAAAAGGGAGATTAGCCAAAGCCTTCTTGGAACCTTGGTCTGCCGACCAACATTTTAGCCACAGTGTACGCCTGAGAACCACTGCTGAGACTGATGCTCGCCCCAATAATGGAGTGGCGTCTAGCGCAGCGTCGCAGATAAACTGTAACCCTTGTATCATCTGTTCCAACAGATCTGATACCGCCTGAGGGATATCACTCCCTTCTAAATCCCGGCGTAACCACTTGGTCCATTCTGTTACAGTTTGAGAAACTAGACCAATAGCAATTACTGGTCTGAAAGCTGACCCAATCAGGGAAAAGATGGCGCGAGACACGGCTTCCACCTTACGATCCACTGGATCCTTAAAAGACGGAGCATCCTCCAATGGGATAACTGTAGATTTATTCAATCTGGAGATAGGAGAATCTACCACAGATGGTACTGTCTACTTTTTGAGGAGGGATTCCTCGAAGGGATAACGCCTATTAATGCGTTTGGAAATAGTAGGGGCTCGTTTTGGATGACCCCATTCTTCCTTAATTACATTACCGAAACACTTGGGTAAGGGAAAAACTTTCGCCATTTTGGCGCGTTTATTAGTACCAAATGGAATCTCAGTATCAGTTACTTCTGATGGTGTAACCTGTAGTCCTAAGGTTTCCCGAACGGCTACAATTAATGCGTTTACCAACGCTTCCTCTCGGGCTATGGTAGATGCTGAGACATCCTCCTCACTGTCTGAAGAGACAGTACCCGAGACACAAACCCCAGATGAGGTACCTGCAACTGCAGGGATAGGCTCAGACTCTGAATCTGAAGTTTCAGATGAATTGGGGGTAGGCGGGGGTCGCTTCCTTGAGCCCTGTCCCTGACAAGCCACTTCCACCCGGGAAAAAAAGGTTTCCAATACTGCTGACAATGACTCAATAGTCAGTGGGGAACTGGAGGGTCCTGCAGCCACCTCGAGGGGATCAGGTGGCGATACATGTGTGGCAGGGTCCATGTTAAAGCAGTACACTTTGCCAATGAAAAAAAAATTTTTTTTTTTTTTTAAAAATAAAAAATACCCTTTTTTTTTTATATGTAATCCACCAGCGCAATAGCGCCCCTCAGCGTACCTGCTTTGGACCCCCACAGAGAGAGAGAGAGAGAGACCCCAAGGGCTCACCACCTGATGTAGAGAAGTTTCCTTATCAAACTGCTGTCAGCATTGTCCTGTGCAGACTGGGAAGTCCTGTACTAGGTTTCCCGGGTAAAAGGAAGTGGCTCCGCCCCCTGTGCACGCCTTCCGGCGTTCCCAGCTGCTCCTCGAGGTCGGCTGGGCACATCAAACATGGCCGCCCCCATGTAGAAGACAATAGACTTCGAGAAAATGGCGGCCTGCGGGCGGCCTGTGTAGGCAATGCAGACATGCGGTCTACAACAAAATGGCGGCGGACTGCCGATCTAGCGTGGCTGCTTCAGTGCAGCGGCCTGTGACCGGCTCTGGAACGGCTGATGGCGGCCTGTCGGCCTGCGGGAGCCCTGGCGATCTTTACAGTCTAAGGTAGGCTATACCTCCTTTGCTCTGGATATTTATATGTTACTATGGTAAATCGAACCAGGCTTCCTTGGATCAATCTGCTAGAGAAACCAAGGCTGCTGAAGTGTCAGCTTCCAAACCCAGGTTGTTAGAGTGTTAGCTCCCAAACCAAGGTTGCTTTTAAAGTGTTAGCTCCCAAACCAAGCCTGCTGGAGTGTCAGCTCCTAAACCAAGGTTGCTAGAGTGTCAGCTCCTAAACCAAGGTTTGCTTAGAGTGTTAGCTCCCAAACCAAGCCAGCTGAAGTGTCAGCTCCTAAACCAAGGTTGCTAGAGTGTCAGCTCCTAAACCAAGGTTTGCTTAGAGTGTTTAGTTCCCAAACCAAGCCTGCTGGAGTATCAGCTCCCAAACCAGATCACACTATCCAGGGGATAGGTGAATTAGTCATAGGCTAAAGGGGGAACCTTAATGTCAGAAAAGATCCGACCATACACAGAGGGGCCCGTATCCCAAAAACCCCACAGGGGGGGAAGGGGGAATATTTACTCACCATACCGGAACTGACGGGCACCCTCTCTTCACAGTACCCTCTCCACCGAGATGGGGGGCTGTCGACCAATCCGGACGCCGTGACTCTGCTGGTTCCTGGCGTCCAAGCGAGACGTTCAACTCGCAGGGTCAGTCCCCGTCCTGGGACTATGTCGCAGCCGACCCAGCGCGGAGCTATGGTCTGCACGCGCTCGTAGGCTGAGCCGGGGTGACCACTGGATCTCAACATCCAGCCCGTCGCCCGGTCCCGCATATTTACTTGAATGTGTCGCGGCCGACCCAGCGCGGAGCTATGGCCTGCGCGCGCTCGTAGGCCGGCTGGGGTGACCACTGGTCGCCCAGATCCGGCGTAATTTGCTTGAAGATCTCACAGGAAAACTGGAGAAAACAACTACCTAAAAAAGAAAAAGGTTTTTTCTAAAGAAAAAAAAATCTTGCCAGGACCAAAAGATCCCAGCAAGGAGCTTAGGTCCTTACTCCTGACTAGACAGAAAAAAACTGACATCCTGTAGCAGAGAGAGAGGGGATATACCCTCTGGGACTGCCCCTAAGGTGGAGCCAGAACGTTTTTCCTTCTGCCTAGTCCTACTCCTGTAGAGGGCAGCATAACCCAATTGATATGAATCAAAGAGGACTACGTCTGTCAATGAGCGACAGAGAAAACAAGTTTCTTGTAGCTGGTAACCAGGTTTGCACACATCTCAGGAGGGATTTTGGTCCACTCTTCTTTACAGATCTTCTCTAAACCCTTAAGGTTTTTTTTCTGTCACTTGGAAACTCTAAAGCCCCGTACACACACGAGAAGAAATTCGGCCGGGAAATTTTGTCCGACGACCGATCTGCCGATTTTCGGCTTGTTAGTATGGTGCTTCCGACAACCGACAAAAATCCTGGTGTGCAGGCTATATAATTTTTGTCCTCCGTCAAAACACGTCATATTTTCAGCTCATTAGTACAGATTTCGATGGGGAAAAATCTTATGAGCAAGACTAGGCATGCTCAGAGAAGAAAGAACACATAGAAAGCAATCCAACACATGACATCACTTCTGAAGTAGAATTCTGTCATACGGGAAAATTCGTGTGCAGTCTAGAGCACATTCCAACCAACAGACACGCACTCTGGACAAAAGACGGACGACCGGTCGGCAGAAATATGTTGCGTGTGTACGAGGCTTTAGTTTCAGCTACCTCCATATATTTTCTATAGGATTAAGGTCTGGAGACTAGCTAGGCCTTTCTATGACCCTGTGCTTCTTCTTGAGTGACTCCATTGTTGCCTTGGTGTTATGCTTTGGGTCATTGACCCCTCAATGCGGCAAAGTCGGTCTGTACCTTTAGCACAGAAACAGCCCCAAAGCATAACATTTCCACCTCTGTGCTTGACTGTAGGGATGGGGTTCTTAAGTTCAGTCAGCATTTTTTTCCCCTCCTTTTTGGAGTCTGAAAAGCATTACAGGATAAGCAGATCACTGGTTCCATGAATCCTGCAGATCTGTCAGTGTATCCTGTACCGGCAGGCAGATACAATCTGACAAGAAGAATCAATGAGCTACAAGCCGACAATCACATAGGATGTTGGAGCTTGTTCTACACACAGAGCTGTGCGAACAAATGACGTGGCTATGTGGGCGGAGCTCATTTTAAAAAGTGACAGCTAGTAAAGGCAACTTCTCCCCATACTTCTGACACAGTTAAAGGGGAAGGGGGTTTCATCAGGCAGCGGCTGCAGTATGGGGAACTTGTTTACATTTCAAAGGTGAAGTTATACTTTAGCAGAACAGAAAAAAAAAACGAATTAGAGAAGTTCATTGTAAGGGTTTAAAACTCCCCTGTGAAGGCTGTTAGGAAATACAGCATTTAGCAGAGATCCATGATAAACATCAGTAAATACACATAGACTCAAGTCTCTTGTCGTAGAGATTCACCTACTGAAAGCATCCAAAAAAGGAGGAGATGGTGGAACGAATCACAGAGGGTTTAAGATATGAGCAGCCTTCTTTTGCAGGGTACCCCTTTTAAAAAAAATAAATAAATAAAATAATTGCGGGCAAGTCATCGGAGAGGCACTGCAAGCTGCAGCACAGTACATTTTTGGGGTTGTATTAAGTGGTGGAGTGGACTAGATTTAGTGATGGAGAGGCTCACTCTCTGTAGAAACACAACCTTTGGGACTCATTATACGAGAGAACTATTTCTTATAGTTGGAAAAAAAAAAAAAAAAAAAAAAGGTGTGCCCAATAACTATACAAGAAAGCTCCTTTGTCCCCTTATAGCCACAGTTGTACTATGCCTAATGGTATATTCTGGCTTGCCAGTAGATGGGTCTACATTATGTGCAATGACTAAATTTCCTGCTACAGCATCAACTCTCAAACTTTTTTCACCCCATAAATAGCATTTTCTTGCCACAGATTTTCCCTGCTATACAGTTTATTTACAATACAATATTCATTCTTAGGTAGGTGACTAACCATTAACAAGTGCAATGTTCAGGCCTCGGCCAACGTTGTTCTGGACACTGCTCATCAACCTATAATGAGACAACAAAGATCTGGAGTGAGCATAAAGAAGCACATCATCCATTTACAATAATAAGCACAGATTTTATTCTTAAAGAATGGGTTACCCAAACTTTTTATATTCCTGATATGTTTCTGTTATACCATGTACTTTGTATTTATTCCTTTGTTAGATATACCTGGTAATCCTGCCAGTCCCCCTGCTTTCCCCTTTCAAACTGACCATGATAGGCATGAGAGCACATTTAACCCAGGGTGGTCAGTTTTCTGGTTGCGCTCGGAGAGCAGCCTGCCTTGTTCTCTAATGGCCAATACTTGAGCTGACATGTTTTCATGCATAGCACGTGGAAACAAGGCAAAGCAGCTCAACTATGCATGAAAACACATGAACTGGGATGCAGAAAAATGGCAGCAGGTGCTCTGGACTGAGGCGTCAAAATGTGAAATATTTAGCTGAAGCAGGAGGCAGTTTGTTGGTGATTGGCTAGAGAGCAATATAATGAGTGTCTGCAGGCAACAGTAAAGCACGGTCGAGGTTCTTGCCAGTTTGGGGGTGACATTTCTGCAAATAGAGTTGGAGATTTGGTCAGGATGAATGGTGTCCTCAATACTTAAAAATACAGGCAGATACTTATGTAGCATATTATACTATCAGGGAGGCATGTGATCGACTCCAAGTGTATTTTTCAGCATGGCAGCATCTCAAACATACAAGCCAATGTCATTAAGAACTATCTTCAGTGTAAAGAAGAACAAGGAGCCCTGGAGGTGATAATTTGGCCCCCACAGAGCCCTGATTTTAACATTTACGAGTCTTTCTGGGATTATATGACGAGATAGAAGGATTTTGAGGCAGCCTACATCCACAGAATATCTGTGATTAGTTATCCAAGAGGTTTGGAACAACCTGCCTGCTGAGTTACTTCAAAAACTGTGTGCAAGTGTACCTAGAAGAATTGATGCAGTTTTGAAGGCAAAGGATGGTCACACCAAATATTGATTTGATTTATATTTTTCTTCTGTTCTTTGTATAGTGTATGGCCAACCTAACTGTTCTTGCACACCACACTGCCCACCCTCATAATTAATGTGAAGGCTGCTATTCCTCTAATTCACAGCTTATGATCAGTCATCTGTTTAAAAACAAAAACTTCTCTATTTCAGCAACCTTCACTGCATCTCCCCGTCTCGCACCACCAAGCCGGTCTCCTGTAAAGAGTCCCAATGGCTCTTCTTTTTGTACATATGTGCTGTCATTTCATTCATTCTTGGTGGTCAACCATATTTCACAAGAAAGCTGGAATGGATGGCTCACCCAAAGGAAAGAATAGGGGCCACAGCACACCATGAGGAGGCAGCGGGGCAAAAATGCATAACATCTGTTAAACATATTTTTCACACTGTAATCCATATTAACACCACCCTATAATGCACCAAACTGTAGAAGGAACATCAGGATGCCTGTTAAGGGTCCCAGCTTAAAACGGTGTATTCGTGTGTGTAATACTCTGCTGTAAAATCTGCATTGCCTAAGAAAGGTAATGACAACCTCCAGTACTAGATGGGAACCTTGATAGTTACAGGTAAGTACTGTCCTGACCGGCTCCTGTTAAGTATCAATTTTGGTAGAAGCTGAAACCGAGTTAAATGCATATCCCAGCACTTACATTTTATCTTCAAAGCAGATCTTAGGCCCAATGACATTTGCTGCTCCGCTCACAATTCGGAAGGCGAAATGTTTCTCTGGACACGGCTGCGGTAAGCCACACTTGAACCTCCTAGGACGTGGGTCTAAGAAAAGAGACAGTAAGATGTCGCAGAGAGATGACGATCAGGTGGAACATAGACTGAGGATGACCCATATGGACAGGTCTCTCGTGAGGACGGCAAGTCATAGAAGATCCTCCCCATTCATATTTGAACTTTACTTTCCAAAGATGCAAAACATTTTTTACCATGGCTCTTCCAGTAAACGAACTAAGCACATGCACTGTATAGTGGTGCATTTGTTTTTCTAGCCAGGTCCCAGCACAAGGTTTTCAACACTGAAAGAAAATGTATATTTAAAAGTAGTTGTTTTTTGTAGGTCTCATCTGTCAAATGCTGCTTTTTTTTTTTTACACAAAGCAGCACTTGCAATGTACAGTCTTTATGATTCTGTGCAGGGACAGGGTTAAGTAATCCTGACCAATCAAGACGACCGAAGACTCCATACCTGGAAAAAGTTCAGGTGAAGATGGAAGAACCAGTGATGTAGGCAACGCAAGCTTTGCAGCGCTAAAGGAAATGCCTTAGTATGCAAGTATGCCACAATATGCCAATATGCTGCGCATACATATACATTATGGCAAAAGACTTTAGGGGGGACTAATTTTTTTTATTGCTGTTAACTTACGCTTTAACTTAAATTAAAAAAATAAATAAAATGTACACACGCATCACCTACCCTAACAATTATAGTCACCAACACTTTAAGAGGTCCTAAAGGGTGAAGGTTTTTTACCTTAATGCGTTTTCTGCATCACTGTAAAAGCCTTCAGCAAGTAGCTTCCCCAATCTTGTTCCAGTAATGTGCCTGAGAGCAGAGGCTCTCTCTACTCAGTAGCTCAGACACAGCAGAGGGAGCCATTGGCTCCTGATGCGGTCAATCAAGACCAGTGAGAAGGGAGCAGGGCCGAGTCTTGCTCTGTCTCTCATGAACATGCACAGCCAGCTCGGGAGTGAGCATGCGCCAGTTAGCGGCTTGCTATGGGGGCACTTGGCAGCGGAGGGGCCAGGAGCACCAGTGGGGGACCCAAGAAGTGGACAAGCAAAACCACTAGACAGAGAGCAGGTAAGTATAACACGTTTGTTATTTTAAAGCATAAAATTGTATCCTTTACAACCACTTTAAAACACCCCTTACCCCCCTTCACAGTTAATCTTAACCCCCAGGTAAAAAAAAAAATAAAAATAAAATGGCCTAACCCAGAAAATAGACCCTTAAATTGTAAAGGCTCGTGGTTTTTTTTTTTATTAATAACAAACATGTTATACTTACTTCTTCTGTGCAGTTTGTTTTGCACAGGGCAGCCTGGATCCTCCTGATCTCGGGTCCCTCTTTGGCTCTCCTGGCCCCTCTCACCTTTCGAGTGCCCCAACAGCAAGCAGTTTGCTTTGGGGGCACCTGAGCCGAGCTACAGCACTGTGTCCGTTCAGACACAAAGCTGCCGGTTAGCCCTGCCCCCTCTCTCTGACTGGCTAACTGTCTTTAATTGACAGCAGCAAAGCCAATGGCGCCTGGATAGAAGGGAGAGTCCTGGATGGCCAAGGAACTGGTGGACATCGCTGGATAGAGATGGGGCTCAGGTAAGTATTAAGGGGTGCTGGATGGCTTCGACACACAGAAGGCTTTTAATCTTAAGGCATAGAATGCGTTAAGATACAAACCTTCTGTCTTTATAACTCCTTTAAAGGTAAAAGTACCTGAATTGGTCTTGATATTCTGTAATCCCATGTAGCAGTACTACAAAGCAAATCAAGCCCTGTTACAGTGCACTTCAGTGAATATGGTGACTTGACTACAGAGCAGAGTAAGCAGACAGAGGAACATTAGCGTGTGACTGCTGCTGTTAGCTGTCCAATTAGTAAGCTGAGCTGTCTTTTTATTATTCAAGCAATGCTGCTGCAGTAGACATCAAGGATAAAGCGTGTGTGCAAGAATGACTGGATCACAAGACTGACTTGACAGATTTCCGAGGCATTGAAAAGAGAAAAAAAAAAAAAAAGTGTTCCAATGCAACAGTAAATGCAGGTATTTTTTACCATAGGTAGAGTTTGTTTTAGGCAAAAGAACATTCCATTAAAGAAGAGAAATTCCATTATGCGAAAAAGGGGTTAGGGTTTCATTATGGAGTGTTAGTGTGAATCTGTGGCCAGGCTGTAGACATTCAAGAATTTACATTTTCTTAACAAGAAATCAATGAATAAAAAAAAAAAAAAATATGCACCGAGATTTAAAAGTGTGTATTATATATATATATATATATATATATATATACACACACACACACACCTAGGTGAATGCATCATCAATCCCAGCTGCATCTGTCCCCCACAGCTTCTAAGACTGAGAACTGAGAGATCAAAGACAGCTGACTGCTCGGTTCTTCAGTGAGCAGAGAGCCGCTGACTATCAGTCACCGGCTCTCTGCTCTGCCCCTCAAGCGTTGAGCTGTGCAGGGAACGGGAGTGGCTGGCTCAGTCCCCCAGTGGCTTACTTTGATGCTGAGCCAGCTTCTGTCCCAGGCATTTGATTGGATCCAGACTGTAAAGTCGGGATCTTTCCCGAGCCTGGACTGACACCAGCCGATAGCAGGCTTTAGCTCGCGGTCAGCTGAAAACCGTTCACAGGCGTGCAGAACGAACACTCCTGTGATCCATAGAGGAGGTATAGCCAAAATAGCTTTTTACTTCTCTTTGAAAGCCACCAACACTGCGGAGAAATTATTTCTCAAAGTTCACGGAAGAAGCCCTTCAAATCTTTCTCTCAACATCCAAGTCCTCCCTGCTCCCCTCCCAGAGCTTCTGCTCTGAATTTGCATTAGAGATTGGAAAGTTACCTATTCAATGCTAGTAAAGGGGAACAGGAGAAGCTGAGCTCAATGGGGACTCCTTTTAAAGCTCACCTGCTGCTTGCTGTATGCAAAAACAGAGAGAGAGAGAGAGAAAAAAAAAAACACATATGCAATACATCTCCGCAACGTATGCAGATTTCCCCAGGTTTTATCCATTTAAAAACCATAGTAAAGAAAAGAAAACGAACTGCTGCTTTGGCAAAAATGCACTCAAGCTTCTATGCCAGGGGTGCCCAACCGCTAGCCCACCACCTCCTGGGATGGTGGGTCGGCAAGCCGAGATTTTGAGTTCCTGACCCGCCATCCCAGAGCATCAGCGTAAAGAATGGAGCCGGTGGTACAGGAAGCATGCAGCTGCAGTAGAGAGCAGAGCTGATGCTTCCGGTAAAGCGCCGGCTCCTGTCCCAGGTCGAATGAAACCAAATGCACTCCGCCTCCTGCCAGTCATACCCACCCTGGGGTTCAGCCAGCAGCAGCCGCCAGTCATACCCGCCCTGGGGTTCAGCCAGCAGCACCCGCCAGCCATGCCAGCCCTGGGGGACAGCCAGCAGCCGCTGGCCATACCCGCCCATAGGGACAGCAGCAGCTGCCGGCCATACCCGCCCATAGGGACAGCAGCAGCTGCCGGCCATACCCACCCATAGGGACAGCAGCAGCCGCCGGCCATATCCACCCGGGGGACAGCAGCCACCAGCCATGCCCGTCTGGCAGGACAGCAGCATCCAGTGATACCTGCAGGAATCCTGAGAAAGAAGTAAAGATTGAAGTAATTTTTAAATAAAATCAAACAGCAATGGACATATCTGTTCTCTACATTGGTACACTAGCTACACTGGGCTGCTTTCAAACTGATCCGCAGGTGCAGTGCAGTGCACCTGTGGATATCCTGCACTGAGTCATAGACTTCTGTATTACCTGTATACTTCTGATATATATATATATCTATATAATAAAACTCTATAGCAAAGTGCAGCTAACCTGCAGGCAAGCCATAGGTGCACTGCAGTGCGGGTAAACTGCAGCGCATCAGTGAGAAAGCAGCCTTAGGCCCCTTTCGCACAATCGGTTCTTCAAGCAGACCTAATCTAATTCTCCATTCACCTGTATGGAGCGGCAGATGTAAACCGATTGGTGTCTCCAATGCAAAATAAAAAAAAATTAGAAAGCAATCTGTCCCCTTCTGTCTGGGCGGATAGGATTGGAGGGCCCATAGAGGAAAGCAGGCTGTGTCAGTGTCTGCTCTGCATATGCAGAGTTGACACGAACCAGTCATCAGCCCACTCTGTTCATTGTGGCCCACGACTGGTTACCAAGTCGCTTAAGTGGCCCTCGCTACTCAAAAGGTTGGGCACCCCTATCCTATGTCATGAGCTTGGTCAGCCCTGCCCTATTTTTCCCTTGACAAACTATTCCGACTGACCTACTCTCCAATCTCTACAACATAAGAGCTAATCATTCTGTAGTCCCTGGACAAGGACTGAGATGGATAATTACTCTTCTTAGGACAACACAGGAAGTGTGAAGAGGACACAGAACAGCTCTGAATTTCTAATATGATCAATGGATATTTTTTGCATTTATTGAACAGACATGCTTTCAATTGTGTATGAACAGACCAAAAAGGAGCACATAATAGAAGTTCATGGTTAGGGTTCACTTACACTTCGATAAGCGTAGGTAATTACCCAATATCTATAAAGCCTGGCCATAGATTCACCTTAAAGGTTTGGGAAATAGGGTTAATGCATGGAAGGTAAATGTCTCTGTGTCAAGTAGATATTAGCACTGACATCTGGCCACTGAAAGCCAATGCATCGCAGTTTTTACATTTATGCAGTCCAATCTTTAACAGATAACCTAGCTCTAACTCTTAAAGGGAAGCTATGAAAATAGTAATATAAGGGAAGCCATTACTATTTTTCAAAGATGTTGGTTCCAGGGCTGTCATCCCGATCTTGCTTCACCCACTACAGCTACTGACCTAGAACAAGCTTTGAATGAGCTTCGGATTTTAATAACTGAATGATTGAGGTCATTAACCACTAGATAGAAGAGTTAAGATCTGAAAAGCAGACTCCACCTTTAAAAAGCAAAATTTGTAAAAGGTCGTCACATTCTGTCCTCACAGGTATATGCCAAGCTTGCCCCTTTTCTATATAACCTTTGCTAAACCCCTCCCTCAGGTCTAGATCTAACCTTATCCCATACCACCTTACTATGGCTAACAAAGCGTACCTAAACCCAAAACCTCCTCGTTTATGTTCAGGGTAGATTGGCGAGGGGTCAAAGCCTGAGAGATTTATTTCTTCTCGATTTGTCTTTAGGTCTACAGGCAATCCCCGGGTACAAACAAGATTTCAAGGTTCTGCAGGTTTGCTCATAAGTCAATTTGTATGCAAGTTGGAACAGGTACATTTGTGAAGTGTAACTCCAGCCAAAAAATTACTTTTGGATAGCATAGGGAAGGGTTAACTGGCTATGCAGTGATATGGGATTGCTGACCGGTCAAGCAGGTGGAAGCATGCGGCGAGCAACCAGATGGCCGCCCGGTGGTTTCCAGGAATGCTGCCTCCATTCTTAAGTATGAGTCATATGCAAGTCGGAGGTTTGTACCTTGGGGACTGCCTGTATCATTAGGAAAAAAAGTGATGGGAAATCGAAATGCTTTTAGTTCTCACTAGAACACAAGGTGGAGGTTAATAATTTTGTGCCAGTCACTTCTGTAAAAAAAAAAAAAAAAGGGGGGGGGGTTCAGATTGGAGTAGCTCTCCAATACTTTGGAGAGATTTCCTTTCTCTCACTGTTGTATCTAAAGGACAGGAAGTGAGGGAAAAATGGACATAGGTGGCAATAAATCTAAGACGGGATATAAAACATTCCATCAAAGGCAGGAAAACAGCCTTGATTTTTTTTGGATCACCTGAAGTATCTGGGCAATAATTGCCTTGGCCCAAAAGTATTGGCGCTGGAACCTAAAGGCCAAGCCACGTTAACAGACTGTTTACCTGAGATAGTGCCCCCTTGCTGGTGACAATGTGGAAGCAGGTGAGCTACCTCTATAGTCATCTGGTTGCTGGTGAGTAGTCACCAGCATCTAGACAACGAATGTCACATGGCCCTGACAGTCCTGCATCAAGTAGTACCTGTGTCTAAATAACAAAAACTTAAGACCTGACTGTAAAATGTTTGTTGCCCTTCTCTACGGCTATCAGTTACACAGAAGCTGTCAATACTGAGGAAATACTTGACATGTAAGAACACTTTCAAAAGCACAAATGCTCTTATTACAGCTCTGCTGTTAACTCTGATCAACCAGATATTTAAATTTATTCAAAAACAGGCTCAATTTGCATAGCATTACACAAGGCTTCCTTTTTTTTTTTTTTGCGCCATTACTGTAGTTTTCAAATCACAATGGACTTCGCTGAAAACCGCAGTCGCTTTTTTTTTTAAAATAGAGTATCCTTAGCTTTGTGGATTGAGCATCAGGTATGACATCCTATGAAAGCATTTAATGATCATGGGAGAACAGGACACAAAGTATATTGCATTTCCAGCAGCCTTTGTTGTTTATTTCCATGCATGATGGTTATGAAAGGTGTTTATTTCATATATTATCATGCAGACTGAAATGTTACTAAGATCGTGCAGCAGCATGAGCATGCATTTTCAGGTTATGGACGCAGAGCGATCAAGCTACACTAAAAGTTTATCTGCCACAATTAATGATGATTTCATGAGGGGTTAGAAGGTTAGTAAGATTTTGCTTTGAGGGGAAAAATTTTTTGGGAAGGGTAAAATCGAGGTTAGAAATTAAGTAGCCAAGGTTTATCCAGACACTGGTGCGAATACTCACCAGCTGTAGTGCTTACTTCGGGACCTGCGGACAACGAGCACAATTAAGGCATCAGGGGGAAAAAAAAAAAAAAAAGACAGCCAACGAAATCACAGCATGATAGTAGGATACATTTAGGAAGAGAACCAGAAAACCTGTGGTGTCGACATGGTAACTATTGTACTATAGTCTTTATTTTAGAAAATAAAGTTAGATGGAAGCTAAACACGTGGGACCTAGTCCTACTGTTACCTGTTTTGGCACTTTTCCACTGCAAGTACCGGCTCCGCTCTACTCTGCCCTGCTTGGCCCGGTTTGCTTTTCCACTGCATGGTACGGTGTTGGAACGGTTCGGTACAGTATGGTTTGCTTTTCCACTGTTTATAGTACTGATAAGTAGTGGGCAGGATTACTCTGTAGTTGCACCGCCTCTACTGCCGTGACATCATCTTAATCTTAGCATAAACAATGACAGTGATGATTATTGACCAATCACTGCCTTGTAGTGAGGACCAATCAGGCTGCATGGGAGGGGTTGTGGAATTTAGTACCGGTACGGTACGCTTGGAACCACAATCGAGTAGGTACTGTTTTTCAGAGCCGTACCGTTCGGTTCCATGCAGTGGAAAAGTGCCGCGTGCCGCCATACCGTACCGAACCGTTCCTACACCGTACCATGTGGTACCAGCAGTGGAAAAGCAAAAAAGCGAGCCGTACCGTTCGGTTCCATGCAGTGGAAAAGCGCCATTTATTCCCATTTCACTCAGTGGTATAACTACTTCTAAATAAAATGAAAGCCACTAACCAGAAGGATCAGACTATTGCCAATTGTTGAAGGGAAAGCATTGTGTTTTTCTATATATTTTCTTTATCATGGCCACAGTTTAAAATGTAAACTTATTTTTTTAGTTAAGCAAATACTGAGCACAAATACTGGATATAAAATCGACTGTATGGGCATCAATTTGGGAAGACCTGGTCATCGCACCTATCTTGTTGGACATCCTATCCTGAAAACTATGGACCTTAATATAGAGGGCTGCCTGCACCCCATTCCCTTCTTTTGCAAATATAACCACCACCACTCTTCTGGAAATGCTTTCCAAAAGATGTTGAAGTGTGCCTGTTGGAATGTGTGCCTATGCAGCCAGAAGAGCATTTGTGAGATCAGGTATGGATTTGAATGAGAAGACCTGGATCACAATCAGCGTTCCAATTCATCCCAGAAGGTTCAATAGTGTATAGGTCAGGCCTCTGTGCAGGTCACCAGACTTTTTCCAGACCAGACTCAAAACATCTGGGTTTTAGTTCACAGTCTTGTTGACAAGAGCCCTCTTCAAAGGGCTGTCACAAGTTATGAAGTGCATGGTCCAAGAATTGTCCACTGTATTGGAAAACACCTGAGCTCAACCATATACAGGAATGTCCACATACCTTTGGTCATATAGCTTAAATACGTGATTGTCAGGTGTCTTCAAAACCTTACAAATGCTATATACCAATATAGCATACCAGAGATGAAGGGACAAGAGCATGTGTACTACAAATCTTTTGACATATAAAACGGTTACTGTAGATGTGATTCAGCTGGGTGTTCAACAGTTCTGCTAACGTTAACCTATAATAGGAACCTGCTGTCTGTACCTATAATAGCTAAAGCCCTGTGTACTGTTCAACTGTAAATCTGGTGCAAAGATGGTGCAGTTTACCAGAGAAACCAACCAGGATCTTCCCCTCTGTTGGAAAGTAAAACAAGATGTTAAGACAGTTGCTGTAACTTTTTTGTTACACTAGTTTTGAGCCCCACTGAAGGTTACAAGTCCACTAATGCTTCCCTGAGATGGGACACTAAATAACTTTAATGGTTAGCAATGTGCAATAAAAAAAAAAACAAAAAAACTTCCTGCTTTGCAATTAACCGCCAGCTATCTAGTTTTGTAATCTACCAGAGAAATTTGAAGATGGACGAATAACTGTCTGTTACGGCATAACTCTTTTATTTCACAAGCTTTCAATTATAATGACAGTGAGAAACAATTGATACTTACCACCTAGAATTTGCTGTAACCTTGGGAAGCCACCCTGCCCTCCCAACATAATTCCTGCCAAAATCCATGTCAGGCCAACTGTGAGGAGAATCACGATAATACGAACAGGACCTGCCAACAACAAGTTAGTCCAGATCAACAACTTCAAACAACTGCTTCAGCTTGTATACAAGAAGGGTGTATGAAAAACTTTTACAAAGCATTTGCAAACCTTTCCACAAACTTCAAGGCAGTTGGGAATATTAAGCACTGATTCTATTAGGAATGCTGACCATTCCTTTAAGCAAGCTCCTAGCAGGTTTCAGAAGTTTTTTGGACAGCTTCCGTTGCACCTGAGGGGCCATTTACACTTGTGTCTTGTGGCAACTTGTGCTAAAATACAAGCGTTAACACGTGTTGCTGCAACACACAGCGACTCACCTGTGTTGGGTAAATAACTTAAAAATAAATAGTGCTGCGTGGGTATATAATCATAAATTACACTGTGTGCATCAAAAACAGTGTATAATAAGCAATGGTAAAGTGCAAATATACAATAAGCAATATTATAGTGCCTATATATATATATATATATATATATATATATATATATAAATAAACATGAGTATATAAAGTAAAAAAGGTAAAAAAGTATAAAAACTCCAGTATGAAAATAGTGACAAATAACCGTGCTTAAAAAGGTATAAAAAAGTCCAGTATGAAAACAGCAGCAAATGACTGTGTTGAAAATTATTAAATAGATATAGTCCAAACAACCATAAAAGTGATCTGTGCTCCCAAAGATGAGTAACCAGAGTGTCACAGTAGACAGTCACAACCGTGCACCCCCTTGTGAATGGGTGCTCACCTCCGTTCTTTATAAAAAACGCATGAGTAAAAGGATCCTATGAATCATCCAGCCGCATCTTAGAAGACTCCTCTTATCCACAGCTGAGACCTGGTTTGCAGTATCACTCAATGCAACATAATATGGGAATAGAGAGACTTGCAATAGTGCATGAAATCCTCTTGGCTCTTAATCAGAGGCAACAGTTGTTTATCCTCATTTACTTTTGATTGGTCATCGATGGCAGTTGTTATTGTGCTAGCTGCTTTCAGCGCTTTCCCATCCTCTGAATTATTTAGAGAATCAGAGGACTGCTGTTCACCTCCAACATCTATGGTAATGGTAGTAGTTGGGTTTCAGGGTTGTCCCTGAAAGTCTCTTACGGACTTGCACATAGGAACCAGGAAGTCGACAGAGTGAGTGCGGGGAGAGAACGCCGGATGAGGAACGCGATTGCCGGCAGATCCCTTGGACGTATATACGGCGGTATGGACACTTATGGAAATCGGCTGTGAAATAAAGGTAGGATACCTATATCACACTGTGGAAGATTACTAGTCCATTAACTGTGGATATTCATAATCATCTATATGGCTAACCGGTCACATATACGGAGCCGATGGTGAAACATTCCCGCACTATCATTTGCGGCTATTTTCTGACTTTCAACCAAGATAACCTTCTTGCATCTTCAGTGGATACGGAATTCAGTTTCCATAATTATAGTGCCTTTTCCAATTTGGGAATTACTCAATACTTGTTATTTGGTTCTTTAGCCACACCATACCCTGAGATCAAGGATATTTGTGCACTCCAACCACTGTTATTTCCATCAGGGACCATACAGTGGTCCTCTTTTTAGCGAGACTTTTTGGCTATCCTTGGACACACAACTCCATCACCCTCCGGAAATGTATTTATCTTTTACACAGCTTATTGTTGTGCCAATATTTTTGGACAGTGATCATCCAGGTGTGTCGTCAGTTAGCGCAGTGGTTTGTGATCTGCCTGCATCACATATTCCAGCCTTCATTGGTTATTCCAGTCCATGACGATCCAGCATGTGCGCTTGTTGTTGTTTTTAAATTGATTTTATTATATGTATGTGCCACATCTTGTCACTTGCACATTTTTTGTTCTTTCAAGGCACAAGTGCCTAATAAAATTTATTTGCATATGTTATTATGTTGCAATTACTTCATTGGTGGCCTTAGGTGATTGCCTTCTAGGTGCAAGTCAAGACCTCTTGCCTTTCACCTTACCCCCTTTTTTTTTGTATAATTGTTTTTGATCAATGGTCACCCAACCAGATTTCAGCGCCCATACATTATCTTCCATATTTAATGGTAACTAGTTAGGGCCAATATGGCAACCTTCCTTCAGTTTTTTTCATGTGGATAAGAGGAGTCTTCTAAGATGCGGATGGATGATTCATAGGATCCTTTTACTCATGCGTTTTTTATAAAGAACGGAGGTGAGCACCCATTCACAAGGGGGTGCACGGTTGTGACTGTCTACTGTGACACTCTGGTTACTCATCTTTGGGAGCACAGATCACTTTTATGGTTGTTTGGACTATATCTATTTAATAATTTTCAACACAGTCATTTGCTGCTGTTTTCATACTGGACTTTTTTTATACCTTTTTAAGCACGGTTATTTGTCACTATTTTCATACTGGAGTTTTTATACTTTTTTTTACCTTTTTCACTTTATATACTCACAAATTAAGACATATGCCGGTTTTCGGTAATTCGATATATCGCGGTATTGCATAGCCACGGTATTGTTATTGTGGCATTTTTAAAATACCGAGTTTCTCTGCTCCTGGGTCTGACTTGTGAATTGATACATTTCAGTGAGCTGGATGACTCATTCACTCACACAGCTAACCCCTTTCAGCATTAAGTCTCCTAACTATAAACAAAAATGATTACATTGTATCTCTTCCTTCCCTCTGCCAGGGAGAAAGGAAGTTTAACCTCTTAAAGACTAGACCTTTCTCTGACACTTGTTGCTTGCAAGTTAAAATCAGTTTTTTTTTTTTTGCTAGAAAAGTACTTAGAACCCCAAACATTTTATATATATTTTTTAGCAGAGACCCTACAGAAAAAAATGGCGATTGTTGTAATATTTTATGTCACACTGTATTTGTGCAGCAGTCTTTCAAACGCAATTAATAGACTTTAATGAATAAAAAAAAAAAAAAAAAAAAAAACGTAACAGTAAAGTTATCCCAATTTTTTTTTTTGTTACACAGAGAATCGTGATCTTTATTCCAAGCTAAAAAATCGTGATTCTCATTTTGGCCAGAATCGTGCAGCTCTATATACACACACACGCATAGCAGCCCACATTACATTATTATATAGCCATCAAGCAGTGTCTGGCCTACCTGGTGATGACTGGTCCTGGCGCTCTGATCCGATGGCCTGGTCTTTAAAGGGGCAAATTCTTGTGATCCAGAAGTGGTTAAACCTGCAGGAGGACCGGTGTTTTTATCTATTAATGACTTTACTATTGCTTTAGGCCTGGTTCACATGTATGCGGGTTGGCGGTTCACATGTATGCGGGTTGGCGGCCCACATTTGCACAGGCATAGCAGCCCATTGATTTGAACGGGCTGCTATGCCCTCATTTTCCGCAGAAAAAAGGTGCATGCAGCATTTTTTTTAAATTCAGTGGCCTTGAAATCCATCCTGCTTTTGCACCATGCGACTAACCTGCAGTTCCTGCTCTGGCAAGCTTTCTGCATTTTTTGTATACGTGGGCACGGCATTTAAAAACAGTTTGCGTGTGCAGCAAAGGCAGGTAAGTCGCATGGTGCAAAAGAAGGATGGATTTCATGGCCACTGCATTTTTTTAAATTCTGCATGCACCTTTTTTCAGCTGAAAACGCAGGCATAGCAGCTCAAGCCCATTCACATCAATGGGCTGCTATGCATACATGTGAACCGCCAACCCGCATACATGTGAACCACCAACCCGCATACATGTGAACCAGGCCTAAAGCGATAGTAAAGTAATTTATAAACAACACCTCCTTCAGGTTTAACCACTTCTTGACCTTCTTGATTTGCCCTCTTAATGACCAGGCCATCGGATCGGAGCCGAGCGCCAGGAACAGTTATCACCAGTTAGGCCAGACACTGCTTGATGACCTATTTTAGGCCTGGTTCACAGAGTCTGTACTGACTGACTATATAATAATGTGCATAAGTGAACCAAAGCCCCTAAATTCAGCAATGAAATTGAAGTGAGGTGGAAATTTAATAAATTTAAATTTAATAATAGAATACCGTGATAATACCGTATACCGTGGCAAAACCTTAATCAATTAATCGCAGCATGAAAATCTGATACCGTCACAGGCCTACTCACAATATATATATTTATTGGCACTATAGGCTCTTTAATATTGCTTATTGTATATTGGCATTTTAACATTGCTTATTATACACTGTTTTTGATGCACACAGTGTAATTTATGATTACGGTATATATCCGCACAGCACTATTTATTTTTACACTGTATAATTAACACGGTTATGAGAAGTGGAGTGTCTGCAGCAGATAGCTCATTAATCTAGGAACTCAAGGTTGCTCGCAGGATTCATTCTTTTATCACCTGTGTTGGGTGTTGTGGTACAATTTATTGTGAATGGAACCACAACACATTGTACAGTAAAACCCCAAAGCACCGCAACACAACACTTTTTTTTAACTACAGGACACTTCCTGCTGATACCACTGATTGTGGAAGGGAGTTCCACATGCTTACGGTTCTAACACTAAATAACCCCCTAAGGCAGTTTAACCACTTGCCGACTACACATGTTGCGGTTTGCAAGTGGTTTACCCGGGATATGGCTGAAGATAGCCAAAAACCCCAGTGTTTTTTACAGCTGGCTTTCTCTTGAAAGTGTTTCAAGGGGGTTTCAATAGTGGCAGGAGAGGACGTCTTTTGACCCCAGATGTCTCCATAAAGAGGAACTGTCATCCTTATTTCTATTACAATGGGTGTTTACATTCCTTGTAATAGGAATAAAAGTGATCCAAAAAAAATAAGGCACAGTGCAAAAGAAATAAATAATAATAATAAAAAAGTAAACTGCCCCATCCCTCAGTGCTCACACGCAGAAGCGAACGCATGTGTTAACTGTGCTCAATAATTAACTGGACACAATGATTCACGTCTGGTGGGAATGTCCCAAGATTCGATAGTACTGGTTAAGGATCCAACTTAACCAAATCACAGGTGAGAATATTATGGATGATCCCCTGGATATGCCCATTTCACAAAACAAACAGACCCCTAAAGTACTATAGAAACTGGATAATCTCAAATCTACCTAATGCTGCGAAGGGGACAATCCCAAAATAAGAGTTTGAAATAGAAGCTCCTACTGTTAGGGAATGGAGTAGTAGGGTCAAATATATAAGATATGGAATACCTGTGCAGCAGAGACAAAGAACAAGTTGACAGTTTCTCAAACAAATGGAGAAAGTGGATAGATTAAAAAAAACCTAGAGATTACATAGAAATAGGGAAAGATCAGGGGAGCAGGCAAGACTGGGGGCATATTTGAGCTATGTAGAAAAGAGGAGTAGGACTACAAAAGCTGACTGGGGTAAATATAAGGGGATTTGGGGGATGGGAGAGGTAGGAGTTTGGGGGGAAAAGAGGATTTGGAAATTATAAGGAAATATTTCTTCATTGTTTTTAGAGTTGATGTGAAAATTAATAAAAATAATAAAATAACTGTGCTCAGACCACACATGTGCGGTATCATCGCGACCGTTAGAGCAAGAGCAAGAGCAATAATTCTAGCACTAGAATCACCTCTGTAACAAACAGGTAACCTGTAAAAGGTGCTTAAAACTTTGCCTATAGAGGTTTTTAAGTATCATAGTTTGACGCCATTCAACAAGCATTGGCAATTTTAAAGCATGACACATTAGGTATTTATTTACACATTTCATTTTATACCAAAAAACTGGGGTATATATATTGGGTTTTATTTTTTAATTCATTAAGTTTTATTTTTTCCAAGAAAAAAGTGTTTGAAAAACTGCTGTGCAAATATCATGGGTCATAAAACAATTGTAACAATCGACATTTTATTCCTTAGGGTCTCTGATAAATTCATATAAATGTTTGGCGGTTTTAATTTTCTAGCCAAAAAATAAATGGGATTTTTGACTTACCATAAATTCCATTTCTCTGATGTTCATTGACAGACACAGCTTGTGATTCTCCTTAACCACTGGAATATACTGCCCCCTACAGGAGTAGGACAGTAGGCTGGAAAAAGCTTGACCATGCCTATGGGCAGTCCCAGGGGGTATACACCCACTTTCAGCTATAGGCACTCAGTTTTGTTACAAACAGTGTCAGAAGAAAGCCAACTCCACAGAGGGGTGCTGTGTCCATCAAACATCAATGAAATGGATTTTACAGCAAGTCAAAAATCCCATTTTCGCTTTTGTTCATTGAAGCACACAACTTCTGATTCTTCTTAACCATTGGGACGTGTTAAACATGAGGAGTGGGGAAAAAAATCTGAAAAACTTCCCAAGGCTAAATATAGCCAACCAGGTAATATGAAGCTCAACCAAGAACAACTGGAGCTCATCTGACAAAAAAACAATACACCCTCAAAGGAGGACCAGGTCTTCTAAGCAGCAGCCTGCAAAATCTTGCCGGCAAAAGAAGCATCCACAGATGCCAACACATCCACATCAAAACTTTTATTAAAGTTTTAATATCTGGTTCTTGGAACACAAGCGGTGTCCACCACACGGAAGACGAGCATTTTTACCACTTGACTGATGCAAGTGGGAGTACTACACTATGAAGGATGTTCTCTCTTTTATGGCCATGCCTACTGGGGAGCACGTAGTATAACCCCAGTGAATCCGGAAGTCATGCTACCCCACAGGATCAGAGTGAAAGCTTACCCCACTTACACCCAGAGTCGACCTACGGAGGAGCCCTGAGCAGGGAGAGGGAATATTCTCTACAGGCACACATATTATATCGATCCGGTGAGTGAGGGACCTACAGGGGAGCATGCAGGGGTATACACCTGGCACAGAGGCTTTGTGTGGAACTGTCGTTTGATATTCCCGTCAGCACTGAGCACTTTGGATCATTTTGGGATAAGATCCCTGTGGGACTATATTTTCTGTGACTAATTTATATTGGTTTACATCACTTGGCACTTTATGCGGTTTATATTATTAGCACTTGGCACCTATTGATGTGGTTTACATTATTAACTTTTGGCACTGATTGGTATTTATTTTTAGTTTGTAACATTTGGCAATTTATACAGAGAAATGGTTCACATTATTATATGATTGCACAATTTATTATTATTTTAAAATATTTTTATTTAGGCAGGTGAATAATTATTCCCCTATAATAGTATCACTCTATTTATAGAACACTACTTTTAGAGCACAAAATTATGAACTTCATATGAGCAGCGCCGATACGTTTACATTTTTGCATCATTGTACAGCACATAATTCTGAGCGCAGGTACTTACACACACACTCTAGCCATTTGTATGATACGCCTGGTGTTGTAGTGAGCTACTTTTTAGAGCTACTTTTTAAAATAGGATGGTCATGCCGTTTTTTTTGCATTTGTTTTGGTGCATTGGCAGCCCATTGATAATAAACAGCAATGCAGGTTAGTGCAATGTTCAATAACACACTGCAATGAAACACTTCAGTGTAAATGGGCCCTGCAAACACTTTTTAAATTAATAACCAGTACCCCTATGTTAAACATCCACAAACTGCAGTAAAAAATAATAAATAAAAAGGTTCAAGTACGCAGGCCCTTAAGTAGAGGTAAGCCCTAACCAAATTACAGTTTGCCAAAGCACTCTGTCATAAAATAGCTGCCCTTTTTTGTTTCTAAGATACTGTTAAATCCTTTGTTGTACATCAGCACTGCCGATTTCCTGCATACCCTATCCAGTTACTTATTGTCTAAATGCAACAGCTGCATGTAATTTCTTAGAGCCGATTGCCTCATAATTACAACAGTGTAACAATGTGGATAAATGTGTGTTAGCACACTACTACGCAGTCTCCATTTGGAGAGTGGATGACAGGTTGGAAAAGCAGGACCACAACTAGGAGACAGCAAAAGAGCATGGTCACTAAATAACAGGATGTCCTAAGGTGCACTTTCAGAGCAAATCAAGTATTTTAGTGAACACTGCAAATTTTACAAAATCCCCCCAATTTCCAGCTCCTAAAATGAAGCCAGGAGTTGCTGTGTACATATACAGTAGCTCTAGAAGCTTGAGCGATACAAAGTAACATTGCTACTTCTACAATGTACAAGTTCCCTGTTATATGCAGGAACCCCCATGGAATAGGCCAAAGGGCTTGTGTCTCTACCGCTTCTCTCCATCCTATTTTGCAGGTTGCCATTGGTTTCGGCGGCGGTTTTCATCCCCAGAAACCGATTGGCTAGTTTTGGCGATTCTGCATTACCGCCTTTCCCTGCCTATAAAACGGGATATCTCCAGCAGGCTCTCAGCCACGTGGTTTGGACGGGATCACGCTCCCCGTGCTGCCTGCTCTCTCACCTCAGGATGGAATCTCTGCTGCGAAAGGCGATTGAAAAGGCCGAAAGTTCAGGAGGAGGGGAGTGGCTCAGGCGGTGCTTGAACGAAGACACGTCTGCTAGTTCTTCTTTGCCCTCCTCCATGTCTGCTCAGCCTTTATCTATCCCCGAGGTATCGCTGAATGCTGAAGTCACTCATAGCCCCCCACCCTCAAGTCAGGAAGAACAGGAGAAGAAAATCTGATACTGCTGCCTCCCCGTATGTCCGCACAAATTCAAACACTCGTCGGTCTAGAGCAGTGGTCCTCAACCCTGGTCCTCAGGGCCCACCAACAGGCCAGGTTTGCAAGATAACTGAAATTCATCCCAGGTGATATAATTTGCTGCTCAGTGATTGCAGTATTCTAGTCTGCATCTCCCCAAGGTAATACTTAAAATCTGGACTGTTAGTGGGCCCTGAGGACTGGAGTTGAGGACCACTGGTCTAGAGGACACAGAAGTGTAGCCGTCCCCTCCTCAGTCTCTTCAGGCTGCTACTACATCAGAAAGACCCAGCAGTGTGCAAGACCCTCCTAATGGTAAGAACTTGTCTGCATCTACTGATAATGTCTTAGGAATTGCATTCAATTCTTTAGATAACCCCTTCCCTAACCTTCAGAAAAGGGTCTCAGGATAATACCTTATCCACTCAGACAGCATGATTCTTACACAGAAAGTGCAGTTTTTTCACACAGCACAATGCCACAGATGTCGCAAGTTTTGAGGGAGCGTGCAATTGGCATGCTGACTGCAGAAATGTCCACCAGAGCTGATCCCTTTGAATGTTCATTTCCCTACCATAAGCCGTCTCCAAAGGGCGCTTCCGAGAATTTGGCAGTACATCCAACCAGCCTCACAAATTGCAGACCACGTGTAACCACACCAGCCCAGGACCTCCACATCCAGAATCTTCACCTCCAAGATAATCTGAGAACAGCTACAGAGATACCGTGACGAGATCCCGAGGCCCATTGTTGTGCCATTCATCCACGACCATCACCTCATGTTGCAGCATCATAATGCAAAGCTCCATGTTGTAAGGATCTGTACACAATTCCTGGAAGCTGAAAACATCCTAGTTCTTGCATGGCCAGCATACTCCCCCAGACAGGTCACCCATTGAGCATATTTGGGATGCTCTGGATCGGCTTATACAACAGTGTATACAACAGCGTGTTCCAGGTCCTGCTAATATCCAGCAACTTTGCACAGCCATTGGAGAGGATTGGACCAACATTCCACAGACCTGATCAATTCTATGCGAAGGAGATGTGTTCTACTGCGTGAGGCAAATGGTGGTCACACCAGATACTGACTGGTGTTTGGACCCCCCAATACAGTAAAACTGCACATTTTAGAGTGGCCTTTTATTGTGGCCAGCCTAAGGCACACCTGTGCAATAATCATACTCTCTGATCAGTATCTTGGTATGCCACACCTGTGAGGTGGATGGATTATCTCGGCAAAGGAGAAGTGCTCAATAATACAGATTTAGCCAGATTTGTGAACATTTGAGAGAAATAAGCCTTTTGTGTACATAGAAAGTCTAAGATCTTTGAGCTCAGCTCATGAAAAATGGGGGCAAAAACAAAAGTGGTGCGTTTATAATTTTGTTCAGTGTAGACCAGAGGAGGATAGGAGAATAGCTATTCCCAGAACATTCCAAGATTGGTTGCAAGCATATTGCATTTATGCTTCAGTAATTGGTGAGAAATTTCCGGAGAAGTGCTCCGGGTTATTTCAACATTTGGATATAGTATCCAAAGCTTTTAGATATTTTGGAGGCAATGCATGGTTCAGTTATGATGAAAATTTCAGACAGAAATTATCTGTATACCCTTCTTTACTTTGGGGAATTAAGGATGTGGGCCTGTGGCTTTAATTGATGTTGCAACAGAAACCACAAATTTGACACAAACCAGCTAATACTGCACATGGTTCCTTTCGTAAAGGTATCTGTTTCGCCTTTAATGAGGGACAGTGCAAGTTTTTGTCAAATTGCAGATACAGGCATGAATGCTCTTATTGCTCAGGATCACATCCAGCTTGTCGATGCTTCCGTAGGATCGCTACCACTGCAGTCCAGTCTCAATCAAAAGATAATATGGCAAAAAGCTCAGACGCCAGTGAAATTATCAAAAATGTTGCCTTGGCTAGAAATCTATCCAGACAACAGCATGGCGGAGTTACTCCATAATGGTTTCGTGGAAGGTTTCCTGGTTCCAGGACTCTCTGGGAAAGGCTGTCAAGAATTTGCATTCAGTTTATCATATGGATATTGTTTAAAAAAAAGATTGAGAAAGAACTTAAGGAAGTTAGAGTTGCTGCCCCCCCCCCTTCTCAGATTTTAGAATATCCCCTTTAGGAGTGGTTCCAAAAAAAAAAAAAAAAAAAAGCACCGCTCCACTGATTGATTCATTACCCGTCTTATCCTTCAGGTAAATCGCTTAATGATGAAGTCACCGAATTTGAAGCTTCAGTTTGTTATGCATCTTTTCTTGTCAAAGCGTAACATTTTCTTAAAGATGTGCAGTCGTTACTTGGCCTTTTCGCCTTCGCTACAAGAGTTATTCCAGTTGCCAGTGTTTTTTCAAGGAGATTAGCTATGGCTACTAAGGGCCTTAAAAACCCTTATTGTCATGTCAGCATCTCTAGAGCCATTAAAGATGACCTGAAGGTTTGGGAGGAATTTTTCATTGTTTTTTTTGGTTCTATGATCTCACAGCAAGATTTTATTGAGGATTATGATCTAGGTCTGTTTACCGATCAGGCTCTATAGGTTTTGTTGCCTTCTTAGCGGGTCACTGGTGTGTGGCGGAGTGGCATCATTCATGGAAAGTTCCTGGAAACTCTCGTAATTTAGTCCTTTTGTAATTATTCCCAGTGGTGGTATCAGTGGTCATTTGGCAAAAACCTATTTCAGAATCGGAGAGTGATTATTCATACTGACAACAAAGGTGTATATGCCATAAACGGTTTGTCTTCCAGATCAGAATATGTTAAGCTTCTTTGTTTCCTAGTCTTACATTGCATTAAGTTTAATATATGGTTAAAAGCTAAACATAGACCTGGTGTGACTAATAATATTGCGGATTCATTATTTTATTTGTAGTTTTCCAGATTCCGGGACTTGGTACCAGATGCAGACCCGATGGGATTGCAATTCTCAGATTTCCTCTGGAGCTTGATCTGGGACTGATCTCTGCTAATTTGAAAAACTCAGCCTCATCCAGAACTTGGGAAGACTATCTCCAGGCCTGGTCAAGATGGTGTATCTTTTGAACAATAATACTGATGTTACGATTGTTAATTCATATACGACCCTGTCATTTGTTTCTTATTTAATGAAGTCTGATCTAAGTGCATTCTCCATTCATAGGAGGTTTTCTGGCGCGATTTTTTTTTTTTGCTTAGAATTTCTGGCCTGCCAGCCATTTCATCATTCTTTCAAGTTCGTCAAACTCTGAAAGGTTTTAAACAATTCCATCCAGTCAAGGATGGCAGGAGACCTATTTCAATTGAGTTTTTATCTAAATTAACATCTTAATTGAAATCCGTTTTTCTTCTTTTGAAGTTTGCTTGCATAGAGTTGCCTTTTCTGTGGCCTTCTTTGGAGCTTTAAGGATTGGTGAGTTTTCTGCTCCCAATAAATCTTCCAGCTCTCTTCTACTTCATGATAAGGTCTTCATTTGTGATGGTTGTGTTAAAATTCTGATTCGCAAATCAAAAACTGATTAGTCTGGGAAGGGTCACCATATTATCTTGCACAAATCTCCCTTAAAGTGGAGTTCCACCCTAAAATACAACTTTTCGCCATCTTCTTCCTCTCTGTCACCTGTAAAACAATTGGATAATCGAAAATTTTTTTTTTCTTTACTTACCTTGTTTTAGAAGAAAATATACTCACCTTACGGGGCCGGTGCAGGGCATTCTGGGACGAAGAGGACACCGAAGAGGACGCGCTGGCTTCAGCTGCCCACACCTGAGATGGCAGCGCTGGACAAGACATTTTCAAGGTAAGTATTTCTTCTTAAAGGTAAGTGCGACCTGGGACAGTTCAGAGGCTATCCATTGTGGAATGCACTAGCCCTGACTGTCCTGGAGGTATTTTTATTTAAAAAAAATTTCCGAGGGTGGAACTCCACTTTAAGCGAGATCTGCCCTGTTTTCAATGCCTTGAGTTACTTTACTATTAGGCCATCTTTTCGTGTGGTTTTTATTCATTCAGATTTATCACCTTTTACCAGATATCAGTTTTCTGCAGTATTTTCATCTTGCCTCAAACATTTAGAACTTTCTGGCTTCCAATTTTACTCTCATTCATTTAGAATAGGGGCAGCCACGGTTGCCATTTCCCTTGGTTTTTCTCCGGAAGAGGTTATGAGATTGGGCCGGTGGGATAGTGACAGATGTAAAAATTATCCGGATGTATTTATTAATAATTTTATTTTTCAGGTCCTTCCAAGTTTACAGTCTGGATAGTGGGTCATTCTAATTTTTATTGGGCCCCAAAGAGGGCAGCTTCCAGGACTTACTCTGAGATTTTAGGTTTGAGTCAATATGCCTTTCAAATATTTTGGCATGGGTTTAAGGTGGAGGAGTTTGAGAGAGGAGCTCATTCGCCTATCAAGATTTTTGGCCCAGTCCAGATTTGATCATTCATGCTTGGGCTAAGGATTTGGGTAAAATAAAAACCTGGGATCTCCTTTGTGAAATAAAAGATATTTTCTTGTTCAAGGTTATATTTTATCCCTCGATTGTATTTTCTGAAATGATTCCGAGACTACTTTGGTCCCCCCAAGGTAATTTGTTTTACCTAGTGTAATATTTGGGATGATAGCTCCAAGGGATCACGTGCACAAGCCGGGTAAATTTAAAGCATGAGTGGTTTATTTTCTTCCACAACAGAAATAAGGCTTCCAACAGCAAACAGCATAAATGGCAGATATAATACAATATCGGCTTCTGACGGGGGTTTACCCCAGGTAAGCAGTCCCAGGTAGCAGCTTGTCTCCAGCCACCATGCAGCACACAAACACTTGTTACACCAGTTCAGTCTCCCAGGTGTGTAACCAGCTCCTACTCCCCACCCCCACCAACACTACTTCCTGTCTTTAACCACTTAAGCCCCGGAGGATTTGGCTGCTAAACGACCAGGGGGTATTTTGCGATTCGGCACTGCGTGACTTTAACGGACAATTGCGCGGTCGTGCGACGCTGTACCTAAACGAATTTGATGTCCTTTTTTTCCCACAAAGCATTCTTTTGGTGGTATTTGATCACCTGTGCGCTTTTTACTTTTTGCGCTATAAACAAAAAAAGCGTAAATTTTGCAAAAATAACAATATTTTTCAAATTTTTTATATGAAATTCCCCCCCCCCCAAAAAAATGTAAAAATCTAAATTTTTTAACATTTTCGGCCAATTTGTTTTATCCTACCTATGTTTGGTAAAAAAAAAAAAAATCGCAAAAAGCGTATTTTCATTGGTTTGCGCAAAAGTTATCGCGTTTACTAACAAAGGGAAAGATTTTTGTCATTTTTGTTGTTTTTTTTTAACGCGTAATGGCGGCGATCTGCGATTTTTTTGCGGTACTGCGACATTGCGGCAAACAGATCGGACCCTTGACTGACATTTTTGACACTTTTGGGGTTACCAGTGACATTTCTACAGTAATCAGTGCTATATATATGCACTGTTACTGTAAAAATACACTGGTAGTGAAGGGGTTAACTTTATTTGGGAGGGAGGGGCTGTGTGTGTCCCTAGGGGCGTGCTTTCTACTGTGATTGGCTGTGACTTGCGGTGTAAGGACACTGATCAACGGTTCTACATAGTAGATCCGTCTGATCAGTGTTTTTACACCGAGGAGAATGACAGGTGGCTTGTTTACACAAGCTGCCTGACTTTCTCCCTCTCCCCCGACGATCGCCAAGTGACATCGGGTCCGCCAGTCACACGCACGGGGGGGGGGGGGGGGGGGGTCCGTGACCGCGCGGGCGCGCGCTCACTCCCTAGACCCTCACAAGCTAGTGACGTTAATTAACGTCACTCTGCCTGGCCGGGGCTGACGGCCGCAGTAAATCTACTTGCGGCGGTCGGCAAGCGGTTAAGAGCTGGTCTCTCTGGGAGACAGCATAACCCTTGCCTTCCTGTGACCCTTTACTTCCCTTAAAAGGGACAACAGCCCAAATATTGGTTCTATGTAACACCCGTCCAGGACCCAACCTTGGTGACCTCCACACTAGACAAAATTTGTAGGCGTTTGAACAGAACAATTCACAATTATTTAGCTACTTTAATTGGTTTTTCGTACCGTCATTTCGATTAAGAAGGGTTTATTCCGGGTCTTTATAGACCTGACTTGGTAAATTTATCCAACATAGGTTTGGACATTTTCAATCTGGTTTTACAAAACATTATTGATCAAGCCAAGGTGTTTGGGGGGCCTCAGCGAAGTGTTCTTCACTTGGCTTTAGCTGGTGGGGTTAGTCATCCAGTGTAGTCTGGCTGGACAGAGTTATTGATTTACTGTATTTGGTCATTTGAAGGCAATGAGATTTTAAAGTTATGCCGACATTTTAAGTTTAATATTGTTACTATGATATGTTTAACTGGGTTACCCCATAATAAACATCGTGGCCATATTATGACCATTTAAAGTGGTATCTGTCTCTTATTTTTTATGGTACTATTATTACTCCTTTGTTCTCCCCCATGTACAGTATATCCATTTCATTCATCTGCAAATCAAAAAGGGATCAGCTTTGTTCCTGCAAATGTCAGTTAAAATCAACCTGACAAGGAAAAAAAAAAAAAAAAAAAAAGTTTTGTTTTTTAAATAAAATTAGTATTTTATTGACCCTTAGATTACCCTAATAAGCTCTAATTAAGCCCTCATTCCCCTCCCCCCTTAAACTATTTTCTTTTTGATTTGTGTTTATTTCTACATAGTGCATCCGGAAAGTATTCACATTGCTTCACTTCTACATTTTGTTACAGCCTTATTCTAAAATGGATTAACGTCCTTCTTTTACTCAAAGTTCTACATACAATACCCCATAATAACAGAAATAAGTTTGTTTTAAATCTTTGCAAATTTAAAACTAAAAAAAAAATTACATAATTATTCGCAGCCTTTGCCTTATACTTGTTGAAGCACCTTTGGCGCCCATAACAGCTTTAAGTCTTTTTTAGTATGATGCTACAAGCTTGGCACACCTATTTTTGGACAGTTTCTCCTATACTCCTTTGCAAGACATCTCAAGCTCCATCAGTTTGGATGGGGAGAGTCGGTGCACAGCCAGATCTCTCAGATCTCTCCAGAGATGTTCAATCGCTTTCAAGTCTGGGTTCTGGCTGGGCCACTCAAGGACATTCACAGAATTGTCCCATAGCCACTCCTTTGGCTTCCTCCAGACATGACGTGGCTTTGATCGGGTCTTCGGCGGCCGTGCAGGCTGGCTGCCCCGGTCTCCCGGTGGGACGGGAGACCCGGGCGAGCCGCGGAAGGCGTGGGGGGACGTCTCCTCCCGCTCCTTGTAATGACAGCTGAGCGGCTTCTCAGCCCCAACGGTTGTCATTACAACACAGCCGACCATTGGCTATGGACGCCGGTACCGGGGTGATGCCTCTAGCTGCAGGCATTACTCTGGTACAAGCATTTTCCTGAAATATGGATCACCTTGGTGGCCAATTCCAATGTACCGGGGAAAGTGCATATCGGCCCCTATTAGGGAGATCCCTAATATATATATATATATATATATATATATATATATATATATATATATATATATAGCTACAGTGGCTACGATAACATGTCAAGGGTAGGTATAAAGTGCCCTGCCAATGGAACTTTGCTCACAGAGATACATTTTGTTCATGCTCAAACTGCCATTTTCTACACAAATTACAATAAAAACGTCACAATTGCACTGCAAACAAAGCTGGTAAAGTTACCTGCTAACCGCATAATGTAGTTGAGAAGCACGCCTTCTGCCCGGGTACTCTGGGTGATTTCCCTCTGCGAGTCACCCTGCATAAAGAGAATGAAGTTAAAGTCATAACTCATCCTGGTTTACAAATCCTACCTGTAGGTCGTTGTTATGGGCTTTCATTTTCTTTTTATTTACAAGCTGAACTCTAGGATAACAGATAAATACAAAGATAAATGACTCATTTTAACTCATGGGAGCCGTGTGACCAGTGTCTATGGCCTGCCTAAGGCTAGCCATATGCATGTAGTCATGAGTGGAGAGGCTGACTAAAAGAAATCCATTGATTCCCTCATCCACGCCAAACAGCGTGAATGGCGACATCTCAACTCGTGGTTATTGTACTCCGATAGCCACAGCACTTGCAGATGCCTGAATACCCTCGAACAGTTACAGCATCTGATAGGATGTTGACACTATTTGAATGATCATTTTCCTATAGATTTTGAAATCTACTTCTGTTGTTGAGCAGGTTTCTACAGACAAGGCCACCAAGGCTCCAAATTCCACTGATCCAGTAGGAATCATCCAAAATTTGAGCCACATGTGGCTAGATTAAAGTGGTTCTAAAGGCAGAAGGTTTGTTACCCTAAGCAGAACTACATGGCATCTGAGCACCACAAACCAAAAACACTATTTAATTCATTTTTAATATTCAAAGCAAACTTCCCCATCCATCCATGTCTCTATGCTTTACTTTCGTGAGAAATCACCCCCTAGCATTTCTGGTCGTGACCATCTTGAGTAAGGGCAGATGATTCAGGTAGCATTTGCTTCCTACCCTTGGCCCAAGTATACATGCAGGAGAGCGTGTTGAGCTGTAAAAACCCCTCCTGAAGGCTCCTGGGATGTATGACATCATTTGCCTAGGCATGAAACCGGGAACTACCACAAGAAATGTAAAAAAAAAAAAAAAAAAGTTGAAAGTAAATATGATCTACTTTCCTATCCATTTACTAATGCTAGTAGCATGAGGATTAACAAAAAAACAATGTTGATTGGTAAAGTGAAGTTGTACTTCAAGCATTCTCTACATTAACTCCTTGACATCGACTTCAGACAAACATGCGGCCCCACTAGACTGGGCTTTTTTTCCGTGGGGCCATATATTTGGGTATCTCCCTTTGTATTGGAAGTGTCAGCATGGTGCACTCCAAGTACAGAGACCGGGGTCTAACCAATAGCCCCAGGGCTTCATACTAATGAACAGGACCAGGAACACCCAATTCTGGGTCACCTGAATGCTGCGATAGCCTAACTGGCTACCACAGTAATCAGTCAATGTGAGGCCCACCCCCATGTTTTCTCGCTCTGTGAAAGGAGGAGAGAGATAAATCATATCTCTCGCTTTCCTTGTAGACAGAGAAAAAAAAAGTGCATGTAGTAAAAAAAAAAAAAAAAGAACACCCAATAAAAAAAATAAAATGAAAAAAATACCTAGCTTAAGGTTTGATATAGGTCCACGCCAGGGTTAGTGTTGGGGTCAAAGGTCATTTTTTTTGGACAGGTTTTTTTTATTTTTAAATTAGTATCAGTGTGTTTTAGGTAGGATAAAAAATGCGCACTCATGGAGATATTTATTACCATTTACTACCAAATGAAAGCCTAATTTGTTCTGAAAAAAACAAGGTATGATCCACCTAGGTGCACAAAGTAGTTGTGACGAGTATGGTTTTACGAACACAAGTCAAAGTGGGAAAATTGTGCTTCGGCATTAAGTTTTGTTTTACACAGGCACAAAGGGGTTAAGGTAAAAAACATTCTGCATGCGCACCCCCCCCCCCCCCACTTGAACTCAATCCATCGATGTGCACGGGAGCAGAAGCTTTCTCTGCTGCTTTCCCTCCTCATTGGCTCCTGCTGCTGTCAATCACAGCCAATGAGGAGGAAACAAGGGATGAGTGGGCTAAGCCATGCTGCGTGCGTCAGTGGACACAGAGCAGGGCTCTGGAGCGAGCATGCAGGAGTGCCATCATAGCAAGAGGCTTGGTATGGGGGAGGAGCCAGAAGCGCTAGTGGGGGGACCCGAGAGGAGAAGGATCGGGGCTGCTCTGTGCAAAACCCACACAAGTATAACATGTTAGTTCTTTAATAAAAAAAATAAATATATATATATATATATATATATATATATATATATATATATATATATATATATATATATATATACACACTTACAATCAATTTAAAAGGCGAGAATTGCCTTAATTTTAGAAAATTTCTGTTCGCTCAACCCAGACTTCCATTGTAAGAAGGAGCAGTAAAGCAGAACAAAGTCAATGCAATAAGAAAACATGGCTGCCCCATGTACATCTATAATTAAAATACAAACAGAAAAAGTTTAAAATTATACACATAGAGTTGAACACTCCTACATGTGTGTATAAGGGACACAAACTGAAAAGACTAGAATCCTCGTGTGCCATATGTGTGTACTAGAGCTGAACAAACCAGTTCTATTATCTCCAACAGATAAGCTAGGTTTGGGAGGAGCTGTACTCCCGCTGTATAAGCTTTGCAATCATCTCATTCTAACATCCAATTTGTTAGAGCCTTTCAAAAATTGACCATATTCCTTGAGATCTTAAGCAACAAAGAAAGCAATGTGTGAGTCTTATACATACACTGCTAACAGGATCTGGAGGTCTGGCACTTAATAGGACTATATTACTGATACGATTTGGAAAAAGGTGCCAGATAACAGAGAACATACGCCTGATACAGTTTTACAGACTGACTGGGAATGTTCCTATGTGGCTGGCCTGCATCTTCACCATTAATTACAATTGCTTATTCTCTGGGACAGATCAATGTCCTCAGCAGCCTATATCTCCCCCCCCCCCCCCCCCCCAACATTTTCCACTACTTTGCACAAACATGCAAAAATTACTAGGCTGGGATATGCCGGACCCTGCTAGGACAATCATGGGTTGCCTTGGAGCAGCTCTACAGCTTACACATTTGCAAATCCCTGATTTTAATGCAAACTGTTAGGATAATATGGTTTCTTGCAGACTGGCTGGTGAGTTGAGCTGGAAATTTAATTTTGTTTTGCATGTGCTGGACCCTGCCTGATGTCTGTAGACAGCCTAGTAGTCATTTTCTGACCATATTAATGAACAGATAAGGTTCTCAAGAAACCATATCCATGCGTTGTCACAGAAACAGGAAACCAGAGAAATCTTCCATTGGGAACAACTGTTTAAAAGGGTATATCTCTCACCTTAAAGAGAATTTTGCTCAATTCCAGCAGGGTCCATGAAAATGGAAATGAAGGTAAATTTTCCTTAGGGAACAAACTACAAAAAGGAAAGAAAAAAAAAATGGATTTTTGACTTACCGTAAAATCCTTTTCTCTTAGGTTCATTGACGGACGCAGTCTCTGATGTATATCAGTAGGGTTATACTGCCCCTACAGGAGTAGGACACGAGGCAAAAAAAAATTCTGGCCACGCCTATGGGCAGTCCCTGGGGGTATACCCTCTCTCTTCCTGCAAAGGATGTCAGTTTTGTATCAAAGCAGTGTCAGAGAAAACCACACCAACCCACTCAAATTTAGAGGGACGGTACTGTGTCCGTCAATGAACCTAAGAGAAAATTATTTTACGGTAAGTCAAAAATCCAGTTTTCTCTATCATTCATTGACAGACGCAGTCCTCTGATGCATATCAGTAGGGACCTCCCAAAGCAGTACCCTAATGAGCGATGGGAACAGCAGAAGAAAAAAAAAAAAAACAGTCCCCAAGGCCAAACAGGCAACATAGGAACCATCAGAAACAACAAGATAAGGTCCACCTGAAAACCAAACCGTAAACACCCTCAAGGAAGGCCAAAGGGCCCACTAAACAGCAGCCTGCAAAACCTTGCGGCCAAAGGAAGCATCTGCAGAAGCCAGCACGTCCACCTTTGGTAAAAGGTGTGAACAGACGACCAAGTCACCACCTTGCAAACCTTCAGCACAGATGCCTGATCGCGAAAAGCCCAAGAAGCACTAAGCGCCCAAGTAGAATGCGCCCATCTAAAAACACTTTAATGCCAGGACCAAAGATCCCAGCAAGGAACTAGGACCTTACTCCTGACTAGGCAGATTAAAACTGGCATTCTATTCAGGAAGAGAGAGGGTGTACCCTCTGGGACTTCCCATAGGCGTAGCCAGAACTTTTTTTCTGCCTAGTGTCCTACTCCTGTAGGGGGCAGCATAACCCTACTGAAAGGCATCAGAGTACTGCGTCCGTCAATGAACGATAGAGAAACCAAGATTTCGTTCCATTCCTATTCTATAATAGGGATAAAAAGGGTCAGCTTTCGATAGGAATGTATATCATATTTACTGGTTCCAAACTTTTTTTGTTTTACATTTCTTCAGTTACTTCCTGGTTTCCATGCCTAGGAAAATTAGGTCATACATCTTCTGGTAGGGGAGGAGGGGCTTTCTCAGCTAAGCAACACCTCTCTTGGTTGCATACAGGAGCGAAGGGCACGTGGATTCCATAAGTAAATGCTAGATAAATCATTTGCGGTCACTCAAGATGGCCACGGCCAGAAATGCTAGGGGCCATTTTTTTTACGCGATTTCTCAACAAAATAAGGCATGGAGACATGGCTGGATGGGTGAGTTTGTTTTGAACATTAAAAATATATTAATCCAATTATATTAAATAGCATTTTTGGATAGTGGTGCTCAGATGAAGTATAGTTCTACTTTAATCTATGCTCACTGTCTCAGTTATGCAATTCAACCTACATGTTGGAAATGGGTCTGCTACTTCTGGTCACATGACTATGTGATGTGCAGCTTTCTTTAGATCTGGTCACATGACTATGTGCTGTGCAGCTTTCTTTAGATCTGGTCACATGACTGTGCCAGTTAAAAGACCACGCTGTCACTGTCACTAGGTCTATAACTAGCGCTGGCAAAAGACAGATCGCCTTCACTAGAAGGAAAAGGATTCTCCATCTACTAGTGGAGGCAGCCAATTAGCTGCAGCTGCGCATCGGTGTATTCTAACAGCAGTGGGTGCTGCTGCCAGAATGCAATGATACAATAGGGCACAGATCTTCAAACTACGGCCCTCCAGCTGTTGTGGAACTACATGTCCCATGAGGCATTGTAAAACTCTGACATTCACAGACATGACTAGGCATGATGGGAATTGTAGTTCCTGAACAACTGGAGGGCCATAGTTTAAAGACCCCTGCAATATGGGAACGTCTGGGGGCTGGGAGAGGTCCAGGGTCCCCAATCAGCATGTTGGGTGGGCAAAGAAAATAAAAAACCTTTCTAGCCTGCTAGTGGCATGGTGTCTATAGGTCTGTATACAAAGAGGAATTAAGTACACATTTTATAAATAATTACAGCTTTAAAATTTAATTAAATATATATCCTAAAAGAATGAAAAAGGGACAATAATTTACCAGGTGTTTTGGTAAAAAAAAAAAAAAAACAAATCCTTCCATTATGAGTGGCCGCATATGTTACTTAGCCGCATTGTTATTACAAGAAATCGGACGGCCAGTACAACCACTTTTAGCCAATGACATACAGGTACGTGATTTGGCGGCAAGTGGTCAGTTATTGGGGAGACATATTGTAAGCACATTTCCAGATTTACTTTTTGCTGTTGGAACACAATAGTGGTGTCTTCAGCAGCAAATTTAGTGAGTGGAGTTAAAAAGGTAGTGGCAGCGCATAGGAATTTTTATATATTTATATCCTTAGGTGTGGATCCTTGACAATAAAGCGTACATGCGATCCGAAAATTGGACAGAAGATACCGCTTTCCAAGCGATCGTACGATAATCTGATCGTTAGTACACAGCTTTCACGACAGTTCATCCGAAATTATCCGAAAAGACAAAACACGAACATAGTTACATTGTTTGTGAGGTTGAAAAAAGACATCAGTCCATCCAGTTCAACCTATGATGTGTGTGTGTGTTTGCTTTTAACCGTACATTGTATACCCCTGTATGTTGTGGTCTCTAAGGTGCCCATCTAATAGTTTTTTTAAATTATCAATGCTCCCTGCTGATACGACTGCTTGTGGAAGAGAATTCCACATCCTTACCGCTCTTACAGTGAAGAACCCCTTACGCATTTTAAGGTTAAACCGCCTTTCCTCTAGTTTTAATGAGTGGCCACGTGTCTTATTGTATTCCCTTTCTCTGAATAGTTTGTTCCTTATGCTAGGGTCGCCAGTACAGTATTTGTACATTGATATCATATCCCCCCTCAATCGTCTCTTCTCCAGAGAGAATAAGTTCAGTGCTTGTAGTCTTTCCTCATAGCTGATGTCCTCCATTCCCCTAATTATTTTTGTTGCTCTTCTCTGGACTCTCTCCAGTTCCATCACATCCTTCCTGAGGACCGGTGCCCAGAACTGGACAGCATACTCCAGATGTGGCCTGACCAGAGTCTTGTAGAGTGGGAGAATAATCTCTTTATTTCTGGAGTGAATCCCCTTTTTTATACATCCCAGTATTCTGTTGGCTTTGCTTGCAGCGGCTTGGCATTGCATGCCACTGCCAAGCCTGTTGTCTACCAGTACCCCCAAGTCTTTTGTTTCTGGCACGATACCAGATCGTATGATTTTCCTTTATTCAGTACAGTTTTCGTCCGAAAAATAAAACACAAATACAAGTCAATAAATTACATCACTTCCTGAATGATTATCCTGTCTTACAATAATTTTTGTAACTTTAGCCGCTTGCCGACCGTATACAGTAAAAATACGGCGGAAAAGCGGCTCTCCTGCACTGGATCACATACCTAGTATGTGATCCACATTCCGGGCTACGGAGCCCGCCCCCACGCCCTGGCTGTGCTGCAACTGCCTGCAGCACTAACCAATCAGCGGGAGCCGGCCACTGATTGGTCGCCGGCCATTGACAGTCGGCTCTGGAGATTACTGAAGAGAGCACTGTGGAGGTAAACAAATACAGGGATCTCTGTTTTGACAGCAGCAAAGCAGGAAGAAAAAACAGCACACTGCTTAGAAAAAACACCTCACAAATGTTGGCTACCCTTAGATGTTAAATCCTTTCCTACCTTCCTACCTTTCCTTCCTTTTTAGCACTGATCACTATACTGGTGTCACTGGTTCCCAAAAAAGTGTCAGTTAGTTGTCCAATTTGCCTGCTGCAATATCGCAGTCCCGCTATAAGTTGCTGATTGCCGCCATTACCAGTAAAAAATGTTTTAAAAATTCCATAAACATATCCCATCGTTTTTGGGCACTACTTGTGCAAACCAATCAATATACTCTTATTGGGATTTTTTTTTTTAACAAAAATATGTAGCAGAATACATTTTGGCCTAAATGAATGAAGAAATTCGATTTATTTATTGGATCCGTTTCATAGCAAAAAGTAAAAAAATATAAATTTTTCAAAATTGATCTTTTTTTGTTTATAGCAGAAAAAATAAAAACTGCAGGTGATCAAATACCACCAAAAGAAAGCTATATTTGTGGGGGGGGGGGGGGGGGGAAAGGACATTTTATTTGGACGCACGACTGTGCAATTGTCAGTTATAATACAAGTGCCATATCGCAAAAATAGCCTGGTCAGGAAGGGGGTAAAACCTTCTGGAGATCAAGTGGTTGGTAACCACTTGATTTTCGATATGGAGTCTAGCATGCAAAAAAAAAAAAAAGGGCGATCATTCATCCAATATTCTCATCGTGTGTACCAGGCTTACAGTAAGTAAGTGATGAACATCATGTTTCACATTGATACCTGTATTATTAATTGGTATTGATGAGTGTTCAGTTTTGAATGCCAAGTTTCCGGGACTATCCCTGAAGAAGAACTTCAGTCTAGAAACACTTTGGACAAGGGGTTCTGTATAATCTTTGGTCATTGTTCACATCTTAAAAGCGGTTGTATTCCCCCCCCCCCAAAAAAAAAACTAAATAAAAAACCCTGCAGGACAATGGCATAATGTGCTAGTATGCATCGCATACATGTTAAATTTGTATCACTTTTTTTAATCCATCAAAAATCTGATCACTGCATTCAGATAAATGCTTTGAACAAACCAAAATATTTCAATGTGTATTTATAGTATCAATTCGGTTTGCTATGCTCTCCACCTTTCCTGTGTTTATATGATGCCTAATTATGTTATTATATACACAATACATGGTGGAAATGACAAAGAATGAACAGCTCCTTTGTACTAGTTAAAGATGTTGTAACCCCCCCCCCCCCCCCCAGGGGGTTTACACTCTAAGCAAAAAAAAAACAAACCTGTAAGGCTATGGCAGAATGAGCTAGTATGCATCCCATACTAGCTCATTATGAAATACTTACCTTAGAACAAAGCCCTTCTCAGCTCATTGCTGAGACGGCTGATATCTTCCCCGGTGTTTCTTCCATGTTCGCGGGCTCCGGCGCTGTGAATGGCCAGAGCCGCTATGACCTCACTACCGTGCATGTGCGCGGGAGCTGCCGTTTATGGCACAGGCTCTAAATGTCCGGCACGGTAAACTGTGCAAGTTTAGGAGATATTCACAGTACCTTCAGGTAAGCCTTATTATAGGCTTACCTGTAGGTACAAGTGGTGTAACAGAAATTACAACCACTTTAAAGTGTAAATTCATCCCATCTACAGGCATCCACAATCCAAGACTAACCTATGAAGCCCTGTAAGGTCCGGTTCACACTTATGCGATGCGGGAAGGCTGCGAATCTGCAGCCTGTTCCCGCATCGCACACGCACCCCCGGCAGTTCACACTGCCATATGCGATACGCTGGGGGTGTCAATGTAATGTTAACGACACCCCCAGTTTGATCGCATATCGCAGTGCGATCTTGCAGTTCGCACAGGATCGGATCGCACAAGTGTGAACCGCTGTGCGATCCGATCCTGATGCGGCTGCCAAAAAGGGTCCTGTGCGAGTTTGCTGCGGGTGCGAATTTAGCCATACAAAGTGTATGGCTAAACTCGCACCGCACAGCCGATCGCATGTAATGAAGGAGCAGTGCGCTCCGACATTACATGCGAACCCCGCACTCGCATAAGTGTGAACCGGGGTTAAAGAAGAAATCGCTATACATACCTTTTCTGAAGCCGCACTGGTCCAATCTCCAGCGGCAGAAGCTCTGCAGAAGAAAGACAGCCAACAATGACTGGGAAATGCCTGGGAAGTGATGTCACCCATAGAATTACCATGGGGTTCCATTGTCACCTGCCTCTTCTGGAAACCGCTTCCACAGAGAAGTCGCCACTGACAGCTCAGTGTGGGACCAGAGCGGCTTCAGAAAAGGTCTGTATAGCGATGTGACTGGAGTTATTTTGGTTGGGGAACCCGTGAAACACAGCTTACCATAGAGAGTTGGGAAATCCCTCTCAGCCACCTAGGCCCCTCTTATGTGTAAGTCACCCTGTGTCTATTAGGGACATGCGGTGACCAAGTATATTGACAGGAACTTAAAGCGGAGTTCCGGGCACAGAAGTCATTTTTTAATAGACATACCCCCGGGACAGTCAGGGCTAGCACATTCCACAATGGCTAGCCTCTGATCTGTCCCGGTTCGCACTTACCTTTTAGAAGAAATACTTACTTATAAAATTTCTTCCACAGCGTTTCCATCTCTCTTGTGGGCAGGTGAAGCCGGCGCGGTCCACTTCTGTGTCTTCTTCCGCGTCTTCCTGTCCCAGAATGCGCCTGCACTGGCCCCTCTCGTCACTTCCGGTGCAGCGCCGCATTCCTCCACAGTTTCTGGGCATGCCCAGAAACTGTTTAGCAGGGGAATGCAGCGTCGCCCGGAAGTGACGAGCGGGGCCGGTGCCGTCGCATTGATTCCTGGGAGCGATGACGTTCAGCTCCCAGGAATCATCGCGAGACAGGAAGTGACGGGGTGAGCCGCGGCGCTGAGGGAGGAAGTACTCTGAGGTGAGTATTTACGATCTTCAATTACAAGGTGAGTAAACAAAAAAAATAAATAACTATCCAATTCCTTTTCAGGTAATGTCGAACTAGCGGAGGGGCACAAAAAAAATATATAGTTTTTGTGCCCGGAACTCCGCTTTAATGGATACTGAGAATATGGTTTGGATTACTTCAAATGGGACAGTGATATTTATTAACCATATATCTCAAGAAATATATGAAGACTATTCCTGGCCTGTTTGATTCTGAACATGTTCATTGGAAGAGCTATTCACATTGGCCTCTGTTCCAGGTTCTTCAATGTCAGAGACAGACAGTCTGTTACTGGTGGTCTCTTCCTATTGTCTGTGTGCTAAGGTGTGATGTGTTTTCTGTTAAGCCTGTCTGTCCCATTTTTAATTGTTAATGAACTCACATGTTGTTTCGGTCCAGATGGCTAGATAATTAGTTCAGGTTAATTATATTTCTGTACACAATTTCATCTGCATAGGATAATGTAATCAGGCACCTGACCTGGTGGGGTAATCAGATCAGGAGGGGGATGTCCATCCTGTATATATTCGGTGTGAGTTGTTCAATAAAGATTCCAGTTCTCTACAAGCTAAGTTCAGTCTAGTTTTGTATTGGGGGCGGCTAGAATATCTGATACCTATGTTCAAGACTGGAGGAAGCCGCATACTGGCAGAAGCCCACACAGTGTAGTTCGCGGTTCCATTACAAGCGATTTCTTCTTTACAGGGCTACATAGCGTCTTAGATTCTGGACGCCAGCAGATTTACAGATTTTAGTATTAGGGTGAACTTCTACTTTAAAGGCTCTAGACATATGGGAATGGAGTAGAGAGTATTTGCAACGAGCATATTATGTTTATTATAATTTACTGCAGATTTTACTTGCATAATTTTTAATACAACTTTCATATTTTACAAGCTGCTCTCCAGTACTTCTTAAAAAGAAAGTATCCAATGTATATTTTTATATGATAAATTATATCTCTAATTGATCTAGATCAACATACACACACATTCTATATATATTTTACATTCACATCAGTCCCTGTCCTCAAGGAGCTTAGAATGGAAGGTCCCAAGTCACATTCATACATTACAATTACTAGATCCCAATCTAGAAAGGAGCCAATTAACCGGTCACAGTCTGGAGTCAAGCTTGGAGGCCAGTAGCTATAGCAGTGGAGCAGCACCCAACAACAAGTGAGACTGGTATGCAAGTAGGTCACCCTGGCTGATGACACAGGTTTACCTGGGGTGCAGGGTCTAAGTACTAACTGGTATTCACCAGAGCCCCTGATGGTGGAAATGGGTTTTGCTGCGTGTTAGTACCAGGTCATGGTCCTCAGGAGATGAGCAAGCGGGGGTCCAGTAGCAGATATAGCAGGTAGGGATTAAGCAAAGGTGTAGTCCGTAAACAAGCCAAAAAGGTCAGTAACGAATGGTTGCAGGTTGGGATTAAGCAGATGCGCAATTGAGGAACAAGCCAAAAGGTCAGTAACGAATGGTTGCAAGTTGGGATTAAGCAGATGCGCAATTGAGGAACAAGCCAAAAGGTCAGTAACGAATGGTTGCAGGTTGGGATTAAGCAGATGCGCAATTGAGGAACAAGCCAAGAGGTCAGTAACAAATGGTTGCAGGTTGGGATTAAGCAGATGCGTAATTGAGGAACAAGCCAAAAGGTCAGTAACGAATGGTAGCGAAGATACAGATGGCAGGAGTAGAGACAAAAGCAAGATTTGGGCTGGAGAGAGCACAATAATCTGGCAAAGAGAAAGAGCAGCGATATGGCATAAATCAGGAAGTTCATGGGAGGAGCAAAAAGCTCAAGGTTCAAGACAGGGAATGGCCCAGCATTCCAGGTGGCTCAGCAAGAAGAATCATTGCCAGACACTACAGAGGTCCCGGGATCAAGTCCAGACCCTGACATAAACTACCTGCAAGTCTTTGAAGTGTGGGAGAAAACCCAGAAGAAACCCACACAGGCACAGGGAGAACATGCAAACTCCAGGCAGGCAGTGCTGTGGCAGACTGGGGTTTCAAGATGTGCCGTTTCAACTCTTTTGAAGAAGCAGAAAGAAATTAGCAATGTTGATGACCATAGAAGCACTGGTCGGCTAAGCAAACCTAATGCAGCAGATGAAAGACATCATGGTTATTTCCCTTTCACCACAGAAGAGGTCCAGCATTTCCATAAGCACAGAAATATGCTGTAGAGGAGGGGGGAGGACCAGTCTCAGTTTTCATTTCAAAAGGACTGTAAAAGTAGGTAGGGTGACAGTCTAGTTTTCAGAAGCCACCTAGACAATTAGGGGATACTACCACATTTCCATAGGTCACAACACTATATGGTATTGAAAGGTAGCAGTACAAATATATCATACAACAAAAGAAGGTCATGCAACCTTGTCCAAACATGTTTATTTAAGTACAATGGACCCGAGGCGTGGAGCCAAGAATGTAAGATGAGGTATGAAGGAATTAAATGTTAAGTCCTGAAGATCATTTACCAATGAGAAAGACCATTGGCATTAACGCATGAAAACTGGTCTGTAATCACCTGTCCCTAATCTACTTGTAATCTAGTGAAATCATTGCACATCCCTGCTCTCAGCCCTTACAATACTTCCAGACCAAAACCAAGACCCCTTATCTACTTAGCAACATGCCATTTCTTAGGCTTGCCATACACCATACAATCTGATTGCACAATTTTCCTCAAGTGGAACTAAACTGTATCTGAGCACAAGCTAGAAACATTATGAATTCATTTTTATTATTGACAGCAAAACACACATCTATCCAAATCTCCATGCTTTGTGTTGAGAAACCACTTTGAACCCCCCACCACCAGCAGTGGCTATCTTAAAGAGATTGTAAACCCAATTTTTTTTTTTCAACCTGAAAGAGAAACTCATGAGCTAGTATGCAGCGCATACTAGCTCATTATAAAATACTTACCTTAGAACGAGCCCCCGCCATGCCGCCCGCTTACCTCTATGATGGGCGACATGTTCAGTCGCCAGTCTTCCGGGATCGCGGCATCCGGCCATCTGATTGGCCGGAGCTGCGGTGATGTCACTCCCGTGCACGCGCGCGGGAGCCGACGGTCACGGCACAGGACTCTGAATGAACGGCACCAGCGGCCGTTCCTTCAGAGCGTATGCGCCAGTGATGTCACTGGCTGCATGTTAGGTAAATATCTCCTAAACGGTGCATGTTTAGGAGATATTTAAAGTGCCTATAGGTAAGCCTTATCATAGGCTTACCTATAGGTAAAAGTTGCAGAGGAGGGTTTACTTCCTCTTTAAGTGAGGGAAGAGGATTGATGTAGACCTTACTTCCTGGAATCTATCTGCCCTTAGCTCAGGCATGCCGGAAGGAGGGTGTGCTTAGCTGAGAAAGCCCCTCCTCCAGATGAAAGAAAACAAAATGCCCATGAAGGCTAATGGGATGTAGGACATCATTTTGTCCTTAACCAGAAACCAACTGAAAAAATGCATTAAAAAAAAGGGGCTAAAACAAGTAAAGATAACATACCTTCATATCTATTTACTAATGCCAGCAACATAAGCACTGGACCAATCATGAGACACTGAGAGCTATTACATGATAGTGAAGGCAAAAAAGTCACATGCTCACCCACTGCCAGAAGTGCCAAGTAATTCACTTCACTCCCAACCTTCGAATAGTACAGAACAGGAGCAAGAGAAATAGGAGAGAGCAACCCTTTTCCTTTCCCTGCAAAGCAAATCCATAATGACAGAAATGTTGCAGTCTTCTCCTAAAAATGTACTTTTCTGGCTGCCCCTGTAATTCAACAAATTCGGATTCTCTGACCTGGAACAAGTGTGGAGGTTTCCTCAGTACAAGACCATCCTGCTTAGGAGAACCAAGCGTGGCTGCCTCCCAAATGACACTGGGGACTGAGATGCTGAGTTACACAGTTTGGGAAGGCTCATAAAAACCACCAGTTTATCCAGTTCAACCTGAAAGAGTGCGAGTTAGAGTTACCAACACTGATTGCTTAGCACATCTCTAACCAATAGGCACTTTGATAAAGGATCAAATACATTTTCTAATCAATCTCTCCCAATAGAAATAGTGGATCTATTGTCGATTACAAGAAAATTATTGCTAGGGCACACGGAGGGCAGTGGATGATTGATAGTTGGAAGATGCAATCATAAGCTATCCATAGCAGTGTTAATTTCGTCGAATAAAACATTTTCGTCGACTAAATGAACACAATTTTAGTCGACTAAAATATGACTAAAACAATTCAGATGACTAAAATACGACTAAAACTAAAATGGCATTTTAGTCAAAAAACTATATAACTAAAACTAAATTGAAATTTGCTGCCAAAATTAACACTGGTGCATGCTCAAAGCTTAATACCATAAATAATAACATATTCGATTTTTCACTCCAGGACCAGCAGTAGTATATAATGAGTTTGGAAATTGTAGAGAAATGCTAAAATAATGCATTACAAATTACAATTGAACTACACCCATTCGATTATAGATGACTAAAATGTACTGGAGGAGTTTTAGTCGACTAAAATGTACTGGAGGAGTTTTAGTCGACTAAAATGTACTGGAGGAGTTTTAGTCGACTAAAATGTACTGGAGGAGTTTTAGTCGACTAAAATGTACTGGAGGAGTTTTAGTCGACTAAAATGTACTGGAGGAGTTTTAGTCGACTAAAATGTACTGGAGGAGTTTTAGTCGACTAAAATGTACTGGAGGAGTTTTAGTCGACTAAAATGTACTGGAGGAGTTTTAGTCGACTAAAATGTACTGGAGGAGTTTTAGTCGACTAAAATGTACTGGAGGAGTTTTAGTCGACTAAAATGTACTGGAGGAGTTTTAGTCGACTAAAATGTACTGGAGTTTTAGTCGACTAAATACGACTAAAACTAAAACACTTGCAGAAGACTAAAATGGGACTAAAACTAAAATGCCATTTTAGTCCCAAGACTAAAACTAAATTGAAATTTGCTGCCAAAATTAAACACTGATCCATAGTAGCTCTGTTTATGAACAAATCTCAGTGCTACTGACTGATACAAAACAATCAGTTTTCTACCCTGGCAGATTGACTCAGTTTGAGTGCAAATCAATTGAATTGAAGTTATGGCTATTCGATCGGTTTCGGATTTGATCATTTAGATCAGGGATCCTCAAACTACGGCCCTCCAGCTGTTGCAGAACTAGACATCCCATGAGGAATTGTAAAACTCTGACATTCTCAGACATGACTAGGCATGATGGGAGTTGTAGTGCCTGAACAACTGGAGGGCCATAGTTTGAAGACCCCTGATTTAGATGAAATAGCACATCAATTGGATATTACAATTAAAGCATCCATGGCCACCAATAAGCCCAAGGAAGCTGACATTTTTCCATTTGCGCATTTGGTTAGATTGATAGTTTGCTCAAACAGAGACTTCATTCCAGAAGCAGACTGTCTTGTTTATCAGACATCTCTTCCCACTACCATGCAAGTTTAGATTAAAATAATAAAAAGTAGATCTTTTATTGCCCCAATTAAATAATCAAACAGCTTTTAATTTAACCAGCCGGTACTTTTACCCCTCCCTGCCCAGTCCAGTTTTCAGCGCTGTCACACTTTTTTGACAATTGCAACACTGTACCCAAATAAATGTTTTTCTTTTTACACACAGATAGAGCTTTCTTTTGGTGTTTTTTTTCACTAATGGGTTTTTTATTTTTTGCTTAAAAAAAATAAAAAAAAAGTAAAAATTAGTAATTTTTCTCCTTCACTGATGTGCACTGATGAGGCTGCACATCAGCCCCTTTGACAAAGACAGAATGACGAAACGTTAGGGAGTGGCTACACGGCAGAGCGGCGAAGTGAATGGGTGAAGCGGTGGTGGTTCCTCCATGTCTGGCACACATGCGTGGAGTTGGTGAGGATGTACCGACGAGTGACGTACCGACGTCACTCTGCCTGACCGGGGCTGACCGCCGCAGTATGTAGTTGTGCGGCGGTCGGCAACCGGTTAACAATAAAAATTGGAGTTTTAAAACTGTATTGCACTAGTGGATTGCCCTTTGTTTTTCCCTATATGTACATGCGAGAGGAGATATCATTTAACCACTTACCCACCATTTTTGACTATTTTTGACACTTTTTGTTTACAAGTTAAAATCAGTATTTTTTGCTAGAAAATTACTTAGAACCCCTGAAGAGGCGTGACATTGACATATGTTCTTCAATTTTGTATGTTCTATTACTGCATCCATTTTGAATACACACTTTGTCTAAGATAGTTTTAACTCAGTTTCAGACAGATAGTATCACACATATTTTACATTTAACACCTTTTCTAAATATACACATGCGCTTCCTGTAGACATTGTACCCCTAGTTCCTCTTTTAGAACTTGAGATCAGTATTGCTTAACTTTCATGTTTAACCATTTATTTGCACACATAACCTACCCTAGACACCCCCCCCCTTTACTGTGTATTCTTTGTATAAGATCTCTGGATATGTATTAAAACAGACGAGAATTCCTTTGACCTGCACACAGACTACTTGTGTTTATTCCAGTGGGAAAGGACTCTTCCGGAGGCTCCGCCCTTACACAGAACCGATTAGACTTGACTATAGCCAGGGACTATTAAGAGGTGGGATTGACCAAATCACCAACAACCACCAAACATTTTATATATTTTTTTAGCAGACTCTGGAGAATAAAATGGCAGTCATTGCAATATTTTTTGTCATGCGGTATTCGCGCAGCGGTCTTTAAAACACCATTTTTTTTTAAAACAGAGCACGGCCATCCCTGGTGTGGGCATCTGAAGCCGCTGTGTCCCCCGCTGTGTCCCTCTTCCTGGTTCCTGGCTACCCAGAATGCCGATAGTAATCTCGCGCATGCGCTGTAGATTGTGATCAGCAATCTGAGTAGCGGCCGGCCATTCCCATTGCATCCTGGGTTTGATGACGCTCATCTCTCAGGACGCAATGCAAAGGAGGAAGTGACGTCGGGGGCCGCGGCGAGATAAGGAGGAAGAGGAAGGAAGGTAAGTTAATTTTCATTAAAAACAAGGTAAGTGAAAAATAAAAAATATTAAATTATCAAATTCTTTTTCAGGTTTTTTTTTTACTTTAACTGATGCAGCAAAATTCATTTTTAGGGTGGAACTCCGCTTTAAGAGAAGTGTAATACTTGGAACTTCCAAAGATTGTACAGTCACATTGCAATGTGTTTGCTCATCTTTAATCAAATATTGACAGGGACGCCACCTGATTTATTTGGTACAGTCACACAACTAAGTTTAGCTATTTGCAGATACCTGAGGGTGTTTAACCATTGACCTCTGCAGCCGGCGGCTTGTAGTTTTCAATGAATTTGTGAGGGTGCTAGTGAGCAGTCTCATAGTCCATTGATTCTTCCTGTCATTCAGTAACTGCCTGCCTGTATTGGTTGTATGGGCAGATCATGTACTGAGTGTCTGCAGGATCTTGACATTGCACTCCCAGCCTGTTGATCGTGTATACAATGCCTTAGTCCCCGTTCACACTAAGGCGACCTGTGAGGCGACCTGGTCGCCTCACAGGTCGCCTCCCATAGGGAAGCCGCGGACCCGTTCTAATAGGAGCGACACAAGTCGCTCCAACTTAGAAAAAGGGTCCGGAGCTTCTTTGGGGCGACCAGGAGGCGACCGCCATAGACTTCAATGTTATGAAGTCCGTGGCGGCCGCTCCGAGGTCGCGGCGCGCTGCTCGCACCGCAACCTCGGAGGTCGCGGTGCGAAGTAGCGTCGCCCCTATGTGAACGGGGCCTTACAGGCTGCAGAGTAAAATTATTAATAATAATAATAAATGCAAATATTTTTTTTCTTTTACAAAAGTTGAACTTCGCTTTTAAATCACACCTGAACACCAATATCCATGTTGATTTGCCCTGTAATGCCAGGTCCCAGCAGCTGCTTATAATTCTTATCCTTTAAAGTGGTTGTAAAGACACAAGTTTTTTTTTAACCCTTGTGCATTCTATGCATGAAGGTAAAAAAACATCTGTGTGCAGCAGCTCCCCCCCCCCTCCAGTCCCCAATACTTACGTGAGCCCTCTCTTGATCCAACAATGTCCAGGAAAGCCTTGCCTCTCTGGGGATTCGCACTCCTGATTGGCTTTCGGCAGCCAATGGCTCCTGCTGCTGTCAACCACAACCAGTCAATCAGGATCAATGCTGTAATTTTATTTTTAAATCTGGCACCTGTAAGGCTCCAATACCTGGAAGTGATGTCATGACATTGCAAAATACAAAAAACACTTTAAAAAAAAAACCCTAAGAAAAAGTAAATCCCAAACGTCCATATATTAACCACTTCTGGACCAGAAGATTTCCCCCCTTAATGACCAGGCCATTTTTTGCGATTCGGCACTGCGTTATTTTAACAGACAATTGCGCGGTTGTGCGATGCTGTACCCAAATAAAATTAATGGAATTTTTTTCCCCACAAATAGAGCTTTCTTTTGGTGGTATTTGATTACCTGTACGATTTTTATTATTTGCGCTATAAACAAAAAAAGAGCGACAATTCTGAAAAAAAAAATTATATATATATATATATATATATTTTTTTTTTTTTCACTTTCTGCTATACAACATTCCCTAAAAAAAAAAACAAAAAACAAAAAAAAAAAAAAACTATTTAACGTTTTAGGCCAATTTGTTTTCTGCTACATAGGAAATTGCAATAAGCGTATTTTGATTGGTTTGCGCAAAGGTTATCGCGTCTACTACTAACTAGGTCATTTTTATTGTTTTTTTTTATTTTTTATTACTAGTAATGGTGGCGAACTGCGATTGTTAGCAGGACTGTGACATTGCGGCGGACAGATCGGACCCCTGACTGACATTTTTTACACTTTTGTGGGGACCAGTGACATTACTACAGTAATCAGTGCTAAAAATATGCACTGTTACTGTAATAATGACACTGGCAGGGAAGGGGTTAACCTAGGGGTGATCAAGGGGTTATATGTGTACCTAGGGGAGTGATTCTAACTATGGGGGGGCGTGGCTTGTGAAAGAGACCTGTGTTCCTATATAAAAGGATCACAGGAGCTCTATAATCATTCCAGGGAGAACAACGGTTGGCTGTGTTTACAACAGCTGACCGTTCTTTTCTCTCAGCGGGGAACGATCACGGGTGTCAGTCGGCAATCAGAGCTGCCTGCCCTGTGCATCGGAGTCCTCACTGCCGAGTGGGGGCTGGGGCGTGCCGCCGGCAGGACGCGCTCCCCCCAAGCAGCAGGCGCGCGACTGACGTAGGTCTACATTGGTTCGCGCAGGACGACAGCACCGCCGCAGTAAAAAGGCGCCGGGCAGTCAGGAAGCGGTTAAAAGTGCGTCTTCTCCCATAAATAATAATATATGCAACCAACATAGTTATAAAAAAAAAAAAGTCAGCAATCCATATGTCCAGAGTGCAATGTGTGACAGTACTAACCGTCACTATGAGTGAAAGACAAAAGTAATGGTTTGGATTGCTTCAATATTTGTCAGCAAAATCTTCATATTAGAAATATGAAGATTTAATACCACCTTACACAGTGTATTCCATGCTTGGCTGTGAGAGAGACACAGACTGACATTCGCAGACTTCCCTATTGTTTGTGTATTGGAAGGGAATGTGTATTGTGTTAAAGTTGATCTGTCTGTTCCATTGTTAAATGTTAATGACCTCACATTGTTCTGTCCAGATGGCTAGATAATTAGTTTAGTTCCTGTATACAATTTCATCTGTATATGCTACTGTAATCAGCCAGAGGGGAGGGATTGTGTACACAGTACGAGAGTGTAAAACTCCGTTCCTATTGGATTGTGAATGTTACGTCCAGTCTTAAACAAGGTCCGCCTGGGCAGTAACCTTGTGGGTGAAAACTGTATACAAGTCTGTTTCTTGTTCAATAAAGTTGTTCTAGAGTTACTTCACGCTCAATCTAGAGTCCTGTCTACAAGGGACTGCTATGGTCTTCCATACGCCTTTAGATAATCACTAAGCTCTTGTAAGAGCTTGTTCTTCTGCACTCTCTGGGGAAAGAGAGGTTCACCCACGCAAACCAGGAGCCTTGGCGTAGGTCCAGGGTGGGTAGGAGACGGCGAGACCCTAACCAAGCGGTGGTTTGTGGGGTCTGAAGTGGTTACAGTATCTGGTGGAGTGCTTGGAGCCCTCGGGAAGCACTAGGCGCATCTGTCAACGGAGGTACCCAGTCAGGGGTGTCCTGTTCCGTTACACAATGTAAGTGCGTCTTCACCTTTAAATGATAGTGCATGTAATCCCCACTGTGATTCACCACAAAACACTAGTGAAATGCACGCTCACCATGGTACTTGACCAGCAGATCAACATGGCATAGATAGTTTAGATAGACTTTAAACTTTCCGCTTGGTATTCTCACATGGAACACCCAAAGTTAGGGGTGATAAAATATTCCAAAGCAAATACACTTACACTTTTGCACCTAGTACTGACTAGTATTCCAATGTTTCTCTTCTCCTTCATTTTCTCTCCATCACTCAGCTAATGTGACCACAGTGCTGAGGAAAACGGACATCCTCCTTAACTGATGACATCATTGGTTGTTAGGATGACGGTGTCTAGAAAGTCGTAATGGTGCACAATGAAAACCTGTGGCTTTGTGTAACTAAAAGGCCGGCTTCATCCACCTGATGACTTGTATACAATTTTTCAAAAAATTTTTTGTCATTTTGCCAAGGCACCACTGAAGAAATCTCAAGGCACCCTGGTTGAAAAAGGGTGGGGGAAAAAGGCTGTTCTAGACCAAGTACTGACAAATGGGAATAGATTGTCTGATGCCAAGGTGGGAGAAAATTTGGGTTCTAGTGATCACCATTGATTGGCTTTGGCTAGATATTAAAACAAGAACTGAAAATTTATATTAGAAAATTAAAGTTTTGGATTTCAAAAAGAACAAATTTTAATGAAATGGGTGAAATTCTAAAAAAAAAAGAAAAAATAATAAATTAAAAAGTAAAATGACAGGTGTCAGTAATTAGTGGGCACTGTTATTAAAGGGCCCTCTACACCAGGGTGGATATAAATCAATTTTATTATTTATTTTTTATTGGGTTTCCCTTTTTTTTTTTTTTTTTTTTTATTTAAATAAGTTTTTTTTTTTTTTTTTTTAATAAATGAAAAAAAAAAAAAAAAAAAGAGTCTTCTATTTAACCAGCTCTGGACCGGAAGGCATTCTGCCTCGATTCTGCGCAGGAGTCTTGGCATAAGTTTAAGGGGGGCGTAGAATCAGACGATACTGGCTCCAAAGAGTCACTAAGGCATCTGTGGCGTTGGTTAGAGGTTCCCAAGACCGTGCCACAAACCTCTGTACCTTCTTGTTGAGACGAGAGGCCAACAGGTCCACCTCAGGAGTACCCCACCGGAGACACAACTGATGAAACCCCTCCGGATGAAGCGACCATTTCCCCTGGTCCAACGCCTGTTGACTGAGATAATCCGCTTGACAATTTTCCACCCCTGGAATGTGTACAGCAGAGGGGGCTGGAACGAATCGTTCTGCCCACCTTAAGAGTACCGGCTACCTCGAGCCACCAGGGCACATCTTGTGCCCACTTGTTGATTGACATAGGCCACGGCCGTGGCATTGTCTGATTGAATGCGTACCAGACACTCCTAAGGCGAATTATTCATAACTTCACTTTCTCCATCGGCTCATCCCCCACAGCTATTACCTTTTGTATCAATTAACCCTCCCTTTTAGATTGTAAGCTCTAACGAGCAGGGCCCTCTGATTCCCCTTGTTCCAAATTGTATTGTAACTGTAATGTCTGCCTTCATTTTGTTAAGCGCTGCGCAAACTGTTGGCGCTATATAAATCCTGTATAATAATAGTAATAATAATTATAACTAGGCAGAAAAAAAATGAATGCCTATAGCCAAGAGTGGGTGTATACCCCTTGGGACTGCCCCATAGGCGTAGTCAGGCTTTTTCCTGCCTAGTGTCCTACTCCTGTAGGAGGCAGTATAACCCTACGGTCAAGAAGATAAGGAGCTGTGTCTGTCAATGAACGAAAGAGAAATTATGATTTAAATCAAACCTTTCTACTAGTGATTTAAATCAAATCCACCCTGCTTTACACTGATCCAAAAAAAAAGGCTAAAGAAAAATGCATCACTTTAAATTCTATGGAACTCATCACACCAGTGCGCTGCGATTGACGTGGATTTTTAAGATTCCTGCATGCTGCATTCTTTATGCATGTTTAAAAATCTCTCCTCCCTTTTAAAAAAAAAAAAAAACAATAAAAATGCTCCTGCATTGCATTTTTTTTACGCCTTTAAGTCACATGTCCAAGTTTCAAGGTGCATGAATGGAGTCAGGAGTCCAGAAAACGGCATCAAAAGCGCATAAAAATGTTTTTTTAACCGAGCAGTGTGAAAAAGCGCAAACTCTACCATCCTGGAGGCAGGTACATTATACTGTATATAGGTCAGGCAAATTAGCAAGAACAAACGGAAGAAAAAAATAATTATATATATATATATATATATATATATATATATATATATATATATATATATATATATATATATATATATATATATATATATATATATATATTAAAAACGCAGAGAGATCAATTGGATAGTAAAGGGAGAAAAAAAATAAAAAAAATCAGCATATAGGAGATTCAGGCTCAGTTCACACTGCTGCAACGTGATTTTGTGATTGTGATGTGATTATCAGAGCGATTTTCATATTCTATGAGGGTCACACTGTAAATCACACCAAAGTAGCACAGGAACCTTTTCCAAAGTTGCATCATGCCGAGTCGCATTGATGAGAACGGTCAGCTTTAAATACTGTTTTCTGTCTCAGGCAACTCAAGTTCTATGAGAAGTCGCACTAGTGAGAACCAGAACATATGGAAAGAGAAAAGTGTAGCTGGTAGACAAGTGTATAAAAATAGACAAAACAAGGCCAAACACATTATCAGTGCTGCCAAAGCACAGAATGGGAGGAAATGCTAAATATACAGTGGATTTAAAAGTCTACACACCCCTGTTTAAATATCAAAGATAAATAATTTCAGAACTTTTCCACCTTTAATGTGACCTATAAACTGTCCAACTCAGTAAGTTTTGAAATAATGTGGTTGCATAAGTGTGCACACCCTCTTATAATTGGGGATGTAGCTGTGTTCAGAATTAAACAATCACATTCAAACTCAGGTTAACCAGTTCCGGACCAACCACCGCATATATACTGCGGCAGGACGGCCCGGCTGCGCAAAATCACATACATGATTGGACACAGCAGCAGACAATCAGTGGGACCGCCACCCGCGATGGCCGCCGGGACCCACTGATCGTTCAGCGGAATGACAGAATGGCAGTCTGCCCATGTAAACAAGGCAGACCGCTGTTCTGTCAGGGAGTAAAAGAGAGATCTTGTGTTTCAGATAGGCTGAAACACAAGATCTCTCTTTTCCTCCAGTGCATCCACTCCCCTCACAGCTGGAAAGCACTCCCTAGTAGGGATGATCGAAAGGTTCGGGTCGACCATCGGTTCGACCCGAATATTGGCTGTTCGAAATTCGGCCGAATTCCGAACTTTTTGCGGTAAAAGTTCGGAATTCGGCAACCAGAACCGCCCAAAATGCAATGGGACAGGAACTGGGCTTTAAAAACCCGTGATTGGACCAGAAACGTCAGTAAAAGCCAATTGAGGGGGCAGGAGTCTGCTAGGAATGTGATTGGAGTGACTAAGGGGTCCAGAGGCCAATCAGAAGTGAATACGCCCCCCAGTATATAACATAGCTCCACCAAATCTCTAGCACTGTAATAGAGAGGCTGTGGAAGAGAGTGGAAGCAGTTCTGTTACTCCTACTGCTCCAGTGTCATATAGCAATTATTAGTGTGAGGAAAGGGATATGCAGTGTAGTTAGGGTACTATATACCACTATAATTAGATTCAATAATCCAGTTTCTGTAGGGAAAGTGTTAAGTGTCAGGGTGACCGTAATGTAGTTTAGGGTGAACTGACTGCTATGCCAGGGTGACCGAACTCATCCATGTCAGGGTGACCGCCAGAGGAAAAAAAGATAATTTTTCTTAGAATTTTTAGTAGAGCAGGGATGGGGTTCCACTCCTTTCACACCTGGGCGTTGTTGTTTCAGGCGTTTTTGGGCTTTTTTGTGGACGTCTTTGGAGGCAGGCATGACATCTGAACTTCTGTATAGGGGTATATACACATACACACACACACACACACACACACACACATTATTATATATATATATACATACACACATATGGGTGTGAAAGGAGCAGAACCCCATCCCTGCGCTACTGACATAATTTCAGTAGCGCAGGGATGGGGTTTCACTCCTTTCACACGTGTGTGTGTGGGTGTGTATACCCCTATACAGAAGTTCAGATGCCATGCCTGCCTCCAAAGACGCCCAAAAAATGCCCAATAAATGCCTGAAACAAAAACGCCCAGGTGTGAAAGGAGCGAAACCCCATCCCTGCGCTACTAAAAACTATAAGAAAAATGATCTTTTTTCTTCTGGTTCTGGACATGCTACAGAGCTGAAACTTCACAGTTACACTTTTTAGACGCCCCAGATGCTAAATCTCATTTTTTTTTTTTTAATAATTGGCTCTCTATCAAAAACGACAATTTTTAAGAACTTTTTTTGCCCGATTCATAGTCCCTGGGGCATGACCCAGAACCCTAGGCACTTTTTAGGGGCATTTATTGGGTTTTAGGGCTTCAAAATGGGTGTTTTTTGATTACCGAAGTTCGGCTCCCATTGATTTCAATGGGGTTCTGGAATCCGGACCCGAACTTTCGGAAGTTCGGGTGTTCTGGCCGAACCGAACTTTTCAAAAGTTCGATCATCCCTACTCCCTAGCAGCACACTTAGCCCCTTGATCGCCCCTGTTGTTAACCCCTCCCCTGCCAGTGTCATTTTTAGAGTAACAGTGGTTAAATATTAGCTGTTCTAATAGGTTTTTCCTGACATTTTCTTAGTCACATTCTACAGCAAAAGCCATGGTCAACAGAGAGATTCCAAAGTATCAGAGGGATCTCATTATTAAAAGGTATTAGTCAGGAGAAGGGTACAAAAGAATTTCCAAGGCATTAGATACACCATAGAACACAGTGAAGACAGTCATCATCAAGTGGAGAAAATATGGCACAATAGTGACATTACCAAGAACTGGACGTCCCTCCAGAACTGATGAAAAGACGAGAAGAAAACTGGTCAGGGAGGCTGCCAAGAGGCCTACAGCAATATTAACCCCTTAAGAACTAAACTTATTTCTGACATATTGTTAACAAGTTAGAATCAATATTTTTTGCAAGAAAATTACTTAGTACCCCCAAATAAATATATATAATTTTTGTTGTATTTATTTATATTTAATTTTGTTTTAGCAAAGAAATATTTTTTGTCACGCGTTATTTGCGCAGCCGTCTTTCAAGCGCAATTTTTTGGGGAAAAAAAACTTCACTGAATTTAAAAAAGTTAGCACATTTTTTTTGTATATTGTGAAAGATAATGTCATGCCGAATAAATATAAATAAACATATCTAACATGTTATGGTTTAAAATTGTGCACACTCGTGGAATTGCAACAAACTATGGTACTTAATCTCCATAGGCGACATTTAAAAAATGGTAACGGTTACCAGTTTAGAGTTACGGGGGAGGTCTTTTGCTAGAATTATTGCTCTTGCTCTGACGATCGCGGCGATACTTCACATGTGTGGTTTGAGCACCGTTTACATTTGCGACTTGCGTATGCATTTTCTTTGGTGCGCAAGCTCACAGGGAAAGGGTGCTTTACATTTTTTTTTTCCATTTTTTATTTTTAACAATGTCCCTTTAAAAAATAAAAAAAAAAAATCACTTATTACTGTCACAAATAATGTAAACATCCCTTGTGACAGTAATAGGCAGCGACAGGTACTCTTTATGGAGGGATCTGACGTCTAAAAGACCCCAAACCCCTCCAATGTGCTTCAAAGTATTCAAAACGCTGCATTTTTGAATACTGTCAGTTTTTTTTTAATCGCCACTGTTAGCAGCCGAGTAAACCGGAAGTGACATCGCTTCTGGGTTACTTGATCGGAGACCTGATAGAAGCCAAATTTGGCTTCGTTCAGGACTCTAACCAGCCAGCGGACGTGGTCTATTACACAAAATCCCAGTAAAATATATTTACACTTTTGGTTGCAACATGACAAAATGTGGAAAAATTCAAGAGGTATGAATACTTTTAGGCACAGTGTGTGCGTGTAGGAAACCCAAGCAGGCACAGGGAGAACATGCAAACTCCAGGCAGGTAATACCATGGTTGGGATTCGAACTAGCAACCCTAGTGCTGCCAGGTGGAAGTGCTATCCACTTAGCAACTGTGCTGCCATATAAATTATTTTATTATTCTATAATAATAAACGTTATACTTTCCTGCTCTGTGTAATGGTATTGCACAGAACAGCCCTGATCCTCCTCTTCTTGGGTCACCTGCCAGTTGAAAACCCGGATCCAGTGATAGAATTACTCTATCGGACAGAATGGAGCAGTATGGCTCTGCTATGGACATCGCTTGTAGTTTGCCGATTCTTCTAGCTGTTACCAGCGCCACTAAGAGCACGGTCTTGTAAGTTAACACTTTTAACGTACTTTCCTCGGCCCTAACGCCCAAAAGGCTGTTTTGAGAAACTCTTCAGTACCGTAGACAAATCCCAAGGGGGAAACTTATTGGGCCGTGGCGCTCTACTCCTTGAGACGGCCTTGATGAATCTCCTTATTAGAATATGTTCTGCCAATCTGATATCTAGAAAATTAGACAACGCTGCCACCTGAACGCTCAAAGTATTGGGAGCTTACCCTAAGTCAGACTCATTCTGTAGAAAGTCCACTACTGCCGGAATAAACAGTCCAAAAATCCTGTTCTTGTCCCCTCGCAAAAAGCAGAATTTCTTCCAAACTACTGTTTAAGATTGTGTAGACTACTTTTTCTGACAATCCCTTATTTTTTTAACAGATGCCGCTCAGAAGCCAAGCCATCAGAGAAAGATGGCTCACCTGTGGGTGGTATAACTCTCCCTGGACTAGTAAATCGATCAACTCTGGCAGCCTCCAGGGTATTGCCATTGACAGTTTCTGTAGAGCGGCAAACCCTGACCTTTTTGGTCAAGCAGGAGCTATCAGAATTACATTCGCTCTTGAGGATTTGACTTTCAGAATCACCTTTGGCATGAGCCTGAACAGAGGGAAAGTGTACAGGAGATCCTCTGCCCATGAAAATGCAAAAGCATCCAGGCCCAGACTGCGAGGGTCCCTGTAAATGGAGAACAAAATGTTCCACTTTCGCATTTGTTTGATGAGGCGAACAGGTCTATTAGACTAGAGGACGACCCTACATCTCCAAGATTGCCTCGGACACTTCCTGATTCAAGCTCCATTCCGTATAACAAATCTTTTCTCTGCTCAAGAAATCTGCCAAAAAATTCAGTTCCTCCTTTGAGGTGAATGGCCGCCAGAGAGAGGGTGTTTTCGTCCGACTATGTAAGGATCAGTTTTGCCACCTCCGTGAGGGAGGGGGCCCGTATACCTTGTATGTTTATGTAGGATACTGCTGCCACATTGTCCGATAGAACCAATACATGTCTTCCTCTTATGTTGGATCCAAAAGGAGAGAAAAGCTTTCCATACTGTCTTTAGTTCCCTTACGTAGGAAGGAGTAGGTGCCCTCTGGTCTCTCCCATTTTCCCTGTGTAGCTAGACGTTCCACGTGGGCTCCCCAACCCCACGGACTCACATTCCGTTGTTATCCGGACTGGATTTTACCATCCAAGATCTCCATTTCGACAAGTTGTCATCCTGCAGCCACCAATGCAAAAGACTTTTTTACTTGATCTGGCAGGGTTACTCAATCCCTCAAGGTACTCTGTTGCCTGTTCCACACTGACAGGGAGAAATTCTGCAGTATTCTCATGTGTGCTTGAGCCCAGGAGATTGCTGGGATAGATGCCGTCATCAGGCCCAACAGCCTCATCATTTACCTGATGGATACTGCCTGTCTCAGTAGGAGATTGGAGGTTCCTATCTTCAATAGATCTTTCTTCTCTTCTGGTAAACATATAGTAGACAACTTTCAGCGATGGTTGCAAATTCACAATTCACAATCCACCCCAGTGATTTCAGATGGTTTATGGCGTAGGTTAGGTTTTTCTCCAGCTCCGTGGATGACTCTGCGAATACCAGAAGATTGTCCAGGTAGGGTATTATCTGGATACCTGAGGTCCTCAACCCCTGTAAGGCTTCTGCCAGGACCTTCTTGAAGATCCTGGGAGCAGATGCCAATAAGAACAGGAGGGCGTTGAATTGAAAACAGACTGTCTGGCCTGGCCCTTTCACCGCCAACCTGAGGAAGGGTTTAGTGCAGCCTCTGATCGGAATATGCACTTATGCATCTTTTAGATCGATCGTCACCATTAAAAGCTTCTCTGCATAACAGCTCTCTTGGTGTGAAAATCGTGTCGATCTTGAATTTTTTTGTGCACAACACTTTTGTTAACTTTTGTTTAAATTTAGGATCAACCTGTATTTTCCTGATGGTTTCCTTCTGATGAATACATGGGAAAAGAATCCCCCATACCCTTGCCCTCGTGGAATGGGGGAAATGACTTCCTGATCCAGAAACTCCTGGATAAGACTCATCATGGCAGCTGCCATGTCTGAGTCTTTTAGCAGTGGAACACCAAAAAACATCTTGGGGGGTATATGATGGAATTCTATCCTGTAACCGTTGATTCGATCCAGAATGAACTCATTGGTTGTAACCCTTTGCCAAGAGGGTAGGAAGGCCCCCAGCCTCCCTCCTACCCTGCAAGGGGAGTCATTGTCTTTAGTTTGAGAAGGATTAAACAGAAATCCCCCTCTGCTTTTACCCTTCCTCTGTTGCCAGAGTCTATTTTGGTCCTTTTTGCCTGTGTCCTTCTGAATGATTTTCCTGAAAGGACAAAAAGGCTTTTTAGACTGTTGTCTCTTTGGATTTGGAAAGTCTTTCTTATTCAGCAGACTTTCTCAAAGCCGAATCCAGGTCTTCGCCAAATATTAGGCTACCCTTGAACAGTAACGAGCATAACTTTGCTTTAGAAGCCACGTCTTCTGCCCAGGCTTTAAGCCAGATTGCCCGTTTATGAGCGCTGTACATCTAGCTGAAAACCTGATGGCTTCTTCGGAATCGTCTGCAATATAAGCCACTGCCTTGTTGAGGATGGGGAGTAAATCCAAATTTTCCTCTTTAGGGGTGCCTTGCTCTAGGACAGGGATCCTCAAACTACGGCCCTCCAGCTGTTGCGGAACTACACGTCCCATGAGGCATTGCAAAACTCTGAAATTCACAGACATGACTAGGCATGATGGGAATTGTAGTTCCTGAACAACTGGAGGGCCGTAGTATGAAGAACCCTGCTCTAGGAGGATCTTAAACTGCTTCAACCAGAGATCCAATGTCCTTGCTACACAGGTGGACGCAATGGCCGGTTAAAAGTTAGCAGCAGCAGCATCCCATGATTTCTTTAAATAACCTTCTGGCTATCTATCCATGGCATTTTTAAGCACCCCTGCGTCTTCAAAAGATAGGTCAGATTTTCTGGCTACTTTGGACAGAGCTGCGTCCAGCTTTGGACATTTCTCCCACAACGCCGCATCTTCTTTAAAAGGAAACCTTCTTTTCAGATTTCTGGGGAAAGACTTTCTTTTCCAGCTCCCTCCATTCCTGCAGTACGGGGTCTTTCAATGCAGCATGGACGGGGAACATTGTTGCCCGTTTTTATTGTAAACCTGCTTAGGAGTTCATGTATTGACAAACTTTGACTCTCTTTTTCTTCCAACTCCAAAGTATCGTATATATAATCTTCAGTAAATAGTCTATCTTGTCAAAGGGGGAATGGAAATTTTTGCACACAAATTGCTTTTTATTCCCTTATTTCCGTGCTAGAATCTTCACTAGAGTTGTCCTCCGGCTGTTCCAACACCTCCTGTTCTTCTATGACTGGTGCGGATGCATGGGCCTAAGGTGCTGTGCTAGCATATGAAGTACTGGGCTGAGATGCATCCGAAGAAACTGACTCTTGCAGAGAAAATCTAAATGACTTGAAAGTTTTAACCATTTCTGTATTCATGGTGTCTAGCAATTTTTTATACATAGAGCTAGTTTCTTTTTTAGTTAGAGCGTCAATGCAGTCTTGGTAAAGCACTTTTTTCCAGGCGGATGACAACTTTTGCAAGACAAAAAAAAAAAAAAATTCCCAGCTCAATTTACCAGTTTGCTACCAACAAACCATTTTGTTTGTTAGTTACATAGTTACATAGTAGTTGAGCTTGAATAAAGACAACAGTTCATCCAGTTAAACCTGTGCAGGTGTGTGTGTGTCAGTGGCGTGATCATTTCCCATAACCCTGAATGTTGTGATCTACGAGATGCACGTCCAAGAGTCTTTTAAAAGTAGCCATACTCCCCGTAGCTACCACCAATTGTGGAAGAGAGTTACACATTCTCACCGCCCTTACAGTAAAAAAAAAAAAACCTACGCAGCTTATGGTTAAACTGGCTCTCCCCTAATCTCATTGGGTGGCCACATGTCCTCATACACTCCTTGAGACTAAATCGTTTTTTTTTTATGCTCGGATCACCATTGAGGTATTTGGAAATCGCTATCATGTCCCCTCTCAGGCGTCTTCTCCAGGGAGAATAAATTAAGCGCTTGTAATCGCTCCTCATAATTAAGGCCCTCCAATTCCTTTATTAGTTTAGTTGCTCTTCTTTGGACTCCACTCCAGTTCCAGCACATCCCTTCTGAGGATTGGCGACCAGAACTGGACAGAATACTCCAGATGTGGCCAGACCAGGGTTTTATAAAGTTGCCTTATTATAGCTTTATCTCTGGAGTATATTCCCTTCCTTAAGTATGCTAATATTCTGCCAGGTTTGACAGGAGCAGCTTGACATTGCATGCTATTACTAAGTCTATCTTCTACTAGAACCCCCAGATCTTTCTCCATCCTGGGATTCCCCCAGGAGGTTCTTGTTGGATGACAACTTTCTTTTGCATGAGGCACATTTATTTTTGGGAACTTCCCCTGGGACCACTCCATCTTTATCTTGACAGCTCTTGCCCTGTGAGGCACAAAGGGAAACGCAGTAAAAAAACTTGCTAGGTGCAAAAACAGAACAACACACAAGGGAGAGAGAAAAACCACCAGTGCCCCCACACCTTACAAGCTAAAGCAGTGTACCTCACCACAGCTACCACTAGTGCCACCCCCACCCCCCCAACCAGTGTCAGGTAACAGTGCTGATGACCATCCATCACTTGATTACCTTAGGGCCAGGATTCGCATGCGTCCCCCCATCCACCTCCTCTACAGCAGCCACCTCCATTGATGTGCAGGGAGTCTGGGCTTGCAGTGTCCTTTAAGTGTCTAGACCAGTGATGGTGAACCTTGGCACCCCAGATGTTTTGGAACTACATTTCCCATGATGCTCATGCCCCCTGCATTGTAGTGCAGCATCATGGGAAATGTAGTTCCAAAACATCTGAGGTGCCAAGGTTCGCCATCACTGGTGTAGACCATCGGCACCAACCTTTTTTCTTACCGTTCTTGGAGATTCCGGACCGGCCCTGTGGATTGGAACCGGTCCAGTGCTGCAGCAAACTGTCCCACTTTTGTGGCCAGTTCCCCCAGCCGCCAGGTTTCCCAAACGCCGGCTGCCCAAAACCAAAATGGTCGATGTGGCACTTCCTCTGGGTCACTTCCGCCCCACTCCTCGAGGCCGGAAATGATGCGGCTCCAGCGTTCCCGGCTCCCTCGAGAACTTCCACGGTGCCAGCACCCAGTAATACGGCCTGAGACAGATAACGCCACTGCACGGGAACTGCAACCTCTGCAACCCTCCAAGAACTGGATAAGCCTCCACTGTGGCTCCCCCGAAAGGACATTAAATCAAGAGGGAGAGGCGGTCCCTCCTGTATACCAGAGGTATCCGAATTCCCCAGCTACACTCCCAAGGGACACTGCCCCAGTTTAGGAAAGGCCAGGATCGGGAGGCTCCTGCCACCTAGCACAGAAGCCTGACAGCATGAAGTTTTCTCTTGAAGTGATCCTGTCTGGCCGAGGAAAAACAAAATACTGAGGGTCTCGGTCTCTCACCTGTATTTAAACCAATGTGAATTGCGTTTCCTGTGCTAGGTGGGAGGAGCCTATCTCTCATTAAAACAATCCTGGAAGATGACTGAGGAAAAAGAGATTTTACAATCACTTTAATGCGTATATTTTGTAATTGTTTCATATATGTAATAAAGACTTATTGATTATTATTTGATGATGTTTTTATTTTTTTAAAGACTTATTGATCTTATGCGATTGTAATGTTTTTGACAGTACCAAGAAAATCCTTTTTTGCCCCCCCATCCCCCATCCTTCTGTTCTATGGTTCAAAATTTACTGAAAAGCATAGTTAATGTTTGGAACAGACTTCCAGCAGAAGTAGCGCGTCAGTCAATAGTAAATGCATTAACAGCTTTCGGACCGCCCGCTGCAGAGATACTGCGGCACGCTGGCCCTCCTGCGCGAAATGCCGTAGGTATACGCCGGTCATACGCTTGCAGCTAGGGACGAGCGAGCACCGCCGGCAGCGCGCGCTCTCGCCACCACTCGGCAGCGGGGACTTCGATGCACGGGGCAGGTGGCTCCGATTGCTGCCTGACACCCGCGATTGTTCCCCGCTGAGAGGAAAGAAGGGTCAGCTGTTGTAAACACAGCTGACCGTTCTTCTCCCTGGAATAATCACAGAGCTCCTGTGATCCTTCTATATAGGAACACATGTCTCTATAATCATTTCACAAGCCGCGCCCCCCCACATTTAGAATCACTCCCCTAGGTACACATTTAACCCTTTGATCGCCCCTGGGTTAACCCATTCCCTGCCAATGGCATTATTACAGTAACAGCACATATTTTTAGCACTGATTACTGCAGTAATGTCACTGGTCCCCCCAAAAGTGTCAAAAATGTCAGTTAGGGGTCCGATCTGTCCGCTGCAATGTCGCAGTCCCGATAAAAAAAAATAAAAAAAAAAATAAAAAAAAAAAATCGCAGATCACCGCCATTACTAGTAAAAAAAAAAAAAAAAAAAAAATCAATAAAAAATGACAAATCTTTCCAGTAGTTAGTAGACGCGATAACTTTTGCGCAAACCAATTAAAATACGCTTATTGCGTTTTTTTTAACCAAAAATATGTAGCGGAAAACAAATTGGCCTAATATGAAAAAAAAATTGATTTTTACATTTTTTTTTTGGGGAATGTTATATAGCAGAATGTGAGCAAAAAGCTCTATTTTTGTTTATAGCGCGGAAAAAAAAAAAAAAAAAAAAAATTGCACAGGTGATCAAATACCACCAAAAGAAAGCTCTATTTGTGGTAAAAAAAAAATACATCAATTGTATTTGGGTACAGCGTCACACAAACTGCGCAATTGTCCATTAAAATAACGCAGTGCCGAAACGCAAAATAAACGGCCTGGTCATTAAAACCTGCTGGGCATAGACATAGCTCTATACTGAAAAAAAAAAAAAAAGGAAGGGAGGCAGACTCAATGGACCAATTAATTTTTTTTTTCTGCCACCACTCGTTTCCTCTTTTTATGTCAACTTTACACAAAGTGACACTTCGCTCATGTCACTGCACAGCATTGGGGGGGGGGGGGGGGGGGGTGGGCATTGCGCTGCTGCGTGATGCCTACCTGTGTGCTGTGTTAAAATGCAACATGGCCATGAAAATAAATAAGAAAATAAAAAGGAAGGAGTAGTGCCGGTGACAGCGTCCACCCACCACATATTTCAGCCGCCCAATGACTTTCACAGGCTGCTGGCAGCGGAGCCGGGTGATGCCCCCCTGTATACTGGCACCTGAAAACACTGGGATAGGACGGGTCAAAGCTAACGTGTGGATGAGGCCCTAAGGGCTCGTTTATACCAGATTCAGTCGAGTTTTTAAATGTGGCATAAAATGCAATACAAAGGCATTTGCAAGAAAAATCAATCTATTCCAATGAGCTTGGATTACACCATTGCCGTGCATTCATGGTTGTTTAAAAGAAAAATGTACAAAAAGTACAGCATGCTGCATTTTTTCACACTGGAACACATGTAAACGCACGAGGACGTGCACAAATACGTGTAAATGCGACTTAGCAAAAAAATAAAAAAACGTATTCCGGAAAAACAGCACCAAAATCACCAAAGCAGAAACACACACACTCTTCGTTCCTCCCAAGACCTCCTTTGTTACCTCCCACCAGTCTCGCCTTCAGGATTTTTCCCGAGCCTCTCCCATCCTATGGAACTCCCTAACCCAGTGGTTCTCAACTCCGGTCCTCAGGACCCACTAACAGGCCAGGTTTTCAAGATAACTGAAATACATCACAGGTGATATCATTTGCTGCTCAGTGATTGCAGTATTCTAGTTGGCATATCCCCAAGGTAATACTTAAAATCTGGCCTGTTAGTGTGCCCTGAGGACCGGAGCTGAGAACCACCTCCCTAACCCAATCCGTCCGATTATCTCCTACTCGGTTTGCTTTTAGACGATCCCTGAAAACCCTTCTTCAGAGAAGCCTACCCTGCCCACACCTAACAACTGTACTTTAATTTCCTCCCTCAGCTCCTCCCCCACAGTTATTACCTTTTGTATCACTTGACCCTCCCTTATAGATTGTAAGCTCTAACGAACAGGGCCCTCCGATTCCTCCTGTATTGAATTGTATTGTAACTGTACTGTTTGCCGTTACATTGTAAAGCGCTGCGCACACTGTTGGCAATATATAAACTCTGCATTATAATAAAAATAATAATAATATTATTACTGTGGGGTGAATGAGACGAGCCCTAGGAGCAGATTCACACCGGTGCGCTGCAGTTTGGCCGCAGCACGATTGCAGAACTGATTTGCCTGCGGTTTTAGGTGGGCTTCCATTGAATTCTATTAGAAAGTTCTGTGCAAAAATCCTGCATGCTGCATCTTTGATGCGCTTTTAGAGAACACACGGTCCCATTCAGGAGATTCCCCTTCAATTCCTGTCCTGTAGCCACCCCCCCCCCCCCCCCCCGAAAAAAGGGGCACAAAGCACAAGTGTGAATGGGGACCTAAAAAAGGCAAAACATGTTTGTGTCAATAATGATAAGAATAGTGAATTGTAACCCCAATGGGGAGGAGCAGGAAGGAAATACTGATAAGAAGAGTTATATGTAACCAAGGCCTGACTGGCCTACCGGGTAATTTTCCCGGTAGGCTGCCAAGTCCTCCTGCCCTGGGGCTGACCGAATGTCAGCGGCGGCCGGCCTGACATGTACGCTGCACATGCACCGCCGCCCCTTGAGAAAGCCCATACGCACTCGCCCATTCTCAGGCAGCAGCCCTGCACCTCCTGTACCATGCCCGCAGCCCCTGCATCTCCTGTACCATGCCCGCAGCCCCTGCATCTCCTGTACCATGCCCGCAGCCCCTGCATCTCCTGTACCATGCCCGCAGCCCCTGCATCTCCTGTACCATGCCCGCAGCCCCTGCATCACCTGTACCATGCCCGCAGCCCCTGCATCACCTGTACCATGCCCGCAGCCCCTGCATCACCTGTACCATGCCCGCAGCCCCTGCATCTCCTGTACCATGCTCGCAGCCCCTGCATCTCCTGTACCATACCCGCCGCCCCTGCATCTCCTGTACCATGCCCGCAGCCCCTGCATCTCCTGTACCATGCCCGCAGCCCCTGCATCTCCTGTACCATGCCCGCAGCCCCTGCATCTCCTGTACCATGCCCGCAGCCCCTGCATCTCCTGTACCATGCCCGCAGCCCCTGCATCTCCTGTACCATGCCCGCAGCCCCTGCATCTCCTGTACCATGCCCGCAGCCCCTGCATCTCCTGTACCATGCCCGCAGCCCCTGCATCTCCTGTACCATGCCCGCAGCCCCTGCATCTCCTGTACCATGCCCGCAGCCCCTGCATCTCCTGTACCATGCCCGCAGCCCCTGCATCTCCTGCACCATGCCCGCAGCCCCTGCATCTCCTGCACCATGCTCGCAGCCCCTGCATCTCCTGTACCAAGCTCGCAGCCCCTGCATCTCCTGTACCAAGCTCGCAGCCCCTGCATCTACTGCACCATGCCCGCAGCCTCTGCATCTCCTGCACCATGCCCGCAGCCCCTGCATCTCCTGCACCATGCCCGCAGCCTCTGCATCTCCTGCACCATGCCCGCAGCCCTGCATTATGCCCGCAGCCTCTGCTTCTCCTGCACCATGCCCACAGCCCCTGCATCTCCTGCACTATGCCCACATCCCTGCATCTCTTGCATTCATGCCCGCAGCCCTGCATTATGCCCACAGCCTCTGCATCTCCTGCACCATGTCCACAGCCCTGCATCTCCTGCATTCATGCCCGCAGTCCTGCATCATGCCCGCAGCCTCTGCATCTCCTGCACTATGCCCACAGCCTCTGCATCTCCAGCACCATGCCCACAGCCTCTGCATCTCCAGCACCATGCCCACAGTCTTTGCATCATTCCCACAGCCTCTGCTTCTCCTGCACCATGCCCACAGCCTCTGCATCTCCTGCACCATGCCCACAGTCTTTGCATCATGCCCACAGCCCCTGCTTCTCCTGCACCATGCCCACAGCCTCTGCTTCTCCTGCACCATGACCGCAGCCCCTGCATCTCCTGTACCATGCACGCAGCCCCTGCATCTACTGCACCATGCCCACAGCCTCTGCTTCTCCTGCACCATGCCCAAAGCCTCTGCTTCTCCTGCACCATGCCCGCAGTCTTTGCATCATGCCCACAGCCCCTGCTTCTCCTGCACCATGCCCACAGCCTCTGCTTCTCCTGCACCATGACCGCAGCCCCTGCATCTCCTGTACCATGCCCGCAGCCCCTGCATCTCCTGCACCATGCCCACAGCCTCTGCTTCTCCTGCACCATGCCCACAGCCTCTGCTTCTCCTGCACCATGCCCGCAGTCTTTGCATCATGCCCACAGCCCCTGCTTCTCCTGCACCATGCCCACAGCCTCTGCTTCTCCTGCACCATGACTGCAGCCCCTGCATCTCCTGCTCCATGCCCGCAGCCCCTGCATCTCCTGCACCGTGCCCGTAGCCCCTGCATCTCCTGCTCCATGCCCGCAGCCCCTGCATCTCCTGCACCGTGCCCGTAGCCCCTGCATCTCCTGTACCATGCCCGCAGCCCCTGCATCTCGTGCACGCAGCCCCTGCATCTCCTGTACCATGCCCACAGCCCCTGCATCACCTGTACCATGCAAGCAGCCCCTGCATCACCTGTACCATGCCCGCAGCCCCTGCATCTCCTGTAACCATGCCCGCAGCCCCTGCATCTCCTGTAACCATGCCCGCAGCCCCTGCATCTCCTGTAACCATGCCCGCAGCCCCTGCATCTCCTGTAACCATGCCTGCAGCCCCTGCATCTCCTGTACCATGCCCGCAGCCCCTGCATCTCCTGTACCATGCCCGCAGCCCCTGCATCTCCTGTACCATGCCCGCAGCCCCTGCATCTCCTGTACCATGCCCGCAGCCCCTGCATCTCCTGTACCATGCCCGCAGCCCCTGCATCTCCTGTACCATGCCCGCAGCCCCTGCATCTCCTGTACCATGCTCGCAGCCCCTGCATCTCCTGTACCATGCCCGCAGTACCCTGCATCTCCTGTACCATGCTCGCAGCCCCTGCATCTCCTGTACCATGCCCGCAGCCCCTGCATCTCCTGTACCATGCCCGCAGCCCCTGCATCTTCTGTACCATGCTCGCAGCCCCTGCATCTCCTGTACCATGCCCGCAGCCCCTGCATCTCCTGTACCATGCCCGCAGCCCCTGCATCTCCTGTACCATGCCCGCAGCCCCTGCATCTCCTGTACCATGCCCGCAGCCCCTGCATCTCCTGTACCATGCTCGCAGCCCCTGCATCTCCTGTACCAAGCTAGCAGCCCCTGCATCTCCTGTACCAAGCTCGCAGCCCCTGCATCTCCTGTACCATGCTCGCAGCCCCTGCATCTCCTGTACCATACCCGCCGCCCCTGCATCTCCTGTACCATGCCCGCAGCCCCTGCATCTCCTGTACCATGCCCGCAGCCCCTGCATCTCCTGTACCATGCCCGCAGCCCCTGCATCTCCTGTACCATACCCGCAGCCCCTGCATCTCCTGTACCATACCCGCAGCCCCTGCATCTCCTGTACCATACCCGCAGCCCCTGCATCTCCTGTACCATGCCCGCAGCCCCTGCACCATGCCCACAGCCCTGCATCTCCTGCACCATGCCGCAACCCCTGCACCATGCCCGCAGCCCCTGCACCTCCTGTACCATGCCTGCAGCCCTGCCCGCAGCCCCTGCACCTCCTGTACGATGCCTGCAGCCCCTGCATCTCCTGTACCATGCCCGCAGCCCCTGCATCTCCTGTACCATGCCCGCAGCCCCTGCATCTCCTGTACCATGCCCGCAGCCCCTGCATCTCCTGTACCATGCCCGCAGCCTCTGCATCTCCTGCACCATGCCCGCAGCCTCTGCATCTCCTGCACCATGCCCGCAGCCCTGCATTATGCCCACAGCCTCTGCTTCTCCTGCACCATGCCCACAGCCCCTGCATCTCCTGCACTATGCCCACATCCCTGCATCTCTTGCATTCATGCCCGCAGCCCTGCATTATGCCCACAGCCTCTGCATCTCCTGCACCATGTCCACAGCCCTGCATCTCCTGCATTCATGCCCGCAGCCTCTGCATCTCCTGCACCATGCCCACAGCCTCTGCATCTCCAGCACCATGCCCACAGCCTCTGCATCTCCAGCACCATGCCCACAGCCTCTGCATCTCCAGCACCATGCCCGCAGTCTTTGCATCATTCCCACAGCCTCTGCTTCTCCTGCACCATGCCCGCAGCCTCTGCTTCTCCTGCACCATGCCCACAGCCTCTGCTTCTCCTGCACCATGCCCACAGTCTTTGCATCATGCCCACAGCCCCTGCTTCTCCTGCACCATGCCCACAGCCTCTGCTTCTCCTGCACCATGACCGCAGCCCCTGCATCTCCTGTACCATGCACGCAGCCCCTGCATCTCCTGCACCATGCCCACAGCCTCTGCTTCTCCTGCACCATGCCCGCAGTCTTTGCATCATGCCCACAGCCCCTGCTTCTCCTGCACCATGCCCACAGCCTCTGCTTCTCCTGCACCATGACCGCAGCCCCTGCATCTCCTGTACCATGCCCGCAGCCTCTGCTTCTCCTGCACCATGCCCACAGCCTCTGCTTCTCCTGCACCATGCCCACAGCCTCTGCTTCTCCTGCACCATGCCCACAGCCTCTGCTTCTCCTGCACCATGCCCGCAGTCTTTGCATCATGCCCACAGCCCCTGCTTCTCCTGCACCATGCCCACAGCCTCTGCTTCTCCTGCACCATGACCGCAGCCCCTGCATCTCCTGTACCATGCCCGCAGCCCCTGCTTCTCCTGCACCATGCCCGCAGCCTCTGCATCTCCTGCACCATGCCCACAGCCTCTGCATCTCCAGCACCATGCCCACAGCCTCTGCATCTCCAGCACCATGCCCGCAGTCTTTGCATCATTCCCACAGCCTCTGCTTCTCCTGCACCATGCCCGCAGCCTCTGCTTCTCCTGCACCATGCCCACAGCCTCTGCTTCTCCTGCACCATGCCCACAGTCTTTGCATCATGCCCACAGCCCCTGCTTCTCCTGCACCATGCCCACAGCCTCTGCTTCTCCTGCACCATGACCGCAGCCCCTGCATCTCCTGTACCATGCACGCAGCCCCTGCATCTCCTGCACCATGCCCACAGCCTCTGCTTCTCCTGCACCATGCCTGCAGTCTTTGCATCATGCCCACAGCCCCTGCTTCTCCTGCACCATGCCCACAGCCTCTGCTTCTCCTGCACCATGACCGCAGCCCCTGCATCTCCTGTACCATGCCCGCAGCCTCTGCTTCTCCTGCACCATGCCCACAGCCTCTGCTTCTCCTGCACCATGCCCACAGCCTCTGCTTCTCCTGCACCATGCCCACAGCCTCTGCTTCTCCTGCACCATGCCCGCAGTCTTTGCATCATGCCCACAGCCCCTGCTTCTCCTGCACCATGCCCACAGCCTCTGCTTCTCCTGCACCATGACCGCAGCCCCTGCATCTCCTGTACCATGCACGCAGCCCCTGCATCTCCTGCACCATGCCCACAGCCTCTGCTTCTCCTGCACCATGCCCGCAGTCTTTGCATCATGCCCACAGCCCCTGCTTCTCCTGCACCATGCCCACAGCCTCTGCTTCTCCTGCACCATGACCGCAGCCCCTGCATCTCCTGTACCATGCACGCAGCCCCTGCATCTCCTGCACCATGCCCACAGCCTCTGCTTCTCCTGCACCATGCCCGCAGTCTTTGCATCATGCCCACAGCCCCTGCTTCTCCTGCACCATGCCCACAGCCTCTGCTTCTCCTGCACCATGACCGCAGCCCCTGCATCTCCTGTACCATGCCCGCAGCCTCTGCTTCTCCTGCACCATGCCCACAGCCTCTGCTTCTCCTGCACCATGCCCACAGCCTCTGCTTCTCCTGCACCATGCCCACAGCCTCTGCTTCTCCTGCACCATGCCCGCAGTCTTTGCATCATGCCCACAGCCCCTGCTTCTCCTGCACCATGCCCACAGCCTCTGCTTCTCCTGCACCATGACCGCAGCCCCTGCATCTCCTGTACCATGCCCGCAGCCCCTGCACCATGCCCACAGCCTCTGCTTCTCCTGCACCATGCCCACAGCCTCTGCTTCTCCTGCACCATGACCGCAGCCCCTGCATCTCCTGTACCATGCCCGCAGCCTCTGCTTCTCCTGCACCATGCCCACAGCCTCTGCTTCTCCTGCACCATGCCCACAGCCTCTGCTTCTCCTGCACCATGCCCGCAGCCTCTGCTTCTCCTGCACCATGCCCGCAGCCTCTGCTTCTCCTGCACCATGCCCGCAGCCTCTGCTTCTCCTGCACCATGCCCGCAGCCTCTGCTTCTCCTGCACCGTGCCCGCAGCCTCTGCTTCTCCTGCACCGTGCCCGCAGCCTCTGCTTCTCCTGCACCGTGCCCGCAGCCTCTGCATCTCCTGTACCATGCCCGCAGCCCCTGCATCTCCTGTACCATGCCCGCAGCCCCTGCATCTCCTGTACCATGCCCGCAGCCCCTGCATCTCCTGTACCATGCCCGCAGCCCCTGCATCTCCTGTACCATGCCCGCAGCCCCTGCACCTCCTGCCCGCAGCCTCTGCATCTCCTGCTCCATGCCCGCACAGCCTATGACCACCTCCTGTACCATATGCTGGCACTTTTACCACTTTTAACCAGAATTTGCTCATATATATATACACACACACACAATGGGGAGGAGCAGGAAGGAAATAATGATAAGAAGAGTGATATGTAACCCCAATGGGGAGGAGTAGGAAGGAAATAGTGATAAGAATAGTGATATGTAACCCCAATGAAGGAAATAGTGATAAGAACGGAGGAGAACACACAGAGGACTGTAGTGAGGGGATATCAGTCAGAGGCGGATATGAAGTACTCAGTCACAGGTGTCTCCATCCATTCCCAGCCCATAGAGGGGACACTCACCTGCACACACAGTCACTGCGCACCCCTCCGCCGTCCTCCCCTCTCCACCATAGCCGGAAGTCCCGGCAGCCCCGGCCGCAGCAGCTCCCCCGTCCCCGGTGCGTCGTCTTGGTGAGGTAAATTCTCCTCTGCTATTGGCTGCTTGCGTACTGCTCTATCGACCTAGTCCGCTCTCCGGGAGGACGGGAGCCGCAAGGGGTCAGTATAGGACAAGCGCAAAGCCGACCAATGGAATTGCCACGCCTTAGCGAGATGACGAGGTGTTTCCGCCATCTTGGTACACCCACACAGTCAGGTAGTGGGGGGGAGAGGGCCGCCATATTGCTACACCTAAGTCAGGTTGTCGAATTACAGGTGGATAAAGATTGTAAAAAGGCCGTTTATAGGCAGCAAAGAGTGGAATTAGTAAAAAAAAAAGCTTTAGGTTCTTTTTCAAAGATTGTTTTAGAACAATATGGAGGCAGTTACTGACTAATTAATGTTCCAGTTGCTTTGCTGTTGAGCTTCAATAATTGGAATCATGGAAGGAATGTAGAAAAAGACACCCGACTTTGCTGATGTGCTTCAAATAGAACTAAAGACAAAATTAATTTTGGATAGAGTAATGAAGGGTTATAAATCCTGTTTTTTTTCCATCTGTGCCCCATTGGGGGAGATTTCTCATCACTTCCTGTCTCATAGCCAAAACAGGAAGTGAAAGGAAAGAATTCAACTCCATTCCTGTTCTGATGATCACTCAAATATGTTCCTTCAAACTTTTTACCCCGACAAAATTCACTTAATAATGAAGGGTTATAAATCCTGTTTTTTTCCATCTGTGCCCCATTGGTGGAGATTTCTCTTCACTTCCTGTCTCATAGCCAAAACAGGAAGTGAAAAGAAAGAATTCAACTCCATTCCGGTTCTGATGATCACTCAAATATGTTCCTTCAAACTTTTTACCCCTTGCACTAATTGTCAGGTTTCAGGGAACCTCTGCTAAGGTTACTCCATTGGCAGTCATTGGGAAATGGCCCTTACGATGGTGGTGGTTAGTAATGAATTCGGTTATCTGGCCAAATTAGGTCAATGATGTCATGAGCATCCCTGTCCCTTTTTGTATAAGCAGTTGCAGGATAGAGAATGCCCCCCCCCCCCCCCACACTAGTAACTCCTTCCAGGTTTGGGCCGAACTTGGGATTAACCACTTGCCTACTGGGCACTTTGACCCCCTTCCTGCCCAGGCCGATTTTCAGCTTTCAGCACTTTCATACTTTTAATTAAATTTTTTAGCATTTTTTTCACACTTTATTTTTTAGCAGTGCACCCCAGGGCTCAAGCACACATGCGTGTGTGTATATTGTCAGCAGGGCAATTCTTTTATTTTTAATATTTTTTTAAATATTTTTTAAAATTTTTAATATTTTTTACAATTTTCTTTATTGTTTACAATTTTTTTATTATTTTTATTTTATTTATTTTTATTGTTTTATTTATTGTTTTTAGGAGCCGCTTTTGGCAAAATATCAGAGGTCTGAACAGACCCCCGATTTCTCACCTTTAACCACTTAAGCCCCGGAAGATTTTACCCCCATTCCGACCAGGGGGTATTTTGCGATTCGGCACTGCGTGAATTTAACGGTCGTGCAACGCTGTACCTAAACGAATTTGGCGTCCTTTTTTTCCCACAAACAGAGCTTTCTTTTGGTGGTATTTGATCACCTGTGCGATTTTTTGATCACGCGCTATAAACAAAAAAAGAGCGTCAATTTTGCAAAAATAGCAATATTTTTCACATTTTTTTATATGAAATTCCCCCCCAAAAAAATGTAAAAATCAAAATTTTTTAACATTTTCGGCCAATTTGTTTTATGCTACTTATGTTTGGTAAAAAAAATCGCAAAAAGCGTATTTTGATTGGTTTGCGCAAAAGTTATCGCGTTTACTAACAAAGGGAAAGATTTTTGTCATTTTTTTTTTAACGCGTAATGGCGGCGATCTGCGATTTTTTTTGCGGTACTGCGACATTGCGGCGGACAGATCGGACCCTTGACTGACATTTTTGACACTTTTGGGGTTACCAGTGACATTTCTACAGTAATCAGTGCTATATATATGCACTGTTACTGTAAAAATACACTGGTAGTGAAGGGGTTAACTTTATTTGGGAGGGAGGGGCTGTGTGTATCCCTAGGGGCGTGCTTTCTACTGTGATTGGCTGTGGCTTGAGCTGTAAGGACACTGATCAACAGATCTACATAGTAGATCCATGTGATCAGTGTCTTTACAGCGAGGAGAATGACAAGTCGCTTGTTTACACAAGCTGCCTGACATTCTCCCTCTCCCCCGCCGATCGCCGAGTGGCCGGCGGACATCGGGTCCGCTGGTCACACGCGCGGGGGGGGGGTCCGTGACCACGCGGGAGCGCGCCTACGCGGGCACGCGCTCGCTCCCCAGAGCCTCACAAGCAAGCAACGTAGCCCTACGTTAGTTTGCCTGTGAGGGGCTGACCGCCGACGTAGATAGTCGTGCGGCGGTCGGCAAGTGGTTAAGACAAAGAAAAGGACTGAGGACAGAGATTCCTCAGTTCCTTTCTCTGCAGCCTCAGCTGCACTGGACAGTGAATAAATGGGAAGTGCTTTGTGCTGAGCGGCTTCCTGATCTTCACAAACTGAAGCATAGTAAACACTGTAGCCGGCAGGAGAAGGGTGGATGGAAGCCAGCAGTGTTGTGGGGAGGTGGGCAAAAGGTAGGTCAGGCAGAAGGGGGAATCGATGATGCATGCAGTGATTAGGGTGTGCCTAGGCACATCCGGCACACCCTGTGTGCACGCCTATGCCCCTAGAGCAGGGACAATTGGAACCTTTGACAGCATTTTATTGCAATATTTGTCCCGGCTTGGGATTGTTCTACCTTCCTCTTGTCCATGTGATGGATTAAACATAGCAAAAAAGGACAGGGACACAGCCTGTATTAAATTATCCACTATCAGAGGCAGAAGCAATACCGAATCTCTAACCTCCCAGGATACCAAATCTCTTGAATGGGGCTAGAAAATACAATTTTATGTTTATAAGGCCCCTTTCACACTTGTATGACTTAAGTCGCGTGATTTTACTACCATTTTGTTTCCGCCATTTTGATGCAATTTTGACTGGGCTTGAAGCAATGTCTATGTCTTTGGACCTCAAAACGCATTAAAATCAGGCCAAAGTAGTGTCGGGACGACTTTGAAGTCGGTGCGACTTCAAGTCGCACAGATATGAATGGTACTCATTGGAAATAATGGAGAACGACTTGTCATGCGATTTTGCAGTCCCAAATCGCAGGACAAGTCTCACAAGTGTGAAAGGGGCCTAAGGAGGAAAGGTGTTTGCAGGAGGGATGATTTACTTCTACAAGCTGTCACATTTTGAAAAACAGGTACAGTGAATTTCCCTTGGCAAACATTTCTAGCAGCAAAACCTCCAAGAGCTGAGATGGTTTATGAAAATCAGTGCGTTTTGCAGCGATAAGCAATGTTTAAGGTAAATGTATAATGGCTTTGTAAATTTTTTTTACTGTATTTGTCATATTCAGAATAAAAAAAAAAAATGTTTAACATATGAACATTTTGCTTTCCCCATGTGAGAAAAACAGGGAATAAGTTTTGCTCCTTTTCATGAGTTAGAGATTCTTCATTTACTTCTTAAGGCTACGTTTCCACTAGTGTGACTTGTCACGCGACTTTGGACACATAAAGTCGCATGACAAGTCACAGCCCATTGATTTTAATGGCGCCCATTCCAATCTATGCCACTCAAAGTTGCAGTGACTTTAACCGCTTCCCGACTGCCCACCGCCTATTTACTGCGGCTGTGCAGCCCTCCTGCGCAAACCGACGTAGACCTGCGTCGGTCACGTGCCTGCAGCTAGGAGGCGAGCGCAAATCAACATGGGGACAAGGTGCTTTGGGGGAGGCAGAACCCTTCTGCACCAAAGTAGGGATGCAACGATCCGATATTAGGATCGGATATCGGCGCCGATACTGCCAAAATAGCTTGATCGGGGGATCGGTAAAATTAACCGATCCACGGGCCGATCCGGTTTTGCTGAGTCCCGGCTCAGCCGTCCATTCTTTGCACGGAGCCGCTACTTCCTGTATAGGTCCGGCTCACAGGTGGAGTGATATCAGATGCACTCCACCTGTGAATGGAGGAGCCACACACAGGAAGCAGTGGCTTGGCTCTCTACTGCAGCCGCATGCATATTGTGTATGTGTGTAGTTCCGGATCGGTATCAGTAGATATAGAAAGCCAGGTATCGTTATCGGGACTAGAAAAGTCGGATTGGTGCACCCCTACACCAAGGCACCCTCTATGTTGAGGGCATGTTGCGTGGTATGATTCAGAAGGGGGGGGGCTCGAGACCAATTCCACTTGTTAAAGTGCAACAAAGTATTTATTGAAAACATTAAAATGATGTCACATGACATGAATCAATCATGAATACTTTAAAAACATTGTAAACAATGGTGCATAGAATATTTTGAACATATAACCTCCCAAGGGAGGGACCAGTTGTGAAAACCTCCCACACCGGGACGGTGTCACAAAAGGGCACCAAATCGAGGATAGTGCTAGATAAAGGTAACCTCCGTAGGTCAACGCGTTTCGCCGTAAGTGTGGCTTCTTCAGGACCCACACATAAAGGAGGAGGAGCTTATGTTGAAAGCAACAGTAGAGTAGACCAGATCATAAATGCCTCCAAGGGGTCAAAGGGTCATCCCCAGCAGACTCCATTTATAATAATATGTGAAGAAGCGGTTTGTTCGGCTTTAAGAGCCCAATCGCTAAAATGTTTCCCACTAAATCAGCTCAAAGGAGTATTCATTTGGGGATGAATATCCTACAAAACCTCTCTGCTAATATAAAGCTGTAGTAGAAAAAAGATGAAGTCTTGTTTCCAGTGGGGATGTACAGCAACGAATGCTGCATAAGACCACCAGCTTGATAACGTGTCGCGTCCCGTGTCTCATTTTTCCCAAGAGGTTTCACATAGAGGTCTATTCACCTCAAGTGGCATGAAAGTCGGACCAAAGTAGTGCAGGAACTACTTTGAAGTCACTGAGACTTGAAATCACACAGATATGAAGGGTTATCATAGGAAAACATGATCTGCAACTTGTCATTGCGACTTTATTCGCACAAGTGTGAATGGAGCCTTAGAGGCCTTGATCAGCAGTATGTTATGCTTTTTCCTTTTTTTAACATACTTTTTTTGATGTCTTGACGCACAGGGTCTTCTTCTTCTTTAATCCTGGATGATGTCCATACATTATGAGACCAAAATGCTGTTCTCTGGGGCAGGGTCAAGACACTCTGCACTCACAGTGTCGCCTCAGAGTGGCACTGAGCAACATTTAAACCAAAAGACTGGGAACATCTTGTGGCAAAGAAGAGGTCGGGATTGAAGGTGAGAATTGCAGCCTGCAACTGGATTCCTAACTCATTTTCCAGGGAAAGGAAAAATGCTCCTTTGTAATCACTGATACTAGAACCAATGAAACCGGGCAAAGAAATAGAGGTCCAGAGACACTCGGCAAGAAGGTGAACATGAAAAGGCATTAGGAGTGAAGGACATCAGTAATGCCTCATTTCCACTGAGCGGTACAGTTCGGTACAGTTCAGTACGGTTCGGAACGGTACACCTTGATCAGCTTGCGTTTTTACCACCAACAGTACCTCAGCTCAACAGTGTAGCTCCACCCTGTTGGTACGGTACTATTGTGCTTTGTACCACTATGAAAGGGTCCCAAAAAAGTGGTACAGTACAGTTCGGAATTAGGGTACCATTCACAACTTTTGACAATGGAAATGGCAAAAATTGCGTAGCGTACCGAACCGAACTGAACCGAACCGCTCAGTGGAAATGAGCCTTATGTAAGACATGAGGCTGTGAGCAGGACATAGAAGAAGGACCTCAGAGGAAGGGACTGGAACTTAGAAAGAGAGGCAACCCAAAGAAAAAGACAACTGTCTCAGAATGTGACACTGAGGACGATAGTGGGGATACTAACATATACAACATAACATATACAACATCACATAACATATACAACATAACATATACAACATAACATATACAACATAACATATACAACAGATGGCAACATAACACACAAGCTGAATAACAGGTCCATCAGAATATTTAGGACACATTAGACCAGAGTGAAATATGGGAAAGGAAAGTGGAGAGGAATTTTAGGGAGGTGAGTACATACTGAGGTGGCACCTGAGGGTTTAATTTAAAGTGTAAGTCCAGGCAAAATCTAACGCTAAACCTGCTCTCTGCCACATTCTAAGTAATCTATCTAACCCTGTAAAGCCAAAATTGCTGTTCTTACCTTTTCTGCACCCGATCCCGTACGGTCTCCAGCTGCGGAAGCTCTGTGCAGGAGAGGACCGACAACAGCTGTGAAATGCCTGGGAAGTGACATCACCCATAGAGTTACTATGAGGCTTCCGTTGTTGGCTGCCTCTCCTGCACCCGCCTCCACACTGAAGCCCCCGCTGACAGCTGATGTTGGAACCAGACCGTATCGGCTGCAAATTAGGTGTAGCAAGGTTTCCAGGCCTGTGGCCTGATTTGGGTCTGCCATTAGTACCGGAATTCTCTCCAGCCCATGTGAGCTGAGTCCCTGGGTGTGACAACTGAAGCAGCGACAACTCACGGCATCTTTGTTTGTGGTTTTTATTGTAAATTAAAGGGGATGGAAGAAGGGAATAAGTGGGATACTCCTTTAGGCTCAAACTAATTACAATTGGGACTTTGATCCTGAAAATGCCGTTGGCGCTTCCTCGACGCCAGCTGGCGCCAGCCAACGCTCACTGACTCTGAGAACACTCTGTATAGCAGAAGAAGTGTTGAATCCCCGACTTATAGTCCAGAAGATCCAAGACTGAGAACCATAGAACTCCTGACACTGTTATGCTGTAAAAGTCACTGAATACTTTACCCCGCCTGGCACAGCTTGAGGTAGTATATAGTAGAATTCTGTATAACTGTCACTGTAACTGGCACGCTCTGTACAATTCAGGGCCCAAACTGCAGGTGCCCCCTTTGACCTTGAACTCTTCAGGGTCCACTGACTATGTACCCCCTTTGCAACTTCAGGGTCCTCAACCTAGGTACCCCCTTTGCAGCTAGCTGACACTGGATCCCAGAACCTCTTCCGGAGTGGTCCCTCCTGACTCTAGGCAGACCCCCAGGGGCAGTGCGCAGTACTCACGACCTGTGTAGGCTTTCCTGGGACTGGACCCCTCTCTCTCTCCACAGGCTCTCGGCACACCGGATCCCCTCACCTAAACTCAGCACTCTCTGGACACTCGGGTGACACCCCGAGACATCCACCTTCCTCAGACAGGAGGAGAGACAGCCGCACTCTCCTTCCTTTGACTCTACTCCCGCCAAAGACACCCGGTCACGCACTTTCCCCCAAACTTATACCCACTCCCAGAATCCTTTGCAGCCTAATCTGCCTTCTGGGGTAGTTACAAGCTGGGATGTGTCCCCTGATTGGGCTTCCCACACTGCCCTATGAGAATCCTCTCACAGGAGCCAGTGGGGACACTTCTCCCTTCAGCAGGCACATCTGGAAGCCCTGACACCCTGACTAAATAAATCACAGTCCTGCTGTTAGGCAGACAAGGCCCACTATACATTTACCTAGCACCTACCTGTAGGGTGCTACATAGGTAAGTACAGTGATGTTTGCTTTACAGGGTTAGATAAATTGGGTTTAGAATGTGTCAGGAAGTAGGTTTAGCGTTAGTTGGGTTTTGTCTAAACTTCTACAATAATATGTGAAAGAATTGTCTCCTACACCAACCTATTTAAAGGGCTAATGTATAAAAAGCTGTGGCTTTAAAGGCTTGGACTGCCCTTTCCAATGTCAGTGCCTAGGGCCAGGACTGCTGTTAGAAACCATGGGACCCCAAACATCCAACCTGACAGCCCCCCCCCCCCAAATAAACACAGTTTACTATGCTTCAGTTATGAATGAACACAGTGAGCGACCAGTACCAATCACCCATTGAGTTCATTCAGGACAGGAAGGGGCTGGTAAATATGAAATATATACCAGACCCTTCTCCCACTCTCCATCCTGAAGGATCCTATTTTGGGCTTGCAACTGCCAGTGGGAAGGAGACTAGGGAAACCAGCAGCACTGTGGAGGTAAGGGGGGCCTTGGGCGACGGGTAAATGTATGGTGCACAGGGAAGGCGATAAGTGCAGTGGGGGGACAATTACTGGAACTGATTCCCTGTATGGCTTTCTCTGCAGCAGCTGAAAGCTGGCAGGGGGGAGAGAAGAAGATGCCAGCTTTCAGTTGCTGAAGGGACAGCCATACAGGGGATCAGTTCCGGTAATCGCCTCCCCTCCCTGCATACATCTGATTCACCCTGCTGCCTGGCCCCCCCACTGGCCTGGGCCCGTAAAGGGGGACTGGTGGTACCCTATTATCCACAGCCTTGCCTAGGGCATGACCACTTTGGGGATTGTAGTTTTCTTGTCTTTTTCTGTTGGCATGCCAGTTGTATCAGAAATAGGTTATAAAAGGCTATGAACAGGTTTGTTTCGCCATCTAGTGTCCAACTTGAAGGTTACAGAGACTTCTTATTCTAAAACAGTATGAGAAGGGTTCAGGGTCAAAGTAAAATGAAACCTGACACAGCAGAGATTATGAGAGTTGCCCTTGCTGATTTGTGTTTTACTTTGCAGGCTCGAGGCTCCTCTCCTTATCAGTAACATGGCCAGGTGTGTTTAACCACTCCTTGACCGGAAGGTTTTACCCCCTTAATGACCAGGCCATATTTTGCGATGCGGCACTGCCTTACTGTAACTGGCAATTGAGTGGTCGTGCAACACTGTACACAAATAAAATTTATGTCCTTTTTTCCCACAAATAGAAATTTATTTTGGTGGTATTTGATCACCTCTGTGGTTTTTATTTTTTGCGCTATAAACAAAAAAATGAAAAACAATTTTGAAAAAAAAAACCCTTTTTACTTTCTGCTATAAAACACAGCTAATAAAAAAATAAATATATTTTTTTTTTTATCAATTTAGACCAATATGTATTCTGCTACACATTTTTGGTTTAAAAAATCCCAAAAAGGGTATAATGATTGGTTTGTGCAAACGTTATCGCATCTACAAACTAGGGGATAGATTTAAGGCATTTTTATTTATTTATTTATTTTACTAGTAATGGTGGCGATCAGCAATTTTTAAGCAAAACTGTGACATTGCAGCAGACAGATCAGACACCTAACTGACACTTTTGAAGGAACCAGTGACATTACTACAGTAATCAGTGCTAAAAATATGCACTGTTACTGTACTAATGATACTGGCAGGGAAGGGGTTAACACCAGGGGTGATCAAAGGGTTAAGTGTGTCCCTAGGGGATGCTTTCTAACTGTGTGGGGGATGGACTCACTAGATAAAACAGAGAGACCTGTGTCCCTAAATAGCAGGAACACAAGATCACTGTGTTCATCTGTGACAGAACTGCGGTCTGCCTTGTTTACATCAGCAGGCTGCCATTCTGTCTCTCTGGGGAGCGATCGTGGGTGGCCGGTGGACATCGTGTCCGCCGCACCCGTTGACTGGCTCCCCTTCTGGCCCCCACTGGCTATTGCACGAAACGACGTACAGGTACGTCGTTTCATGCAATAGAGCCGACTTGCTGCAGTATATGTTCTGCTGGCGGTGGGCAAGTGGTTAACCACTTCCGCACTGCTCACTAGAGCTGTACTGCGGCGAAGTGGCTCGATAACGTCTGGCGACGTAGTACTACGTCACCAGACATTCCCCTCTCTCGGCGGTGCGCGCGCGCCGCCGGAGGCTCGCTCCCGCTGTATTCAATCAGTAAGCACCAGGCATACATTAACCCCTTGATCACCAATAAAAATTAACCCCTTCCCTGCCAGTGTCATTTTTACAGTAACAGTGCATATTTATAGCACTGATTACTGTAGTAATGTCACTGGTACCCCCAAAAGTGTCAAAAATGTCAGTCAGGGGTCCGATCTGTCCGCCGCAATGAAGCAGTCCCACAAAAAAAATCGCAGATCGCCGCCATTACTCGTTAAAAAAAAACCCACCAAAAATGACATAAATCTTTCCCTTAGTTAGTAAACGCAATAACATTTGCGCAAACCAATCAAAATACGCTTATTGCGATTTTTTTCACCAAAACATAGGTAGCAGAAAACAAATTGGCCAAAAATTTAAAAAAATTTTGATTTTTACATTTTTTTGGGGGGGAATTTGATATAAAAAAATTCAAAAAATATTGTTATTTTTTCAAAATTTACGCTCTTTTTTTGTTTATAGCGCAAAAAGTAAAAATCGCACAGGTGATCAAATACCACCAAAAGAAAGCTCTGTTTGTGGGAAAAAAAAGACGTAAATTTAGTTTGGGTACGGATTCGCACGACCACACAATTGTCAGTTAAAGTCGCACAGTGCCGAATCGCAAAAAAGGGCCCAGACGTAAGACAGCAAAATTCTCCGGTGGTAAAGTGGTTAACACAGACCTTTACCCAAAATTAAAGTTACCTTCTTTCTCTTCCTCTACCCTAGCCTGTTATGAAATGGCAAAATATTATTATTTTTTTCTAGGAGCGAGTACTTTTTTTTTGGTGGTACCTACTTCCACTTCCTCGTTTCTTGCCTAAGCTTGGATGACATCACCACAGCCCGCCCACCCTCCTTGCAGCCTCCTGGAGTATTGCCGCACATCGCAGAAGGATGCAGGACCTCGGCAGGCCTTGTTTATGTGCACTAAGAAGTCGGCTGTGAATCATCCCAAAAATCAAGATGAAAAGCGGAGGAACTGAAGCCCTGAGATGCACCAGCAGCAGGGAAGACACCACTGGCCTTTCCAATCCAAGTGCCTGCTTCATCCTGTTTTTAGCCCTGGTGAAGGAGGAGTACTAAGCCCCCGAAACGCATTGGCTGGTATAAAATAAGAATCTTTTAAAAGTTTGTACAAGCTGGTGTGGCACTCTCATCCTATCAAAACTAGAATAGAATAAATTAAAATTCAATTCAATTCGATAGAATTCGGAAAATTCTAATTGAATTAGAAAACAAATAAATTAAATGAAAAAAAATCCTGAAAATGAATTAAACAAATTTAATGAATATAACTAAACAAAATGATTTCCATAACGAATCAAAACAAATGTTTTGGTTCTGCACATGTCTAGTAGTCACAAGCAATACCAGATGACTAACTTCTTAATTATAATAAATCTCTTGAATTGGGTTATAAAGCACAATTCTGTGTTTCTAAAGAGGAATGGTGTTTGCAGGAGGGATGATTTCCCCGTACAAACTGTCACATTATTAAAAAAACAGGTGTATATTTCCCTCAACAAACATTTCCAGCAGCAAAACCTCCAAGACCTGAGATGGCTTATGAAAATCAACACATTTGGCATTGATAAGCAATGTTTAAAGGGCATATACATATAATGGTTTTGTAAATCATTAATTTATTGTGGTTTGGAAAAAAAGAAAAACGTTCAAATATATCAACAACTTGTATTTCCCATGTAAGCCAGCAGGTGGCACTTTTAGGCAACTTTTCATGTTTTAGAGACTCTTCATTTGCTTCCTTGATGGAAGAAGGTGGTTGTGTACAGTAGAGCAGGGAACCATTCTGCTGTCAGACAGCTTAGCTCGCTGTTTCAAATACACAAAGTGTGTCCCAAAGCAGAATGCGACTGCTGTGCTGCATCTATAGCTAACCCACAGTGCTCTGAAATCCTTCATGTGTCATGTATTAAAAGATTATTTGTAAAACAAGGATTGTATATAGATAGTAAAAAAAAACAGACACAAATCAATAGTTTAAACACTAAGCCCCCGTTCACACTGGGGCGACCTGTCAGGCGACCTGGTCGCCTGACAGGTCGCCGTAGGTCGCCTTCCATAGAGAAGCTGCGGACCCGTTCTAATAGGAGCGACACAAGTCGCTCCGACTTAGAAAAAGGGTCCGGAGCTTCTTTGGGGCGACCCGGAGCGACCTGCATAGACTGCAATGTTATGAAGTCCGTGCCGGCCGCTCCGAGGTCGCGGGGCGAGCAGCGCACCGCGACCTATGAGGTCGCCCGGCAAAGTAGCGTCGCCCCAGTGTGAACGGGGCCTTAAAGTGATTGTAAAGTCTTGGATTTGTTTATAAAAATAAATAACAAAACCTGTTATACTTACCTCCTCTGTGCAGTTGGTTTTGCACAGGGCAGCCTGGATCCTCCTCTTCTTGGGTCCCTGGCTGGAACTCCTGATCCCTCCCTTCTGTTGAGTGACCCCACAGCAAGCAGCTTGTTATGGGGGCACCCGAGCCGAGCCGCAGTCCTGTGTGTCCATTCAGACACGGAGCTGCCGTTCACCCCCCCCCTCTCCTGATTGGCTAACTGACTTTGATTGACAGCTGCGGGAGCCAATGGCGCCAGGGCTGTGTCCCAGCCAATCAGGAGGGAGAGTCCCAGACGGCCGAGGGACTCGTGTACTTCGCTGGACAGAGAAGGACCTCAGGTAAGTATTAGGTGGTGCTGGGGTTGCTGCATACACATGCAAAGAGTGCATTAGGACAAAAAGCCTTTAGACTTTACAACTCCTTTAAGGACCGCCCCACATACATTTACTGCAGCAGGGTGGTCCTTAAGCACAGAATCACATACCTGTATGTGATTGTTTCCATCGGCTTTGGGGGGCACACGCGTGCCACGAGAGCTACGCTCCCGCTGTGATTGGACAGCGGGAGCCAATCAGCAGTCCACCTGCGATTGTTCAGAGGAATGACAGAATGGCAATATGTAAACAACCCAGACCGTCGCTCTGTCAGACATGAAGAGAAAGATCTTGTGTTCCTACTAATCAAGAACACAGATCTCTCTCTTCCTGCAGTCAGTCCACCCTCCACACAGTTAAAAAGCACTCCCTAGGAGCACACTTACCCTTTGATCGCCCATGATGTTAACCCCCTCCTTGCCAGTGTCATTAGTACAGCGACAGTGCATTTTGCTGGTGTCACTGGTCCTCAAAAAGTGTAATTTAGTGTCAGATTTGTCCACCGCAATGTTGCAGTCCTGCTTAAAATCGCTGATAACCGCCATTACTAATAAAAACAATAAAGAAAAATAAAAAGTCCATAAATCTATCCCATAGTTTGTAGACGCTATAACTTTTGAGCAAACCAATCAATATACGCTTTTTGGGATTTTACTTTACCACAAATATGTAGCAGAATACAAACTGGCCTAAACAGATAAAGAAATTAAATTTTTTAAATTTTTTTATTTGATGTGTTTTATAGCAGAAAGTAAACAATATTGTCGATCTTTTTTTGTTTATAGCACAAAAAATAAAAGTCACAGAAGTAATCAAATACCACCAAAAGAAAGCTCAATTTGTGGGAAAACAAAGGACATATATTTTGGTACAAAGTCGCACGACCGCGCAATTGTCAGTTAAAGCTACACAGTGCCATATCACAAACAATGTCCTGGTCATAAAGGGGGGGTAGACCTTCCGGGGCTAAAGTGGTTAAAAAAATAAATAAAAATTGCCAACAGACAGGAAGTTCTATGTGGTACAAAGTAGAGAGGAGACATTGCTGGAACTGGTAGCGGAGGACAAATATTTTGTCCAACCTTGAAGAGGAGCATTTAAAGTGGTTATAAATACATAATGGGTCCATATAGTGAACTTGGTGTTGAGTTGTTCACTTTAAGGTGAACACAGAGGACAAGGGGGCACTCTTTATGTCTAAAGGAAAACAGATTTCATCTCCAAATACGGAAAGGTTTCTTCACTGTAAGAGCTGTGAAAATGTGGAATAGACTCCCTCCAGAGGTGGTTCTGGCTAGCTCACTAAATTGCTTTAAAAAAGACCTGAATTCTTTCCTGGGTGTACATAATATAAATGGGTACTAATATTTATAGGTAAAGTTGATTCAGGGAATATTCGATTGCCTCTCGAGGGATCAGGAAGGAATTTTTTTCCCCTGCGGTAGCAAATTGGATCATGCTTTGATGGGGTTTTTTCGCCTTCCTCTGGATCAGCTGTGGGTATAGGATTGTGTATATGGGATTGTATGGTTGGGTTTTCTTTACTGTTTTTTTTTAATATTTGTTTTTTATTGGTTGAGCCATATGGACTTTTGTCTTGTCTTTTTTCACCTGACTAACTATGTAACTAATGGCAGAAGGTTTTTTATCCTAATGCAATCTATGCATTAAGATAAAAAGCCTTCTGTGTGCAGCAGCCCCCCTCAGCCTCCCCTAATACTTACCTGAGCCCCATCTTTATCCAGCAATGTTGTATGAGAGCCGCAATTTTGGGGCTTCCTCCTCATTCGCTGAGACAGCAGGGGGAGCCAATGGCTCCCCCTGCTGTCAATAAAAGTCAATGAGGAGCGAGTCTGAATGAACACACAGAGCAGCTGCTTTGCTTTGGTGCCCCCTTAGAAAGCTGCTTGATGTGGGGGCACTCAGCAGGAGAGAGGGGCCAGGAGTGTCGGCAAAGGACCCGAAAAGAGGAGGATCTGGGCTGCTCAGTGCAAAAACCAGTGCACAGAGCAGGTAAGTATAACATGTTTGTTATTTTTAAACAAATAAAAAAACTAAACTTTAATATCACTTTAGTCCCGGTGTTCCGTGAAAAAACCATACCCGTGAGAAAACCATACCCTCGTCACTTCCGGAGGGTATGGATTTCTCACGGCAGTGTGTTTAACGTTATACATTAAAACAGCTCCTCTGCACTATGAGTGATCTCCGCTCCTCTCCCTCTCACTTCCCTGATCTGGGGTAATAAATATAAAAGCGGACCACGGAGCCGACATTTACATCTCATACACCCGCCGCCGCTTTCATATTTATTAGCCCACATCAGGAAAGTTACAAGGATAGGAGCGGAGATGCCTCATAGTGCAGCCGCGCTGTTTTATGTAACCGCCGCAAGTTTAACATTACTTTCACTACCGTAATTATTTCATACCTTCTGAGCATGCGCACTTGTCATCTTCTCTGCTCTTCCATGATGTTTCCGGCTCTCTGAGCATGCGCACTCCTTCGCTGCTCAGCTGTTTCTCACAGGAAGTGACGAGGGTATGGTTTCTTCACGGGGTATGGTTTTTTAACGTTACACCGGTGTAACGTTAGAATTCCATACCCCGTGAAGAAACCATACCCTCGTCACTTCCTGTGGGAAACAGCTGAGCAGCGCAGCAGTGCGCATGCTCAGAGCCCCGGATACCTAATTGACAATCAAAGAATTTGACAAGTGCGCATGCTCAGAGGTTAGGAAAAACTCACGGCACTCTGTGAAATTTAATGCTTGCGGCGGGTACATTAAAACACTTCGGGTGCAACATAAATCATGTCCTCTCCTATCGCTGTAACATCCCTCATCTCCGGTAATAAATATAAAAGCGGCGGCGGGAGTATGAGACGTAAATGTGACGGCAATCGTGGCTCTGTGATCCGCTTTTATATTTATTACCGGAGATGAGGGATGTTACAGCGATAGGAGAGGACATGATTTATGTTGCACCCGAAGTGTTTTAATATACCCGCCGCAAGTTTAACTACCGTGAGAAATCCATACCCTCCGTAGCGGAACCGGAAGTGACGAGGGTATGGTTTTCTCACGGGTATGGTTTTTTCACGGAACACCGGTTCACACTGGGGCAACTTGTCAGGTGACTTAGCCACCTGACAAGTCGCGCTCCATTCAGTGCAATGGAACCATTCCAATCTGAGCAACTCAAGTCGCTCCGACTTAGAAAAAGGATCCTGCACTACTTTGGGGGCGACTTGCTTTGACTTCTATTAGAGAAGTCATTTGCAAGCCCAGCTAAAGTCACGCTGCATGGGGCGGCTTCAGAGTTGGGCTACTTTGAAGCCGCCCCAGTGTGAACCCAGCCTTAAGTGCGTGCATTATTTGGTCCTGGGATGAAAGGGCAGTGAGTTTTAGTAAGAGTATATCTGCATGCAGTGAGTGCCACATGGGGGAGGCTCTGCATATTGAAGAGTGGATTTTTATATTTGTACTTATGGTCACTAATTTATGTGACCACATTTATTTTTATACAGTATATAAAGTTTTTGTTCTTTTTGCATACTACACTATATAGTTTTTTAAATCCCTTGGAGGATTTGAGGGAGCTGTTGAGCTGTGGAGCACTGACTAGGTGGAAGAAGTAAAGGCACTTGGAGATTCCGGTTGTTTATTCATCAAGCTCTATATGACAACAAAGGGTCAAAATATCTGGTGAGAGTTTATAATTTTTACAAAGAAGGAGAACGAAAGTATTGCACAGAAACATTTTCATTTTGGCCTATTATTTAAATGTTATGGTGTCTCACTTAGCAAGCGGGCATAAGCCAGGCTAAGCCATTTTCGCTGGCGAATAAAAAGATTTGATTCCGAAGCCTGAGTCCAAGAAATTCATTCTGGGTTTCAACTTATTTGCTGCAACAATGGTATTGCACATACAGTAAGTATAATTTTAAGGATACTGATATATAAGTGCTGGTGTACATACACTTATATTTGAGGATTGTATATAGATAGTAAAAAACACATAAAACAGACATATAATACACATCAATAGTTTACAGCTTTTTTTATTGTTTGTTTGCGTTTTTTTTCTTTTGCAATATAATACATTTTTACTTTTGAGTTTTTGCCCCCGTTCACACTAAGGCGACCTGTGAGGCGACCTGGTCGCCTCACAGGTCGCCGTAGGTTGCCTTCCATAGGGAAGCTGCGGACCCGTTCTAATAGGAGCGACACAAGTCGCTCCGACTTAGAAAAAGGGTCCGGAGCTTCTTTGGGGCGACCCGGAGGCGACCGCCATAGACTTCAATGTTATGAAGTCCATGGCGGCCGCTCTGAGGTCGCGGCGCGCTGCTCGCACCGCGACCTCGGAGGTCGCCCCTCTAAGTCGGATCGCCCCTATGTGAACGGGGCCTAATACTTCTTTTTTTATTATTTCTATTATTTTCCAAGACATTACAAAGTAATATAAGTAAACAGGAAATAAAATAAAACATTTTAAAATTACAAAGAAGAAGCTATAACATGCAATCTGATGGTTCAAGTACCAATACCTGTTCATTTTAGCTAAAATATTACAAAAAATGGCGCCTCCTGTGCTTTTAGATTTCAATTTCTAGTGCAGCTGCCATCAATTTTGGGATATGTGAACAGATTAAATTTGAGGCGCTACCTTATATAATAATCTGTGTTCATATACATGCATAGAAAATTATATATGATTATAAACTATACAATAAAGGAGATTTGTTCATAACAATAACATTCCATACATCTAAATTAATTTAATCAAAAAAGTCCATAATTGTTTTTCTTCCAACACACCATTTGCTCAATTTTCCTCTTAAATGTGCTCCAAATAAGTGCTTCTCCACCTTAATAAAAGGAAGCCACTCACCAGATTGCTTTGGGCCACCAGGACCCTCATCGCTTTTGTTCTAACTATTTAATCCAGCCTTGGTTTAGCTTGAATCCACATCCATCAGAAACAAGGTAACCAGATATCACAAGGTCTCCTTAGCCTAACAGATTTATATAAGTTTCCTATAAATTTATACTAATATCAAGTCAGGCTCCCTAGTAACGGTAGAAGTACCGACTTCCTGATGACGCTGTCTGGTGAAATGCATTGAGGTCCAATGTAGCGGTGATACTTCCAGTTTCGCAACGTCTGGTCCAGTGGAACGCAGGAGGAACGCACGCCAATCCTGAGCATGCGCGGCTCAGATCACATTTTAAATTAAGCGATTGTAGTGGGTGCCACTAGGAGGCACACACAAATGTGAGTTTTTCACTTATTTGTTGTAGTCAAGCAGTTTTAATAAAAAAGTATAGCATGATTATTTGCTATATGCTTTATTTTGGGTATTTCTACCATGGCCCAAAGCAATCTGGTGAGTGGCCCCCTTATATAAGGGTGGAGGAGCACTTATTTGGAGCACGCTTAAGAAAAAAATTGAGCACATGGTGTGTTGGAAGAAAAACAATTATGGACATTTTTTGATTAAATTAATTAAGATGTATTGACTGTTTTTGTTATAAACAAATCACCTTTATTGTAATATTCCTTTTAGCGTTTAAAAAGGTTTAGGTACCAAAATAATATCTGATTTTGGAGATATTACTATGTTTAGTCTCGAAGCATTGAAGAATAATGTACTATGGTAGAGATAAGACTATAATCCTTCCACTTTATAAAACTCTGGTCCAACCACATCTGGAGTATTCTGTCCAGTTCTGGTCGCCAGTCCTCAGGAGGGATGTGTTGGAGCTGGAGAGAGTACAGAGAAGGGCAACTAAACTGATTAGGGGATTGGAGGACCTAAATTATGAAGAGCGTCTGCAATCGCTTGATTTATTCTCCCTGGAGAAGAGACGCCTGAGAGGGGACATGATAGCAATTTATAAATATCTCAATGGTGATCTCAGCATAGAAAAAAAGCTACTCAATCGAAAGGATTGCATGAGGACTCGAGGGCATACAATGCGATTAGAGGAGAAGCGTTTTAACCTCAGGCAACGCAGGGGGTTCTTTACTGTTAGACGCCTGAGAGGGGACATGATAGCAATTTATAAATATCTCAATGGTGATCTCAGCATAGAAAAAAAAGCTATTCAGTCGAAAGGATTGCATGAGGACTCGAGGGCATACAATGAGATTAGAGGAGAAGCGTTTTAACCTCAGGCAATGCAGGGGGTTCTTTACTGTTAGGGCTACAGGATTGTGGAATTCTCTACCACAAGAGGTGGTTTCTGCGGGAAGTATGGCGGCTTTCAAAAGACTCTTAGACTTACATCTCAAGGATCAGAACATTCAGGGCTATGTGAGATGATTACAGCCACACACACCTACACAGATTGAACTGGATGGACTATTGTCTTTATTCAACCTCACCTACTATGTAATGTAACTATGTAACTATGGTAATGTATTATAGTATTGAGATTTCTTCACTAAGGCATTTATAACAGAGTCCTCATAAGAGCCACAACAAAAATTACATGAAATAAGAGAAAGGAAAAAAAAAACCCACAATCAAACATTTTTTTTTTTAAATGACCCAAAACCTTTAAAGTGTTTTACAGTAAGTTCACAGGTTCCCAAAAAGTGAAAAGGTAACTAACACCACCCTCCCCCTGGTCCCCACTGCACTCTATGTGTGACTATTCTTCACTACCCACGCAGCGGGTAAAGCAGTCTGGGGATTCTTCCAGGACAGATTAGAGCAATTATGATTGGTCAGGTGCTGGCATGTGATCGCTTTGAACAATTGTAATCACGTCGATCCCTCCTGACCTCCCTACCAAAAGAAGAGGAAGAAGAGCACGGCTCCAGCTGTGTGGGTGGTAACAGCTAATCATCCATGAAGGTAAGTGACCGGGACGGGGAGGTGAAAAGGATGTAGGGTGTTAATGAACTATTTCATGCCTTACATATCTGAGATGGGCTAAAGGGACACCTAATAGCAAAAAGTAAGCAAAGAACACGCCCCCATTAATACACCAAAAATGATCAATTAAATCCACAAGTGTTTTTTTTTACCACTGATGTTCCTTTATAATGGCTTCTAAAATTTACAAGTGCAACAATTTAGACATTGGATGATATATTTAGCACTGTGATACACTTTTTGATAGATAAATAATGCATTTTTATATATGTATATACATCAAATCAAATAAGGGACAAATCGGGAGGAAAGAGGGGCAGAATGACTTTGTTCCAAAAGAGGGACAGTCTCTCCAAATCCGGGACAGATGGAAGATATGCTTACACATTACTTTTCAGGGCTTCTGTCATTGCAAAAAGAACAGCTCCAGGTCTTCCAAAGCCTTGCTGTTATGGCTGAATGCCAGGCCGTTACAAAAGGCCAAGCTCTGAGCTTTGTTCTCAAAATCCTTGAGCTAACCTGTTAGTCTAATATTCAGCTGAAATCACAAAAACAAAACCGAGGGCGCACCGGCCCAGTGCATTATCCTCAACAATAATCTTTAATGTGTAAAAAGAGATAAGTATTATGCTCACAAACTGACAAATACGTCACAGTCTTTCCTCAGAGGAAGAAGCAAGTCCTCAAAACGCGTCGACCTGTTAAATCTTTGAAGTTCGATCTGTAATGTGATATGTTGTTTTGTAGATCTAAAGCTGCTGGTTTTATGAAAGACTGACACATTTGTCAGTTTGTGAGTATGATACATATCTATTTTTACACATTAAAGGTTATTGTTGAGGACAATGCACTAGGCCGGTGCGCCCTCTGTTATGGTTTGTGATTTCAGTGCTTTTAGAATTCCTCAGTCTTATGAGTGCAGCAAGGTGTGGCACATCCAGGCAAGCCAGGGTGCAAATATAGGCAACTGACTTTTCTGGGCCCACTTCCAAGTGCAGGGGATTTTGTGTTTCCTAATTTTCAGCTGCCTGCATTTAAGGTGATAGAAAACCACCTCCCAAAAACAAAAAAATAAAATACAGTAAACCCCCCTCCATTGCGGGGGTTACGTTCCGGACCCAGCCGCGAAACGTGAAATTCCGCAAAATAGAAAAACCCTATTAAAATGCATTGTAGGCATGTTTTTTTTACTGTCACTGTACGTGTAAAAGCATTTTAAGGTCTTTAAACACACTTTTAAAACAATAGAAACTCATTTAAACACATAAAAGATACTGAGAGACAGAGCAAGAGCTATGGAAAACACAAAAATATTTCATTTTTAATGATTTATATAGTAAAACATTACAAAAAAACCCGCAAATTACCGGGACCGCAAAAACTGAACCGCGATGGAGCGGGGGATTACTGTATATGAATATGTGCAGCACTTACCGATCACAACAAAATGTCAAAATACAATTACAATATAATTTATCAAAACTTTGTGTATATATCATGAATAATTACAAAACCAGTAAATTTAAAATTCTTGTGGACACTCAGTGCTCACCTGTCAGCGGTTTAGATGTTTGAGCAGCTTTCCAGAGGCCTAAGAGATGAGATACCGTATATACTCGAGTATAAGCCGACCCGAGTATAAGCCGAGGCCCCTACTTTTACCACAAAAAGATGGGAAAAATGATTGACTCGAGTATAAGCCTAGGGTGAGAATGCAGGGTGGCAGGCATGGTACAGGAGAATGCAGGGTGGCTGGCATGATACAGGAGAATGCAGTGTGGCTGGCATGGTACAGGAGAATGCAGGGTGGCTGGCATGGTACAGGAGAATGCAGTGTGGCTGGCATGGTACAGGAGAATGCAGGGTGGTAAGCATGGTACAGGAGAATGAAGTGTGGCTGGCATGTACAGGAGAATTCAGGGTGGCAAGCATGCTACAGGAGAATTCAGTGTGACTGGCATGGTACAGGAGAATGCAGTGTGGCTGGCATGGTACAGGAGAATTCACTGTGGCAAGCATGGTACAGGAGAATTCAGTGTGACTGGCATGGTACAGGAGAATGCAGTGTGGCTGGCATGGTACAGGAGAATTCAGGGTGGCAAGCATGGTACAGGAGAATGCAGTGTGGCTGGCATGTACAGGAGAATTCAGGGTGGCAAGCATGGTACAAGAGGTTGCGGGCATACTAGTGCGGCTGTCTCACTTACCTGTTCCAGAGGCGCCTTCATTTTAAAAATGGCACCGCCCGGCCCGACACGTCATTGCGCACGCGCCGCCGCCGCTCGGGACAGCTGGTATACGTTCGGCTATTTCTGGCCTGTCCCAAGCGGTGGCGGCACATGCGCGGTGACATGTATAGGCCGGGCGGCGCCATTTTTAAATCTTAAACACGTCGGAGCACCCGGGAACTTTTTTTTTTGTTGACTCGAGTATAAGCCGAGGGGGACGTTTTCAGCACAAAAAAATGTGCTGAAAAACTCGGCTTATACTCGAGTATATACGGTACATAGTTACATAGTACATACATAGTTACATAGTTAGTCAGGTTGAAAAAAAGACACAAGTCCATCTTGTTCAACCAATAAAAAAAAAAAAAAAACAACCATTCAATCCCATATCCTAATGGCAGTATAGTAGTTCTCAATACTTGGTCAGGGCTCCTTTTGCATGAATTACTACATTAATGCGGCGTGGCATGGAGGCGATCAGCCTGTGGCACTGCTGAGGTGTTATGGAAGCTCAGGTTGCTTTGATAGCAGCTTTTAGCTCATCTGCATTGTTGGGTCTGGTGTCTCTCATCTTCATCTTGACAATACCCCACAGATTTTCAATGGGGTTTAGGCCTGGCGAGTTTGCTGGCCAATCCAGCACAGTGATACCATGATCATTAAACCAGGTATTGGTACATTTGGCAGTGTGGGCGGTGCCAAGTCCTGCTGGGAAATGAAATCAGCATCTCCATAAAGCTGGTCAGCAGAGGGAAGCATAAAGTGCTCTACAATTTTCTGGTACAGGGCTGCGCTGACTTTAGACTTGATAAAACACAGTGGACCAACACCAGCAGATGACACGGCTTCCCAAATCATCACTGACTGTGGAAAATTTTTCATTCCATTTGGAAATCAAGGTCCCAGAGCCTGGAGGAATAGTGGAGAGGCACAGAATCGAACAAGTTACACGAGGTCCATGGTGAGGTTTCCACAGTCAGTGATGATTTTTGATGATATTCTAATGTTATGAGATGCCCACTACACTCTCTGGATTAAAAAAAAAAAGCTAGAATTTTTATATGTGTGTACGTAGCCATACGAACAAAAACAAGCATGTGCTATATAGCTATATAATACATAAAGACAACCTTGCACTAGACCAGGGATCCTCAAACTATGGCCCTCCTGCTTTTGTGGAACTACACATCCCATGAGGCATTGGAAAAATTCTGACATTCACAGACATGACTAGGCATGATGGGAATTGGTGTTCCCGAACAACTGGAGGGCCATAGTTTGAAGACCCCTGCACTAGACTATAGTTATTACCAGACTGCGGCACTTTGGAAGACCTGAATACTGGATTCAAAAAATAGACCTATCCTTGTGTTTTTTCTGCTGATGTTCATACATCAGTATCATGTACAAGTACCCCAACAGATATAAGGGTCTATGCAATCGTGTGAATGAACCCTATTGGTTCTTTATTTATGGCATGAAGAGGGACTGATTTCCTAATCAATATCATGTTGTTTAGAATTGCTGGCATTGGATGTGTTGATTCACGTGAAGTGTGCTTTGTAATGACAGGAGATATTTTATCACTCCACCTCCTATTAACAGTCTTGCCGGCATTAGGAGAGAGAATATTAATTTGCATTTATAGTAAGTAATTGTTTTATTAGGAAGATCTTATCATACCATAGACTTGAAGAGTGATGTAAATCAATTCTAATTAGGCAGAACTGCATGATCTATACTTGTATTACTGGGTTGGCCACATCCTTAAAAAGGCAGACCAATCATGCCATCCGGATAAAAGCCATTTAATATTTTAATCCCTCATTAGAATTCCTATGTTACACCTTATTATATTGTATTCAGATTTGTCAGCTCATTATGTATTCAGATTTGTCAACTCCATACTAATACAGTCTAAATTAGTATGTACAGTAGTTTGGCAATAATGTGAAAGAACAGCCAACAAGTTAAAGTAAGGGTCCATTCACACAGGGGCGGTCCGTATATCCGTTTTTCATCCCTTTCTTTTGTGGATGAAAAAACGGACATAATGCATGTCAATGGGATTGCGGATGTCAGCGGATGACTATCCGCTGACATCCGATTCGCGTCCTTTCCTATCAGTTCTGTTTTTTTGGAACTGAAAGGAACCCTGCTTTTCTTCCGTTTAAAAAAACGGAACGGACGCAAAAACGGATGTCTGCGTGTCATCCGCAATCCCATTGACATGCATTATCTCCATTTATCATCCGCAAACGGATGGGATGATAAACGGACAAACGGACAAACCGACCGGATGACACAAGTGTCATCCGTGTCCTTAAAAAAAAAAAAAAAGTGTCGGAGAGGAGGAAAATACGGTCCGCTCCGTGTGAAAGGACCCTAAGGGTCCTTTCACATGAACGATCTGATCAGATCCGCCTGACACCCGCTGCCATCCCCATCCGATCCGGTCCGTGAAATCCAGACGAATGGAAAGCCTATTTTCCATCCGTCCAGGGGATCGCACCGGATGGGATCGGATGAGACAGGACAGGCGGTCCGCTATCATCCGATTCCCCATAGAGAGCAGCGGTGCTCTGACACCTCCCTCTCTGCACACAGTGCGGAGATGGAGCTGTCATCCGCCTGCTTAGCGGGGATCGGCAGATCGATCCCCGCTAAGAAGAGAACGGTCCGCATTCCGTTGAAAGGAGCCTAAGCCTTGCCTTTTTTTCTGCTAAATTCATGCATGACAATGCTAATGCCAACCTGACAATATCATGATCTATCTTTCTATCCAGATGGACCATTCCAACTTTGTTCAGGCATCATCCAGTGTCACTATCTGCTTCCTGGACACATTCATGCTGATCCTGGTGCCTGTGCAGGTCTTGGTTGTGTTAAAAAAAAATTCGGACACAAATCAGTTATCTGCCACCTCTCACCCTTTGACGCTCAACAATGTTACAGTAGGTGGATCACTGGGGAGAGGGGAAGTTATTTCTCCTGCCTAAAGCAGACTGATGATATCATTTTCCTGGACTGTATCATTCTCTAAATAATGATGTGCCTGAAGTATAAAGCCCCGTACACACATACCGATCGTCGGCCGACCGATCGGCTGTCTTTTGTCCCCGGGCTGTCCTGTCCGCTGAAAAGTGCAAAAGACTGCACATGAATTTTGTCCGCCGACTGCAGAAGTGATGTCATGTGATGGTTAACTTTCCCTGTGTTTTTTCTTCTCTGAGCATGCCCAGTCTTGCAAATCTGCTGTCTGTCGGCCGAATTCTGTACTGACTGGCGAACAATCGGCCGTTCTGGTGTCGGCATACAAAAATTTTAATGCTTGCACGACAGATTCTGTTCGGCCGAAAGTGCGCTGTCGGCTGTCGGAAGCATCATACTAACAAGCCTACAATCGGCCGATCGGTCATCGGCCGAATCTTTACGACGATCTGCACGTGTGTACGGGCCTTTAGGAATGTTTTGTTTTTAATCAAGTAAACTCTTTATTGAATAAAAAATAGAGACATATTATACAAGGATCAATTAGTGGTACATAGTATTACAAAGAAAAACAAAACCAGGAAGATTATCCATGGGAAACAAACCAAACAGCCATATGAGGAGGAAGCCAAGTGTTACATTCAGTAAAGGTAGCCAAAACTAGTGTTATGTATATATACAGTATCTCACAAAAGTGAGTACACCCCTCACATTTTTGTAAATATTTTATTCTATCTTTTCATGTGACAACACTGAAGAAATGACACTTTGCTACAGTGTAAAGTAGTGAGTGTACAGCTTGTATAACAGTGTAAATTGGCTGTCCCCTCAAAATAACTCAACACACAGCCATTAATGTCTAAACTGCTGGCAACAAAAGTGAGTACACCCCTAAGTGCAAATGTCCAAATTGGGCCCAAAGTGTCAATATATTGTGTGGCCACCATTATTTTCCAGCACTGCCATAACCCTCTTAGGCATGGAGTTCACCAGAGCTTCATAAGTGGCCACTGGAGTCCTCTTCCACTCCTCCATGACGACATCACGGAGCTGGTAGAGACCTTGTGCTCCTCTACCTTGCATTTGAGGATGCCCCACAGATGCTCAATAGGGTTTAGGTCTGGAGACCTGCTTGGCCAGTCCATCATGTTTACCCTCAGCTTCTTTAGCAAGGTAGTGGTCATCTTGGAGGTGTGTTTGGGGTCGTTATCATGTTTGAATACTGCCCTGCGTCCCAGTCTCCGAAGGGAGGGGACCACGCTCTGCTTCAGTATGTCACAGTCCATGTTGGCAATTATGGTTCCCTCAATTTACTGTAGCTCCCCAGTGTCGGCAGCACCCATGACACCCCCCTCACCATGCTTGACTGTAGGCAAGACACATTTGTCTTTGTACTCCTCACCTGGTTGCCACCACACACGCTTGACACCATCTGAACCAAATAAGTTTATCTTGGTCTTATCAGACCACAGGACATGGTTCCAGTAATCCATGTCCTTAGTCTGCTTGTCTTCAGCAAACTGTTTGTGGGCTTTCTTGTGCATCATCTTTAGAAGAGGCTTCCTTCTGGGATGACAGGCATGCAGACAGGGGCTGACTGGCAACCTTCGGCCCATGGTGCAGCGACTTGGCCCCTCCCACTTTTCCTCTTCCCAGCCTCCTCCTGACCCCTATTCCAAGTTGAAGCTCCACTTCAGGTACTCTCTACTCACCGGCCAAATCTAGGTTCCCGATCTGGCCAGCAGGGGGCGGTTGGGGGCAGCTTAGGCAGCTCGGTTGGGGCTGGCCCGGGGGAGGAGAGTCTCCAGTGGGGCATAAAACCAGCCTTTGCTCAGACACAGGGTAATGACCATTCATGCTTTGGGGGGCTGTGCTCTGTCATTGTCTTCAAACCACGCTCAGTAGGTCAGCGGTGGGGACTTTTCACTTCTCTTCACCAGGAATCCTTTAGGAATGTCTATGTCAGAAGCAGTGCAGCCTTTTACCGGGTATCAGAGAAGCCCAGGGGGCAATTGCCCCCCTGCCCCCTGGCCCAGTCCTCCCCTGCATGCAGACCAATCTGATGCAGTGTGTGGCATATGGTCTGAGCACTGACAGGCGAACCCTCCACCCCTTCAACCTCTGCAGCAATGCTGGCAGCACTCATACATCTATTTCCCAAAGACAACCTCTGTATATGACGCTAAGCATGTGCACTTAACTTCTTTGGTTTACCATACCTAGGCCTGTTCTGAATGAAACCTGTCCTGTTAAACCGCTCTATGGTCTTGGCCACTGTGCTGCAGCTCAGTTTCAGGGTCTTGGCAATCTTCTTATAGCCTAGGTCATCTTTAAGTAGAGCAACAAAGAGGGTACAAACTGGAATTTCAGGTGTTGCCGTATCCCCGGTTTATAAGGTCAAGCGTACCGATAGATCCCCTAAAAAGAAAATCTCTCTTTCTGGCATTAGACCAGCTGAAGGCTCAAAAAGTAATAATGGAGGTTCCCGGAAGACGAAAGGTTCAAGGGTTTTTACTCAAACCTGTTCGTAGTCCCCAAAAGCAAACAGGGATATGAGATCTCAAATCTTTAAACCAATTTCTGAACGTTCATACCTTCCGGATGGAGTCAATTCGTTCAGTCGTAACCTCCCTGCAAGGGAAGGAATTTCTGGCATCCATAGACATCAAGGATGCATATCCTCACGTGCCTATATTCCAGGCTCATCAAAAGTTCCTACGCTTTGCAATAGAGAACTGTCATTTTCAATTTGTGGCCCTACCCTTCGGCTAAGCCACAGCTCGAAGAGTGTTCACAAAGATCCTAGCTCCAGTATTGGCTGTTCTAAGGTCCCGAGGGATAACTATAATAGGATATCTGGACGATCTATTACCAATAGATTGATCGGTTTTGGCTCTAAGCCAAAATGTCCATCAGACAGTACAGTTCTTAGAACGTCTGGGTTGGATACTGAACTGTCACGGAACCATGAACCAGACGTACAACAACAGATAAGCGAAAATATGAAAGCTTTATTGAAAAACAAGCTATAAAGCAAAAGTCCAAACGGATGGCGAAACCGATGCAGAGTCTTTGCGAAGCCAGGGGTCAGGAACCAGCAGGGTAGTCAGACGAAGCCAGGATCAGGAACCAGCAGGGTAGTCAGACGAAGCCAGGATCAGGAACCAGCAGGGTAGTCAGATGAAGCCAGGAACAGGAACCAGAAGTAGCAGCAGTCTTAGTAGCATGTGAACACAGGAGGACCAAGCAGGGAACTAAAGCCACAGACCTCCTATATGTATGAGCTAGGCATCCAGCTCCTCCCAGTGGGAAGGAGGAGCCGCAGGGTGGGAGGCTACAAGAAACCCAGAAACCAAGATGGCCACCAGCACATGTCAAACGAAGGAGAACAGCAAGAAGGTAAGACCATGACAGTACCTCCCCCTCAAGGGCCCCTCCTCCGCGGAGTAAAGAACGGTTTCTGAGGGAAGCGTGCGTGGAAGGCTCGGAGCAAGGCAGGAGCATGGACATCTGCGGAGGGAACCCAGGAACGCTCCTCTGGACCATAACCACGCCAATGAACCAAAAACTGCACCCGACCGCGGACCAGGCGTGAGTCCAGGATATTGCTCACCTCATACTCCTCACGATTGCCCACTCGGACCGGACGAGGCCGAGGAACCGAGGAAGTGAAACGATTACACACCAGAGGCTTCAACAGGGAGACATGAAACACGTTGGAGATCCGCATGCCAGGAGGAAGCGCAAGGGCATAGGCTACCGGGTTTACCCTGCGAAGCACTCGGAAGGGACCAACAAAGCGAGGCGCCAGCTTGGGAGTGGGCACTCGAAGGTTGAGGTTGCGGGTGGACAACCATACACGGTCTCCGGCCTGGTAGGAAGGAGCAGGCGCTCATCTGCGATCAGCCTGGAGTCTCTGGCGCTGCGCAGAGACCTCAAGGGACTTCTGGATCTGTACCCAAGAAGCACGTAGGACGGAAGGGTGATCCTCCACAGCCGGAATATCCTGGGGAGAGAATACCTCCGGTAACACGGCAGGTTGGAACCCATAGTTGGCCATGAAGGGAGACGTCCCAGAGGAAGAGTTCACCGCCGTGTTCCTGGCAAACTCAGCCCAAGGCAGGAGGTCAACCCAATTGTCTTGGTGATCGGAGACATAGCAACGAAGGAATTGCTCCAAGGCCTGATTGGATCGTTCTGCGGCCCCATTGGACTGAGGGTGGTAGGCCGAGGAGAAGGAGAGATGAATCCCCAACTGGGAGCAAAAGGCGCGCCAGAACCTGGACACAAACTGACTCCCCCGATCCGACACAATCTCCTTGGGCAAACCGTGCAACCGGAAGACCTCCCTGGCAAAAATCGTGGCCAACTCCTGTGCAGAGGGTAACTTCTTGAGAGGAACACAGTGACACATTTTGGAAAACCGATCCACAATCATGAGAATGACCGTATGGCCTCGGGATGCAGGGAGGTCCACAATGAAATCCATCCCCAGGTGTGACCATGGGCGCTCCCCGGTGGCTAAGGGTTGCAGAAGGCCCAACGGAAGGTGCCGAGGGGACTTACTCTGGGCACAAACGGAGCATGCCGCTACATATGCGGCGATGTCGGAACGTAGGGAAGGCCACCAGAACAGACGTGAAACAGCCCAGGACAGCTGATTCTTTCCAGGATGCCCCGCGGTCTTGGAGTTATGGTAGGTTCGCAACAACCGAGTGCGCAACTCCTCAGGCACAAAACATCTGCCGTTGGGTCTCCCAGAGGGAGCACCAGATTGAGCCGCCAAAATCTGCTCACCCAGGGGAGAGGTCAGGCTGGTGCGAATGGCAGCCAGGATCTAAATCGGAGGTATGACCGAAGTCGGAATCGACTCCTCCCTGGACAGGTCGGAGTACTGCCGTGATAAGGCATCAGCCCTGATGTTCTTGGAACCGGGTAGGTAGGAGACCACGTAATTAAAACGTGACAAGAACAGAGCCCATCTGGCCTGACGTGGTGTCAATCTCTTGGCCTCAGAGAGGTAGGTCAGATTCTTGTGGTCCGTCAGGATGAGGACCGGAACCACCGAACCCTCGAGCAAGTGCCTCCATTCTTTAAGAGCCTGCACGATGGCCAATAACTCCCTGTCACCAATCTGGTAGTTGCACTCCGCGGAAGACAGTTTCCGGGAGTAAAACCCACAAGGAAGCAGAGGACCCTCTGGTGTTCTACGCTGAGACAGAAGGGCGCCTACTCCCGTCTCAGACGCGTCCACCTCGAGGACAAAGGGCAACCCAGGGTTGGGATGCGACAGAATAGGAGCCGACACAAAGGGGGACTTTAGAGCCTCAAAAGCTCGGATGGCCTCGGGCGGCCAGACCTGGGAATTACTGCCCTTCCTGGTCAGATCCGTGAGAGGCTTGGCTAGCATGGAAAAGTCCCTGATGAACTTCCGATAATAATTGGCGAAGCCCAAAAAGCGCTGCAGGGAGCGAAGACCACTGGGCTGGGGCCACTGTAAGACAGCCGAAACCTTCTCAGGATCCATGGAGAACCCCTCAGCGGAAATGATGTAACCTAAGAAGGTTACCTGGGATCGGTGAAATTCGCATTTCTCAAGCTTACCAAACAGCTTGTTCTCTCGTAACCGTTGCAACACTCGTTTGACATCCAGAATGTGGGTCTCCATGGACTCAGAATATACCAAGATGTCATCCAGGTAGACCACCACACACTGCTGCAACAGGTCACGGAAAACATCGTTGATGAATTCCTGAAAGACTGCGGGCGCATTGCACAGCCCAAAGGGCATAACCAAGGATTCATAATGACCGGTCCTGGTGTTAAACGCGGTCTTCCACTCATCGCCCGCCTTGATCCTTACGAGGTTATATGCCGCCCTCAGGTCGAGTTTGGTAAAGACCGTGGCCCCTTTAAGGCGATCGAACAGCTCGGAAATCAAGGGTATCGGGTAAGCGTTCTTGATCGTGATGCGATTGAGACCCCTGTAATCGATGCAAGGCCTCAACTCACCGCCCTTCTTTTTCACAAAGAAAAATCCAGCCCCTGCCGGGGACGAGGATTTGCGAATGTGTCCACGTGAAAGCGCCTCCCTCACGTACTCCTCCATGGCCTCATTCTCCGCTACCGACAGTGGATAGACTTTGCCATGAGGAGGAACGGCACCAGATTGTAACTCGATGGCACAATCGTATGGGCGGTGCGGAGGTAGGGCAACCGCGCGCACCTTATCGAATACATCCCGGTACTCCTCGTATTCAGGGGGCAACAGAGAGTCCGAGGAAGTACACAGCAACTTGACAGGCCCATGGATGCAACTAGCCCCACACTGCGGTGACCACGAGAGGATCTCGGCCGATCTCCAATCGAAAATCGGATTATGCTTCTGGAGCCAGGGGTACCCCAAGACCACCGAGTAGTGTGGAGACGAAATAACCTGGAAGCAGACCGACTCTCTGTGGACGGCACCAATGGCTAACCCCACTGGAAGGGTCTCATGAGTCACGTGTGGCGGCAGAAGGGGTCTGCCGTCTATCGCCTCAAGAGCCAGAGGAGAACCTCGAGCCTGCAGAGGAATGGAATTGGCGGCAGCGAACACACTATCAATGAACAAACCACCAGCACCAGAGTCCACCAACGCCTGGGTCGTCACCGAGCCCCCGACCCAGGAAAGGACAACAGTGATCAGTGGTTTGTCAACACGGGAAACCGGGGACGAGGAGACTCCACCCAAGATCTGCCCCCGACAGGATCTCAGGTGCGAGCGTTTCCCTGGACGGTTCGGACATGCCAACCGAAAATGCCCACCGAGACCACAGTACATGCATCGGCCCTCGCGTCTCCGGAGTACCCTCTCCCCCTCGGACAGGCGAGCAAACCCCAGCTGCATGGGTTCACCCCCAGACAAGTCATCCCCAGGAGGCGTGGGAGGAGAGGGAGGCACGGGTGGGACAACAAAGGTAGGCGCCAATCTGTTAGGAGGCCTCCGCAGACTCTTCTTAAAGGAAGGTCTCTCCCTGAGTCTGGTGTCAATCAAAATCAGGAAAGAAATAAGAGACTCGAGCTCCACTGGTAGGTCCTTAGCTGCAACCTCATCCTTCAAGGCATTCGAGAGACCATGAGAGAAAGCAGCGACCAGAGCCTCATTATTCCAGCCCACCTCTGCTGCCAGGGTACGAAACTCAATGGCGTATTCAGCTACGGATCGTGAACCCTGTCTGATGGACATAAGGAGCTTCGCAGCAGAGGCAGCACGAGCCGGCACATCGAATACCTTCCGAAGAGAAGCAACAAAACCGGAAAACTCGGCAACCACCGGATTGTTGTTCTCCCATAAAGGGCTGGCCCAGGACAAGGCCTTGTCCGAGAGCAGCGAGATTAAGAAGCCCACCTTTGATCTCTCAGTAGGAAAGGCATGTGGCAGCAACTCGAAATAAATGCCCACCTGGTTAAGGAAACCTCGGCACTGAGTTGGCTCTCCCCCAAAGCGCTGTGGAAGGGGGGCAGAACCGGACATACCCCGAAACACCGCAGGCGCAACAACAGGTGTCGGGGTAGACTCTGGCGCAACAACCGGAGCGGCAGTAGGAGCGGACCCAGGAGCGACAACCGACCCAACAGGTGATCCTGCTGATCAAGTCTGGCAACCAGCGTGGGTAGTGAGGATGGCCCTGTACCGTCAGAATTCATGGCTTGGTCCTAATGTCACGGAACCATGAACCAGACGTACAACAACAGATAAGTGAAAATAAGAAAGCTTTATTGAAAAACAAGCTATAAAGCAAAAGTCCAAACGGATGGCGAAACCGATGCAGAGTCGTTGCGAAGCCAGGGGTCAGGAACCAGCAGGGTAGTCAGACGAAGCCAGGATCAGGAACCAGCAGGGTAGTCAGACGAAGCCAGGATCAGGAACCAGCAGGGTAGTCAGACGAAGCCAGGAACAGGAACCAGAAGTAGCAGCAGTCTTAGTAGCATGTGAACACAGGAGGACCAAGCAGGGAACTGAAGCCACAGACCTCCTATATGTATGAGCTAGGCATCCAGCTCCTCCCAGTGGGAAGGAGGAGCCGCAGGGTGGGAGGCTACAAGAAACCCAGAAACCAAGATGGCCGCCAGCACATGTCAAACGAAGGAGAACAGCAAGAAGGTAAGACCATGACATGAACTTGGTAAAGTCAGCATTATAGCCAGTCCAGCAGCTGGAATATCTTCTTGTGGACAAGATGCAGGCAAAGATATTCTTGCCAACAAGGAAGGTTGCAGACCTGAAGGTGCAGGATTGATTCGTAGCAAGGCTAAAGTACCCTTCTATACGTCTATGCATGAATGGTGTCTGTTTTCAAGGCAATTCCCTATGCCTAGTTCCATGCCAGACCCTTACAGAACAACATTATGTCTTCCTGGACCAAAAAGCTTCAGTCTCTGGGCCGACCCATGTCTCTGGTACCAAGAATGCATCAGTCTAAATTGGTGGTTGTTGACCAGAAATTTGGAGAAAGGGAAATCCTTTCTTCCAGTGACTTGCAAATTAGTCACTACAGACGCCAGTCTCTCCGCCTGGGGAGCAGTTGGGGAGGAATCCACTGTCCAGGGGAAATGGTCTTGGGTAGAGAAAAGTCTCCCCATCGACATTTTGGAAATCAGACCTGTCAGTCGGGCTTTGAAATTCTGGACGTTCAGGCGTCGGGGTCACCCTGTCAGGATACAATCCGATAATGCCATGGCTGTAGATTATATCAGCCATCAAGGAGGCACAAAGAGTCTGTCAACCCAGAAAGAGGTGGACCTCATCCAGTCTTGGACACAGAAGTTTGTGCCATGCCTAACAGCAGTCTTTATTCCGGAAATAGAGAACTGGCAGGCGGACTTTTTGAGTCATCAACAGTGGTCCTTACACCCTGAGATATTTCAATTAATCTGCCTATGCTGGGGAGTCCCAGACGTAGATCTGTTGGCATCCAGGTTCAACAGCAAGTTGAAGAAATTTGTGTCCAGGACCAGGGATCCACTCGCAGTCGGAGTGGACGCTTTGGTGACTCCTTGGGAGGAGTATTCTCTGATATATGCCTGTTGCGCAGAATCCAGCTAGAGGGGAAACCAGCAATTCTGGTAGCTCCGGCATGGCCAAGGAGGGTTTGGTTTGCACAAATTCAGAGATTGGCCGTGACGAGGCCTTGGGCCCTTCCACTGCATCCGGACCTACTCTCTCAAGGTCCGATATTCCACCCTGCTGTACAGTCTCCAAATTTGAACTAATTTGGCTATTAAAGCCTTAATCCTGAAGGAGCGGGGTGTATCTGGCTCTGCAGTCCATGCACTGATAAATGCTAGAAAACCAGTCTCTAGAAATATTTATTACAGTCTGGAAATCCTACATTGCCCGGTGTGAAACTAGGAAATGGCATCCCCGCAAATATATCATTGGGAGAATTCTAGCTTTCCTTCAAGCAGGAGTAGATATGAAGTTAGCCTTGAGCACTATCAAAGGGCAGATTTCAGCCTTATTGGTTTTCTTCCAGGAACCGATTCTTTCAGACCTTCGTCCAAGGAATGTTACCTTTGCTTCCACCAGTGAAGCCACCATTATGTCCTTAGGACTTGAATTTGGTGTTGGCAGTTTTGCAAAAAACAGCCTTTTGAGTCTCTGGGACAGGCACCCCTGGTTCTTTTGACCAGAAAACTGGTCTTTTTTATTGCGATAACTTCAATTAGAAGAGTATGGGAACTAGAAGCCATACTTGATATTTCATCAAGATAGGGTGATGCTACGTCCACACCCAGAGATTTTGCCCAAGGTAGTGTCCGCCTTTCATTGGAATCAGGACATTATACTACCTTCCTTTTTTCCAGATCCTCACTCAGAGGAGGAAAAGTTTTTGCATTTGCGTTGATGTAAAGCGTGCACTTAAGTTTTACTTACAGGAAACAGCTCAGATTCGTAAGACAGAGAGCTTGTTTGTGCTGCCAGAAGGCCCCAGAAAGGGGATGGCAGCATCGAAATCTATGATTTCTTGTTGGATTCGCCAGGTTATTACCCAGGCATATGGTTTAGTAGGAAAGGTTCCACCTTTTCCTGTAAAGGCACATTCTACCAGAGGAGTAGGTGCCTCTTGGGCACATCGCCATCTCGCCTCTATGGCTCAGATTTGCAAGGTGTAAGATTCTGGTACCTTCGGTACCCTTCCAGCCCATTTCTTCCACATTGCGTTCCACCATTTAGGTAGGTGGAACGCATATAGCTACCTGTCCCTTTAATTCTCATGACGTCATCACTAGGCGCCGCTCTGAGCGGCTATTTCAATCGCCGGCTTTCACTCACAAGGTGTTCGTGCAAACCGCTTGTTATACAGCCTTGTCTGACGCTGCCGAAGCCTCCAGCTATTTCCTGTATCTCGCTACTGATCCTGTATCTCGCTACCTGATCCTTATCTCATTACCGGACCCCTCATCTCTCTAAACCAACTAGTGATAAGTACCCCACAGGGGATTCCTTCCTATCAACTTACACTATCTACTCTTGCATACTAAAGACTGTTGCTATCTATGCATTACTATTTCTATCATCTGCACTGTTATATAGATTGCTAGCTCTTGCGTCTACTACCATCTATATCCTTGCACTGAGTTAGCAATTCCTGTACACTTCATCTGCTGTCCCCTACCACCTGTTATTTGTACATGATTGCTAACCTATCTGCATACTATCTATCACCATCTGCTAACACTCCTGAACATTACTATTGAGTGCCTATCATTGCTATCACTACTCACGCCTGTCCTTTCAGCACATCACCTCTATACTATCGTATACAACCTATCACTCCAGGAACATCTTATCTGAGTGTCTGTATATTTGCATTCTGAGGCAGGCTGGGCCACAATGATGAGTCTGGAGAGTTGGATATGGTGATTCAACACATCTCTACACGACTACTGAGTGGAAATTCTGCAGCTGCAAATCCAGTTTACTAAACAAACGCCGGAGTGTTACACAAGGCCGCGACTTGGTCGTAGGTGCATACGTTCACTCGTTTCTATCGGGTGGATGTTGGAACCCAGGAGGAATCTGCGTTTGGCCACAGTGTTCTGCAGGCAGTTGTGTAATCCTATTTTGGGGTCAGATGGCGGTATTTTATGGTGCCCCCCTCCCCTCAGATGCATTGCTTTGGTATATCCCATATGTTATGATTTATGGCTCTGTGTCCCATGATGTTCAAAAAAAAAAAACTGAATTTTTGTAAAATCTTACCTGTAAAATTCCTTTCTCTGAGTCCTCCGACAGTCGCCGCCCACTTCATATTCATCACCAATGGGGTTATGTCCTCTATTCCGTAGGAGTAGCTAGGCAATAGAATATGTTAGTACAAAGACTTTTAACATATCCCACCCCCAGGGGGTGGTCCCCTCAGTACATAACCCTCCACTTCCTGTATCCAACTCAGTTTCAGTGGAATAGCAGTAGAGAGTACATCAAAACCCCAAAAGAGGGGCGGGGGCGGCGACTGTCGGAGGACTCAGAGAAAGGAATTTTACAGGTAAGATTTTACAAAAATTCCGTTTTCTCTTACGTCCTCCGACAGTCGCCGCCCACTTCATATTCATCACCAATGGGGATGTCCCAAAGCAGTGTAAACATGAGGGGTGGGAAGAACGCAGCCGCGCCCAAGGCAACGCCGTCTCCCCATCAGAGAAAGGAACCTTACCAAAGGAAGGAAACCAGTTGGGCATAAGAACAAAACACTTGCTCAACAGGAGCAAGAAAACCCAGGGAAAAAACAAATATCCCAAAAAGCCAAAGAACCCGTAACAAGGGCTCTAGGGAACTGCCGCACTAAGAACCTTGCGGCCAAAGGAAGCATCAGCCGATGCCTGAACATCTACTCTGTAGAATATCGTGAAAGTGTGTACGGTCGACCAAGTCGCCGCCTTACACACCTGGGCCACAGAGGCCCCATGACGACAGGCCCAAGACGTACTCAGAGATCTGGTAGAGTGCGCCTTCACAGGTACAGGGGGAACTTTCCCCTACAAAGCATAGGCCTGATCAATGGACTGTCTGATCCATTTGGCGATTGTAGAAGCCGACGCCGCCATGCCCTTCCGAGGACCTTCCGGAAGGACAAACAAGGCATCCGACTTGCGAAAAGACTCAGTCGAATTGAGATAGACTCTAATCGCCCGGACAACATCCAAGGAGTGAAGCAACACCTCCGTCGGATGCTTCGGCTTCGCGCAAAGCGAAGGTAGGACAATGTCCTCATTGAGATGAAAGTCCGAAACCCTTTTTGGAAGAAAAGAAGGGTTAGGTCGCAAGACCACCTTGTCCAAATGCACAACCAGATACGGAGACTTGCAGGACAAGGCTGCCAGCCCCGACACTCGACGAGCCGAGGTGATAGCCACCAAAAAGGCGACCTTCTTGGATAAAGACAGCGAGATCTCCCTGATCCTTTCAAAAGGAGCACGCTGCAATACTGATAGAACTAGATTCAAGGCCCAAGGGGGAAGAGGGTCCCTCCTAGGAGGGATCAGATGACGTACCCCCTGCACAAAAGTGCTAACCAAAGAATCAGATGCCACAGGCCGTTGAAAAAGAACAGCCAAAGCAGACACCTGACCCTTGATCGTGGCCAGCGCCAGACGCTGGTCAACACCCGTCTGAAGGAAGGGCAACACCCTAGACACCGAATAAGTGTCAGGAGAGAAACCCCTGGATTCGCACCAGGCAAAAATACGCCTTCCAAGTACGGTAATAAACCTTCCCCGAGGAAGACTTCCTCGCATTTATTAAGGTGTGAATGACCTCAGGGGAAAGACCCCTGTTCTTCAGGACCTCGGTTTCAACAGCCAGGCCGTCAAAGCCAGCGACTGTAAATCAGGATGGAAGATCGGTCCTTGCGACAGAAGATCTTCTCGAAGAGGCAGACGCCACGGGGCGTCGATTGCCAGATTTACGAGGCCTGCGTACCAGGACCGGCGAGGCCAGTCCGGTGCCACAAGAATCACCGTGGTCGGTTCCGCGAAGGAACCTGGACAGCAATTGAATCGGTGGGAACGCATACATCAGTTGGTACTGATGCCACGGGGCAACCAACGCGTCCGACGCGTCTGCCCGAGGATCACGCGTCCTTGCCACGAACCGTGGTACTTTGTTGTTCAGACGAGACGCGAACAGGTCTACCTCCGGAAGACCCCAGCTCGCGCACAACATCTGGAAGACAGCCGGGTGAAGGGACCATTCCCCCTGGTCCAGGGTCTGGCGGCTCAGATAATCCGCCTGCCAAATTTCCACCCCCGGAATGTGAACTGCCGATATTGCCGGGACATGCGTCTCGGCCCAAGACAGAATCGCGGCCACTTCTCGAGCCGCCCGGGCACTCCTGGTGCCCCCTTGGTGATTGATGTAAGCCACCGCCGTGGCATTGTCCGTCTGCACCCGAACCGGGTAGCCGTGAAGATTGTCCGTCCAACGACAAAGACAGAGGAGTATCGCTCGCAGTTCCAGAACGTTGACCGGAAGGGAGGATTCCTCCGTCGACCAAACACCCTGGGCGGACAGAACGCCCAGAACACCACCCCAGCCCGACAGGCTGGCGTCCGTGGTGATCACCGTCCACGAAAGGGGACGAAAAGACTTGCCCCCCGATACTGAGGGGGATTGAAGCCACCACAGAAGATCCCTTCTGGTCTGAGAACTCAACGACATCTGGAGATCCAGAGACTGCGGACGCCCGTCCCACTTGGACAATATCTCCGCTTGGAGATCCCGTGTGTGAAACTGGGCGAAGGGAATCGCCTCGAAAGCCGAGACCATCAATCCCAGACACCGCATGCACGTCCGAATGGACAAAGATGGAACGTCCCTGAGGGACCTGACTGCCTCCTGAAGAGCTGCGAGTTTTTCTTCCGGCAGGAAGACCTTCGCCTGGACAGAGTCCAGAATCATACCCAGGTAAGAAATCCGAACCGATGGGCACAATGTCGACTTTGGAAAATTGATCGTCCAACCAAACTCCTGCAGAGTCTGCAACGTGACGGACAGATCCTTCTCCAGACTCTGGCTGGTCGCCAGAACCGAAATGCCCTGGGCCCTCAACAAAGCCAGAACCGGTGCCAGCACTTTGGTGAACACCCTCGGAGCCGAGGCGAGACCAAAAGGCAACGCCACAAATTGGTAATGATCTTCCGCTATGGCGAATCGAAGGTATCTCTGGTGACCCTCGAAAATCGGGATGTGAAGATATGCATCCTTCAAGTCGATGGAAGCCATGAACTTCCCCGGGACCAGGGCAGCCACCACCGAACGCAGGGATTCCATGCGGAACTTGCGCACCCGCACAAAGCGGTTCAGCGCCTTCAAGTCCAGAATCGGACGCACCTTGCCCTCCTTCCTGGGCACGGTGAGCAGATTGGAATAGAACCCTCGAAATCTGTCCCGATGAGGCACCGGGACCACCACTCCCTGAGCCCTCAGGTCCTGCACCGCTAGATGCAGGTCCCGCAAAAGCTCCGGGGATAACAGAAGACTTGAGGGAAAAAATCTGCTCTCCGGCCGAGAGAGAAACTCGATCTAGTAGCCAGATCGAACGATTCCCTGTGAATTGGGTGAGGGCGCCCCTTCAGGCCGCACTGTTGTGGGCCGCAGAACCGGATTGGCCGGACTTTTGCTTACCTGCCCACGGCTTCTTGCGGGAGCCTTGACCCTTGGACGGCTTGCCCCAAAGTGTGACCGAAAGGCACGAAAGGACCCCTGAGGGGGCCGAAAGAAAGCATTCTTTTTTCCAGGAGCCGTCTTAGTCTTGTGGGATTGAGGTAAGAGCGTGCTCTTACCCCCCGAGACCCCTTTAATTAGGGCATCCAGGGATTCGCCAAAAAGGCGAGAACCATCAAAAGGCAGATTGGCCAAGGTCTTACGTGAAGATTGATCCACAGACCAACACTTCAACCAAACCAGGCGGCGAGATAACACCGCCACACTGTGTACACGTGCAGCCAACGGAACCATATCCAGGTCCGCATCACACAAATACATGACACCCTGGTGGATTTGATCCACCATATCCAAAGTCGCCTGGGGGGCAGAATCAGCCACCAGGACACGCCTAAGCACCTGCGTCCAGCTCGCGACCGCCTGGGCCGCCATAAGTGAAGCAAATAAAGCTTTCAACATAGAACCCATAATAGAATAGGTACGACGGGCAAGGGACTCCATCCTCTTGTCCATGGCATCCCGGAACACCGGGGTGTCTTCAGCAGGAATCGCAGTGGACTTGTTCAAAACTGCTAACGCATGGTCCACCGGAGTTGGGACACACCAACGCCCATCAGTAGCGGGCGTAAAAGGATAGCGCAGCTTAAACCTACTTGGTACAGCAAAAGGTTTGCGTATATTACGCCATCGTTCTTTCACAGCGCGCTGAAAATCATCAGTGCATGGAAACATCTGGAATGATTTGCGCCTTTTCTGCGTCCCATAAGCCGCCAAGGCAGCTGGAGGACATGTTTCCTCCTCCAAACGCAGAGTTTGCTTGATAGAATCAACCAAGTCATCCATGAGTGCAAGCTCTTCAGACGAGCCAGGGGGAGAATTATCAACCCCCTCTACCTCAGCCTCCATTTCTGACCCTATAAGGTCCAGGGAGGAACGAGACCCCGATAAGGGGATCTCTGCCACAGCAGCCCCAGTACCATCACCCTCTGAATCAGAGGAAATTGAAACTCTGGGCCTTTTAGAGGATTGAGCAGCCACCAGCATTTGCACCTGAGTCGCAAGGCTAGCCACAATCGCAGCCAAATCCCCCCCGGGGGGGGGGAAACCGCAGTCCCCTGGCTTCCCACTAAATTGGCAGGAGACTAGCATTCCTGAGAATCCATGCCCCTGTAGTAGCAAAAATAAATGGGTGACCGCCCCTTTAAGAGAGCGCTGCGATCGTAGCCCACTCACACTAAGCATCCCACACAAGGGACCCCCACAGGGACAAGTATACCAAGGCAGGATACAGGGAATAGAGAGAAATGAACCTGGAGAGATCGGTGCTGCTGCTGCTGCCTGCGGTGCTCCTGAAGGAAAGGAAGTGCTGGCATACAGGGCGCTCTATTAAAGCCTATGGAGGCTACAAGAAAATGGCCGCCATGCATGTAAAACATGCGGCCGGAGCGATCGCAGCCCAAATGGCGCTGTTTTGGCGCCGAAACCGCCACTCCCACACCCCATGAGGGTGAAGTAAAACACACCATCTGCCCAAAAAAGGAACATGGTAAACCGCCGCAGCGGCGCTGTAATGTGCCCCAAGCATGAGAAACTCAAGCCCCACAGCACACAGCCGTTCACACAGACAGAAAACTGACACAGAGTGCAGCCAGCCCCCCCTCCTGCAGCCCACAGCATGCAATGTGAGAGATAGGGAAAACGTAATAGTGTGAACACAGGGCAAGGTACACAGTCCCAGACTGACACCCCCCAGACAGACAGGTCCCCACATAAATGCACTTACCTCTTACATGGCGTGGGGGACCTGCACAGGCGAACAAACCGCTGCACATGAGGCAGGGAGAGTCGCATCCAGGACGCATCAGAAGGTGGGTTGAGAAACCGCACAGCGTCCGGTGAGGTAGCCACCTCACCTAGCATCCCTGCACGGAACAGGGATGGGTCGTTCAGATAACTCAGGAGCGATACCTGACTGAACGCTCGATGGCGGGCTGAGAAACCACTGACCCACAGCCTGCTACCAGGGGGGTCAGCCCGAGACGCAGCCCGCATGATCCTCTTCTTCCGAAGAACTAACTAACGCTGGTAAAATAACAGCTAACAAGAAAGAGAGAAAAAACTCAAATAAAATCCAAAGAAAGGAAAGAGAGCTGCGACAAGGTGCTCCAGCACAGAAACTTCCAGCTACTCCTGACAGCTAGACAAATGAAACTGAGTTGGATACAGGAAGTGGAGGGTTATGTACTGAGGGGACCACCCCCTGGGGGTGGGATATGTTAAAAGTCTTTGTACTAACATATTCTATTGCCTAGCTACTCCTACGGAATAGAGGACATAACCCCATTGGTGATGAATATGAAGTGGGCGGCGACTGTCGGAGGACGTAAGAGAAAATTGGATTTTTAATACAGACTTACCTGTAAAATCAATTTCTTGAAGTACATCACGGGACACAGAAGTCCCTACCCTCTTCTATGGGGCCTTTTATTGCTTGTTACAAAACTGAGGCACTTCCTATGTGGAAGGGTTTATATAAGGGGGCAACAATACTGATTGGTTGCCAGTGTTCTTCACCTAAAGGTGGCTATATAACACATATGTTATGATTTATGGCTCTGTGTCCCGTGATGTACTTCAAGAAATGCATTTTACAGGTAAGTCTGTATTAAATGTCTAATTTTTTTACTTTCTGCTATAAAACATTCCCAAAAATGTAAAAGAAAGAAATTCTGGCAATAAATAAATCTGTTGAAAAACAGGGCAGGGTCCCCCCAATCCATATCAGACCCTTTGGGTCTGGTAAAGATTTTGAGTGGAACCCCACGCCAACATTTTTTTAAAAACTGACATGGGGTCCCCCCCAAAATCCATACCAGACCCTTATCCAAGCATGTAGCCTGGCAGATCAGGAAAGGGAGGGGATGAGTGAGCGCTCCCTCTCTCCTTGGCCCCATGTTGATGGGGACAAGGGCCCCTTCCCTACAATTATGGCCGTGGTTGTGGGTGTCTGCAGGCAGGGGACTTAGCGGAATCTGGAAGCCCCCTTTAACAAGGGGCCACCAAATCCCTGCCTCCACCCCCATGTGAATGAGTATTACGTACCCATTCACCAAAAAAGTGTAAAAAGTGAGATACAATATACATTTTTGACAAATGCTTTATTAAAAAATAATTAGGCGCAAACAGAGCTTTTTTTTTTTTTTTTCACTCAGCGGTGGCGCCGGGCATCATGATTGACATTGTTTTTTTTTTTTCATAAAAGGACTTGTCAAAAACTCTTGTTGTGTCTTTATTCACTTTTTACACTTTTTTGATGAATGGGTAGGAGTACCCATACTCATTTACAAGGATCTGGGGGTCCCCTTTTAAATGGGGCTACCAGATTCCGATAAACCCCCTTGCCCGCAGACCCCCACAACCACCAGCCAAGGTTATGGTAGAGAGGCCATTGTCCCCATCAACATGAGGACAAGGTTCTGCCCCAAAGCACCCCCCCCCCCCAAAAGAACTTGTCAAAAACTCTTGTTGTGTCTTTATTCACTTTTTACACTTTTTTGGTGAATGGGTAGGGGTACCCATACTCATTTACATGGGGGGGGCAGGGATCTGGGGGTCCCCTTTTAAAGGGGGCTTCCAAATACCAATAAACCCCCTTGCCTGCAGACCCCCACAACCATCAGCCAGGGTTATGGTCAACATGGGGACAAGGTTCTGCCCCAAAGCACCCCCCCCCCATGTTGAGGGCATGTGGCCTTGTATGGTTCTGAGGGGGAGGCCACTTGCTTGTCCCCTCCCTTTCCTGACCTGCTGGGCTGCATGCTCAGATAAGGGTCTGGTATAGATTTGTGGGGGGACCCCAAGCCTTTTTTTTAAGGATTTTTTTTATTGCCAACAATTCCTTAACAACAAGCTATTCACAGTCTGTTAAAAAAAAAAAAAAAGCAAAAACGCATGAAAGCTGCATGCAAAAATGCATTTAGAAATGCAAAACAGTGCAAAACGAGCCGCATATATGTGAACCTAGGGTTATACCATCCCAGTTATATTACCATTACATCATATAGAAAAAAAACAGGAAGACCAACAATATTTCATGTAGAAAATTTAATTTAACACATTTACAAACTCTAGTAGTAGCAGTCAGAGGCATCAAACATACTGGTGCAAGTTAAAAAAATATTGGAGATTTTTAGAGGAACTCTGATTTATCCTTATTTATTTAAAAAACGTCCCACTTCCAATTTGCCCCTTGGGATTCTGCCTCCAGTGGTGATTTTCTCTTCGTACTTCCTCTCTGTTTAAATACACTGTTACCCCACTATATCCACATCTCCCCACTATATCCACATCTTCCCCCTTCTGTCAGGTCCTCCGTGCTCCTCTCTAGCACATACTGGCCGCTTTTGTACCTGCACACGTATCCCCTGCATGCACTGCCCTCTGTCATATTGTTCCTCTATGCTGCATATGGCTCCCATCATGCACTCTGCACTCCTTTCCTGCAGATTCTACCCCCTAGTCATGCCTCCCCCCCCCCCCCCAGCAAAAATTCCCCCAATCACCCATGCTAGCACAAATCCCCCCTCCATAAAATATTTGCCATATTAGCACAATTCTCCAAACCCTCCAAATCCCCCTTCATAGCACAAATCCTCTTCCCCATCCCCCCTCCCAACACAAATCCCCCTTAAATCACAATTGCTAGCACCCAACCCACCCAAATTTCTCCTCCTAGAAAAATTCTTACCCTTGCTGCCCCCTAAATTCCCCCTGCCAACACAAATCCCCTTGCCCCAAATCTCCTCTCGGCACCTCTACCTCACATAATACCACAGTGCTCAGGGCAGCCGCCCTTCCTGCCCACCCCTTGTCCCGGTCCTGGTGGCATTTATGAAAGATTGTAAATTTTGGATATTTTAAAGATCATAATTACCAGTAAATGCTACCTTTGTGTGTCTAATTGTGGCTCTACCTACACCCTATAGATGTGCAAGTAGCAGACATGGGAGTAAGTCACACATGTGCAAGTCACAAGCAAGTAGATACATATTCGCCAGCACACCAAGGATCTTGCAAAAGCAGTCCAAAAACTTTATTCCAGAGAAGATCACATCAAAAAAATATATAGTGCGACGTTTCGGAGCAGCGCAGGACCCCTTCGTCAGGCAAGTCACAAGCAAGTCTCAAGTCTTAACCTTCAAGTCTCAAGCAAGTCCCAAGTTACTGTGGCGAAAAGCAAGCAAGCAAGTCAAGTCGAGTCCGTGCTAGAAGTCCAGCAAGTCAAGTCAAGTCATTTATTTTGGTCAAGTCACAAATCAAGTCAAAATACTGATCTACCCCAATTTTCACCTTTAAATCAGTTAAAAGTCAGTGGTCAGGAAAGGTTTTGTTTTATTTTCAACATTAACAAAACTGCTTAGTGCTTTTTTCTTGGCATATTAAAGAAACACTTTGAATGCCCAAACAGCTCAAAATCCTTCGTCCGGCCATGTTTCACCACCACAGTCACTAAAAACATGTTAAGTATTTCCATTGTTAAACAGCCAGTGTCCTAAAAATCAGAACACACTGAAGTGTTTTAAGTGACTGTGGTGTCAGAAACATAACAGGCACATTAATTTTGCTTTAACACATCTTGAGAAAATGCAAATATTTAATAACTTAAAAAAGTAATTAAAAAAGTCATTTCGAGTCATATGTCTCAAGTCAAAGTCAAGTCTCAAGTCATGAATACCAAGTCTAAGTCAAGTCTCAAGTCATGAATACCAAGTCAAAGTCAAGTCTCAAGTCATGAATACCAAGTCAAAGTCAAGTCGAGTCTTTTATTAATTTTAGTCAAGCAAGTCTCAGGTCCTCAAACTGGTGACTTAAGTCTGACTTAAGTCAAGTCATGTGACTCGAGTCCCCCACCTCTGGCAAGTAGTGACCCCCCTCCCCCCTTTCCTTGACACAATTCTTGTTATTCTAATTCTAAACTGACATTGGAACGCGCTGACAATGGGAATTGGACAGTTATGTCAGAATTGCTTTTAAAAATAAATATGGTGTAAAACAAGAACTCTATTTTTTTTTTTAGAGTCAAAATGCTATGTCAAGTATTTCACAGAGAATGATCATAAAGGAAGTATTACAGTAAAAAAAAGTCAACAGAAACTTCTCGCCTGACCTGTTTTAAAAAGCCTTCAAAGAAAAGATGTTTTTAGAAGGCTCGCAAGATTCTAAAAGTAGAAGCGTATTACTGTAAAATGAATCTTGTCTTTTGGTTATAGTATAGTACCCTACCTGGATGATATTTTATTCTCCAAAGTGCCATAAACAGTTTTTTGTTTATTAAAAGCTGTTTTAACCTTTATTCATCTTTTTTTGGCATTTCTATGCTGCCTATCTACTGCAGTCCCTTTTACAGCCACTTCCTGTTTGCAGGCTCTTGCTCCAGCATTGAATACAGATCATTGTTCTGGACTGGACTCCTGTCAGTAGTGGAACGTGCCTGTGCAATGCCACTTGCATTCACAACTAGGGTCTCATAGTTACATAGTTAGTGAGGTCGAAAAAAGACATCCGTCCATCCAGTTCAACCTATGATGTGTGCGTGTGTTTGTTGTTAACCGTACATTGTATACCCCTGTATGTTGTACATTGTATACCCTTGTATGTTGTACATTGTATACCCCTGTATGTTGTACATTGTATACCCCTGTATGTTGTGGTCTTTAAGGTGCCCATCTAATAGTTTTTTGAAACTATCGATGCTCCCTGCTGATACTACTGCTTGTGGAAGAGAATTCCACATCCCCACTGCTCTGACAGTAAAGAACCCCCTACGTATTTTAAGCTTAAACCGTTTTTCCTCAAGTTTTAGTGAGTGGCCACGTGTCTTATTGTATTCCCTTTCTCTGAATAGTTTGCTCCTTATGCTAGGGTCGCCAGTACAGTATTTGTACATTGATATCATATCCCCCCTCAATCGTCTCTTCTCCAGAGAGAACAGGTTCAGTGCTTGTAGCCTTTCCTCATAGCTGATGTCCTTCATTCCCCTAATTATTTCTGTTGCCCTTCTCTGGACTCCCTTAGTTCCAGCACATCCTTTCTGAGGACCGGTGCCCAGAACTGGACAGCATACTCCAGATGTGGTCAGACCAGAGTCTTGTAGAGTGGGAGAATAATCTCATGTGTCAGGATGACCCCTCAAAAAGTCCCTGAAAAAGGACTGTGACAGAACTGCTTTGGCACCCCTCTTGGGTGCTTTCTTCCTGCCCTCCAAACCATTCCAAGCAGACCAGGAGCTAACACCAGCACTTTTTACCCCTAACATCGTACACGGACAAGAAATTGGGATAGAACCAAAGGAATGACTCTTTATTCAAACTCAGACATACTGTATACCCCACAGGAAGACATTCCCCTCTTGAGGATATTAGCATGACAATGCAAACTTCAAACACCAATCTAATTCATAACAAATAATGCCTCGTTTCCACTGAGTGGATCGGTTCGGGTCGCTTCGGTACGGTACGCTATTTTGAGTGTTTCCATTATGAAAGTGGCCCATACAACTGTCACAATCTGGATGGAGGCGAAGTGCAGAGAGGGCTTCCCTTGCAGCTCAGTGCGAGTCACCCCTGGAAGTGGTACAGGAGGTGAAGCGTCCCAAGTAGCACAGGTCGCCTGTGATGAGCACCAGATGATTTCAGAACTCTAGGTAAGGCAGGCAACTAGAGGAGTAGTAAAAGCCAGGCCGAGGTTCAAACACCGGTGATCAGTCCAAGAGCAAGGTAAGTAGCAGAACAGGGATGAGCCGGGGTCATACACAGGTGAGCAGGCAGAAAAAGAGTCCTTAGGCAAGCCGGGGTCATACACTGGGAAAACAGGCAGGTAGTAGCAAGAGCAAAATCCGAGAGGCAAGCCGAGGGTCAAACACCAGGAGGAGATCAGATGGTTCAGAAACAAACCGGGTCACAACAGGAAGTCCAAACAGGAAACAGGAAGCACAGGAACACAGGAAGCTGAGAGATAATCCAGCAATGAGTCTGCTCCTATGGCCACCTTTTATAGGCCAGCAGAGGGCAGTGTCAATTGAGGCAGGAACGACCATTGCTATTACTGGCAATGTTGCCAGTTCTCCTACGGCCATTTCCCTGATGGGCCAGCAGAGGGCTGTGTCGATTGAGCCAGGAGCGTCCATGACTAGTACTGGCAGAAATGCCAGTACAGCTGTGTCCCTGACAGTGCCCTCCCCCCCCCCCCCAAGGGGCAGCCTCCGGATGCCCAGACGGGCCCGACTTTCAGGAAACCTTCTATGGAATTCTCGGATAAGCCTTGGGGCATGGATATTGCTCATGGGTTCCCATGAATTATCTTCAGGGGGATACCCCTTCCACTTAAGTACTGAGTCTGTCTACCCCTTTTCCTGCAATCCAAGATGGATTCGACCTCAAACTCAGTTTCACCTTCCACTGAAACTGGCGGTGGAGGTAGCTCCTCTCTTCCAGGGAACGGGCTCTGTACAACTGGTTTAAGTAGAGAGGTATGGAACACTGAGTGGATCTTGTAGGAACTGGGCAGAGCCAGTTCAAAAGCCACTGGATTAATCACCCTCTTGATTTCAAAAGGGCCGATAAATCTGGGCCCAAGTTTCCTAGAAGGACAAGACAGTTTCAAATTCATAGAAGAAAGCCATACCTTATCTCCAATCTTGTAATCAGGATTTCCTTTCCGCTTCAGATCATAGAATCTTTTATAGTCCTTTTGGCCCTTGAGTATGGCATCCTGCAGTAACTGGTAGTTGGCCTGGATGGAACTTACTCGATCCTGGACTGCAGGGACTGATGTTTCAGGAATGACATTAGGCAAGAAAGAGGGATGGAACCCGTAATTTGCCCAGAATGGGGTTTGATTGGTTGCTGAGTGTAGAGAATTGTTGTACGCAAATTCTGCGCAAGGAAGGAGAGAAACCCAATTATCCTGGGAACCTGTGCAAAAACATCGTAGATATTGCTCCAAAGTTTGGTTCGTTCTTTCGGTTTACCCATTACTCTGTGGATGGTAAGCCAATGACAGACTTATTTCAATGGATAAGGATTTACATAGCTCCCTCCAGAATCTAGAGGTGAATTGTACACATCTATCTGATACGATATTGTCCGGAAGCCCGTGTAACCTCTCTAATGAACACATTGGCAGTATCTAGAGCAGAGGGTGTACCGATCATGGGTAAAAAGTGGGCCATCTTTGAAAGACGGTCAACTACCACCAGAATAGTGGTGAACCCTTCTGAGGGTGGGAGATCCACGATGAAGTCCATAGAGAGCTTCTTCCAGGGTTGTTCAGGAATGGGTAGAGGTCTCAGTAGGCCCCAAGACTTGGTTTTGGACCCCTTGCTACGTTGGCAAGTGACACAGGAACCAACATAAGCCTTGCAGTCCTGATTCAGGCTGGGCCACCAGAAGAGGCATTGGACCAGTTCGAGGGTCTTCCATACCCCGAAGTGACCGGCAAGCTTGTGGTCATGAAAGCTTTTTAAGACCTGAAGTCTTACTTGAGGGGGAACAAAAATTTTGTCTTGATGCCATCTTGTCTGCTTAAGGGGGGAGTTACTGGTTCTGTACTCTGAGCAGAGGCCTTCTTAATCGCAGTCTTCAGGCCAGGCTGGATAAGCAAAAAAAAATTTTGAGCAGAGAGAATGGTATTGGGCTCAACCATCTCTGGGTTGTCAGGAAATATCCGAGAAAGAGCATCTGCTTTTCCATTCTTAGACCCAGACCTGTAGGTGATGTGGAAGTTGAACCTTGAAAAGAACAGAGCCCACCGGGCTTGTTGAGGTCTTAGACATTTAGCTGTTCTGAGGTATTCTAAGTTCCTGTGGTCAGTGAAAATCATGATGGGATGGGCGGCCCCTTCCAGCTGATATCTCCACTCCTCTAAGGCACATTTTATAGCCAAAAGTTCACGATCACCTACATCGTAGTTCCTCTCTGGAGGAGTCATTTTCCGTGAGGAAAAGGCCACGGGGTGAAGAAGTGCCTTCGGGCCTTGACGTTGGAACAGGATTGCCCCAGTAGCAATTTCTGAAGCGTCAACTTCTAATATATAGGGCAGAGCCGGATCCGGGTGCTGAAGGATAGGTGCCGAGATAAATAGTCTTTTTAGTTCATCAAATGCTGCTTGGGCCTCCGGTGACCAGCGGAATCGAACCTGCTGGCGGGTCAGCTGGGTGATGGGTGAGATGATCGTGGAGAAACCTTTCACGAACCTTCTGTAAAAATTGGCAAAGCCTACAAACCGTTGGACACCTTTTTTGTCGGAAGGGGCTGGCCAATCTAAAATAGATTTTACTTTCTGAGGATCCATGGAGATTCCATTGGTGGAGATAATCAGTCCTAAAAACTGAATGGAATCCTTCTCAAAGTCGCACTTTTCTGCCTTTACATAGAGTCCATACTTCCTCAGGGTGGCAAGCACTCTTTTAACATGAGCCCGATGGAGCTCAAGGGTGGCAGAAAAGATGAGGATGTCATCTAGATAAACAATCAGAAAATTGTCCAGGAATTCTCGGAAGATGTAGTTCACGAGATGTTGAAAAGTCGCTGGAGCGTTGCACAGCCCAAAAGGCATGACCAAGTACTCGAAGTGGCCAAATCGAGTTCTGAACGCGGTCTTCCACTCATCCCCCTCTCGTATACGGACTAGGTTATAGGCTCCTCGAAGATCAAGTTTGGTGAAAATTCGGGCACACCGGAAGCGCTGAACAAGTTCAGGAATAAGGGGAAGAGGGTACCGGTTCTGGTAATCTTGTTGAGTTCTCGGTAGTCCACACAGGGTCTTAAAGAGCCATCTTTTTTCTTCACAAAGAATATGCACGCCCCAGCAGGAGAGGAGGAGGGACGGATGAACCCCTTCTCCAAGTTCTCATTGATGTAGACTCTGAGGACTTCAAGTTCGTTCTCGGATAAAGGGAATATCCTCCCAAACGGGATCTCAGCTCCAGGGAGTAATTCAATGGGACAATCATAGGAGCGGTGAGGGGGAAGGACCTCGGCTTTCTTTTTATCAAAAACGTCCATGAACTCCCGATAGGCTGCAGGGATGCTGGAAAGGGTGTCGGGTACTGGTTGAACCGCCAAGCAGGTAGAAGAACTATGAGGCCCGGGAGGGAGGCAGTGATTCTGGCAGTACTCAGAAGTGAAGAGGATCTCCTTCTTGACCCAATTAATCTGAGGGTTGTGGGCCTGCAGCCAAAGGAGTCCTAGGATGATGGGGAACATGGGTGAAGATATTACATCGAAACGAACAAACTCTTGATGGCCAGAGTCCGATGTAGTTAGAATAGGACAGGTCTCCCGGGTAACTGGACCGGAGCTGGGCAGGGAACCATCGGCTAAGTGGACCTCAAGTCTTTGTTTCCTCGGCTGCAAGGAGATACCCAGTCTCTTAGCCAAAGCAAAGTCCATGAAACGGCTGCACGCCCTGGAATCAATGATCGCCAGGAGCCAAACCTTCCCTTCTGCCACCTGTAGGGAGACAGGGAGAACAAGGTGAGAGGAGGAAGGCTCAGAGACTTGATAGTTCGGAGAGCTTCGTAGATAAGACTTACTGGGTCTTACAGGGCAGTTGCACAGGAAATGGCCGGTCCCCCCACAGTAGAGGCAGAGGTTGGCCTGCCGGCGTCGTTGTCTTTCCTCAGGAGTCAAGGAGGAGCGAATCAAGCCGATCTGCATGGGTTCCCCATCTGTGTTCAAGGTAGCAGGTGACCCAGTAGGAGGTGCAGTAGCTGATGGAACCTTAGGCAATACCCAGGTGGGTCGGGAGCCTTGGTAACGTTCCGAACGTCGTTCTCTCAGATGTCTGTCCAATTGAATGGCTAGTTGAATAAGACCCTCGAGAGAAGCAGGGGTATCAACACGAGCCAGTTCATCCTTGAGGATTTCGGACAGTCCACGGCGGTATTGATATTTGAGAGCCGCCTCATTCCAATCAGTGTCTGCGGCCCACCTGCGAAAGTCAAGAGTATAGTCCTCTGCTGGTCGTTTCCCCTGTTGTAAAGCATGCAAGGCTGATTCGGCAGTAGCGGCACGCTGGGGGCCTCATAAAGCTGAGCCATAGCCTCAAAGAAGGAGTTCACCGAATTCAGAGTGGGACTCTTTTGTTCCAGAAGGTTATGGGCCCAAGTTTGGGGTTCCTCAGATAGTAGGGAGATTATGAACCCCACTTTCAGTCTCGGAGGAAAAGGTCCTAGGCTGGAGGGCCAAGTACAGCAGGCAGGCATTTTTAAAGGACCTGAATTTATTTTGTTCTCCGCGAAAACGTTCAGGTGTTGGCACCCGTGGCTCTGGTGGAGGTGCCATTGCAAAATGTGGAGTACTGGGGTGCTCTTGTTGTGAGGAGGCAGAAGCGGAGCTGGCAGAGAGTTGGCTGGGATCAGCAGGAGAAGGAGAAGTTGTTAAATGCTGCAGATGTCCTTCTAACTGGAAGTAGCCATCTTGAAGCCTCTGGACTGCTTGGGTCAGGGTGGCGACTTGTTGACATATCGACTCGAGCGGGGAAGCACCTCTGTCGGCCTCAGACATGGCTGGATTATACTGTCACAATCTGGATGGAGGCCGAAGTGCAGAGAGGGCTTCCCTTGCAGCTGAGTGCGAGTCACCCCTGGAAGTAGTACAGGAGGTGAAGCGTCCCAAGTAGCACAGGTCACCTGTGATGAGCACCAGATGATTTCAGAACTCTGGGTAAGGCAGGCAACTAGAGGAGTAGTAAAAGCCAGGCCGAGGGTCAAACACCGGTGATCAGTCCAAGAGCAAGGTAAGTAGCAGAACAGGGACGAGCCGGGGTCATACACTGGGAAAACAGGCAGGTAGTAGCAAGAGCAAAGTCCGAGAGGCAAGCCAAGGGTCAAACACCAGGAGGAGATCAGATGGTTCAGAAACAAGCCGGGTCACAACAGGAAGTCCAAACAGAAAACAGGAAGCACAGGAACACAGGAAGCTGAGAGATAATCCAGCAATGAGTCTGCTCCTATGGCCACCTTTTATAGGCCAGCAGAGGGCAGTGTCAATTGAGGCAGGAACGACCATTGCTATTACTGGCAATGTTGCCAGTTCTCCTACGGCCATTTCCCTGATGGGCCAGCAGAGGGCTGTGTTGATTGAGCCAGGAGCGTCCATGACTAGTACTAGCAGAAATGCCAGTACGGCTGTGTCCCTGACAACAACTGAACCAAACCGCTCCATTCCTGGTCCTCCTGCAGATGTAGGACCATAGGAAATGGTACGGTACGGTTAGGGTGGAGCTACTGGCTTCACATGATACATTCCACTGATTGGCGGACAGGAAAACGTCAATGCTCACGTCAAACGAAAAGCTCAGTCCAGATAATAGTCCAGACTTGCAGTGGAAACGCTCACCTGACTAGGCCAGACCATTATAACCCTTCCAAACTGTACCAACCCGAACCGTTCCACTCATTGGAAACGAGGCATTAAGTGCTCCTCAGGACCATAACCCTTCCAGTGCACCAGGTATTGAACCTGACCTCGGAACATATGAGAATCCAAGATGCTGCTAACCTCATACTCCTCATGATTGCCCACAGGAATGGGACGAGGGTGAGAAAGTATAGAAGTATAGCGATTGAAAACCAGTGGCTTCAAAAGTGACATGTGAAAGACATTGGAGATACACATGCCAGGAGGAAGATCATACTTGCCAACTGTCCCGTTTTTGCTGGGACAGTCCCGGCAAATAGGAGCCTGTCCCGGGTAATTTACATTGTCCCAGCAAGCGCCCGTTAATCGGGCTACCCGTAAATGCCTTTTATGGGCAGCCGATGCCCGTAAAATAAATGGTTGCGGGTCGACATCGTAACTGCGCATGCACCGTTCCGACGCCTTCCGGGCTCGGGAAAGCTCGTACAAGCTCGGCCGGGCAGGCGCATGCGCAGTTATGTAATGGCGCCGTCTGGTGCCATTAAAACCTAATTATACCAGATAGTATAATTAGGTTTATCGTACTTATTTACACCTTGCACTTAAGTTATATTTACATTTTGCCTTTTTTGTATGGTCACACCTGAGCACATTTGACACTTTAGAATTGCAGGCAATTGTGATGAGAATTTTAAACTTTAGGCAGAAGTAGTGCAGCTGAATGGGAGAATTATTCCAAATCTGCTACTTTGGCCTTTGGTTTGAAAATCCCTTTTCCATTTCCTGTAATTCTCTCTTTATTGAGTAGACCTTATAATCTGATGATAAGTAGGCAGAGATTAATTATGCAGAGTTGGCGGAGCTTCAGGGAAGTGGGTGTAGTAAGTAATTGATAGCTGTGCTGCAAAGTGTCCCTGGAAATTTTTTTCAAATGTTGGCAACTATGGAAGATCAATGGCATAGGCAACCGGGTTCACCTTACGGAGGATGTGAAAAGGCCCAACAAAACGGGGTGCCAGTTTAGGAGTGGGTACGCTGAGGTTTAGATTAGGGGTCGACAACCACACCCTCTCCCCGACCTGGAGCGAAGGAGCAGATAAATGTCTCCAGTCTGCCTGGAACTTCTGATGCTGTGCAGAGACCTGTAAAGACTCTTGAATCTGCACCCAAGAAGAACGGAGGACACTGAGATCATCCACAGCCAGGATGCCCTGTGGCGAGAACGACTCAGGCAACACAATGGGTTGGAACCCATAATTGGCCATGAATGGAGACATTCCGGAAGACGAGTTGATGGCAGAGTTCCCAGCAAACTCTGCCCAGGGTAGCAGATCAACCTAATTGTTCTGATGGTCAGAGATATAGCAGCAGAGAAATTGCTCCAGAGCTTGGTTGGAACGCTCAGCAGCACCATGTGGCATGGATGAGCACTGATGTGGCATGGATGTGGCACGGATGAGCACTGACATGGCATGGATGTGGCACGGATGAGCACTGATGTGGCATGGATGTGGCACAGATGAGCACTGACGTGGCATAAATGAGCACTGACGTGGCATGGATGTGGCACGGTTGAACACTGTGTCGGCATGGTTGAGCACGGATGTGGCATGGATGAGCCACGGATGAGCACTGAGGTGGCACGGATGGGCATGGATGAGGCATTGATGTGGCACAGATAAGCATGGATGTGGCACAGATGGGCATGGATGAGGCATGGATGTGGCACAGATGGGCATAACTGAGGCATGGAGGAGGCAGGGGATGAGTGCAGCTGCAGTCTCCCTCCTCTCCTCGCATGCTGTACCGATCGCTCTGTACAGTGTGCGAAGAGAGGAGAGAACTGAAACGGACATGCGCCGGTTTGTTGACAACTGATCGCTCCATCCACGTGGTAAAGGGCCGCTGTCATTGGCCTTTACCATGATCCGGGAAGTGCGATTCTTGGAGGACATCATAATACGTCCTCCCAGAATAAGCCGACCGTGCTGTAGCCGTCATTCGGGTATGGCCTGGTCGGCAAGTGGTTAAAGCTGTTAATAGGTTTTAGTGATTGGGTTAGTGAGTAGAACATGTTTTACTCTCTTATTTCCCCACAGTTAAATGTTTGATGCCTGACGCGGCAAAATCCAGGACCAACACTGTCATATGGCAATTGGAAAAACCTACCTTCCCCCCATTCCCCCACTTTCAGAGCCAGTCAAGATGCCTATACAAATTTTGACTTTCTTAAAGGAAAGTGCAGACACTTTATAATGCCTGCAGGATGGCTAACCTGTGAGTCTACCAAGTCCTGACAAAACACAGGTTCTCTTTAAAAGCAGTAAGACCAGTTATTAGGGAGTGGGTTTTACTGTAAATGAAAGTCATTTACTGTAAATGGGAAAGAAAACAGAAGATAAGATGCCCTTTAGACTTTTGTTGAATCTCTATGGAAACTTGTAGCTTGTCTTTTCAGATAATGATATATAGTCAAACGTTTTTTTACAAAGAAGCTGGAACCTAAGGTCCCTTTCACACTTGTACGATCTGAAAGTTGCGCGACTTTGAAGCGACTTCGACATGACTTGAAGCAATGTTTGTGTAATGTTGAGGTCTTTGCACCTCAAGTCGCATCAAAGTCGGAACAAAGTAGTGCAGGGACTGCTTTGAAGTCGCTGCTACTTGAAGTCCCACAGATATGAATTGTACTCTTTGGAAATCATGGGGTATGACTTGTCATGTGACTTTGCAGTCCCAAGTCACAGGAAAAGGCTCACAGGTGTGAAAGGGGCCTAAGGGTACTTTCACACGGGCGAACCGATCTGATCCGATCAACCTGTCAGTTTTTCATGGCGGACCAGATCGGATGCTCCATGCATCCCTATGGGGCAGCGGATGTCAGCGGAGACATCTCCTCTGACACCCGCTGCTATCCAATCCTGTCCGTGAAATCCAGACAGATGGAAACCCTATTTCCCATCCGTCTGGCGGATGGGATCGGATGAGAACGGACAGGTGGTTCGTTCTCATCCGATCTCCCCATAGAGGACAGCGGGGATCTGACAGCTCTGTCTCCGAGACAGAGCTGTCATCCGCCTGCTCATCGGGGGATCGATCCGCCGATCCCCGCTGAGCAGAGAACGGACCTCGTCGGACGGCGCACCGTGTGAAAGGACCCTTAAGAGTAAAACCTGGTACACACTATTAGTTTTCTTCTGTTCAACCCTATGGGTTGAGTGGAACCGCTGTACACACTATGCGAAGTACAGCAATCTACCCTGCTGAGTTATTTTACTCTGACAGGGGGATGCCCCCTTGTGCCAGAGCACTCCGATCAACGCTCTCTGCCATTGGCTGAATAGGAGTCGGTCAGCTGCTGGTTTTCCAGCATGCACATCTGACAGAAGCCGACATACACATGAGGTATTCATTTACAAAATGGAAACATAGAAACATAGAATGTGTCGGCAGATAAGAATCATTTGGCCCATCTAGTCTGCCCAATATATCTGAATCCTATGAATAGTCCCTGGCCCTATCTTATATGAAGGATAGCCTTATGCCTATCCCATGCATGCTTAAACTCCTTCACTGTATTTGCAGCTACCACTTCTGCAGGAAGGTTATTCCATGCATCCACTACTCTCTCAGTAAAGTAATACTTCCTCATATTACTTTTAAACCTTTGCCCCTCTAATTTAAAACTGTGTCCTCTTGTGGTAGTTTTTCTTCTTTTAACCACTTGCCGACCGCCGCACGACTATCTACGTGGGCGGTCAGCCCCTCACAGGCAAAGTGACGTAGGTCTACGTCGCTCGCCTGTGAGGGTTTAGGGAGCGAGCGCGCGCCGCCGGAGGCGCGCTCCCGCTCCCGCGTGGTCACGGACCCCCCCGCGCGCGTGACCGGCGGACCCGATCGCCGCCGGCCACTCTGCGATCGGCGGGGGAGAGGGAGAAAGTCAGGCAGCTTGTGTAAACAAGCTGCCTGTCATTCTCCTCTCTGTATGAGAGCTGATCACATGGATCTACTATGTAGATCCATTGATCACTCTGCATACAGTTGAAGCCCCAGCCAATCACAGTTAGAAGCACGCCCCTAGGGACACACACAGCCCCTCCCTCTCAAATAAAGTTAACCCCTTCACTACCAGTGTATTTTTACAGTAACAGTGCATATATATAGCACTGATTACTGTAGAAATGTCACTGGTAACCCCAAAAGTGTCAAAAATGTCAGTCAAGGGTCCGATCTGTCCGCCGCATTGTCGCAGTACCGCAAAAAAAATCGCAGATCGCCGCCATTACGCGTTAAAAAAAAAAACAACAAAAATGACAAAAATCTTTCCCTTTGTTAGTAAACGCAATAACTTTTGCGCAAACCAATCAAAATACGCTTTTTGCGATTTTTTTTACCAAACATAGGTAGCATAAAACAAATTGGGCGAAAATATTAAAAAATTTTGATTTTTACATTTATTTTTGGGGGAATTTCATATAAAAAAAAGGGAAAAATATTGCTATTTTTGCAAAATTTACGCTCTTTTTTTGTTTATAGCGCGTGATCAAAAAATCGCACAGGTGATCAAATACCGCCAAAAGAAAGCTCTGTTTGTGGGAAAAAAAGGACGCCAAATTCGTTTAGGTACAGCGTCGCACGACCGCGCAATTGTCCGTTAAAGTCACGCAGTGCCGAATCGCAAAATACCCCCTGGTCAGGAAGGGGGTAAAATCTTCCGGGGCTTAAGTGGTTAAATATGCTCTCCTCCTTTACCGAGTTGATTCCCTTTATGTATTTAAAACTTTCTATCATATCCCCTCTGTCTCTTCTTTCTTCCAAGCTATACATGTTAAGGTCCTTTAACCTTTCCTGGTAAGTTTTTTCCTGCAATCCATGTACTAGTTTAGTGACCAAACAGAAGAAAAATCTACATCAAATCAATATTTGGTGTGACTATCCTTTGGCTTCAAACCAGCATCAATTCTTCTAGATACAGTTGTGGTCGGCTAATTAATGATGATTAGAACCTGCAGGTATGGATAAGTCGGTGTGGTGTGCCGGAACCGACGAAGGGGGTAGGCCTGTAAATAAAAGAGGGCCCACCCGAGGGATAGAGTATTAAAAAAGGGTGAAGGTGGGTGGGGTGACAGCGTGTGACGCGGCAGGCGGGGAGGGGAGGAGCAGCGTCTTAAAGGCACGCTAGCTCCTCCCACAAATATAGGCCTGCGGCCTAACACTTGTGGTCGGCTAATTAATGATGATTAGAACCTGCAGGTATGGATAAGTCGGTGTGGTGTGCCGGAACCGACGAAGGGGGTAGGCCTGTAAATAAAAGAGGGCAAAAAGTAAGCGGTAAACACACTAATACTTGACACAACTCACGATACAAGATTCTTGAAGGCTAACCTTACCTCTTTCCCCGGGTGAGGGGTGTATGCGTGGAAAATAGCTGATTCCCATCGCCCTGGTTATAATTATGTGCCCTGGCGTATTGGCACTAGAAGCAGCTGAAGCCGCCCCTGTTCTGAATGAATGTCCGGAATGCGAAGAGGGGTCCCAGCCTAATTCAATGCACAACGAGCGAATGTAAAACATAAATTAAGTAGTGGTTAGGGGACTACCTGTCAGGGAGAATAGCGGAGAGCGGCTGGGAGAGTCCCGAGCTGGAAGATTTCAGGATTCCAATTAGGCACCAGTTAACCTCGGTCGGGTAGACGGGGATGCCAACGGATGGTATGTCTGCCCGGCCTTTGAACGTCGGAGTGAAAGGACAGCGGTCCTCTACCTACCTAACCTCTCGAGGAGGCACGATTGCCTAGCCGACCGGGTTGCAAAGGTGAAATCCCGGGACCAAGAGCCCATGGACTAATAAATGGAAGTTGATGACTAGGAAGTACGAGGTTCGAATGGTGACGTGTCCAGTACGCCAGAAGGTCCGGTATTCCCATCTAAGGGCAGCGCTTGATGTCTCGTGACGCTCTCCCTACCAAACCTACAATACCTTCTTCACTGGGCAACCCTGAGGAAAGGAGAAAGGCTTGGAGCAGATGACAAAGCGTGGATTGTACGCTAGACAAAGTAAAGTTTGCCCGTGTTATAGAGAAGTCTGAGCTAAAAGGTGGCAAAAACAGCGAATGCGACCATGGTGAACTGAACGACCGTGTAAGACAAGTTCAATTGAGAACCTTGGAAGATGGTCAAGGCTCTGGCGTGAGTCCTCCTGGTGTCCGCAGATACGGCCACCCGGGACAATTGTCACCGTGAGCCAAAAACCGGGCTAGCCCAGGAACAACTTGACGAACTTGGGGAACTTGTGAATATCGCCAAAGAGGAAGAACTGACCGGTGGCTGCCTCCCAGGTCAGCCAGCGAACCAGCCTCATGATGATCAAAGAAGATGAACGGCCCTACTTGATCTCGTCTCGGCTGCCTAGTTGATACTAATACTTCACAGCCAAACCTGTCCAGGATTGCCCCATGCGAAAGCCGGCGTTACTATCAAGTAAAACCCTAATAAGGCCGAAGTCTCACGAGAGGCGGATAAGTCAAGAGACCTAACCGGCCAACAAACACCTAAAGAAGAGTTAATGAGTGCTGCCAACCCGGTAACGGCGGCTGCGTCCGTCCAGACGTAGAGGGTTCGCCAAATGTGGAGGATCGGGCGGATCCCGGTGGGATGAACATGGAGACCCCAAGCTGGTGTACCAGGAATACCAATCACATAGCCAGGACTACCCTAGCCGGGGAATCTGAGCGTCCAAGGTTCATCTGGAAGGCCCGTTGATAAGCCCAACAGCCTAGAAATAAATGATCTACCTAGGGGAATAATGCGCGTTGCAGAATTCAAGGAACCAACCAGAATGAAGATCCTTACGAATAAGTTCCAACTAGTAGGAACTTAACTACTTCCTAGCGAAACGCCCGAGTTTGACCACGGGGAGACTAGACTGTGTGGCGTGGAACGAGTGTGACGCCTAAGAGGACTAGTCTAGTGGTGGGTACAGTAGTCTTGTCTAGTGACAGGGGGACGCCTAAGGTAGTGACGGTGCTACAGTGCCAAGGGATTGACAGGGTTGCAGTCGCTATGTGCGACCAACAGGAAATCATCCACGTGATGAAACATCGTGGGGCATCTAGAGAAAAAGAGGAGGAACCAGCAGGGAGTCTCAGCAAGTGTCGAAACTTCCCAGGCTACTCAAGGCCCCAAACGTGAGACTAACAGGAAGGAACATACTACTGCCCTTGACACCATGAACAAGGAAGGACGAATGGGTAGCAATTCAAGGCGTAGGGGTGACGGACTAACTGAGCCATGCGGCCCTACCTGCCTTCAAGTTGGCTTGGATGGCATGACCAGGGTGAAACGGTAAGGAGAGAATAGGTAGATAGAATGAGGGTAAATACAGGCTCGGGTTAGTGGACGAACGAAGAGCAGACAGATAATGACAAGATGTTTATTGGAATATGCGCTGGTGGCTACCCCAATAGAGTTTGGCGGCATAGCAGGCCCATGGATTTGGCATGGGCCCAAGGCATATGGAACAGATGTGCAGCAGACTGCAGGCACTAAAATTACAGGCACCTCCATAAGGGTTAAAGCACAATTGAGCCAAACAAATGACGGGACGACCAAGCCTGTCCCTTGGCTACGTAGATCGGGTTTGCTAGCTCCCCCATGAGGAACCAGGAAAGGAGGGATCAGCCTCCGAGGGGCACAGGTCGGCAGTAGGAGAGGTGGAGGAGCAGACTGCCTAAGCCTGCGAAAAAATGCCTGAAAAATAGTTCTGAGCCCAAGAGGCTCCAGTGAGAACGGACGTAAAACTGGGCCAAGCTGCCACTGCTTGCTGATACAGATTGTGGAAGTCGAAGGACAAGAAAACCCCCGTACTGCCGCCTAAGTCAACCACCACGAGAAGTTAAAACCTAATACCTTCCGGCATTGCAACGCACGGAGCACGCAATGTCCCTGTGGATGCCGAAGGCTAGGACAAAATCTGGTATGGAAGCTTGTAGAGTCTTGGGTCTCCGGCCTTCATCATGATGGCCGAATCACCGTAACTGTACACCCAGTTTCCTACATCAACTAGGGAGGCAGATAGTAAGGAAACCAGGTACACGTCCACCCCTCAAAAATGTCCTAGCGGAGTGCTGGGGGGACAATGTGCCGGGGAAAAGATTGGGGAAGCAGAAGGGAAGAAAGGCGAGGCTGGGGGCCTACTCCATCAGTTGTTAGGAGTGAGAGCCTGCAACGGCTTAGAGGGAAGTGGGACCATGTGGGATGGTCAGCGTTTCCAGTTTGGACAGTCTGACACTGTTTGATTGTAGTGATCAGAAGATGGAGTCTAGCGTCCTTTAATGTCCGTCCGAGCCCCCCCCCCCGAGAGCTGGTACCCAGTCCAGGAACCCCAGGATGTGCTGAGAGCTGTACACAGGATACAGCCTCCTTGCCGTAGCTGAAAAGGGGAGCCCGTATGGCTAAAAACAGACGAAGTCCTGGGGAAGGACCAGGGTCTTACAAGGGGCCTGGCGTGGAAGGTTCTCGGAATTCCCTGGGGGTACCAGTTCTCACAGGGGTGGTAGGCCTAGCGGGTGTGCCTGGAGGGGATGACCCTTCGCCTACGATGACTGCTTGAGACATGCTGAAAAGAGAAAATAACACACAAGAAAAATTGGTTAAACAAACACCGTTGAGCTAAAACAGAACTGGCTGGCTAACTAGTGCCGAGGCGAAAGCTGACTACCTCGTGACAGGTGAGGCCCTGCTAGTTGCCGAGCGGAAGATGAGAGGCTCTATCTATGATTTGGGCGTGGGGCACGAGCCACTAGCGTGGTGGCGGGGGGTTGGCCTCTCGGTGACTGGTAAAAGATTAACGTGTGGCCGTGACAGGTGAGGCCCTGACTATGACCCCAAGAGATGGGTGGATGCGAGGCACTAACTATGATTTGGCCCGAGGGCGAAAAAATCTCCGTGTTGAGATTGGGGTGTTGGCCTCGCGGGACCAGCTACCAGGGAGACTAAGGCCAGCGCCTAGCCCTAAATAGCCAGTTCTCTAACCCTATACGGAGGCTTGATGAAAGGGTAGTGCAACATAACGAAGTAGTAGTGGTACACACGGAAGTAGCGTACGTAGTGTAGTAGTATAACAGCGGCACCACATGCGTATAGGAAGTCAAGTAGTGTAGCAGTGTAACCGTAGCACGGCGGTGGAAACAGCGTAGGTAGTGAAACAATAGTGTATAGTAGTCATGTGGTGGGAATAGTATCAATGGTGATATAGCGTGGCCGTATGGTAGCGTCCATGGTAGTGACATGCATGACGGCACGTAAGCAATGGTGCATGAAGGAATGATATTGGCAGCGCCTCTGTAGGTGTAAGCAGTAGCGCGTGCGGTGGAAATAGAAAATGTGGCAGTATATACCGTCATGGTGCACACAGTACCTGCATAGCAGTGTATCGGCACGCAGTAGTTGTGGTATTTAACAGTATAGCCGTGTAGCTGAAACAGTAGAACACGACATGGGAGTGAAGTGGCACGAATAGCAGTAGACCAAAAGATAACAGCAGTAACAGTAGTGTGACAATACATAGCAGCAGTACCCATGGAAATAGTATTACGGAGTAGTAAGCCTAGTACCAATAGAGTAACAATACCCGTGTTGACAATAGTGTTAGAGTAGCAATGCCCAAGGCAAATAGTATAGCAGAGTAGCAGTACCCCTGGTAGCAACAGTATTAAGGTAGCCGTGCCTATAGTAACAATAGTATAAGAGTATCAACCCAAAGCACGAGTATCAGTAGTAGCAGTACCCCTAGTCACGATAGTATTAGAGCGGCAGTACCATGGTAACAAGGCAGTGCCATAGGCAGGGCAACAGAACCCAAAGTAGCAAATAGAAAATAACAGTAGAAGTACAAAAATAGAAAATAACAGTAGAAGTACACAGCTAGTACAGTGGTACGGACAGAAAGAGTAGAAAGAGTAGAAAGAAGCAGGGCCGTGGCCTGGTGCAGGCAAGGCAGAAAACAAGACCCCCCCAGAGACCCTCGTATGAAGAAGTGTAGCCGTGGCCTGGAGCAGGCAAGGCAGAATCAAGCCCCCGCAGGACCCCCCCAGTAACATCCCCCCCCCCCCAGCAGTACCTGCCGCCCGGCGGCCGGACGGATGGACGGGCCGCCCGAGCGGAAGATGACGGTGCATGAGGCTGGAAGCAAGCTGCAGGCAGGCCGGGAGGAAACAGCGGTGGTGGCGGGGGCGTCAGCGGAGTGGCGGTGTCGGCCGTCAGCGGAGATGGCGGAGATGGCGGAGCCGGCCGTGACAGCGGAGATGGCGGTGTCGGCCGTGTCAGCGGAGATGGCGGGGGCAGCGGCGGCTGCTGCCCAACCGGAAGTTCGACTGTCCGGGGTGACAGCGTGTGACGCGGCAGGCGGGGAGGGGAGGAGCAGCGTCTTAAAGGCACGCTAGCTCCTCCCACAAATATAGGCCTGCGGCCTAACACTTGTACACAGTTTTGAAGGAACTCGGCAGGTAAGTTGTTCCAAACATCTTGGAGAACTGATCTAACCATCACTTCCAGGACTCCTTGTTCTTCTTTACATTGAAGATATTTATATAGTATGGCTTTTTGTCCGCAATTGTTTTTTTTTTGTTTTCTTTTAAGGTAGGTTTATTAGTGTAAAACACAAAAGAAACATGAAAAATACAAAATACAGGACATATTAGAGTCCATTCAGACTAGCGCGACTTGTCAGGCGACTTGGTCGCCTGACAAGTCGCGGTCGGTAGCTCGCCATTGAGTAGTACAGGAGCCGTTCTAATAGGAGCGACACAAGTCGCTCCGACTTAGAGAAAGGGTCCTGTACTACTTTGGGGCGACCTGGAGGCGACTTGCATTGACTTCAATTATATGAAGTCCGTGCAAGTCGCGCTGAAGTCGTGAAGTCTGAACTTCACAGGTCGCCCCGCAAAGTCGTGTCGCGCCAGTCTGAATGGGCTGTAAATCTGTAGTATGGTAACACAAGTATCAAAAATTCAAGAAACAAGGAGTCAATCCCGTAGCCACAGCATATAAACATTTCCCCCCTTCTTTATTTTTTATAGTATCAAACCAACCAACCAACACATGAGCACATGCAAATCATTTGTGAATCACTGGTGAAACATATAATGGTTTGTAAAGAGTGAGAACAAATCATCTCTAGCGTTGGAGTAATAATTTCACAACAATAACAGTCCATTATATACAGGGCCGTCTTTAATATTGATTGGACCCTGGGCAAACATTTTCTTGGGCCCTCCCAAATTCCCATAGCAACTATTTGCAGACAGTGCAGGCTCAAGGGGCAGCTGCTTTGGGCCCAACAACGACTGGGCCTGGGGCAGCTGCCCCTTTTGCCCTGTGTTAAAGACAGCTCTGATTATATCACAAGAATCATTGAGCCGGAGAGACCTCCTCCATCATCCACCAACATTCTGTGTGCCCAATATACCTTTCCTCTTATACATCAAGAGTTCCCGAAACTGATGCCAACCAGTCCTGCCATAGTTTATCAATTTTTTTAGGACAACCTTGTGTCAAATATGTTAACTTATACAGTGATAATGCATTATTGATAAGTTCCACCCATGCCCCCACACCAGGAGGATCTGGTTTCTTCCATCGGAGCAATATCATCTTTTTTGCATAAAATAGGATTCGTAACAGGACCTTCTGGCTGCCTGACGAAGGAGGAGGTCCTCCGAAACGACGTTGCGGCCCACCCTCCACTCTTGGTTCAGTGTTCCTTCCTGTCGGCTTCCGTGTAGGAACTGACAGACTTGTCCTTTCTACTTCCAGTTCTGGGTCATTACCTCCCTGCTGCACGGTGGATTGCGGTGAGGCTGCCCAGCCAGGGAGCCCACGCCATTTGCAGCATCACCCGGTATTGCCGGTATCCAGGACTGCCTTCACCATTATACAGGACCCGCCATACAGGACCCAGATGCGATTATCCTTCATCTTGCATCTTCCATCGGATCCACTGTGGGGACTGTCCTTTTGTACCATGCATGCTGTCTTATTGGAATACCTGTATTTAACATGTAAGGTACTACATTAAATTATACAGTTGTTCATCTACCTTTATGACTTGACGCCCTTGTTCTTTTTCTTTGTAACAGGACCTTCTGGGGTTTGTCTAAGATCCTCCTTTCCCAGATTCCCCAACAAGCATCTATCTGGGGTACAGATATTCGGAAGTGCCAGGTTCTCTTCTATAAATGTGCATACCACTTTTATAAAACTCCTGCACCTTCGGATACCCCCAAACCATTTGAAAGAAGTCCCCTGTTTTTGGCCTCAATTCTTACATGAAGACCACTTCTGGTCAGACTCCCCTGGGCATTAGATGGGTGTACCTGGGTCCCACTGGTTTCCACCAATTCTATGCTGATGCAACTGCTGGATATCTTCCAGTGATGAAGGGAAATAAGCATGATGTGTCTTTCATTAAATTTCCCTGGGCAACCACTGCGTCTACTGTCCTCAGCGTTGTCTGATCAATGGAGTCCTCAATGCTGAGAAATACAGGCAGATACTTATCTATCATGCCATACCATCAGGGGGTGTGTAATTGGCCCCAAATGTATTATGCAGCAGGACAATGACCCCAAACATGCAGCCAATGTAATTGAGAACTATCTTCTGTGTAAAGAAGAACAAGGAGTCCTGGAAGTGATGGTTTGGCCCCCACAGAGCCCTGATATGAACATCATGGAGTCTGTCTGGGATTACATGAGGAGACAGGAGGATTTGAGGCAGCCTACATCCACAGAAGATCTGTGCTTAGTTCTCCAAGATGAACTACCTACCTGCCAAGTTCCTTCAAAAACTGCGTGCAAGTTTACCTAGAAGAATTGATGCTATTTTGAAGCTACAGGGTGGTCACACCAAATATTGATTTGATTTGTATTTCTATTCTGTTCATTTACTTTCCATTTTGTTAATTGATAGAAATAAACTATTAACACTTCTTCTGTTTGTCAAAGTATTCCTAATTTACAGCTTTTTTTCACATCTGTCTAAAACCTTTGCACAGTACTGTTTATGATACAGTCTGATAGTAGCATTAACACAGCAGTCTTTGTTTTTTTAAATACCCCTCTGTAACATAGTTGATTTCCTAGTGATCCGACCAGTAAGTCTGTTGTTGTTTTTAACTTCCTTTAACAGCCCAAGCTGTGAAGCAAATGTTTTATTTAGAAGGTGAGACAAGCCATTTAACAATGATGGGGTGGTTAAAATGATCAGCTTTTATTCATTTTTGTAAAATCTTTATCTGTGGGCCGTGCGCGCCACCTGCGCCCCGCTCCCGCCTTTTCAGATCCTTATGCCCCGTACACACGTGCAGATTATCTGAAGACTTTTGTCTGTAGACTTACCAAAACCATATAATATGAGGTCAAACCTAAACACTTTCAATTTGTATGCAATCCGGCAGGCCCTTGCACTACATAGAAAAGGTAAATCTGAAGACAAAAGTCTTCAGATAATCTGCACGTGTGTACGGGGCATTAAAGAGTACTTTGCCATAAGATGCCATGTTGAACTTCCAGTGAGCAGTATGAGAGAGTGAGAGCGATAACACCAAATTTAACACACCTGCTCCCCATTCACACCTGAGACCATGTAACAATAACGAGTCGCATGAAACTGGGGAGGGAAAATGGCTAATTGGGCCCAATTTGGACATTTTTACTTAAGGGTGTACTCACTTTTGTTGCCAGCGGTTTAGACATTAATGGCTGTGTGTTGAGTTATTTTGAGGGGACAGCAAATTTACACTGTTATACAAGCTGTACACTCACTACTTTGCATTGTAGCAAAGTGTAATTTCTTTAGTGTTGGTATATAAAAAGGTATCATAAAATATTTACAAAAATCTCACTTTTGTGAGATACTGTATATATATATATATATATATATATATATATATATATATATATATATACTGTATATAAATATATATATATATTGTCGTTTTTGAGTCACTGACCAGTATGCAGCCAAGGGAGACAGAGTGAAGAAAGAGCTTCTGATGTTCATACTGCTCCTGGGTCAGTAGTGTATAAACTGAAGCCACCTGGATCATCATGAGAGCCAAGCAACTGGCATTTTCAGAATAAGAGGCCTGCAGTAACAGACTACAGTGTATGTACTTCTTTCAGCACATATTTTCTTAAAATTTTAACTGGGAAGCTTACAGTATTCTTCTTCATCCAGAATCAGTCAGTCCAAATCCAAAAGTCTTTCTGTGGTATTGGGGCTGAGTGTTGGGTTCCTCATCTTGGAGCTCTGGAGGTTAGCCAATTTGAGTTGCTGTAGATTACAGGCACCCTCATCGGTTCAAAGCTGCATCCATTTATTTTTTTTAGCTGTAATAATTACTTAGCCTTAGGGGAGATGGGCCTTTTCATACGTGGAAATCGCTAATTTTTACGGACCCCATTATGTAGAAGAACCCTAACCCATTTGTTTATTCATTTAAGTCCATTATTGGGGTGAAGATTTAATTTCCATGACTAACGTACAACTTGGGTGTTCCCAGTTAATCTTAAGACCATTACTATATGACCGGTCATTCGTTTATGAATATTGCCTATGGTTAAGCGGTGACTGGGCATGTGGCTTTGAGTTCAGACCACATGTTTTATAGGACAATGTTGTAATTTTTAATGGTGTATGGTGGAAGTTATGTTTTCAGTCATTTTTGTACTATTAAATTTGCAATAAAGTGAGTCTTTGGGGTTTTTTTGTCCATATTGTCTCTTAAAACTACTTTTCTGGTGGGTTCTCCATGCCCTAACCTCTGTTGTTGTATTCTGCTGTATAGATACAGAGCTCTTTGGGTTGTTTTTATAATAGGACGTTCCCCATTAACCAGCTAGGCTTCCTGGGATTTCTTATCCCCCACCAACCAGCTGGTCAGTGGGAAGAATGCCCTTTACATTGGAGGTCAGTGGGAAGAATGCCCTTTACATTGGAGGTCAGTGGGAAGAATGCCCTATACATTGGAGGTCAGTGGGAAGAATGCCCTATACATTGGAGGTCAGTGGGAAGAATGGTCCTTACGTTGGTGATCAGTGGAAAGAATCTCCTTTACATTGGTGTTCAGTGGGAAGAATGCTCCCTAAATTGATATTCACTGGGAGAAATGTCCTTTACATTGGTGGTTCGTGGGAAGAATGGCTCTTATATTGGTGGTCAGTGAGAAGAATTTCCCTTATATTGGTGGTCAGTGAGAAGAATTTCCCTTATATTGGTGGTCAGTGAGAAGAATTTCCCTTATATTGGTGGTCAGTGAGAAGAGTTCCCCATACATTTCGTGGTCAGTGGAAAGAATGCTCCCTTACATTTGGTGGTCAGTGAGAGGAATGTCCCTTACATTGGTGGTCATTGAGAAGAATGCTTCTTACATTGGTGGTAAATGTAAAGAATACTCCCTAAATTGGTGATCAGTGTCAAGAACACGCCTTACATTGGTGGTCAGTAAGAAGAGTGTTCCTTACATTTGTGGTTAGTAGGAAGAAAGCTCCTTACATTCGTGATCAGTAGGAAGAAAGTTCCTTGTATTGGTGGTCAATGGGAAGAATACTCCTTACATTGGCGATCAGTGTCCAAAATGTTTCTTACAAAGGTGGTCTGTGAAAGAAACGTGCCTTACATTGCCCAGATAGCAAGCAATTGTTCTGCAAGTTTAAAAATGACTTTCTAAGCTACTGCTAGACTTGCCAGGCTTCACAAGTTTGTTGCACAATAGCAACAAGTCTGCATTGCATGACTCCAAATCAATTTTCTTTGCAAATATTTTGCAAGTCTGCTGCAAATTCTGGTTAAATTATGTTGTGGAAAAGTCATCCCACCACAGGGGTCCCTGTTATAGACTCCCACTGCAACTTTGATCTTGCTAGAAACTTGCCACGTAAATTTACTACAATTTGGAAAAATGTAAACTAGAACTTGTGATTCAAGTGCTCTGTAAATGTACAACTTGCCAGTGAAAATGTGCAGCAAGTTAACAGATTTATAAAAGAGGTGCATATTAATCACAAAATATTAAAATCACGAATCAATAAGCACAAGCAGCGCTATGACTAAAGTCCTTAGTCTGAATGATGACCTTACGATGTTATGTCTCTCATAAAACCATAAACCTCTCATGAATGAATAAATAGATCAAACAGATAAAATCAAGTCCGTGGTAAGAAAAGTCCATCACCAACAGGGCTTCATGCAGGATCGCAGTGGGAATTATGTTTCCAGTGCGGAACACGTATGTTTGGTATGTCCCTCCACCTCACCGCGTGCAAAAACACCCAAATATACACGCTTACCAGATATATCTGTCAATAACGCCTGTATAGTTATGTAGTGATCTCCGGACCATCCGAATGATCGGATCCTTGTGAGACCTGCTCAGGTGTATGTAGATACAAACAAGCGATGGAGCGAGCGTGTGGAACGCAATGCGGTCCACGACTAACAACAGGAACCGGAAGTGATGCGACACGCCGTACGCGCTTCGAAGTAGTACGTCCTCAGCAGCGTCCTAACAGTTAACAGATTTACAATTCAACACTGCCACAAATTTGTGGCAAGTTATCCTTTTCTATTTGGCATATAGTCCTGATCCTGCACTAATCTGATACCCAGGCAAAGATAGATAGGCTACCCACCCAAAGCACCCATTATCACTCACGGAGCTTGTCTTAGTTGCTTTCACACCTTTACATTTTAACAAGTGCATTGTAAAGATACACAACAGATCTGTCACAGGAAGCAATATTATTCAATGAGGCTCTCCAGATATCTGCGTTGCAGTTTGAAAAATTAGGCAAGTCCATTTTTCTGTCCCCCTTCTATCTCCTGCACTGGTCTGTGCTGTCTACTGCTGCTTGAAGATGATTGCAGCTTGTTGTAACAGGAGAATGTGTGTGCCCCAGGCCCAGGCAGATCTGGTTGTATCCTCCTCCCATCTATGCCCTACAATTCTGGGCACCCCTCCAGACATGTTCTACATCTCAGGGAAGGAGGGTGCTTTTTGCTGTGTTCAGTCATCTAGACAGAGCTGTATGTGTCAGATTGGCCTGGCAGGATTACCCAGTTTAAAGGCTGCAGAGCATTGTATATTATATGTACTTACTGTATGTAGGGAAGCATATTACGTAGCCCTTTAGGGTAGGGGTTTCCAAAATTTCTAAACATATGGCCAGTTTACTGTCCTTCAGACTTCAGGGGGGCTGGACTGTAGCCAGTGGGAGTAGAAAACATCCCAGCATCAGTGGTAGCAAACAATGTGCCAGGATTGGTGGTAAGTGGGAGTAAAAAAAAATTACTTTGCGCCTGCGGTCAATAAGGAGATGAATAGTGCCCCATCATTGGGATTAGTGGAAGGAATAGTGCCCCATCATTGGTATTAGTGGAAGGAATAGTGCCCCATCATTGGTATTAGTGGGAGGAATAGTGCCCCATCATTGGTATTACTGGGAGGAATAGTGCCCCATCATTGGTATTAGTGGAAGGAATAGTGCCCCATCATTGGTATTAGTGGGAGGAATAGTGCCCCATCATTGGTAATAGTGGGAGGAATAGTACACTATCATTGGTATTGGTGGAAGGAATAGTGCCCCATCATTGGTAATAGTGGGAGGAATAGTACACTATCATTGGTATTAGTGGAAGGAATAGTGCCCCATCATTGGTATTAGTGGGAGGAATAGTGCCCCATCATTGGTAATAGTGGGAGGAATAGTACACTATCATTGGTATTGGTGGAAGGAATAATGCCCTATCATTGGTATTAGTGGAGGGAATAGTATCCTATCATTGAAATTGGTGGAAGGAATAGTGCCTCTCATTGAAATTAGTGGAAGAAACAGTATCTTTTCATTGGTTGTAATGCAGGTCAGAGACCAGATGTAAACCTAGTCGCTCTCCCTCATTTTGGGTCTATTTGCCCCATCATTGGTGTTAGTGGAAGGAATAGTGCCCCATCATTGGTAATAGTGGGAGGAATAGTACACTATCATTGGTATTGGTGGAAGGAATAGTACCCCATAATTGGGTTAGTGGGAGGAATAGTACACTATCATTGGTATTGGTGGAAGGAATAGTGCCCCATCATTGGGTTAGTGGGAGGAATAGTACAGTATCATTGGTATTGGTGGAAGGAATAGTGCCCCATCATTGGTATTAGTGGAAGGATTAGTGCCCCATCATTGGTATTAGTGGAAGGATTAGTGCCCCATCATTGGTATTAGTGGAAGGATTAGTGCCCCATCATTGGTATTAGTGGAAGGAATAGTGCCCCATCATTGGGTTAGTGGGAGGAATAGTGCCCCATCATTGGTATTGGTGGAAGGAATAGTGCCCCATCATTGGTATTAGTGGAAGGAATAGTGCCCCATCATTGGTATTAGTGGAAGGAATAGTGCCCCATCATTGGTATTAGTGGAAGGAATAGTGCCCCATCATTGGTAATAGTGGGAGGAATAGTACACCATCATTGGTATTGGTGGAAGGAATAGTGCCCCATCATTGGTATTGGTGGAAGGAATAGTGCCCCATCATTGGTATTGGTGGAAGGAATAGTGCCCCATCATTGGTATTAGTGGAAGGAATAGTGCCCCATCATTGGTAATAGTGGGAGGAATAGTACACTATCATTGGTATTGGTGGAAGGAATAGTGCCCCATCATTGGTATTAGTGGAACGACAGTATCTTTTCTCTGTTGTAATGCAGGTCAGTGACCAGATCTAAACCTAGTTGCTCTCCCCCACTTTGGGTCTATTTCCCCCTAGGCCTAGTAATTTTCAGTGGCAAGGCAGTGTAGGTCTGGCCATAAGAGGGATTACTTTGACGCAGTTGGTCAGCTCAAACATGTATTGCAAAATATGTGGACTAAATATCCCTGTTTCTTATTGCAAAGTTTGCTGGAAAGAGTATAGCAGTGTGCAGATGGTTCAACAAGAATTTGTAGCTGAGAAATTATGCCCCACTGTTGGTGTCAGTTGAGGAATTATGAAGAGATAGCCCGGTCGCCGCACACCTCGCCTGGTTTGAATGGTTGAAAAGTATTGATACCCCTTAAAATTTTCCACATTTTGTCATGTTACAACCAAAAACATAAATGTATTTTAATGGGATTTTATGTGATAGACCAACGCAAAGTGGCACATAGTTGTGAAGTGGAAGGAAAATGATAAATGGTTTTCAAACTATTTTACAAATAAATATCTAAAAAGTGTGGCGTGCATTTGTATTCAGCCCCCTTTAGGCTGGGTTCACACTTAAATCTAGGGGAAGGGATTGGTGTGGGTCACCAACAAAACCTGCGCATATGAATGTGAAAAATTATATTTATTATAAATATACGTGGATATATATATGTATGGTGAAATTGCTTTCACTCTGTGAGCTGCAACATAAACGTGATAACATGATAAACTAAGAATTGAACAAAGTATGGCGCTCAACAGATAAATCACAATAATAATAATAATAAATCAAATGGAATGTGCTCCAAAATAAATAAATTAGAAATTCAAAAAAGTCTCTAGTATTCCAATCATCAAGGTGTTAAGTCAGATAACAGTAATCAATGGAAAATAGCCTACTTGATAGGAGTGAATTTCTCAAAGCCTCCACCTCCACACATTCACCCAGTGGTAGTATAAACCGCTTACCAGAAGTACAGGACCCCTTGATTATAGGGGGTCACAAGTGCATATAAAATCCTCACACAGTCCGATTTATCACTTCACTAATGAATCGTGATGTTAACCATATACTCTCCCTCTATCAAGAGTGTATAGCCAGACCAGGGATCAATATAGGACCAAGTCATAAGTGGAAAGAAACAAAAGGGCTCTCATGGTGCAGTAATTCGTGATAAAAAGCATTTATTGAATAAAATCACACTTACTACAATCCATCAGTAAAAGCGCCATGTAAGCAGAAATCTCAGTTCCAGACCATGGGGACGCCGCTTTCCACGCTGCGCTCCACTAACCCGGAAGTTACGGTCTCACGTTCCCGACATACATTTTGTCAGTCCGTGCTGCCATCATCCAAAAATGGAAAGAGTATGGCACACCTGCAAACCTACCAAGACATGGCCGTCCACCTAAACTGACAGGCTGGTCAAGGAGAGCATTCATCAGAGAAGCAGCCAAGAAGCCCATGGTAACTCTGGAGGAGCTGCAGAGATCCTCAGCTTAGGTGGGAGAATCCATCCACCGGACAACTATTAGTCGTGCACTCCACAAATCTGGCCTTCATGGAAGAGTGGCAAGAAGAAAGCCATTGTTAAAAGAAAGCCATAAGAATTCCCGTTTTCCTGTTTGTGAGAAGTCATGTGGGGGACAAAGCAAACATGTGGTGTGGAAGAAGGTGCTCTGGTCAGATGAGACTAAAATTTAGCTTTTTGTCCTAAAAGCAAAACGCTATGTGTGGCGGAACTATCACTGCACACTGTGTTGATGGAAAGACGGATGGAGCCAAATACAGGGCAATCTTAGAAGACAACCTGTTAGAGTCTGCAAAAGACTTAAGACTGGGGCAGAAGTTCACCTTCCAGCAGGACAACGACCCTAAACATACAGCCAGAGCTACAATAGAATGGTTTAGATCAAAGAATATTCATGTGTTAGAATGGCCCAGTCAAAGTCCAGGCCCAAATCCAATTGAGAATCTGTGGCAAGACTTGAAAATTGCTGTTCACAGACGCTCTCCATCCAATCTGACAGAGCTTGAGCTATTTTGCAAAGAAGAATAGGGAAAAAATTCACTCTCTCGATGTGCAAAGCTGGTAGAGACATAGGCCCCTTTCACACATGCGGACCGTTCAGATCCGCTTGTCAGTTTTTTAGGCGGATCTGAACGGATGCCCCATGCATCTCTATGGGGCAGCGGGTGTCAGCAGAGACATGTCCGCTGACACCCGCTGCCATCCGATCCGATCCTGTCCGTCAAATCCGGACGGATGGAAATCCTATTTTCCATCCGTCTGGCGGATCGGATCAGATGGGATCGGATAAGAACGGACAGGCAGTCCGTTCTCATCCGATTCCCCCATAGAGGACAGTGGGGACCTGACAGCTCCGTCTCCGCACACAGAGCGGAGGCGGAGACGGAGCTGCCATCCGCCTGCTCAGCGGGGATCGGCAGATCGATCCCCTGCTGAGAAAAACTGAGTCCACCAACGAAGCGGACAGTGTGAAAGGGGCCGTACTCAAAAAGACTTGCAGTTGTGATTGCAGTGAAAGTTGGTTCTACAAAGTATTGACTCAGAAGGCCTGAATACAAATGTACGCCACACTTTTCACATATTTATTTGTAAAAAAATTTGAAAACCATTTATCATTTTCCTTCCACTTCACAATTAGGTGCCACTTTGTGTTGGTCTATCACATAAAATCCCAAGAAAATACATTAACAATTTTGGTTGTAACATGATAAAATGTGTCAAATTTCAAAGGGTATGAATACTTTTTCAAAGCACTGTCCAAATCTAGAAAATAAAGTTAGAATGTGTTTGCAATTTATTAAACATTCATGAAAAAACACATGCACTTTACGTACAGAAGTGGAAAAATATAAAAAAGAAACCTAAGGTCCCTTTTACCTGGGCCGTGTCTATTCTGATCAGCAGTGGATCTGTTCACAGATGAATCGGAGCTGTATGGTAAGAATGTCACCTTTGTGACATCATTGTCCATTCAGTTTTTCCACCTTAATGGACCCATGATAGATCTATGGGCAAGCCGATGTAAACAGTTGTGTGCCACTTACTCCTGAGTACCTCAGATCAGTCATGTTTAGGTCTGAGAAAATGGAAAAGGATGCATTTTTTTTCGGACCTATACAGACTCAAAAGTAACCAAATGTACACAGACACAAGTCCATTTACATCACCTTGCCCATAGACTTGAATAGAGCCCTTGTTTAGATCAGCCTTAAAAATGGAAAGACGGATATGAACTGAATTATTGTGTGAAAGGACCCTAAGACCGCATTCACACTGAAGCGGCACGACTTCTGCACGACTTTGGGGGCGACCTGTGAAGTCCCGTGCACCGCGACTTCGGCGCGACTTGCATGGACTTCATATAATGAATGTCTATGCAAGTAGCTCTGAGGTCGCCCTGAAGTAGTACAGGACCCTTTCTCTAAGTCGGAGCGACTTGTGTCGCTCCTATTAGAACGGGTGTACCAGTCAATGGACCGCGACTTGTCAGGCTGACAAGTCATGGTAGTGTGAATGGAGCCTAAGAGGTTACTGTATTTTTAAGTCAACAGTTGGAAAGTCAGAGAAAAAAAGGAAAAAAGTTCCCCACAGGGTGGAACTATAACGATTTACAGGTAAAAGTCAAATAATATATTAAACAAAATTTTTTGTTATTAAATAATCATTAAAATATCAAGAACATGTTAGTGTGATAACAAAATGACATAGAAAAATTGGTATTAAATTGATTTTAGACCCAGCAAAACAGCAAAAAACATGTATAAAACATGCATGGCTTGATATGAAATACAGTGGCTCACAAGTGAGTATATGCAATACAAGGCGAAACCCAATGCGTTTCGGAATGATATTCCTTCTTCAGGGGCAGCAGATGTCTTGTAATCGCATCATCAAAGCCAATGAAAAATCTAATAATCAGGATTTTAAAAGCAAAGAACCGGATAATTGGCAGCAGTGAAGAGAAGATAAGCAAAGAGAGGTGGTCCCAGGGTCCCCCCCCCCCCCCCGCAAAATTGTCTCTCCAACAAGATCCGAGACCCCAGAACAAGGCCAGCATGTGGGGGTACAACCAGATTAAATTGGAGACTATCTCAGCTACACAAGATGTCCAAAATATGTGTCAACAGACACACACTGCTGCCCGAGCCATGTCCTGTAAAGAAAATGAGTCCAGGTTGGAGTAGATGAGCTGCATGGAATTTTTCCTGTCATATCTAGAGCAGTGGTTCAAAGAGTCACATGCTCTAGACTAAGAGGAGTTCTAAATTTAGCCACCGGTTTGCTTAGCCTTAGAGCATATTCAGGTTTTTGTGGTTATACACTACCAGCAGAATTCAGCACTGAATGACATCAGAGGCAAAATCATTTCACCTGTCCTACATTCTCAATTTTTCAGGTTAACTGAGAAGGCGCAGGAAATAACTTACCTCTTCATACTGCATTAGCCATTGGCTCCACAGCACCTCAATTTTATAACATCCATGTACGTTGCAGTGATGTGGGTGTTACTGCGGAGCACCGATATGAATGGGACCATTTTTAGTTTACACAAACATAATTACCAATTTTTTTTATTTGAAGCTGAACACTGGGAATTATTTGTACTACCTACTTATTATTATTATTTGTATACAGGATTTATATAGCGCAACAGTTTGCGCAGCGCTTTACAACATGAGGGCAGAGGCAGACAGTACAGGTACAATACAATTTAATACAGAAGGAATCAGAGAGCCCTGCTCGTTAGAGCTTACAATCTAGGAGACTTAAGTTGTTCCATCTTGGCACAATGTAAGTATGCAATATTCATATCTGGTGGACCACCGAGGAAGCTAGAAATCACAGTGCAAGTTGGTGCTACTACAGTGATAGCCGCAGTTGCCCCACTGCACAATGACCACAGGGGGCCACTCGTACCTCCCCTATTCATAGAACTGCCTTTAGTTCAGTGACTAAAAGGCATTCTTTGATTAGACAGGGTTACATAGGGGTTGATTTACTAAACCTGGAAAGTGCAAAATCTGGTGCAGCTCTACTGAAACCAATCAGCTTCCAGGTTTATTTGTCAAATCTTAATTGAACAAGCTGAAGTTAGAAGCTGATTAGCTACCATGCACAGCTGCGCCAAAGTTTGCACTCTCAAGTTTTAGTAAACCAACCCCATAGTTACATAGTTATGGTCCATAGCACTGAGACAAGGATAAGTCCAGTTTCTTTGTTTTGATTTTTGGTTTATTAAGGCTCCGTTCACATGTCAGCGTATGGATCGCGGGCAGAACCGCCGCGGTTCCACCCGCGATCCGGAGATTATTGCAAATCGCGGGACGCCTGTGCGTTGCCCGTTGATTTGCAATAGCCCCCCAAACGCTGAGCGATGTTGCCGCGATTTCCGGCTGCCGAATCACGGTAACATCGCGCAAAAAAAAATCAAGAGCTTTTTTGGAGCGTATTGCGTCCCGCAATTTTTTTTGCGCGATGTTACCACGATTCGGCAGGCGGAAATCGCGGCAACATCGCTCAGCGTTTGGGGGGCTATTGCAAATCAACGGGCAACGCACAGGCGTCCCGTGATTTGCAATAATCTCCGGATCGCGGGCGGAACCGCGGCGGTTCTGCCCACGATCCATACGCTGGCATGTGAACGGAGCCTTAGGAACTTGGATGGAAGAAGAGATGAGTTGGATACTCCAACAACTGAACTATGCACAATCATGCAGGGACTCTATAGATTGCTGCTTGACGCTGGTTAACGCTGGCTGAATGCCTGTTAACGCTGACTTGACGCTGGTTAACGCTGCTCGGATGCCTGTTAATGCTGACTTGAATACAATGACTTTCTGCCTTTGACTGCCAAATTCCTTTTAGATCCCTGAGGTACTCCTTCCTGAGGTAGCTGACTGTAACTTTAACTGTATTACAGAACACTTCAAGGCCCTTCCTGGCACCCCCTTTACTTCTCTATCTTCAGGGCTCTAATACTTGGCACCCCCTTTGCTGCCACTACTGGTTAGCTGGCTCCTGGATCCCCTTGACCTTCCTGGAGTGGTCCCCTCTCATAGGCAGACCCCTGGGCAGATCTTGAGTACTCACGACACTGTTTTTCCTGCAGGTCTCTGCCCAGCTGCTCCACTCGGTCAGCACACACTGGATCTTTCCTGCAGCCCAGCTCAATCACTGGTCCCAAGGCCGACTGCCCGGACCACCTTCACACTTTACAGAAGGAGAGATAGCCGTCGCCGCCTCCAGGGACTGATGCTCCCACCAAAAGATGCTCTGTCACATGCTCCCTCAGGATTTATTTCCAATCCCAGGGTGCATTGCGGCAATCTCCACCCACTGAGACAGTCATAAACCCTGGTGTGCTATTGGCCAGGTTTCCTCCACTGTCCAACAAGGTCCCTCTTTGGATACAGCGGGGAGACTTCCCAGACTCAACAGGCCACACCTGGAAACATGTGACAGATTAGCTAATGCTTCAGGCCCCCCCTGATAAGCAGACAGGGCCACATATGAGTTTACCTAGCACCTACCTAGGAGGGTGCTACAAAGGAAAAAAAAATGTTGAAGAAACAAGAAAAAAATAAAAAAATCTTTGGCATTGATATATATATATATATATATATATTTTTTTTTTAACGCGATGCAAAGTAAAGCTGGGTACACAGAATTTTTTGTAGACGCCCCTCCGTGTGTTTACGATAACCCTAGCATATACTGGAGTACAGCAGCACACATTCATGGCTATGGAAGGCTGTATGCTGTACCTGGGCTTCTCTGACAGTTTTGAGGTTGAATGGGCTCACCTGCCTGTGTTTAAGGCCCCTAATGTGTAGGCGTGCCTATATGTAGGCAAAATACATTTTCCTGGTGTCAACATGGCAGCAAATGCTGCACTGGATTGGCACCAGGAAAGGAAAATTACGGTAAATGTTTGATACAATTTTCAGTTTTCTTGGCACCAAAACAGCAGCATACATGTGGTAGTATGCTGCCAAAGATTGGCACCAGGAAAATAAAATTATAGTGCGTATTTGATACAGGAGGCACTGTTTGGATTTCCCCACACTTACAGTTATATCTTGTTATCTTCTCCAGCACAAAAATTAGAACTTGACCTAAATGCATAATTACATCATAAGGTGTACAGATGTATACTGAAGATACGCTTGCCATGGGATTTTGTAATTTGTGCTACTCTGTTTTTAGGTATCCTGGAAATGAATGAGCAATTGAATTCATGAATGAAGAAACGTGAGTAGCTCTGATCATTATCAGTGCACTATGGATAGTACGAACAGAGTTAATGTGTCACGGCACATTCCTATGCACTGGTTTGTGCTAGTACTGGGTAATACAGTCCAGAAAATACTAATTAGACTTAGTGAGCTGCGGCCAAAACTCAGCCATGGTGACCTTTAGACACAATCTTCTTTATGTTGTATGTGCCTGTATTCGACTTAGGCCGGGTTCATATATGTCCGGCTGCGGTTTGCACTTCAGGGTGCGGTGCGTTTGTTTACCGGTTCAGGTGAGAATTTTTGCCTGAAGTCACACCTGAACCGGACCCAAAAAGGCACAGGATCCTTTTTCAACCCACACCGTGGCTTCCCCAGACATGGATGAACCGGCTCCATTGAGAGCCAGTCACATTCACATGTCATGCGAATTAGATGCAGTTTAACCGCTTTCGGACTGCCCGCCGCAGAAATACTGCGGCAGGCTGGCCCTCCTGCGCGAACCGCCGTAGGTATACATCGGTTGCGCGCCTGCAGCTGGGGGGCGTGCTCCCACCCCCACTCGGCAGCGGGAAATCTGATGCACGGGGCAGGCGGCTCCGATTGCCGCCTGACACCCGCGATCGCTCCCCGCTGAGAGAGAAGGATGGTCAGCTGTTGTAAAGACCGTTCTTCTCTCTGGAATGATCACAGAGCTCCTGTGATCCTTCTATATAGGAACACAGGTTTCTATGATCATTTCACAAGCCCAACCCCCATACAGTTAGAATCACTCCCCTAGGTTCACATTTAGCCCTTTGATCACCCCTGGGTTAACCCCTTCCCTGCCAATTGCATTATTACAATAACAATGCATATTTTTAGCACTGATTACTGTAGTAATGTTACTGGTACCCCCAAAAGTGTCAAAAATGTAAGTTAGGGGTCCGATCTGTCCGCCGCAATGTCGCAGTCCTGCTAAAAATTGCAGATTGCCGCCATTACTAGTAAAAAAAAAAAAAAAAAAAAAAAAAAAAACAATAAAAATGACATAAATCTTTCCCACAGTTGTAGACGCAATAACTTTTGAGCAAACCAATCAAAATACGCTTATCGCGATTTTTTTTACCAAAAATATGTAGCAGAAAACAAATTGCTTTGGCTGTACTTCTCCTTTAGGCTGGGTTTACACTATTGTGATGTGGGAACCTGAGCGATTCCAGTGCAGTTCCCGCATCGCATATCTCTGACAGACAGTTCACGCTGCCCTATACGAAACACTGTGGGTGTCGATACAAAGTTAATGGCACCCCCCGGATCGGTTCTCAGATCGCAGTGCGAACTGTCAAATGGTGCCGGAATCAAATCGCATGGGTGTGAATAGTGCAGACCAAAAAAATGATCCATTTTTGTCCGAATGCGAATTCAACAATACAGTTTGTATGTCTCAATTCGCATCGCACAAAGATCGCATTTGATCTGCACAGGAATGGGGTGCAAATCACATGCGATGTCTAACATCGCAATAGTGTGAACCCAGCCTAAAGGTCTTGCGACTATTTCTCCTTTGGGGTATCATGTGCCCTAATTCTCTTTCCTATCAACCTTGTGCAAATATATTCCCGTCAAACAAAGATTGACATAGTGGAAGTCACCATACTAATGTAAGTGAGTGCTGTGGGACAGTCTATCTTTAGACAGGGTCCTTTAAGAAGGTCTGTCAAACTCAGCTGCCTATTAGTTGGTGAGCACTACAAGTGTATGTGATTGCAATTTTGTTTTTTAAGATTTTTTAAATCTTTTTTTCTTTAACTTTTTGTTTCTGATACAGGGAAGGAAGTAAGAGGATACCTCATCAAAGAAGGGATATCCCTTTTAGACATTTGTCACCAGAACGACTGTCTCCATGAGAAGATTTTCCCATCCCTTATGTTATTGTAACGTTTCAAAAATCTTGAATTTCCCAACATTTTCTCCACGGAAGACAATGGTCACCAGGACCATTAGTGAGGGTCCTTATCCTACCACATTCTATCTAAAACTAAATAAAAAAGTTTTACATACACTTGACATTTTGACACCTGGTTAGGATGAGGGATGAGCTAAGGGTCAGGCCAAACTGGTGGACAACTGTCACAAGACAGTAGTCCACCAGACCAATCAGCTGCCGCTATGGAATCCCCTGATCTGAAATTGCACCTGCCCAAAGGGGCAGTGATGCCCAGGGCCTTCTTTATTATTGATTGGACCCTGGGCAAAAATTTTCTTGGGCCCTCCCGAATCAACTTATCAAATATTTGTGGGCTCAAGGGGCAGCTGCTTTGGGCCCCACAACAATGACTGGGCCCAACAACAATGACTGCCCCTTTTGCCCTGCGTTAAAGATGGCCTTGATAATGCCGATGACATAATTGGCGTAATATGAATGCATGGCCAATGTGGCCATAATGGGTCAAAGATGTCACCAGCATCCCCAATCCTTTGTTATGTGCAGCTGCAGGACAGGGAATTCCACAGCTACAACCAATCGGGCTGGCTGCCTTTTAAAATGTGACAGTTTCCTGTGGGTTTGGGCTGAACTCAGTGTAGCGATACCCCCTAAGGATACACTGATGATGGTCAAAGGCACAGTCACTATACACTTTCAGCACAGATGATGAGGACCAGGGTTCTTCCTCACTAATGCAGAGGCTGCCAGTACATGCAGAGCTCAATCCAAGCACACTAACACAAAGAGCAATCTAGGGGATGTCTTTTTGTAGTTTTATCCCATACTATCCAGAACCACTAACAAAAGCAAGAGGACACTCTATGTTGCAAACTTTAGGAACAGTTCTTCTGCTCAGCTAAAAGTACAATCTTCCAGTGAGAGAATAGTAGAGGCCAAAGGTACTATTTACTTTTAAGCAGGTGCTTACAAGTGTTAGGCTCCATGTACACGGGACGTTGTAAATGGCCGTTTAGGAGCAGTTGGGCGTTTTTTTCAGAAGCCCCTGAACCCATCTACATGTTATCTTATCTGTCCATGTACACAGGGTCGTTTACAGTCATTTGCAGGCAGTTGATTTCAGGGACGTTTTTTGGAAAGCAATTATTTGCGTTCGACCGTGTGTTTCCCGGCATTTCAAACACAAAAACGCGACCAAACGCGGCCGAACGTGATGACCCGCATTTAGCGCTCGCGTTTTTCCATTTTAAAGGGGAATGATTTTTTTGACCTCTAGGAACGGTTCTAAACTCAAATGCCCGCAAACGCCCGTGCAAACGCGACCTAACGGACGTTTTAAACGTCCTAAAAATTTCAGCATTCAAAGGGACTTTTGACGTCCCGTGTACATGAAGCCTAAGGCCCCATGCACACGGGACGTTTTTAACGCTGCTGTAAGCAGCGTCAGGCGTTTTCTTTTTGCAGCCTAAAAACGCCCCTCCATGTTATTCTATGGCCTCATGCACACTCAGACGTTTTTGAGCTGTAAGTGGCTTAGGCGTTTTTAGGCTGCAACAAGAACCCACCACCTGCGCGTTCTGAGGACCAGCGTTACAGCGTTAAAAACGCCTGACGCTGCTAAAAGCTGAATAACTTTGCTATAACGTTGCTTAACTTGCGTTAAGCCACGTTATACGTTTTGTTTTCTTCCATTCAAAATCAATGGTTCCCTATGGGAGCCTATTGATTTGAATGGAGGTCGCACCGCAACACCGCAAGTCGGATCCGACTTGCGGGGTGACTTGCGCTGTGGGAATCTTGAGGGGGGAACTCCACGCCAAAATGGGAAAAAAACGGCGTGGGTTCCCCCCCAGGTTCCAAACCAGGCCCTTCGGGTCTGTTATGGAATTTGAGGGTAGCCCCATGCCGAAAAGACTGCGTGGGGTCCCCCCCAAAATCCATACCAGACCCTTATCCGAGCATGCAGCCCGGCAGGCCAGGAAAGGGGAGGGGACGAGCGAGCGGCCCCACCCCCCCTGGACCACACCAGGACACATGCCCTCAACATGGGGGGGTGTTGGTGCTTTGGGGCAGGGGGAGCTCTGCACCCCCCACCTCAAAGCACCTTGCCCCCATGTTGATGAGGACAAGGGCCTCATCCCCACAACCCTGGCCGGTGGTTGTGGGGGTCTGCGGGCAGGGGGCTCATCGGAATCTGGAAGCCCCCTTTAACAAGGGGGCCCCCCAGATCCCGGACCCCCTCCCTATGTGAATGGGTATGGGGTACACTGTACCCCTACTCATTCACCCCATAAAAGGCAGTGTATGGAAATAACGACAAGAGACGTTTTGGAAAGTTTATTAAAAATCTTCATCCGACTCTTCTTGTCTTCTCCTCTCCGGGGTCTTCTCCGGGGTCTTCTGCTCTTCTCCTCTCCGGGGTCTTCTCCGGGGTCTTCTGCTCTTTTGCTGTCCCCCCTCTTCTTGTGTTCTTCTCTCCGGGGTCTTCTGCTGTCCTCTCTTCTTTTCTTCTCCTCTCCGGTCTTCTGCTCTTTTGCTGTCGGCTGTCTTCTTCCTCCGGTCCTCCTCCGACGACGTCTCCGCTGATTATGCCTATCTCCGGTCTCTTCAGCTTATTATATAGCCATTAGGGGCGTGGCCCCGATGACGTCATCGGGAGGCCCGCCCCCTCATGTCACAGATGACGTCATCTGTCCTCATCAACATGGGGGCAAGGTGCTTTGAGGTGGGGGGTGCAGAGCTCCCCCTGCCCCAAAGCACCAACACCCCCCCATGTTGAGGGCATGTGTCCTGGTGTGGTCCAGGGGGGGTGGGGCCGCTCGCTCGTCCCCTCCCCTTTCCTGGCCTGCCGGGCTGCATGCTCGGATAAGGGTCTGGTATGGATTTTGGGGGGGGCCCCACGCCGTCTTTTCGGCATGGGGCTACCCTCAAATTCCATAACAGACCCGAAGGGCCTGGTTTGGAACCCTGGGGGGGGCCCCCACGCCGTTTTTTTCCCATTTTGGCGTGGAGTTCCCCCTCAAGATTCTCACAGCGCAAGTCGACCCGCAAGTCGGATCCGACTTGCGGTGCGACCTCCATTCAAATCAATAGGCTCCCATAGGGAACCATTGATTTTGAATGGAAGAAAAAAAAACGCTGCTAAAAGCAACGTGGCAAAACGTGCAATAACGCCAATGGAAAAAGCTACTGAAAGCACGTTTTTACAGCTGCTTTTTCTGGCGTCAGAACTAACTTTGACGTACGTTTTTTCTAACGCCCCGTGTGCATGGGGCCTTAGGGTTGAGAGAATGTTTTAGGCTGAAGACAGAAGACAAAAAAAGAAACACAACAAAAGCACACAACTGCAGGACAGCCAGTAAACGTGTTTCAAACATCAGTGCTTATTCTTTGCAATTCATTGAAATGAATAAGCACTGACATGTACAGAATAAATAAAAAAGCCTGTTTATTTGTATGTTGGAGTGCCGCTATTTTTGTCTTCTATCTTCCCTGACTGTGGCTGCTTACCAAGCTGGCACCCAGGTACATTTAGAGACTTTGGATCTCATGCAGGTTACTCTCAGAGCGGTGTGTACCCTGTGTACTCTCTTTCTCTGGACAATGCTTTAGGCTGCCCAGCAGGGAAGGGCTTAAGCTAGGCTTAGCATTTTCCCGGGTATTTCTAGGCTCTGCTCACCACCCTGTGCTGCCAATAAAAAGGGGGAAGGCTCTGTTCGGGTGCTCTCGGTCAAGGTCTGCATGTGAAAAAAGTCCAGTGGGCATGCCTGAAGATGTAACCACCAGCAACATCTGGAGCATGCGCTAGGAAAGGCAGCCTGAGCCATGACTCTTCCATATATGAACTCTCACCTTGGGGAAGGTATGCACTGTGTAGTTTGGATCTAGCTAGTTAAAAAGGAACCGTTATTGCACTGTTGGATTTTACTGCCGAGATTTCCAGTTAAGTCTGATCAACTGTTTCATGCCTGGTCTGAAGTTATTACAAAAGGGGTGCATAGAGGTACAAAGCATATCCAGAAGAACAGGGCATGTAAGTACATATAGGATGAAAAGGAAGGAACAGAAGGTCACCACTAAGGAGAGGAGTTGGAGGAGTTTACCATGAACTGGTGGGAATGTAAAAGCAGCCAGATAGCGGGAAATGCTACCAGGCATGGGTGACGGGTCCTCCAGTAGCTAGGGGGTCAGTGCCCTGACTCCCTCCCTAGTGGACTGTTCCCCAAAAACATTCAGGACCGAACCCGAGATATGGAGACCTCCATGGACCTAGCTAAAAAATAAAAACATAAAAAAATAGACCTAGTTAAAAAAAAAAAAAACATTTCTGTATAAAGATAGGCAAGCGGTCTTCTAAATGAAGGTCTTCTAAATTAAAAGCCTACAAGAAAACTCTTTGAAGTATATGTAAGCCCTAACTTAGGGGTCTCAAACTGGTGGCCCTCCAGCTGTTGCAGAACTACAAGGCTGACATTTACGAGCATGACTCCCATGGGTAGAGGCATGATGGGACTTGTAGTTCCGCAACAGCTGGAGGGCCGCCAGTTTGAGACCCCTGCCCTAACTTGAACACATTTAATTTGTTTTGGCAGTGAATGTTTCATCATTTTTGCTGTTGATTGCTGCTGGTCTCCTGCAGCCTCTTTCAGATGCTTCTTGTCTAAATGCACTCACTCAAGCTGCACATCAGTTGCTCTAAACTGGCTTCCTAATAGTGACAACAGTGAACCACACCTGCATATAATGTGCTGGCAGACCTAACCAAGGGTGCATGTGATAGGGTGACTGTTAAGGAGATTAATTTGGAAGACAGTTGTCACCGGGGCTTTTTTTCATAGAGAATAGGTGCCGGTACTCCCCCCTTCCGGGTCACCCCCTACTCACCTGATGCTAAGTAATTTGCATGGAACTTGTAAAGTTAACAAGAAACGCAGTAAAATAGATGCCCTGCAGCCAGCAACAACTGACCCCGCCCCAGCAACAATAGATTTGCACCAACAAAAATAGACATTCCAGCAGCCAGACCAGTAGACCCCTCTATCAACTGAAGATCACTCCCACCAACAATAGATGCCTCCGCCAACAACCCCCCCCCCCCCCCAAAGCAATAATAGATCCAGCAGATGGCTAGCAGCCAGATCAATATATCAACAGTAGATCCCCCAGCAACAAATGATCCCCACCAGCAACAATAGATCCCCTGCAACAACAGTTCCCCTCCCCCCGATAGATAATAGATTCCCCAGCTTCCAGCATCACCCAGCACCCATTGTGTTCCCGCACGTTTCCACAGAAAAAAAGCACTGGTTGTCATCCCATAACAGGAAGTGCCTGAGCAATGACCTTCTTGGCAAGATCTCCAAGTATTCTTTTAACAAAAGCTGCACTTATGAAAAGACTGAAAACAACTTTTAAAGGCTTTTGCACACAAATTCCAAAAATGCCTAGGCATTGAGGTGTCTTTTCCCCTACTGATCTAAATAAAACCCATTGTTTACAATGGGTCTGTATACACAGGTGTGCAAACTTGTGCTGCGTATAGATCAGTAAAAAAAATAAAAATACAAAAATTTGTGTATTTCTGGCAGTGTTTGCTGTTCATGCTGTTCATACAGCAGTACCATCTGCAAGAACCCTATACATTCCATGTTCAATCCTATCAGATTTTATTGATTGAGTTAAATAAAAGCTAAATTAATCATAGTATGTCATTTGTAAACAAAAAAAGAAAAAGCAGTCACTGACAGGGTGTGATAGTCCATTTAGTAGAGAACAAAGACTGGTAAGAAAATACCTTTGACATTTCTCTGTTTTGTTTCTTTACTGTCACACTGACGTCACTATTGACCTGGCAGTATGGAGATTTGCACGGAGCTAAACAATGAATGTCCTGTTCACACTTCTCAGCTGTTCAGGGACAATAGGAGAAAATCCTGACACCCCCTTCAATGATGTCAGCTAATTTACCTTAACAGTATGTGAATAGAACCAGAAGTTAGCACATGGAAATTCAATACACAGTGTACATGGGAAACACACAGGCTGTAAACGTATTGTACATCTCAGATGTTCAACAACTTTTTTAACCCAAGCCTTTCTTTTACCCTTTACTTTTTGGATCTTGACACCCTTGATTATTTATTATATATTAAAGAGGAACTCTATGAACCATTGCCGTGTATGTAAAGCTTTCCTCTGTGGCTGCCTTTACCACTTCAGCTCCTGGAAGGTTTACCCTCCCATTTCATGACCAGGCAATTTTTTGCGATACGGCACTGCGTTACTTTAAGAGCCCATTCACACTGATCCGACTTGGACCGCGACTTGTCAGCCTGACAAGTCGCGGTCCGTCGCGTTCCAATTGTTCGATACAGGAACCGTTCTAATAGGAGCGACACAAGTCGCTCCGACTTAGAAAAAGGGTCCTGTACTACTTCGGGGCGACCTGGAGCGACTTGCATAGACATTCATTTTATGAAGTCCGTGCAAGTCGCGCCGAAGTCGCGGTGCACGCGACATCACAGGTCGCCCCCAAAGTCGTGCCGCTGCAGTGTGAACCGGCACTTACTGACAATTAATCATTCGTGCGATGCCGTACCCAAATAAAATGTATGTCCTTTTTACCACAAATTAAGCTTTATATGGGTATTATTTTATCATCTCTGTGTTTTTTATTTTTTACACTTGAGGGCTAAGAATATGCATGCATCATACATACTATGGCAGGGGTCTTCAAACTATGGCCCTTCAGTTGTTCAGGAACTACCATTGCCATCATGCCTAATCATGTCTGTGAATGTCAGAGTTTTACAATGCCTCATGGGATGTGTAGTTCCGCAACAGCTGGAGGGCCGTAGTTTGAAGATCCCTGCGCTAGGGGGAGTAGAACTGGGGGAATCCATAGCGGAGAAGGATCTGGGTGTTCTGGTAGATCATAAGCTCAATAAGCCATGAAGTGCCAAGCTGCGGTTTACAAAGCAAGCAAAGTCCTTTCTTGTATTAACAGAGGCATGGACTCCAGAGAGAGAGATATCATTTTGCCCCTGTACAAATCATTAGTAACACCGGGAATATGCAGTTCAGTTTTGGGCACCAGTTCTCAAAAAGGATATCAGGGAACAGGAGAAAGTGCAGAGAAGGGCAACCACACTGATAAGAGGCAGCTATGAGGAAAGATTAGAGGAACTGAATTTATTCTCTCTTGAGAAGATGAGATTAAGGGGGGATATGATCAACATGGAAGGAGGTTGCCGGTGGTGTGCACACGCGCCCCAGACCGGAAGAAGCAGGTACGTGATTTTGCACTACTGGGCGGCCCTGCCACAGTATATGTACATAGGGTGGTTAAAGAACGGCTGCTTCAAAATTCAAATCCCATAAGTTTGCTTCCAATCCTTTCATAGTTACCGTCCCTGGGCACTGCACTCCTGTATGCTGGTTGAGGCAGTAATGGGCCCTTTGGAAGCCTTTAATTTCTCTACTACACACCATACTGCAGAGTGGTGCTCAGGGACTAGATGTGTGCCAGGTCAGGGACCACTATGAGAGGGCCAACAATTTGAAGCACTACACACAATACTTTTTGAAAACTGACTTTTTATGTGTCCATGGACAACACACACTTTATCATAAAATAAATATGATTTTTCGACAACATGTTAAAACATTTTCCACAATATTAAAAAACCCAATTAGGGTTTTATAACTCCTTCCTATTTAGGGACCCCTGAGCATATCATTTTACAAGCATTTAGAACACACATATGTTATTACATTTGAGCACTCCTTTCCCAAAAGATTTGTGTTGTTGAGAATGTCCAAGGGATCCTGTTTTCCTCTATGCATTTCACATTTTTGCATGTCTGCAGATCTATTGTCCCCCCCCCCCCTTGAGAGCAAGGATTGCCTAAATCGAATAACGTGTATTTTGTAAGTCCTTGTAAAATACCCAGGGATCCTTAATTAGGAGTGTCATGCAGGTCACCCTGGCGGATGCCACTTGCTCACCTGAGGTCTAAGTACTAATCAGTGTTCACCAGAGCTCCTGTTGGTGGGGATGGGTTTTGCTGCATGTTATTACCAGGTCGCCTTCCTCGGGATGGCCCTACCAGAAGGTGAGCAGGCCAGGTCCAGAAGCAGGTATAGCAGGTAGGGATAAGCAGAAGCGTAGTCAGTAAACAAGTCTAAGGTTGGACAGCTTTGGTTGCAGGTTGGGATCGTGCAGAAGCCTAGTCAAGGAACAAGCCAAAGGTCGGTAATGAGTGGCAGCGAAGATACAGATGGCAGCAGGAATGACAAGAGTGAGATATTGCCTGGAGAGGGCACAATAACCTGGAAAACAGATAATGCAGTGGCATGGCATGAATAGAAAGTTCATGCATTGGGTTCAAGGTTCAAGAAAAGCATGGTTCAAGGTAGTATCATTCAAAGAATTAGAGTAGCATTTATAGTATAAAAGTGTAGTGCTAAAAAGTGCAAAGCGTTGAAAAACTTGATATCTCTAATCAAATGTATGTTATAAAAGGCTATAAAGTGCTCATTTGCAAAAAGATGGGGTATGGGTAAGAGGTGTTTCCCTTACCAACCCCCCCCCCCCCCCACTAGCTGCCCAAGTCAATTCTGACAATTCTGTCATACATGTAAAAATCTGCATTTTGTTTGCTAGAAAATGACTTAGCGCCACCCAAACATTATATATTTTTTTTAAGCAGAGCCCCTAGAGAATAAAATGGTGGGAAACAATAAACTGTAATAAATGTTATTGAACACAAACACAATATTTGGTAAACTATAAAGGATGCTGTTATACCAAGTAATTACATACCAAACACGTCACACTTTAAAGCGAAGCTCCAGCCCCCACCAAAAAATTAAAAGTCTTAAAAGACTTTTACTATTAGGGTACTTACCTGTTCAGGGATCCCACTGTGTCCTCACCCAAGCCAATTCTTGAATCAGCTCTCGGGTGCATGTGTCGCCATCTTGGGTAAGGGAAACCGGCCGTGAAGCTTTGCGACTTCACAGCAGGTTTCCTACTGCGCTTTCTCATTGGGCCGGCAGCGGCGAATGCCAAACTTCCGTGGCAAACCCAGGTACCTGCTTCCTCCTTCCCCACATAGGGTGCCAAATGTGGCACCGGAGGGGGGGTAGGAGGCAGACAAGTGGAGCTTCCCTTTATGGGTGGAGCTCCGCTTTAAAATTGTGTGTAGAACAGCAAAAAACTACAGTACTTGAAATTGTCCATAGGTGGCACTTTAAAATCCTTTACAGGTTACCAGTTTAGAGTTACACAGGAGTTGTGTGGTGTGCTGTTTACATTAGCATGTGGGACCGACTCATGCGTTTGCCTTCGCTCACTGTAAAAAATGATACCGGGATCACGATTGTAGCCTCAACCATGATCCTGATATACAGTGCCTTGAAAAAGTATTCATACCCTTTGAAATGTTTCCCATTTTGTCATGTTACAACCAAAAACCTGAATGTATATTATTGGGATTTTATGTGATAGACCAACACAAAGTGGTACATAATTGTGAAGTGGAAGGAAAATGATAAATGGTTTTCAAAATTTTTTACAAATAAATATGTGAAAAGTGTGGCGTGCATTTGAATTCAGCCCCCCTGTGTCAATACTTTGTAGAACCACCTTTGTGGTGGGCCGGGAGACCCGGGCGAGCCGCAGAAGGCAGCGGGAGTGGGACGTCCCCTCCTGCTCCTTGTAATAACAGCCGAGCGGTTTCTCAGCCGCATCGGTTGTCATTACAAGACAGCCAACCGTCAGCTATGGACGCCGATACCGGGGTGATACCTCTAGCTGCAGGCATCACTCTGGTACAGCACTTTCCCAAAAAATCGGTAATATCGGCCACCTTGGTGGCCGATTTCGATATATCAAGGAAAGTGCACATCGGCCGTCGATATATCGGCTTTGCTGATAATCGGTTGATCCCTAATATATATATCTATACAGACAGATATATATATACTGTATATATATATATATTTATTTATTATTATCATGGATTATTTTTTTACTAGTGTATAATGTTATCATTTTCCTTTATATAGTCTCACAATCTGGAAGAGTGTCCAGTAATGCCTCGTACACACGTTCAGATAATCGGACGACTTATCGTTCGCATTTTGTTGCATGATACTAATATCGAATTCAACAATACATATAAACGTAGGATTTTTTTCGTACGATTCTGGAAAAGCTTCCTGGTTGCGTAGCTACGTATCAGATGGTGCAAAACAAAAACAATGGCAGCCAGGCTTTTTCCGTGCTATTTTAGTGTTTCTGATCATGCGCGGTCTTTGTCGATCGATTTTTAGTGGACGCATACTGTACTGATTAAACGATTGTTGTTCGCTAGGCTATCGTACAACAGAAGTTTTTCTGTTTGTCCTTTCGGATTTTGTTGGACGAACTGTCGTGATCGGCTGTCGAAAGCTGTGTACTAACGATCAGATTATCGTGCGATCAGGTCGATAGCGAGTTTTATCGTACGATTATCTGAATGTGTGTATGAGGCATTAGTCATGTACAGCTCTTGTCAGTATAACCGGCTTTTCCCAATATCAACCAGGGGCAACACCACAGACACTGTTTACCGCCATGACATCCCTGTACACATTCAATTATCTCCCCTACACACTGCCCTTGTTTGGGGTAAACAAAAGAGAGCTGTTTGTCCCCAATTCACGTCATGCACATAATGTTTGTCCTCTACTCCACAAGGCTGGAGGAGGAGGAGGAGGAGGAGGAGGAGGAGGAGGAGGAGGAGGAGGCTCAGGAGGCAGAACCTGTTGGGCAGCACAGGGAAGACTGTAGACATCAGTGACACTTTGATCAGAAGCCTGCAAGGACAGGGAGCAATATAGACAGAGCTGGGCTCTGAAACACCGGTAGAGCCATCAGAGCCATGACTTATAGGAACGCAGGCAGTAACTAAAAAACAATTCTAATATTTAAAGACCGCAAATTCATGTCCTGTCTTTTAAAACTGCAGAAGAAAATTATTCTGTCCTGGGGTTTATTCTAAATGAGTATGGAGAGAGAAAATATTATGTGCTTACTGCGACTACAAGGAGCCGAGGTTTCGGTGGCGCTCGAAGAGGAGGCTCTGACCTGGTCCTACAGCAAGAAACGGACATGGAAACAAAAAAGTGAGTACAACAAGGACTCTAGTCCTACGTTTTCATGCGGCTACCAACATGTTTGAATTGTGGGTCTCATTCACACAGTTCACACACACGTGGTTTTTGTGGATTGGTAAATACCGCATTCAGTGGACTGCTTTATATGGCTTGTGCACACAGACGCCTCAAAACGCCATGTTTTTAGACATTCTGATGTTTTGTTTTACTGATTTAAATTATTATTATTTTTGTATTATTTATTTATTTATTTTTTAATATATAGGATTTATATAGCGCCGACAATTTCCACAGCGCTTTACAACTTGAGGGTAGACCGCACAAATACAATACACAGTAGGAATCAGAGGGCCCTGCTCGTTAGAGCTTACAATCTAAGAGATGCAGCCTATTGTTTTTAATGGTCCTGTACACTCAGGCACGTAAATTAGCATTTGTGTATAGATCAGTAACAAAACAAAACAATGATTTGCATTGCCTGTCAGTATTTTATGCAAATTTACATGCAAACATGTGTTTGCTACAACCACTTGATATAAAAAAAAAAAAAGAAAAGCTAAAAGTGTTTTATGTGCACATAAGCTATACAGCCCATTCATGCGTTTTTAGAACTTTCTGCCATGTTCATGCTTTAGTACCATGTGCAAGAACCCTTAAAGAGCTTGTCCATGGTAAAATAAAAGCTCATTTACTATATATTATGGAATAATATTAAAAAAATCAGAAGCTTAAAAATAAAAAATAAATAAAAAGGAGTGGACAGTTACTATGATGTGTATATTGTTTTAGAGGGTGTATATTCTTTAAAACACAAATAATGGCACATGGATATAGGCACGTTGGCTCATACAGTGTAAACACATTATTGTGTATTGTTGTGCCCGGGATGTCCTGCTGGTGGGTATGGCTGCCCATAGATATAAGTTGGTGAAAGTGGCTATATAAAGTAGATACAGAGTTACATAATTAGTCAGGTTGAAAAAAAAGCACAAGTCCATCTAGTTCAACCAAATAAAAAAAAAATAAAAAAACAATCATACAATCTGATATACACAATCCTATACCCGCAGTTGATCCAGGAAGGCAAAACACCCCAGCAAAGCATGATCCAATTTGCTCCAGCGAGGGAAAAAAAGTCCTTCCTGATCCCCCGAGAGGCAATCCGATATTCCAGGGTTTCTCAACCAGCGTTCCTCCTGAGGTTGCTGGGGGTTCCTTGAGCAATGGGCAATTTCTGCCTCTCAGATAAGTTCCCAATGACACCATTGTTCCTTTTAGCTATCTGTAAGGGGGTAATTCTTCCCAATGATGATAAGAGTAAGGAGCATTCTTCCCACTGACTGTCACACTAATGTATCATGAGTTGTAGATTTTTAATTTTTTACCAGAGGTGACCAGAAATGTATTTTTAGGGTTCCTCTGTGTTGAAAAGGTTGAGAAAAGCTGTGATATTCCCTGGATAAACATTACCTATAAATGTGAGTACCCAGTTATAATGTGTACACCCAGAAAATAATCCAGGCCTTTTTAAAGCAATTTACTAAGCTGGCCAGGACCACCTCTGGAGGGAGTCTATTCCAAATTTTCACAGCTCTTACTGTGAAGAAACCTTTCTATATTTGGAGATGAAATATCTTTTCCTCTAGACGTAAAGAGTGCCCCCTTGTCCTCTGTGATGACCTATACTCGGCAATGCACCGCTACTTGCATAAGGTGGTGCACGTGCACAGACATAAACCCCTAAATGCATGCTATGTGCATTTCAGGACATTACATCTGTGCGTGGGGGGGTACTGCATACAGCTACATTCACCAATTTATGACGCATTCAGCACCAGGATATTCTGGGCATCAAAATACTCAGCATGTTTATGGGTGAATGCGCCCATGTGCATGAAGCCAAAGTGTGCACAGTGTTTGCTTTTTATAATTTGATCCATTAAAAAAAAAAACGTGTTTTTTTAGCAAAGCACTAATTTTGCCCAGTTTTTATCTAGTCCTTCATTTATAAATACCCATTTTTTTGTAAAAAAAATTTAATTTATAAATACCCGATTTAATTTATAAATACCCATAGGACATGTTTAATCTTTATTTGGAGTTTATATCCTGTACAACTGAACAAGTGGAAAATGACACATGGTCTCTCTGTACTTTCCTCCCACTTTCCCAACCCCCGATTTATGGTCACTGGTTTTTCTTCCCTGGAGTTTCCTCTTCTTACTGGAATCCTGTAACAAGAGAAACTTGGAGGCTGCCTTTGTTAAATACCCCTTCTGGCTCTGACAATGCTAGCTGTCTGACTGTCTTGTTCCAAGACTTCGAGATACGGATCTAGAGCAAGCATGCAGAGAAAGAAATGACCAATTCTCTCTGACTTTTCTGATCTGAATAATTATTTTTTGTCAGTAGACAATGCTTAGCACAACAGCCAGGGACCTAGCATTTTCATAAGAAGGTCATCAGTACCCCCTCCTTTTTTGCTTTTGACAGCTTTACCTAAAAACCCAACTGAACCCTCATATTTTATTACTGTAAAGCAGTCATGCTGACCTAAAGGTAGACCCACAGCACCGCTTCAGACCCGCTCCTTTATCTTGTCTATAGGCGGACAGGGTGCTGGCTCAAGAAAGCCCGTCTTCCCTCACCATTAGACAAAATATATGACTGAGAGCATCATCCTAATCTCCGCTTTTTTGGGTATTTTTTTTTGAACATCCGCAAAGTAGCTGCCACTATGGTATCTCCACCTAGAGACCACCGTCTCCTTACCACGTCCCACCAAAAAAATGGCTTCATCACAAGGATCCTTGTGATGAAGTGATTTTTGGTGAAACGCATTACGGAGACGGTGGTTTTTAGGTGGAGACATAATTGCAGTTACTTTGTGAAAGTTCATTAAAAACAACCTGAAAAGCAGAGACTGGGATGATGCTCTCATTCATATATTTTGTCTAATGGTGAGCGAAGACGGCTTTCTTGAGCCAGCACCCTGTCAGCCTATAGACAAGACTGGATTGCGGCTCTCATCCATACATATTCTAAAGTGGGGTACACACTAATAGAAAATCTGCTGAAAATTCCCGTCCGAGGTAATATCGTACGATTTTCGACTAGTGTGTACAAAACTTTCAGCATCCGATGCCGACATTTTCAACGAAATAAAACGGAGGGGCAAACACCAAAACTTTCATCGTTCGTCCTCAGCACGACCAATTTTCGTTTAATGTGTATGCAATGAGTCCGCGAAAAATCGGATACGCAAGACCGCGCATGATCACCTCGGGCTCGGGGTCACACGTATACGTACTTACATCACACTCTAGGAACAAATGTCCCCAAAAAAAAAAAGAAAATTGGACGAGAAATTTAGTGAACATTATGCACTGTCAACTAAAAATGGTAATGAACGCTGAGCAAGAGAGAGAAAAATCAGAGGATATTTCGTCCGCTTTTTGGCAAGTGTGTACGAGCCTTTAGGTCTGCTGCTGTCCAATCTCAAGATGTCACAGAAAGCACTTTGGTTTGGATCTCTAATGCCTCGTTTCCACTGAGGGGATTGGTTCGGGTCGGTTGGGTACGGTACGCTATTTTCGGTGTTTCCATTATGAAAGTGGCCCATACAACCGAACCAAACCGCACCATTTCTGGTCCTGCTTCAGATGTAGGGCCATAGGAAATGGTACTGTACAGATAGGGCGGAGCTACTGGCGTCACACGATACATTCCACTGATTGGCAGGCAGGAAAACCTCAATGCTCACGTCAAAAGGCATTTGGTGTAAACCCCACATGGCCCCTGGCGGTCCGACTTGCAGTGGAAACCCTCACCTGAATAGGCCGGACCATTCTAACCCTTCCAAACTGTACCGACCCGAACCGTTCCGCTCAGTGGAAATGAGGCATAATAGAATACATAGAATGCATTTGCGAAGTGAAAAACCTTGAAACTTTACAACCACTTTGACAGAGCTCTGACAAAACTGGAAGCTGATTGGCTTTTATGCATAGTTGCACCAGATTTTGCGTTCTCCAGCCGGTTTACTACTATGCATGCATAAGCTGTGCTGTGCTTTGTGAATGGTCCCGCAATCTTCGGGGGTCTGCGATGTGTCCAAGAAGGCTGCGGGGGGGGGGCTTGAGGGAAGGGGGGGTGGGAGTTAAGGGTCAAACTTCCGCACAGATCACCGGGGCACGTGACAGTTAGTGGGAGTGGATACCTGTCAAGACCAAGTACTTGCTCCCCCCCAAAGTGACAAATGTGGCAGGGGAAGGGAGGGGGGGGGGGTCAGAACTTTCCCTTTTGAGTGAGCATGTGGGCTCTTAAAACATCTCAGTGTAAACTATTGATGTGCGCAAGTAGCTGAGGTTCTCCAAGACCTAAAACATTATTTCAAGTGTTCCTCTGGGGTAAAAAGTTTGAAAAGGCTGCATTAGCCAGTGAGAAGTCATCAATGCACAGTTCAGCCAAAACACAATCTTTCTAGAACCATGCTTTGAGTGAGCATGTATGTTTTGCGCCTATGAAGAAGAGAGGGAGGGTGAAGTAGGTGAGGGCTTGTCTCTGGGGAAACAATAGTGACCAACTGGGAATGTCCATTTGGGCCAATCAAATTTCCTGTAAGCAGGATTCGACAGGGACCGTTACCCAGGGTCTCTAATTACTATATACTGTAAAGCAGGCCATACAAAGTTGGAATCCTGAGATTGTAACCATGTATAGGCATGCTGAATGTACCAAGTTGATCTTGGACACTTGGGTACAACCAACATGCTAGGTTTTACCTACGATTATCGCTTACAGCTGCTATAGCCAGTAGCAATAATCACTGTTATCTCCCAGCAGGGTCGGCTTACAACCCCCCCCCCCCCCCCCCCCACTGGTAGAAGACAATGCCCCTGCAGGAGGGATTCCCACATCAACACTGTGATGTTGATGTGGGGGAATGGAGCAAATTTCTTTCCTGCAACATGAGGCTTCACCTCCTTGAGTCACTAATCTAGAACAAGTTCATACTGTATATACAGTGCAAACGTTCAAATATTTCTCTTACTATACTGGTTTGCATGTTTGTTCCAAGTCAGTGATTGGTATAGTGAGTGGGAGGTCAGCAAAGGCAGCCTCTGGGTTTCTACCAGGAAAGGTTTTAAAGTGGACGTTCACCCTTTAATTGCTCTATGAACGTGAAATGGCCATATAACGCATGTACCTTCATACAAAAGTAGCACCATGTTTGACTTCTTGCCCACACACACAGTTGTCCAGCAATCAGTATTGGCGATATTATCCGGTCGTGCAAGCATAAAAATTTTGATCGTATTATAACACATCGTACGATAATCATATTATCAGTATGTTGTTCGTCCGAAAAAAATGGTGAGCAGTAGACAGCGCATGAGCAGTAGACATCATTTCCCCTCACACGCTACAGCGTGGTTACGCATACCGGAAGCTTTTGAATCATCGTCCGAGAAAATTCGTATCGTAAGTAACCTCTCCCATTTGCGAATATAATTGAGAGTTCCTAGCAACCAAACAAAAATGGACGGAACGTCGTCCGATTTTCGGATCGTGTGTACTGGGCATAAGACTGGGATGCCAATAAAGTTTATGTGTATGTAAAGGCAGGCATAGTGTAGAAAGCATGGGTGAGCTAAACTACACCATGCGTGCTGTCCCTGCTAAATGCCAATTTCCAGGGCTGATTGCTGGAGGACAGCTGAAGCATGGACAGAAGTCAAACATGGTGCTATTAATTTACAATGGTACATATGTTGTAGGTCAGTGATGCAGAAACTACTGAAACCATTGGATCAGCAAGACGGCTAAGGAACTGGTATTATTAGAAGAAGAGTTTAGCAATGGCAGCCTTCATACTTCACATGTACAGGTTCCCTTTAGGGCCTTTTTAAACATAGCATGCTCTTGTACCATGAGCTTTACTGCAGTCCACTTCAACCTGTGCTTGTGTGTTGCTATGCATTTTAAATGCCACCCAAGGCATTGTACCAGCATTGGTACAACTACAATGCACCAAAAACCATTGTACAAATTGTACCAGTGTACCATTGTACACGCAGTGTACCAGCACTACAGCGCACCACACCGCATGATATGGATTGCAGTATAAAAAATAGAGCAGAAATTATTTCTCCTGTGTTGGGCCCAGTAATAATGACCACACGATAAAGCACATTGCCTCGCATGCATTGCATTTTTTTTTTTTAGAGGAGTTGTCTACTTTCTCTGACCGCAAATTCATACTGGTTTGTTCCTTAAATAGTAAATATAGGTTTCCATGAATTGTGTGTTCTGCCTTTGTCCTTGTAAATAGTGCTGAGAGCAGGATGTTGATCTACCATTGTGTCAGCTCTGGTTGACCATTAATCTAGGTTTGTAGATTTAATTAGTGAATAGAACAGTGGAATTTATAGTGTCAAGAACAAATAGAGATTTCAAACAGACACCCATATGTGTAAACACTGTATAGAAAGGAATAAAGGAATGCATTGTAATACACATCTGTAGATTATCTAGCTCCCAACTCTGGAGGACAATGTTATCCTCAGGAAATACACATCTGATTCACAATTTAGTATGTGTATAAAGGTCCTGCAAATCTAGGGGTAAAAAAGTTAAAGTGTAACTCAGTACGAACGTTAACTAACGAGTCACATGACACAGGAAAAATGGCTAATTGGGCCGAATTTGGACATTTTCACATAGGGGTGTACTCACTTTTGTTGTCAATGGTTTAGACATTAATGGTTGTCTGTTGACATCCCGTTAACACAAGCCAGTTATTGGCTTCTTTTTTTTATCCTCATGCTGTCAGCGTGAGGCGAAAAAAAGGCTGATTACTGGCTCCTGTTTACATCACGTGATCAGCTGTCATTGGCTGATAGCTGATCACATTGTAAAGGGCCAGGATTGGCCCCTTACTCTGGTCTGTGATCAGCCGAGTCGCTGATCACAGAGAGTGCCCCCGCAGGGGGCATGCAGGCAGCACATACACATGAGGACATACATGGATGCCCTCTTGGCAATTTAGGCCCGTGTGTAGCCATCTTTCGTCTATAGCGTGGGCGGGAAGAGGTTAAGGAGATTCAACCTCTCGAATTGCGCTCTTTACCATTATCATCAAAAGCGAAAGTTAAAGAAAATCCCCAAATTTTGGGTTGTCCCCAGAAAAGTAATAGATGGGGAATGTTCCAATGGGGATACCAGTTCTAGTGACCTGGGGGTCCCCAAGGAATTCTCTTACTTTCAGGGATTTCCTCTCACTTCCTGTTTGGCTATGGGACAGGAAGTAAAGGGAAATCTCCCCAATGTGACAGAGATGGCGAAAAAAAAATCTTGCAGGGGTTATATAACCCTCCCTTACTCTATCCAAAGATGAAAAAATCAATTGCCTATAGTTCTACTTTAAGCCATTCAACGATTGGTCAAACTGGAAGACTTCATTCACTTGGACAATACTCAATGACAGAAATGGAAAGCCCCTTTAAAACACTGTTTAAACTGACCATAAGTTCATACACCTTTCTAAAAGTTGGTGGGGTCACATTTACAATTGTTGTTGAGCAGGATGGGTCAGGATGGGAAATTTTTCCTGAAGGAATGAATGTCTAATAGCATATGCAGGTTTTGTTTGGGAAAATCCATTTGTTCCAAAAGAGAATGTTAAAAGCAAATAAAATTTTGAAGAATTTCTTTTTTTTACATTTAATTTGCACAAATTAATTAAATTTAATTAATTAATTAATTAAATTTAATCAATTAATTTAATTAATTTGCATAAATCTGCTCACGTGTTAGAAAATCCACTAGTGTTGGCCAGCTTGAGTTTCTTTTAAAAATAGATTTCCTTGTAATATACTATATCTAAAATGACTATTTTTCACCTCAGGCCAACATCAGGCCATCACTCTTCAGAGGCAACAGTTTGGCCCCTTCCCCCTCCCAAACAACTAAATCCATCCCCCACCCATCGTCCCAGTCCCTTCGTCCTACTCATCATTCTTGTCTGAGTGTAATGAACAGTATGCCACTGTATTCAGCTGTGCAATTTCATTAAATGCACTTTGCTCCCACCAGCTGACCACAGGAATGACTAGACAAGGCCTCCTTTGATGTCTGCTTTTGCTTCTTTTGGCAAGTAGAAATGTATTAAAAAAAAACTGTGTTTAAAGAGGAAGTAAGCTTCCATTGATTCTTTGTATCTATAGGTAAGCCTATATTAAAGCTTATCTATAGGTACTGTATATATAGTTACATAGTAGTTGAGGTTGAATAAAGACAATAGTCCATCCAGTTCAACCTGTGTAGGTGTGTGTGACCCTAATCATCTCTCATACCCCTGAATGTTCTGATCCTTGAGATGTACGTCTAAGAGTCTTTTAAAAGCCACCATACTTCCCGCAGAAACCACCTCTTGTGGTAGAGAATTCCACAATCTTGTAGCCCTAACAGTAAGGAACCCCCTGCGTTGCCTGAGGTTAAAACGCTTCTCGAGTCCTCATACAATCCTTTCGACTGAATAGCTTTTTTTCTATGCTGAGATCACCATTGAGGTATTTGTAAATTGCTATCATGTCCCCTCTCAGGCGTCTCTTCTCCAGGGAGAATAAATCAAGCGATTGCAGACGCTCTTCATAATTAAGGTCCTCCAATCCCCTAATTAGCTTAGTTGCCCTTCTCTGGACTCTCTCCAGCTCCAACACATCCCTCCTGAGGACTGGCGACCAGAACTGGACAGAATACTCCAGATGCGGTCGGACCAGAGTTTTATAAAGTGGAAGGATTATAGTCTTATCTCTGGAATACATCCCTTTCTTTATTCATGCTAATATTCTGCTAGCTTTGGCAGCTGCCCTGTTTAGGATATATTTACTGTATTTGCGGCAGATGACATCATCGGCACATGCGCTGTGAAGTTACGGCCACCCGCGCCGTTTCTTCAGAGCCCTGTGCCGTGACCGGCGGCTCCCACGCACATGCGTAGGAGTGATGTCATGCGGCTCCAGCCAGTCACACAGCTGGAGTCTGCGGCCCCGGAAGGAAGATGGGTGAAGATGGATGTGGCCCCCAGCGGTGACAACGAGGGCTTCGTTTGCAGGTTAATTTCACGTGCACATTATTCCTTCACTTTGCAGGTCTGACAAAAAAAAAAAATGGAAGCCATTTACCTTCTCTTTAAGAATGTTCGTTTGATTTCCTAATCGTTAGTGGGGTCAAATCTACATTAATTTAATGATGAGAAAATTCCAAGGAGCAGGAAGGGAAATTTTTCTCGAATCACCTAATCTCTAACAGTGTACAGTATCTCACAAAAGTGAGTACACCCCTCACATTTTTGAAAATCTTTTATTATATCTTTTTATTTGACAACACTGAAGAAATGATACTTTTCTACAATGTAAAGTAGTGAGTGTACAGCTTGTATAACAGTGTAAATTCGATGTCCCCTCAAAATAACTCAACACACAGCCATTAATGTCTAAACCGCTGGCAACAAAAGTGAGTACATACCTAAGTGAAAATGTCCAAATTGGGCCCAAAGTGTCAATATTTTGTGTGGCCACCAATTTTTTTTCCAGCACTGTCTTAACCCTCTTGGGCATGAAGTTCACCAGAGCTTCACAGGTTGCCACTGGAGTAGTCTTCCACTCCTCCATGACAACATCACAGAGCTGGTGGATGTTAGAGACATTGCGCTCCTCCACCTTCCATTTGAGGGTGCACCACAGATGCTCAATAGGGTTTAGGCCTGGAGACATCCTTGGCCAGTCCATCACTTTTACCCTCAGTTTTTTGTAGCAAGGGAGTGGTCGTCTTGGAGGTGTGGTTGGGGGTCGTTATTATGTGGGAATACTGCTGTGTGCTTCAGTCTCTAAAGGGAGGGGATCATGCTCTGCTTCAGTATGTCACAGTACATGTTGGCATTCATGGTTCCCTCAATGAACTGTAGCTCCCCAGTGTCGGCAGCCCCAGACCATGACAATCCCACCACCATGCTTGACTGTAGGCAAGATACCCTTGTCTTTGTACTCCTCACCTGTTTGCCGCCACACACGCTTGACACCATCTGAACCAAATAAGTTTATCTTGGTCTCATCAAACTACAGGACATGGTTCCAGTAATCCATGTCCTTAGTCTGCTTGTCTTCAGCAAACTGTTTGCGGGCTTTCTTGTGCATCATCTTTAGAAGAGACTTCCTTCTGCAGACCAATTTGATGCAGTGTGCGGCGTATGATCCAAGCACTGACAGGCTGACCCCCCCCACCCCTTTAACCTCTGCAGCAATTCTGGTGGTATTCATATGTCTATTTCCCAAAGACAACCTCTGGATATGACACTAAGCACGTGCACTCAACTTCTTGAGGCCTGTTCTGAGTGGAACCTGTCCCGTTAAACCGCTGTATGGTCTTGGCCAACGTGCTGCAGCTCAGGGTCTCAGCAATTATAACCTAGGCTATCTTTATTTAGAGCAACAATTCTTTTTTTTCAGATCCTCAGAGAGTTCTTTGTCATGAGGTGCCATGTTGAACTTCCAGTGACCAGTATGAGAGAGTGAGAGCAATAACACCAAATTTAACACACCTGCTCCCCATTCACACCTGAGACCCTGTAACACCAAAGCGTCACATGACACCGGGAAAATGGCTAATTGGGCCCAATTTGGACATTTTTACTTGGGCTATACTCACTTTTGTTGCCAGCCGTTTAGACATTAATGGGTGTGTGTTGAGGTATTTTGAGGGGACAGCAAATTTGCACTGTTATACAAGCTGTAGACTCACTACTTTACATTGCAGCAAAGTGTCATTTCTTCAGTATTATCACATGAAAAGATATAATAAAATATTTACAAAAATGTGAGGGGTGTACTCAATTTTGTGAGATTCTGTATGTGGTTTTTATTTGAGAAATTTAATTCCAAAATCAAATGTTAAAATTAAAATTTTTCGTTTTGAATTTTATTTCGTTTTTGATGTTATTCAGTAGACAAAACAATAGCAAGGTGACAACAATACAGTCGAGGTTACCATAACTTAGGCCACGCAGGGCTGAATAACAAAACCACACCCATAGTTAGGTGTTCTAAAAAAACATAAATCTACTATCTACAAAAATATAAGGTATCCCAACCCATCCACCCCCTGCCCCCAACCCTCAACTTCGTCTCCCCACTTATATTGTAGACCCAGGAGCTAGAAGTATGAAGATAAATGAAAGTATACATTTTCCAGTGTCATAAGAGTCTGAAGAACTCTCAAACCCTCTAAAACTCAGTACCATGCTAAAAGGATTTTACAACAGTCAGCATCTCACATAGTTAAAGGATACCAAATACGTTAGAGGTCCAACTGGCTAATCTAGGTTACTGTCTGTAATATACAATCCCCAATATAGCAATACCACACTGTAAATTATCACCCCACAGTGGAAGAGGAATCTTACCAAGCCTGTCAAACCTTAGTACATTTCTTTTCACATCCCTGGGATATATATGTGGCCTTAAAAAATGGGATCATTGAGATAACCAGGCCCTTCCAAAAGGCCACAGTGGGGGGCGCAGGTTTCTTCCACTGAAGAAGAATGGCCTTACGTGCATAAAATAATAAAACAGTTAGTAGGGTTCTATGGGCATTGGATGGAACTACATCCTCCACCAAGCCAGGAGACAGACCGAGAAAGATATAGGAATCGGTATGGTAAGGATTGCCCTAATTCTAAATTTTTAAGTACTTTTGAAAAACATTTGAGAATGAGACCCCTCTCCATTGACATCAATGGCTGCCTTGAGTTTATGTACCGTATTTATGCTGCAATTTGTAGTGAAGCTAGTATGTGGCCAGTTGGAACCCAGCCAAGCTTGCAGATTGGTACCCAATTTTTTTTTTCACTAGGGGCGGTCGGGGCTTGTCACCAATATCTCTATTGGCGCTTTTCCACTGCATGGAACCGAACGGTTCGGCTCGCTTTTCTGCTTTTCCACTGCTAGTACCGCATTGTACGGTGTAGGAACGGTTCGGTACGGTACGGCGGCGCTTTTCCACTGCATGGAACCGAACGGTACGGCTTTTAAAAACAGTACCACCTCGATTGTGGTTTCAAGAGGTACCATACCCGGTACCATATCCCACAATCCTTTGCATGCAGTCACCACTAGCCACTGATTGGTCAGAGAATCCCACCCACCCCGTTGTTATCCCACACACTTAACTTTAGTACTACTTTAGTGGAAAAGCAAACCATACCGTACCGTACCGAACCCTTCCAACACCGTACCACGCGGTACCAGCAGTGGAAAAGCAAACCGGGCCAAGCAGGGCCAAGCAGGGCCGAGTAGAGCCGAGCCGGTACTTGCAGTGCAAAAGTGCCATATCTGACAGAGTTACAGAATGACTTTAAATACATTCTATTTGACTGTTATATATTTATAATGTGCACATGCTATGGTTCCAGATTATACCAGAACATTGCCTCCAGGTATTGGAAAAATGCACATTTATTGCACACGATCCTTCGAGTGCAAAAAGACCATTCCTAAAGTTACAAACTTGCTTAACAAAGTATTTGCTTTTTTTTTTAGCACATAGTAAAAATCCACACCCCTTATCAAAGATAAAACAGTGATAATCCCAAAATCACATATTGACTTAAATAGCTATTTAGTGTCTCAGGTCTCTTAGCACGAGGATGCCAAATAGAGTTAGTTGGAGTCTATGGAAACAACACCTCTACTTCCAGGCACAATTTCCTGATTGACTAGATTGTGGCTGGAAATAAGGGGCAGACTCTGGGTAGTCTTTTGTTAGGGCTCATTATTTGCTATGGTAACACCTCACTTTAGTGTAAAAGAAACAACACAGGCCCTGATTTATCAACTTGCAACAGAAGTCCATATACTGTATATATATATATATATACATATACAGTACATGGACTTCTGTTGCAAGTCATAAATAAAATGTCACATATGTACAAGATGTATATATATATATTTACATCTTGTACATATGTCACATTTTATTTTAAAGATCTGCACTTAGTGGCCCTGCTTAGCATTGCACAGCTTTGCATTAATGGGTATGCCCCAAAATCCGTAATTTTTGGTTAAAGCATATTATTACCCAAATTACAGATGAGGTAGTTGGGGACGACCCTGTGTTTCTTTATTTCATAAAACTGATAGGCCACAAAAATCTTATAGAAATGTAATAGTGCCAAGCCTACGTAACGCCACAAAGGGGGACGATCCCAAAAAGATGGTTAGAACCTGCAGCCCCCACAGTTAGGGAATGGTGTAGGAGAGTAGATTACATAAATTATATGGAATATATGTGTAGCAGAGATGAAGAATGTGTGGATAATTTTTTAAAAAGGTGGAAAAAGAGGAAAGACTTTAAAACAACTAGTGTCTACATACAAATTTGGGAAAATTAGAAAAACTATTACAAGTAGGATGTATGGAATTATATGGAAGCTGAGTAGGACTTATTGGAAGTTAGTGATATTAAAAGGGAGAAATAAAAAGAAAAAAAGAAAAGAAAAATGGGTATGCAACTACTGTGCAAGCATGCCGTGGGCCTATTTCTTCCTATGGCGGGGTCCATTCTCCTCTGGATGGCTATTTTTGCCACGTGTACAGACCGACCATGGAATTTAAGAGGCCGCTGCGCCCATATCTAGTAGCTGTAGGGCCTGGGCTGAGAATTTTGTGAAGGCTGGTTAGTGTTTTGGAAGGGCTACATAGTGATGGTATCTGAAGCGATGGCATTCTGCTATGTGGGTCTCACTTAAGCTATACACACTATACAACTTTTGTTGTTAGATTTCCTTTAGATTTACCTTCAACTATGTAGTGCAAGGGCCGGCCTGATTGCATACAAATTGAAAGTGTTTAGATTTCGCCTCATATTATATGGTTTTGGTAAATCTAAAGGAAAAAATCTAAAGTAATTGTATAGAGGGTAAGGCCCATTAGGCTCTGTTCACATCTGTGCTCTGTGGGAATGTGCGCAATATTGCATGCATTCTGCACTGCAAAACACACGTGTTTTTCCTTTTGGTGCACTGCCCTGCCATTCATCCCAACACACTTTGCCAACGTGGATTGCAGCACACCAAAAAACATGACAACTTTTTACCAAAACGTTGTGTTTGGTAAATAAGGTATATGCTTTTCTTTGGTGCGATTTTTGTGTGGCATACAGCCCTTATAAATGACAGGTCAAAACCTATAGATAAAATGTATATATAGTCAAAACTTTTTTGTCAGTTTTGCATACAAGGGGTAAGTATAAAATGTGTCTTTTTGTTTTTTAAGAGGAAAGTTTCTGGAAGTTTGCAATTGAATGTGGTTAGGCTGAATTCTGTTGTGACTATGCATGGTTAGTCAGCATTATGAGACACACTAGGGTTGAGTTACCAAAGACAAATGGACTCACTATTTGCATTTTCCAAGAGATTTTTACCCGAAGTTTATTGAATATGAGCCAAAGCAGAGCAGAGTTATAGCATCTACAACTTATGGGATATTTTTATTTATTCATTTTTTTCATTTTTTACTAGTAATGGCGGCGATCAGCGACCTATAATGGAACTGGGGGGACAATTCGACACTGACACTTTTTGGAGACCAGTGACACTAATACAATGATCAGTGCAAAAAATATTTACTGTCACTATACTAATGACACTTGCTGGGAAAGTGTTAATCATCAGGGGCGATCAAAGGTTTATCTGTGTGCCTAGCTAGTGTGTTTGTATACTGTGGGGGAGGTACTTTTACTAGGGGAAGGCATAGATCCAAGTCCCTGCTTTGCAGGAACACAGGATCCATGCCTTCCCTACTAACAGAGTGGTGATCCGCCTTGTTTACATAGGCAGATCGCTGTTCTGGCTCTCTGCCTCACGATCGATGGGTGCCAGCGGACATCAAGTCCACGGTACCCACAGATCAGCTCCCAGTGTGTGTAATCACAGCAGGAGCGGGTTACTGGCAACACGCATGCGTGCCCCAGTCCCGGAAATGTTGAATCACATACTAGGTATGTGATCTGGCGCAGCAGTGCCACTGTGCCGCAAGTATAAGTTCTTTACACTGCGGCAAGTAGTTAGGACCTTAAGATTCGGTTCCATTTTTGCAAAATTTACTCTCACCAATTGTCCTGGTTAAGTTTGCATCTTGAGTATACCATCCAGTTCTGGGCACCAATTCTCAGGAAGGATGTGCTTAAACTGGAGAGAGTCCAGAGATGGGCAACCAAGCTAATAAGGGAACTGGAACGACTACAAACATTATACATATTTTCCCTGGAGAGGAGACACTTAAGAGGGGATATGCCTGCAATATTTTATGCCTGCAAACTTTTAATCAGGAAACAGGAAACTTTTTAATCTTAGGTCTGTAAAGAAGACATGTTGCCACACATCGAAATTGAAGCAGTTTAGTGTTAAACTTCGTAAGAGGTTCTTTACTGTTAGAGCGGTAAGGATGTGGAACTCCCTTCCACAGTTGGTGGTGTCAGCAGAGAGTAAACAAAAACTTTTAGATGTGTTTCTTAGCGAACATAGTGCACAGGGATATGGGAAACAGTAGTTGCACACATACACACTTTCTCAGATTAAATTGGGTGGGCCAATATCTTTATTCAACCTAACCAACTATATAAGGCCCCTTTCACACGGGCGATCCGATCCGATCTGCCTGTCAGTTTTTCAGGCGGACCTGATCGGATGCTCCATGCATCCCTATGGGGCAGCGGGTGTCAGCGGAGACCTCTCTGCTGACACCTGCTGCTATCCGTTCTGATCCTGTCCATGAAATCCGGACGCATGGAAACCCTATTTTCCATATGTCTGGAGGATCGAATGAGAACGGACAGGCAGTCCGCTCTCATCCATTCTCCCCATAGAGGACAGCGGGGATCTGACAGCTCCGTCTCTGCACACAGAGCGGAGACGGAGCCGTCATCCTCCTGCTCAGCGGGGATTGGCGGATCGATCCCCCACTGAGTAGAACGAACTCCGTTGGGCGGTGCACCCGTGTGAAAGGGGCCTAACTATGTACAGTTTGGGATTTCCCATCACTTTTTGTCTGTTTAATAATGGTCAAGGCTAATTCTCCTTAGCAAGGACGCATCCAGAAATACAAATCTGACCAGGTAGGGGATTGGTGGGGGACTTAACCCTTCCCTACTTTATCCAAAAGCATAGTTGCCAACATTTGAAAAAAATCTCCAGGGACACTTTGCAGCACAGCTATCAATTACTTACCACACCCACTTCCCTGAAGCTCCACCCACTCCGCATAATTAATCTCTGCCTACTTATCATCAGATTATAGAGTCTACTCAATAAAAAGAGAGAATTACAGGAAATTAAAATGGGAATTTCAAACTTAAGGCCAAAGTAGCAGAGTTGGAATAATTCTCCCATTCAGCTGCACTACTTCTGCTTAACATTTAACGGGCGCTTCCAGGGACAATGTAAATTACCTGGGACAGGCTCGTATTTGCTGGGACTGTCCCGGCAAAAACGGGACAGTTGGCAAGTATGCAAAAGGAAATAAAAAGTTTTCGCAATGTCCTGTCTGACCAGTTACCAACATAGATTATTTGAATAATCATTTTTATCTCAGCAGCTTCCTGTAATCAATTACCAGTTTACTTCCCTATTCTCATATTTATGCCCGGTGGGTATATTGCGTGAAAACTTTCAAATTCTCTTTTTCTCTTTTCAGGTCAGTCGGTCTCTGTTCCCGTGAATGAAATCGTCTCTGTTCAGCAAGGTGACAGCAAACAACGGACAAAGACAATCAATGCTCCCAGCAACCTCTTCACAGGTAAAACCGACACTGGAATGGAGGAAGTTATTGTCTGCTTTGCATCCTGTGTGTAATTACCAAGTTTAGAAGGTGAAGGCGATGAATCACACTTTTAAGTAGGAGAACACTTCCCAAAACCTTTAACAGCTTACGCTGCATTCTGATTGGCCTTTGCCATTTTATTGTTGACAATTACTTCTGCCTCGTCAGGACTTGTTTGTCAACCCCACTGAATCTGCATTTATTAGTCTTGTGGTTTGTGCAACCCGAATCCTTTCATAACTACGCAGATCTTCTGGTGGTTAGAAGGTGATATATCGCATGGCACGTGTACAGGCATGTGTTCAAGTGGGCAATCAGGGGGGTTAAACAATGGCTCACCTGCTTGGTTTTACTGCCCCATGGCCGCATGTAGGAATGACACCAAAAATCTCATCATCCTTTATTTAGTACCACTGCGCTGTGAACAGTGATTTGCATTCATCCCCACTTAGGCAGTCCATACACGTAGGGATCGACCGATTATCGGCAAAACCGATATACAGTGCATTGCGAAAGTATTCGCCCCCCCCCCCTTGAACTTTTCGACCTTTTGCCACATTTCAGGCTTCAAACATAAAGATATAAAACTGTAATTTTTTCTGAAGAATCAACAACAAATGGGACACAATCATGAAGTGGAACGAAATTTATTGGATATTTCAAACGTTTTTAACAAATAAAAAACTGAAAAATTGGGCGTGCAAAAATATTCAGCCCCTTTAGGGCTCTTTCACACGGGCGATCCGATCAGATCCGCCTGTCAGTTTTTTAGGCGGATCTGATCGGATCCTCCATGCAGCTCTATGGGGCAGCGGGTGTCAGCGGAGACACCTCTGCTGACACCCGCTGCCATCCGCATCCGATCCTGTCAGTGAAATCTGGACGGATGGAAACCCTATTTTCCCATCCGTTCAGTAATCTGAGCGGATCGGATCTGATGAGAGCGGACAGGCGGTCCGCTCTCATACGATCCCCCATAGAGGGCAGCGGGGGCTGAGACACCTCCCTCTCCATTCTGCAAGCGGAGACTGAGCTGTCATCCGCCGGCTCAGCGGGGATCACGGATCGATCCCCGCTGAACAACACGGATCCGCCTACGGAGGCGGACCGTGTGAAAGAGCCCTTACTTTCAGTGCAGCAAACTCTCTCCAGAAGTTCAGTGAGGATCTCTGAATGATCCAATGTTGACCTAAATGACTAATGATGATTAATAGAATCCACCTGTGTGTCATCAAGTCTCCGTATAAATGCACCTGCACTGTGATAGTCTCAGAGGTCCGTTTAAAGCGCAGAGAGCATCATGAAGAACAAGGAACACACCAGGCAGGACCGAGATACTGTTGTGGAAAAGTTTAAAGCCGGATTTGGATACAAAAAGATTTCCCAAGCTTTAAATATCCCAAGGAGCACTGTGCAAGCGACCCGATCAAAGCCGCATTTGGCTCTGATCGGGTCTCCATGCAAAAACTCGGAAATGATGTCTCGGAGCCAAATTAAAAAAAATGACAGCATTCAAAACAGCCAAACTTGGCGTTTTGAAAGCTTTTAAGTGCAGAGGAGGGGTTTGGGGTCTTTTAGACCCCCAGATCCCTCCCCAAGGGTACCCATCAAGAAAAAAAAAAGTAAAACCTTTTTTTTTTTACCACTTTAAGCCCCGGAAGATTTTGCTGCTTAATGACCAGGCCCTATTTTGTGATTCGGCACTGCGTTACTTTAACGGACAATTGCGCGGTCGTGCGACGCTGTACCCAAACTAAATTGATGTCCTTTTTTCCCCACAATAAGAGCTTTCTTTTGGTGGTATTTGAGCACCTGTGCGATTTTTTTTTTTTTTGCGCTATAAACAAACGACCAACAATAAAAAAAAAAACAATATTTTTTACTTTCTGCTTTAAAACATATCCAAGAAAAAAAAAGTAAAAAATATAATTTCTTCATCAAATTTAGGCCAATATGTATTCTGCCACATACTTTTGGTAAATCAAAATCCCAATAAGCACATATTGATTGGTTTTCACAAAAGTTATAGCGTCTACAGACTATAGAATGAATTTATGTCATTGTTTTTATTTTTTTTTTACTAGTAATGGTGGCGATCCGAGATTTTTAGCAGGACTGCGACATTGCGGCGGACAAATCTGACACTAAGCGACACTTTTTTGAGACCAGTGACACTAATACAGTGATCATTGCTAAAACAAAATGCACTGTCCCTGTACTAATGACACTGGCAGGGAAGGGGTTAATATCAGGGGCAATTAAAGGGTTAAACATAACATCCACAAAAACAATATTTTTTACTTTCTGCTTTAAAACATATCCAATAAAAAAAAAAGTAAAAAATATAATTTCTTCATCAATTTAGGCCAATATGTATTCTGCTACATATTTTTGGTAAATCAAAATCCCAATAAGCGTATATTGATTGGTTTGCACAAAAGTTATAGTGTCTACAGACTATAGAATGAATTTATGTCATTTTCTTTTTTTTTACTAGTAATGACGGCGATCAGCGTTTTTTTGCGGGACTGCGACATTGCGGCGGACAAATCTGACACTAGGTGACACTTTTTTGAGACCAGTGACACTTATTCAGTGATCGTTGCTAAAAAAAAATGCACCCTCGCTGTACTAATGACACTGGCAGGGAAGGGGTTAACATCAGGGGCGATTAAAGGGTTAAATGTGTTCCTAGGGAATGCTTTCTAACTGTGTGGGGGTGCTTTGACTGGGGGAAGACAGAAATCCGTGTTCCTGCTAAGCAGAAATACAAGATCTCCATCTTCCCCTCTCACAGAACTGTGGTCTGCCTTGTCTCTCAGGAAGTATCGCGGGGTGCCTGTGAACATCCCACCCACTGATTGGCTCCCACTGTGTCCAATCACAGCTGGAGCGGGTTGTCGGTGGCATGTGCACGCGCCCCAGATGGGTGCACGAAATGACGTACAAGTACGTCATTACGCGCAGGAGGACCACTCTGCCACAGTATATCTGTGTGGATCAGTCCAAAAATGATTAAAGTAGTTTTTATTTTGGATAGAGTAAGGGAGGGTTATAACCCCTGTCAAATTTTTTTTCGCCATCTGTGTCCTGTTAGGGAGATTTTCCTTCATTTCCTGTCCCATAGCCAAACAGGAAGTGAGAGGAAATCCCTGCAAAAATTCCTTGGGGACCCCCAGATCACCAGAACTAGTGTCTCCATTGGAAGATTTCTGGGGACAACCCAAAATTTGGGACTTTCTTTTACTTTCACTTTCAATGATAATGGTAAACAGGTCAAAGTGAGAGGGGGAATCTCCTTAACGGGGACACAGACAGCAATAAAAACTGACAGGGGTTTTAATCCATCTCCACTCTATCTAAAAAAAAAAAAAAAAAAAAGTTCTGCCTTTAGTTATACTTTAATTGCTGTGCATTGAAGCAACATATCAGTTGTGATTTATTAGGATGGTTAAATTACTCATCTACGTGACTACAGATTAGGATTAATTTACTAAAGGAGTAGAAAATATTTACTTAGCAAAGTGAATATAGGGAAGCAATGCTCAGTCATATAGAAGGCAAATTCCTGTCTTTTTTTAACCTCTTGCTGCCTTGTATCTGTAACCCTTTAACTGGGTCTAAGCATCGGGAGGCAGGAGGGACTTTCTGAACATGCAATCGCTATGATTGGCTTTCACAATGGTCATATGATGGTGAGCATGATTATAAGCAGAGACTGGGAGCTGTCCTTTGACATCATGGTAACCATGCTGGAAGAGCACAGTGGGTGCACTGACTCCCATCACAGAAACCTCCCCCCCCTCACTCGACTTCCTGTCTGAGAGGATCCGGTTTCCCCGCTGCCGGTGGGTCCGGTCATTTTTTAACACTTTTTAACACTTTAAGTCCTTGGCTCAGTCAGTAAACAGTCCAGGAGATTTGTTTTTTTGTAGTTTATTAGAACTTGGATGGGAGAAGGGATGAGTGGGATACTCCAATTTAGCAAACTATGCACAATCTTGAGTACTTCTATCTATGTTGAATGCGGCAAGGCCGCTGCTTCACCCTGCCACTGAAGTAAAGTATTGAACAGTGAACTATTTGGTAGATTACTGTTCAGGGTTCTACTTGGCACCCCCTTTCTCACTGACTGTGTGAGCTGACCCTCTGTCCACTGACCCCCCTGGAGTGGTCCCCCTTCCTTGGCAAGCCCCCTGGTACTCACAGACACAGTTTTTCTGAGGTAGCTCTGCCTGCAGCTCCACCGTCAGCTTCTTCAGGACCGCTATGGCTCAGCTCCACACCTGGCTCACCAGGCCGACTGCCTGTGACCACTTTCCCTCTCTGACAGGAGGAGAGAGAGCCGTCACCCTCCTCCTGGGACTCTGCTTCCCGCCAAAGGCGCCCTGTCACATGTCCCCTCAGTATTTATGCTCATTCCCAGGATGCACTGCAAGAGTGCCCTCCCACTGGGACTGCCACAAAAGCCTGTGTGTCACTGGCTGGATTTCCTCCACTGTCCAACAGGCTCCCCTATTGGATACAGTGGGGACACTCCCTCAGACCAAGTAAATCACACCTGGACACATGTAACAGGCAGAACTAACAGATCAGGCAACCCTGATAAGCAGATGGAGCAAAACAAATCGTCTAGGAGGGTGCTACATACACTAAAATAATTATTAGGGGACACAAACATAACAGAGGACCTGTGTGACTAAGTAGGCATTTTTAGGGCGATTTTCAGCTCTAAGGATCAGCTTTAAAAACGCCCAGCAAGACAATTCCTATTCATTTCAATGGCCCCTGTTCACATCTGAGCCTTGAGCAAAACGCCTGACGCTCCAAAAAGTACATGAACTTTTTTTTGGGTAGATTACATGCGTTTTTGTTACATGTCAATGCCTTCCTCCAAACACCTGCAAAAAACGCCTATAAAAATGTCTGTAAAACGCTTGTAAAAACGCCTATAAAAAAAACACCTGTAAAACGCCTATAAAATAGCAACGCCTAGATGTGAACGTAGCCTTAGCCCTTTTTTATTTGTTTTTTTTACGTTTAGAAAAAAATTATAATTTAAAAAAAAAAGGTTTACAATTATTTTATTTTACAATTTTGTTCAATTATTTATTACAATGTATAAATACAGTGAAAGGGGGGCACATAGGGAGGGGGGGGTCAGAAGGGGGGGATCAGAAGCAGAACAGGGAGGAGGATCCGTGTAGGGGAAGTAAGTACAGGAACGATGCCCTGTGTCTGTGTCTCTCCCTGCAGCAGCTGAAAGCTGGCAGGAGGGGGGGGGAGGGGACTGGTTTTCAGCTGCTGCAGAGAGCCGCACAGGGCTTCCTTCTGTAATTACCCGTCCACTCGCACCGCACCAATTCCTGCATGCTGTTGGGGCCCCCTTGTGTGCCCGGGCCCCCTACAGGAGGACTGGTGATCCCCCCCAATCAGCGACCCTGTCTACCTGTGTGCATTAATCCACCTCAGCCCGGAAGGTTTACCCCCTTAATGACCAGGCCATATTTTGCAATACGGCACTGCATTACTTTAACTGACAATTGCACGGTCGTGCGATGCTGTAATGTATGTACTTTTTCCCCCACAAATGGAGCTTTCTTTTGGTGGTATTTGATTACCTCTGCGATTTTTATTTTTTGCGCTATAAACAAAAAAAAAAGTGACAATTTTGAAAAAAAAAAAACAATGATTTTTACTTTCTGCTACATAAAACATCCAATAAAAAAATGTAAAAAATCAAATTTCTTCTTCAATTTAGACCAATTTCTATTCTGCTAAAAATCCCAATAAGCGTATATTAATTGGTTTGCGCAAAAGTTATAGTGACTACAAACGATGGGATATTTTTATGCAATTTTAATGTATTTATTTTTTTACTAGTAATGGCGGCGATCAGCGACTTATATTGGGATTACGAAATTGCGGTGGACAAATCGGACACCTAAATGACACTTTTTTGGGGACCAGTGACATTATTACAGTGATCGGTGCTAAAAAATAGGCACTGTTCCTGTACCAATGGCACTGGCGGGGAAGGGGTTAACAACAGGTGGGTCAAAGCGTTAAATGTGTTCCAGGGAGTGCTTGCTAACTGTGTGGAGGATGGTCTGACTGAGGAAAACAGAGATCGGTGTTCCTGCTTAGCAGATCTCTTTCTTTCTCCCTGTAAGAATGGTGATCTGCCTTGTTTACATAGGCAGACCGCCATTCTGTGTCTCTTGGGAACGATTGCGGGTGGCCAGCGGACATTGGTTCCGCCGGACTCGCTGATTGGCTCCCCCTGTAGCCAATCAGTAAACGAATGCGCCTCCAGTGGCGCACTGTAGCCAATCAATAAACTAACGCGCCTCCAGCGGCGCGCACGCGCCCCCTAGAGCTCCTGCAGGAAATTACATAAAGAAGTACTGAATACCTGGAAAACCCACCATGGGTTCTAACCCTTCCCCGCTGTTTCCAAAACATTGAAGAGTATTTCGTATCACTATGTAATGTATACGTATGTGTACTTGGTAAAAATTAAAAGTTTTTATATTGTCTAGTCAGCCATTCAATTTATTCCTTCAGATGTGGTAGATATATTGTTAGTAGGCTCAGGATTCTTGGTAAATCTGTTCTGTTCTAGCCTGACTAACATTCTGTAGCTGTCATCCATAGCACACGTGCCACATTAATTTATATTACAGGATGTACACACCTGCCCAGACCTAACATTCATTATGGAGGACATTTTGTTGTGTATTAGTCACGATCTGGCCTGTCACCAAGTGTAATGCATATCCAAGACTGATGTGTTATACTGGTATAAAATACATTACATTATGTTAAATATTAATAAGACAACACTACTTATATACTGTACATTCTCGAGTATAAACCAACTTTTTCAGCATGTTTTTTTATGCTGAAAAAGCCCCCCTTAGCTTATACTTAAGTCAGGGTCCCATTTACCTGTTCTTTGGTGCAGTGCGCATGCGCCGCCACCGCTCGGGAAAGCCCATACACGTTCGGCTTTTTCTGGGTAGATGGCGCACGCGCGGTGACGTGTTGGCGCCGGGCTGTGCCCTTTTTAAATGTAAGGTGCCTCGCGGAAAGGTAAGTGAGACTCCTCTGCAGCCCCTGCATCTCCTCAGGAGATGCAGAGCTGCGGGCATGGTACAGGAGAGTCTCCTGTACCATGCCCGCAGCACTGCATCTCCTGTGCTATGCCCGCAGCCCTGCATCTCCTGTACCATCTCTTGTACCATCTCCTGTACCATGCCTGTACCATCTCCTGTACCATCTCCTGTATCATCTCCTGTACCATGCCTGAACCATCTCCTGAACCATCTCCTGTACCATCTCTTGTACCATCTCCTGTACCATGCCTGTACCATCTTCTGTACTATCTCCTGTACCATCTCCTGTACCATGCCCACAGCCTGAGGAGATGTGGGGCTGCGGGCATGGTACAGGGGATTCTCCTGTACCATGCTCGCAGCACTGTATCTCCTGTACCATGCCCACAGCCGTGCATCTCCTGTACCATGTCCGCAGCCCCTGCACCATGCCCGCAGCGCCTGTTTTCGGTCTCGTGGTAGTCCAGTTGGGTCCAGTAGCTGCTGCATTTCCCATCCTAGGCTTATACTCGAGTCAATAAGCTTTCTCGGTTTTTTGTTGTAAAATTAGGTGCCTCAGCTTTTATTTGGGTCGGTTATACTCGAGTATATACGGTATGTCATGGGCACTAGTACATTCATTTTTTAAAGGATCAGTCCACCAAGAGCTAATATTTCATTTTTGGTTGGTCTCTATTGGATAGATTTTGCCACTTTTGTTTCGCACACGTGTCGGGAAACGTGCACAGAACGCGGGTTTCCCATAGCACATCCTGGTGTTAACCTGGCCTTTAATTTTTATTTTTTTTAAAAGACAGTAGTTTCTTTTTAACATTTGATTTTGTATTAAATGGACTTTTCTTAACAAAAACCATATACAAAAAATTATTAATTCAAGAGAGAATTTCTATCCTGCTCCTTCTAATGTTCTTGTCACTTCCGTTGAATAGAACATCTATTTGACCCTATTACCCATTAAAAAATCGAGTGAATGTTCATAAAAGGAAAAATCTCAAATTTAATTCTACCAGTGTAGGAATCTTTAGGAAATCTTACAAACTAAATGATCACTTTGGGTGGGCCAGTCCTATAATAAATTGTTACAAAACTTATCGTGGATATAGTCATTCTCCACATTGAGCCAATGTCCTGTAAGAACTTGTGATGTCACATGCGTGTAAAGATGGTGAAGCAACTCTCTTTAAAAGCTAAAGATTTGATATAATTATTGGGTGGAAATTAGTTTAGGCCAATTAACTTCCCTAAAATCTATAATAAGAGCTAAATGAATGGTCTTTGTATTGAAGGAAAGAAAACTTCTTGATTCCCTCACCAACACAATCAGTGTTGATGGGGGAATCCCTTCTGCTGCGCTATTGTGTTCTGCTGGCAGGGGGAGTGGGGGAGCCTTCCCCACCATCAGAATACGGCAGTGATCAGGCGAAAAAACCTAACACCCTGGTTGTACTAAAGTCAACCTATTGCTTAACTTCAGTACAACCAGCCAGCCCATAGACGGATTGAAATTAGTCCAGTTAGTGGCTGAATGGGCCGAATTCCATTCTGTCTATGGTGGGCTTTAGTTATATAGACGTGTTCTGTAATGTTGAAGATGTCTCTTCACTTAACCAAGTAGCTTCTTCAGCTCTAATGAGTGTCAGGCACATACCCAGCATTTATAGCCACATAGGTAACTCTATCACCTTGAGTGTTCCTCACACCAGTGCATTATGGAAACACATAAGTGTGGTGTTTGCGTGTTGGCCTGTGTTGCGTTTCGGCAGACTATTCATTTTGAATGGGCTGCCAACATGTTCTAAAGCGCTGCACAAACCTTTGGCGCTTTATAAATCCTGTATAATATTAACACAACGCACATAAAACTGGACATTCTCTACAGTGCAGAGCAATGCGCCGCCTGGGGACTTTGGGCGTCATTCACAATTCTAAACTCTCCTATCCTAAATCTAAACTCTCCTATCCTTTATATCTGAAGAAGTTGCCAAATTAACTTCTGTTTAATCTGCAACTGCTATGGTGCTGCATATGTGATCAGTTATGACATCAGCCATTTGATGGCTTGACAGTTCGAATGAGGGCACAAGCAGCCCTGACAGTTGTCATTCAAGTAATGCAATTTTAAAATGGATTTAAAAGGTTTGGCAAACAGTTAAAATTATGGGGTTAGTTCTGCTTTAAAGGGTTTGTTCACCTGTACACCATACTACCCTTGCTATAGGTGTAGGCCATTTACGTACCTCCCGAAGCCTAGCAAAAAATATGCCAGAGATGGCTTTACCCTGTCTTGCCTTGTTGCTAGGATGTTGCTAAGACACTCCCAGCCATTGCCGCTCACTCCCACTATAACAGGAACGGGTTCTCAAAGTCCTGCATACATGGTTCACTGTCTTCTTCGTAGCAGCATTGCTGAGCTCAGAGCTACTGCAGCTATAGATGATGTCACCGGTTGCCTGTGAAAACTAGGGACTCAAAATCCAGTCCTGCCAATGGCCGGGGTAAAATCTTGTGTGATTTCCCAGATTTCCCAGAGCAACGGTGACGTCACCTCCTGGAAAGGTTAGAGGCCAGGGATGAGGTGTTTATTTTTCACTAACAGTAAAGTGGACTTAACATTTTTCATGGAAGGTCCACTTTAACGTGAGCATCACTTATAATAAGTAGGGCCCAAAACGTCATAGGTCTCAGTCTCTACTCTTCTTAGGACCTTCAAAAACCAGAACAATGAGGACAAACTGTTCAGTGAGTTTGGGTTCCTTGAGGGCATTGTAGGCCTCGGTCTCTACTCTTCTAGGACCTTCAAAAAGCCAGATGATGAAAGAGGACAAAATGTTCAATGAGTTTGGGTTCCTTGCGGGCATTGTAGGCCTCAGTCTCTACTCTTCTAGGACCTTCAAAAAGCCAGATGATGAAAGAGGACAAAATGTTCAATGAGTTTGGGTTTCTGGAGGGCATTGTATACTTCTCAACAATGTCACCATCACAACTGTCCTACCCTTTACTAAAATGTATGGCTTGAAGGGACAGCTTAATGTAAGAGGTGACATTCACAGCAGTGACCGTGACGTTTTTACCAGCATGTTTTACTCGTTTTTCTGAGTGAACTGAGGTAAGTAAGTGAAGTCAGCAAATTCTTAGAAAGTCTTCATCTTTTTATATCTCCCTTCCCTGAAGTGGAAAATTACTGGAGTTTCATATTTGCTGCACTTCACTTCATATACATATACACATATACACCACACACACACTCACACTTATTTTATTTTATCTTTTATATATACTTTATTATGATAGAGTGCTCATGCATTGTCCCACGTGTTTCTGATGGAGACTACAAGTGACCATGTTAACACAGCCATGGTCCACTGTTGTCACCAGCAGGAAATCTGCCCTGTGTACTACCATGCAAAGATTGCATCAGTGGTGTTCAAACAGCAGAGGTTCCCAGTATCACACAGTGACCACTGAAGAGTCAGGAGGTTATACAGTCACTAGGGCCTGTTCACACCAGGAGAATTCATACATCCCACCATATTGTGACAGTTCTGTCAGGCTATGTTCATTTTGTTGCTGGTTGGTAAGGAGCAGGCCGGGAAGCATAGGGCCCCCCCCCCCCAAAATCCATACCAGACCCTTATCCAAGCATGCAGCTTGGCAGGCCAGGAAAGTGGGGGGACAAGTGAGCGCCCCCCCTCCTGGACAATAGCAGGGCACATGCCCTCAACATGGCTCTGACTCCCCACCCCAAAGCACCTTGTCCCCATGTTGGTGGGGACAAGGGCCTCTTCCCTACAACCCTGGCGGTGGTTGTGGGGGTTTGAGGGCAGGGGTCTTATCAGAATATGGAAGCCCCCTACAACAAGAGGGCCCCCAAATCCCCCCATGTGAATAAGTAGGGGTACATTGTACCGCTACTCATTCACCAAAAAAAGTTTCAAAAAGAAATAAAAACACAGACACAGTTTTTGACAATTCCTCTATTAAAAAAAAACATAAACAATGTCCCCCGTTGTAGATCCAGTGGTAATCACGACACCCACCACTGACTCGGAAAAAAAAAAAAGTTAGCTTGCACTGAAGGCTCCCGCTGTCTGACTGTGATGTGACCGACCCAGCATGCCCCGTCTATGGGAACGCATCCGAACCGCACTGGTCAGAAAATGCACAGGACTCTTTTTCAATTTGCCGCAAATTTGCACTGCCACTGCACCACAAATATATGAACCAGCTTCATAGAAAAGCCTGCTGGTTCACATGTCAAAAGGACTTCAACAAAAAAGTACCGACATACCGATAGGGTCCAGTGAGTCTATAAGAGCAAAATAGGAACAAAAACTGTTCTTTAGGAGTCTTAAGTGTTCACAAAGGAAGGGATTAACTCGTGTGGTGTGTAGTAAGCCGTATTCATCTTATCGGTTCACATGTCATGCGAATCGGATGCGGTTCAAAACACATGCAAATTGCATATATGTGATCAGAGCCTAAGAGTTGTGACTGACACGTGAAACAGGTTTCTAAAACGTATTTATAACCAGGAGTTTGCCTGAGGCGGCCATTTTTGCTGCCCCCACCCCAAGGTTGACAACACTCCACCTCTCCCTCCCCCCTGAAAACCACCATGTTTTTATGTCCAACAATGCTCCTTTGGTTGCTTGGATGCAGGGGAGGACTGGGCCAGGGGGCAATTGCCCCCCGGGCCGCTCTGATGCCCTGCAAAAAGGCTTCACCGCTTCTGCCACAGACATGCCTAAAGGGTTCCTGGTGAAGAGAAGTAAAAAGTCCCCACTGCTGACCTACTGAGTGAGGGATGAAGACAAGGACAGAGCGCAGCCCCCCCCCCCCCCCCAGCATGGATGGTGTAAACTGTGAGGCCGGTTCAATGCCCCACTGGAGATTCTCCTCGACCATGAAGCCCCGACTGAGCTGTCCCAGCTCCCCCCAACTGCCCCTGCTAGCCAGGTCAGGAACCCAGATTCGGCCGGTGAGAAAAGAGTACCTGGAGCGGAGCATCAGCCTGGAATGGGCCTCAAGAGGAGGCGGGGAAGAGGGAGAAAGGGAGGGAGGCCCAGTTGCTGCATCATGCCTCTGGTTTGTACTTGCCCCCTGGGCCTGAAAGTTACCAGTCAGCCCCTGCTTGGATGCTGTCACAGCAGACAATGAAACTGTGGCCCAGCGCTGTGCATCATTAGCTGCTATTGGCATAATGTCACTGGTTGTTATGGTGAAGGCAGGCACCTGTACAATGACCACCAATGATGCTTTGTGGCCCAGCTGCCAACGTCCTAGCAACCTGCTTAGTAACGCTTCCATGTGTATACAGTGAGGATAGACTATCCGGTATGGACACTCCAGCCTCTAATGTAATGTGAGATTCTGAGACCACAGCAGATTATACCTCACAATGACAAGTGTGCAGCTCCCAGCCAAAAGCAACTTGAAGCAGGTCATTTACCTAGCCTAGCTTTCTCCTCAGCCTGCAGGTAAATGTGATCTTTGTTATGTTGTGGCCTTGATTGGCCACATTCTCTGTTCAAGTGACGTCAACGCTATTATTTTCTCACCGCCTCAACACACCTGAGCTTTAATGTAGCTCTACAGGGGTGTGGATCTACATTACCATGGAATTTTACTGAGTGCCTGCATAGATGAGACTATTCAGGTGATAATTTTCTCTCACAGAGTGGAAGCAATGCTAAGTATTGAAATGTAAATAGTAAGATTTAATTAAGGCAAGCTGTTGCAATAGCCTGTGTACATCCCACTAAAGGAGGCAAGATGGCTGCTTCACTTCCTGGTATCAGAATGGGCTCATAGCCACTGCACAATACACTTATAAAAATGAAGGCAAAATAAACATATGGCTTCTGTATGACTACTGATCAGATAACAATTTAAGCTTTGTAGCTAAAAAGCTTGATTGGACCCCAGCAAAGCATGATCCAATTTGATACAGCATGGGAAAAAAATTCCTTCCTGATCCCCAGAGAGGCAATCGGATATTCCCTGGATCAACTTTACCTATAAATATTAGTACCCAGTTATATTATGTACAACTAGGAAAGAATCCGGGCCTTTTTCAAAGGAATATACTGAGCTGGCCAGAACCACTTCTGGAGTGAGTCTAGATATACAGCATGGGCTAACCAAAAATGGCTACCATAATCCATTACTACAGACACATTTAGACTATGAAAATGTGTTCCCATTGAGATCCTTTCTGCTTGGCCATGCTACCTGGAGTGGCATCCAACTACAGTCACCTCCTCCCATCCAATCCCAATGGCCAGATGACCAGTTTTAATGGCTAATATGAGCAACATATTCATATAGAGCATGGGCTAATGTCAAGGTCTTACCTTGTCCTCCTGTTGGGAGCCATCTTGGACATGTGCAGACTGCTGCCTCTTACAAATTCTGATTGCATCATCACTTGCCTGCCACCTAGGTGTCACACAGTGATGATGCTGCACACCTGACTTTATCTATCACCTGATGGGTTGCAGTCCTTGCTCTTGTGTTTGTGCTCCAAGGTGCATCTCTGCTAGCAGTCTTCTGTTCTCTGTGTTCCCCCGTAAATGACCTGGCTTGGCAGACGTCTTGGCATCAGCAGACTACCCGCTTCCTGGAGTCGACCCAAGTTTGGATGACTACCTGCTTCTGGACTTGCTCTCACTTCCTCACTCTTGTTGTGCATTTATTGTTGTTTACTCCCAATAAACTGCTTAATTTTCCTGCATCCCCTTGTGGTCTGGTTTCCTGAATCTACTACTATAGACACATTTAGTCTCCTTTTTTCTCTTTTGTGCTGCACTTTTGCAGATGACACACGATCATTGCCCTATCAGATAACTATAGGGTGCTGAATGTATTGCCATAGTGATCTTTTCTACTTGGCCATATTAACCATAGCAGGATCTACAGCATAGGTGTCCAACCTTTTGGCTTCTCTGGGCCACATTGAGTGTAGAGAAAGTTTCTTGGGCCGCATATAAAATATATACTATAGTTAAGGTATATAAGTAATAAAACGCCGCCGTGCCCTCCCATGCTGCCGCGCCCCCCCAGCCCCCCAGCACTAATTTAACACAACTAGATCCCCTCCGAGGCAGCTTCTGTGGCCGTGCCCCCAACTCGACTTCCTTCCTCCCCAGCAAAAAAAAAAAAAATTGTCAGGGGGCAGTGGGCCGCATTGCCTGCGGTTCCGGGCCGCATGCAACCCCGGGCCGCAGGTTGGACATGCCTGATCTACAGTATCTGCAGTCACCCCTCCCCCTTTCCATCCAGTGCAATGGCACCACCAGATTGAAAACATTTGCTTTAAGACCACAGGTTACAGCCCAATTAAACTTCATATTTAGCACACAGTTGCAGGCTTACCAGAACTTGTAATTCTTTAATTGTGAGATTGCATATTGTCTATGGCTGTTATATAGTTTGTAGAATATACTAGAGCCGGTTTATGTTATACAATTACCTATATTGTACCTATATAGCTATAAATACCAGCCTTTGCAATCTTTTCTTTGACTTTACAGGCAATCATGCTGCTATTTTTAGCTCAAGCAGGTCAAAGTCTACATGCGGACGTGGTCTTACGTATATTGCTGCCTCAACGCCTTGAGACAACGCCAAACAGAAATGACTTATCTCTGTGGGAAGCATACTAGCAGTATGTTGGCAGATAATTATAAAATCAATCAACTTTTAAAGTGCTGTTTGATGAGACAATAGTTAAAGATTGTTAGTCACATTGTTAGTAGATTTTCTATGGAACTGCAATAGAATTCGTAAGAATAAAGTAATCAACGTACAATTCTTTACATCAGTTCTTGTGTGCAGCAGGAAATAAAGAAATCAGCAACTGACTTTTGATTTTTTGATCTTTATTTAATAACGGTATGCAATCAGCTGATATGCCAGTTTAATGATAGGTAGACAGCGTCAAAAGATTACATTATAAGAAAAACTCTTTATTCTATGGGAATTGCTCAATATTGCTGCAGGTGTCCAACACGTTGTAAACCTTGACTCAGTTTTTTTATTCTTTATATATTTAGGCTTTTGACTTATTTATCCATTTTAGCCATCAAAATGCACCCAAGCGTAGGCTTGGGGGGCCTTGATGTTGTTTGCAGTACAGCCTAATTTTGGAGGTATTGCTGAGGGTGGATTGATTAGAATTTTCCTAAACCTATCTGTCTGCCATTATCCATTATCTATTATTGTCGTAATGATTAAGCACACATACTAGTGTGTGAAACGCGTCTACCTTGCCACATTTGTCACATTGGGATGTTCAGCTAATAAATCTGGATTTTGATCACACCTGGAGTGTAGCCATTTCTTCTACATTTGCCATTATCCAGTGCTGCTTTGGTTCTAGATCTAATGCCGCGTTGGCCGTAAGAGCTAATACAGTAGAGTCTACAGTCAATATGACTAATACAGTAGAGTCTTCAGTCAATATGAGTAAAGACGCCGTTAACATTTGTGTCCAGAGTTTAGAGCACACAGCCTAATTGTTGGCCACATGACCCAGGAATCAGAACATCGCAGAATCATTTTGCTCTAGCAGATGGTTGAGTAATCTTATTCCAAATCCCTTACTCACCCTCTCTAATTGTTTAAAGTTATCCTAAACTTTTGGCTTATTTACTCATTTTGGCTCTGTACATTGGCCGTCAAAAGACATGCAAGCATAGCCTTTGGTGAGTTTGTGTTGTGTAGCGTATAACGCACTGTTGAAGGTATCGTTGAGGGTGGATTCATTAGAATTTGCAATAATCTTTCTGTTGGCCATTATCCTGTGCTGCTTTGGTTCTAAATCACATGATCTAATGCCATGGTGTCCATAAGAGCTGAGTCAATATGAATATTTTCTGAAAGGGAACTCATTCTGTCGATGTGTCTCATTACAGTGTATTACGTGTTGCGGAGGTCCTGTAAGCGATGGTCTCTGCAAACGGTGATGTTCACAGCTCCAGATGCACAGGTGGCTCATGGCTGGGTACAACGTATTCAGGAGAAAATACAACAGACAGGTACGTAAAACCTCTCTCGTGGTAATAATATGTTTATTGGCTTTAGAAACTGAGTTTACATGATGTGTTAAAGAAACTAAAAGTAGTAGTGTTTTCAGTAGTTAACCTCTTCCCAGGATCGATACACATATGTAGCAGCAGGGCGAGTGGGCCTTAACGCCCATCCACTACACATCCATCCACGAGGCTCAGAGATTCTGTGCTTAGAGTGCATTCACTGTGCTCCCAGCACACTGACAGGTTTGTCATGGGCAGCTCCCAGTCATTATTTTGAATGGGAGCCAGCAGGATAGGCTGGCCATCACAGGGATCACATGATTGGAAATCCGCCTTTGCTTTCTGACATTACCACCCACTTAAAGTTGGTGGCAAGGGATTAAAATTGAAGTTCACTCTAGAATTCCTCTATGCACAATAAACAGCAATAAATGAAGAGCACCATGTTTGACTTCTGTCAATGCTCTGGTTTTGAATGGGAGCCAGCGGGATGGGCTGGCCATCACAGGGATCACATGATTGGAAATCCACCTTTGCTTTCTGACATTACCACCCACTTAAAGTTGGTGGCAAGCAAGGGATTAAAGTGGAAGCTCATTCTAGAATTCCTCTATGCACAATAAACAGCAATAAACGAAGAGCACCATGTTTGACTTTTGTCAATGCTCTGGTTGTCCAGCAAACAGCACTGAAACCTACTGTTCATTTATGAGAGACACCGTGCAACTCATAGTGTTGCTCAGCCTCCCTCATGCTGTCTACAGGGCATAGAGGAAGCGTTTCCCAGTTGGGGTTTGAAATTAGATACCATGGGAGGGTGAGCAAAACCATACATGGCTGTCAACTTCCAGTGCTGATTGTTGGACAACCAGAGCCTGGACAGAAGTCAAACATGGCGCCTTGCATTTATCAATGTGCATGTGCTATATGGCTGTTTTAATATTTATAGGTGAACTTCCACTTTAGGGTGATGGTTCTGATTTTCTGGGCTACGTTAGAACATCAACACCTTAAGGACGTCCTTTTTTAAGGTTTTTTTGGAGCTTGTAAAGAAATAAAAGTAGACCTAAACTCTTTTCAAAGACACAGTTTTAGGAGCTGTTTCAATATTTCTGCACCACAACAAATTGCCACCAACTGCCACCACAGATCTGTGCTAAAACCTAAGCTACAAAAGGTAAGCTTGACCTGATAGACCAGGTTAAAAATTAGTTTATTGGATTAATTAGATTAAGAGGCTTAAATCTGAGGTTTAGTTTGAGGGCTAAGTTTCACAAACAACCCTCTAATACTTAAACCAAAGTACGAAAATTAATCATTAACGCCTAAAGCCCAGTTGAATCCTTTTTTCCAAAAATCTGTTTATTAGGTTTTATCCATTGACAAGAGAAGAAACTATTTGGGTGTCCAATCTGCACCTCAACTACTATACCCAAACTAACAAATGAGTAAATACAGACATTTGACCCAATTGAATCTTTGTAATGTTACTTTATTGCCGCCAGGCTGTGTTTACAGTAATGAATATGCATTGCAGCAAAGGTTAAAATCCCTTTGTTAGCAGATGTAGGAGAATCCAGCTAAAAGCTGGATACAAACTATACAACTTTCTTTAGATTTTTTCCTTTAGATTTAAGCTGGATACACACTATACAACTTTTGTTGTTAGATTTTCTTTAGATTTAAGCCTCGTACACACGCACCGATTGTTGGCCGACCGATCAGCCGACTTTTATCCAGTGTTGTTGTGTTGGTTGAAATGTGCTCTAGACTGCACACAAATTTTTTCGGCCAACAACAACCAACTTCAGAAGCGATGTCACGTGATGGTTTACTTTCCGTGTGTTTTTTCTTCTCTGAGCATGCCCGGTCTTGCTCATCAGATTTTTGTCGGCCGAAATCTGTACTGACTGACGAACAATCGGCCGTTCTGTTGACGGCCAACAAAAATTTTATAGCATGCACACCAGATTTTGTTGGGCTGAAAAGTCGCAGTCGGTTGTCGGAAGCATCATACTAACAAGCCGACAATCGGCCGATCGGACGTTGGCTGAAAATGTACGGGGCTTTACCTTCAACTATGTAGTGCACGGGCCTGACTGATTGCATACAAATTGAAAGGGTTCAGGTTTGTCCTCATATATTGTTTTGGTAAATCTAAAGGAAAAAATCTAAAGAAAGTGGTATAGTGTGTATCCAACTTTATCCTATGTGTCCATTCACACTACTTTACGCTATTAGCTTTTTTTGAGCTTCTAGGAGCAAAAAAAATAGTTTTTGTAGAGTTTTTTTGGATCGTTTTTCCGGCATAAACGCTACTAAACGCTCCTAAACGCTACTTATAGCGTTTTCTTTAGCTTTTTTTCCCCCCTCTTTTTTTAAAGGAACTGCAAAAATAATAATAAAATGCTAACACTCCTAAACACTACTTAAACGCTACTACAGCTATTACCAGCATTTTTTCCAGTTTTATTAGTTTAAAAAAGAGCCCTAGGCCCCTTTCACATTTGTGTGACCTAAAAGTCGTGCGATTTTGCTGCGATTTTACTGCACTTTTTTGCTGTGATTTTGACTGGACTTGAAGCAATGCCTGTGTAATCTTGAGGTCTTTGGACCTCAAAACACATCAAAGTCGGACCAAAGTAGTGCAGGGACTACTTTGTAGTTGTTGCGACTTGAAGTCACACAGATATGAATGGTACTCTTGGGAAAACAAGGATTACAAGTTGTCGTGCGACTTTGCTGTCCCAATTTGCAGGACAAGTCACACAAGTGTGAAAGGGGCCTTAGTAGTGAGTTGAAATGGAACTCCAGCCAAACATTTTTTAGTTTTGCCTATAGTGAAGAAAAGAGAAGTTCCTGTGCTCTCTGATACTAAATGGTCATTTACAACAGTGGCGGCCAATCCATTGGGGCACAGGGGCGCCGCCCCCCCATCCATGCGTCCGGCCCCCTAATTATTCATGCAAGGTGCCGGACGCATGGATTCCAATAGGGTTTTGTTTTTTTAAGCACGTGATTAGAGCCAGAGGCTCTAATAGGTTTCAAAAAAGGGTGGGCTCAGGGCGCACCCAGTTGTGTGACAATAGCGAATGATTATTCGCTATTGCCACACTGATTCTCCTTCTGGCCAATCAGGAAGCGGGTCCTGAGACCCGTTTCCCGATTGGCCGAAAGGAAAAGCCATGGTATTGATTGGCCAAGGAGTGGAGGAGGAGGGAGGAGACTGAGGGGGAAGCCGCCGCCGCTGCCTGCCCAGGGTGAGTGAGACGGTGACCGGGGCAGTGCATGCTGGAGCTGGTGGGGGGCAGTGCGGGCTGGAGCTGGTGGGGGGCAGTGCGGGCTGGAGCTGGTGGGGGACCGGCGACTGGGGAGGGACTGTGCGGGCTGGAGCTTTTAGGGGTCTGGCGACCGGGGGGGGACAGTGCGGGCTGGAGCTGGTGAGGGACAGTGCGGGCTGGAGCTGGTGGGGTGACCGGTGACCGGGGGACAGTGCAGGCTGGAGCTGGTGTGGTGGGGGGGTATGGTGTGGTCCATCTGCCGCCCCCCCTGACCCATGGAGCACCAGCTACCACTGATTTAAAACTAGCCATAAACAGCTCAAATTTCCTCTATTCAGCCAGTAAATAAGAGAAATCTATTGATTCTTCCTTCCATGCAAGGAATCTTCACTGGATAGGATGCAATCACTATTTGGCCAATTTTTTCCACCAGACTCAGTCGTTTTTTTTAAATCGACTTTTGATGGGCCAGAATATCCTTCAAGGCCACCCAGGGCTTGAATTTTGGCTGATTTGGCAGGAATCAGATAATTTTGTGAGCCATCTATGGCCAGCTTTACACTTTGGCCTACTGTTTTCTTCGACATCCTAATCCAGCTGATTCATGACGGGGAGAAATTCGCACATTGTTGTAGGTGTGACGATGGCTCGCCTATAAAACTCACTCATCTACTTACAGACTAATTTCCTGGGCAGCTTATGTATGGAAATATGGCTTAAATGCTGTGAACTCCATTATTAGAAGACGAGCTTACTCATTAGAAAGGATCTCACTATTTTTTTATTCATTGAGTCTTATTCATCTCTGTCCCTGAGTCATTATTTGACATGTGTCTGTATTGTAAACACATTGCTCCTCATTCGCCTTTAATGTCTGTTATAGGAATTGTTGTTCTCTGTGATGACCAATCAGATTCTAATTTTAATTTTACAACGAATTTTCCAGCATAATTTTGAATCGGATTACTTCTGACGTCAGACTAAAGCCAAGCTTTTATAGAAATGTTAGTCACTCTATACATTTCTTTGTACTCTCTACCATAATATATAATAACACAATACAAATACAAATTAATACAAGTAATAGCAGACTCACAGTTAAGCATCATAAAGGTATACTGGGGCATTTAATGCCCAAACTATATAAACACCTTCAGAAAGAAACAAAAAATATTAATGCATAATTTCAGATATACTCTAAATTTGATTTGATTTAATTCTACTATTGCATTTTCATATTTGTATTTTTATATTCAACCAAGAAGTGGAGCTCTCATGGTTTTTCAGATTCTGCTTTGCTCCTCTGTTGAAAATAGTGTTGTTTACAGAGCTCAATAGCTTACACATACCGTTGAATTTCAAAGCAGTGGCTCTCCCCTTCCTTGGAGGTATCAAATTTGTCAGATTCCAGAGAGAGTTAGGTCTCTTTCACATGGGCTTTCCGATCAGGTCCGCCTGTCAGTTTTTCAGGCAGAGCTGATTGGACGTACCCATTCACCCCTATAGGGCAGCGGATGTCAGGGGTGACATGTCCACTGATACCAGTTGCTATCCAATCTGATCCTGTCTGGGAAATCTAGATGGATGGTAACCCTATTTTCCATCCGTCTGGAGGATCGGATCGGATGGGATCGGATGAAAACGGACAGGCAGTCTGTTTTCATCTGATCTCCCATAGAGGAGAGCAGGGCTCTGACAGCTCTGTCTCAGCACACAGAGCAGAGACGGAGCTGTCATCCACCTGCTCAGCGGGGATCAGCCGATCGATCCCCCGCTGAGCAAAGCGGAGTCCACTCGGCTGTCATTATAAGGAGCGGGAGGGGCCTTCCGAATGCGGCTTTGATCGGGTCTTCGGCGACTGTGCTGGTAGGATGCCCGGGTCTCCCGGTGGGGTGGGAGACCCGGGCATCCTACCAGCACAGCCGCCGAAGACCCGATCAAAGCCGCATTCGGCTCTGATCGGTTCTCTATGCAAAAACCCGGAAGTGATGTCATGACCTCACTTCCGGGTACTGGCGCCAAATTAAAAAAAATGACAGCATTCAAAACAGCCAAACTTAGCGTTTTGAATGCTTTTAAGTGCAGAGGAGGGATTTGGGATCCCTCCACAAAAGTTCTTGTCAAAAAAAAAAAAAAAAATGTTTTTAAATGTACAAAAATATCGGCCGATACTAATATGCATTGGCCAAAATATCAGTGTCGGCAACAAAAAACCGATATCCGTCAATTACTAATTTTGAGATACTTGGAACCTAAAAATTGGTTAAGCAGAACATTAATTTTGCTTGCAGAGGTTGTTGACCGTGTAATCTCGCTGTAATATGTTTAAATGCGCTGATTATTTATTTCTACAGCAGGTAACACCAGGCCAAGAAAACTGCTTGTATTCATTAACCCCTATGGAGGGCGCGGCAAAGCATCGAAAATTTACTACACGGAAATAAGCCATCTCTTCCAGCTGGCTGGGATTGAGACTGATGTGATTGGTAGGTTTCTTCTCTTCATTTACATGGATTAAAAATAATAGCTTGATTAAAATAATATTTTCGTGATATAGTAATATTTCAAAGAATAGCTTATTTATAATTTGTAATTAACTGTACACAAGGCAGCCCCCTTAGGCTGCATTCACATGTCAGCTTATAATCGCGGGCAGAACCGCCGCGGTTCCGCCCGCGATTCGGAGATTTATTGCAAATCGCGGGACGCCTAGCGTTGCCCGTTGATTTGCAATAGCCCCCCAATCGCCGAGCGATGTTGCCGCGATTTTGTTTGCGCGATGTTGCCGCGATTCGGCGGGCGTAAATCGCGGCAACATCGCTCGGCGTTTGGGGGGCTATTGCAAATCAACGGGCAACGCTAGGCGTCCCGCGATTTGCAATAAATCTCCGAATCGCGGGCGGAACCGCGGCGGTTCTGCCCGCGATTATAAGCTGACATGTGAATGCAGCCTTAATGACCAGGCCATTTTTTTCTGATTCGGCACTGCGTTACTTTAACGGACAACTGCGCAGTCGTGCGACGCTGTACCCAAATAAAATTGATGTCCTTTTTTCCCCACAAATAGAGCTTTCTTTTGATGGTATTTATTTGATCACTTCCGCGGTTTTTATTTTTTGCGCTATAAACAAAAAAAGAACAACAATTCTGAAAAAAAAAAAAATATATATATATATATTACTTTCTGCTATAAAACACAGCCAAAAAATAATAATTAGAAAATTTAAATTTTTACATTATTTTGGGATAATATGTATTCTGCCACATATTTTTGGTAACAAAATCTCAATAAGCGTATTTTGATTGGTTTGATTGGTTATCGCATCTACTAACTACGGGAAAGATTTATGTCATTTTTGTTTATTTCTTTACTAGTAATGACGGCGATAAGCGATTTTTAGTGGGACTGCTAAATTGCGGCAGACAGATTGGACACATAACTGACATTATTTAATGGCACTAGTGACCTTACTACAGTAATCAGTGCTAAAAATATGCACTGTTACTCTGTTACTGTGTAATGACACTGGCAGGGAGGGGGAATCAAAGGGTTAGGTGTGTCCCTAGGGAGTGCTTTCTAACTGTGTGGGGGGTGGACTCACTAGATTAACATAGAGATCTGTGTTCCTGAATAGCAGAAACACAGGATCCCTGTGTTCATCTGTGACAGAACGGCAGTCTGCCTTGTTTACAAACCGCTGTTCTGTCTCTTTGGGGAGCGATCGCAGGTGGCCGACAGACATCGCGTCGGCTGGACCCACTGATTGGCTCCCCCTCTGGCCAATCAGCATGCGTGCACGCCCCCTACTGGCTATTGCACGAAACCAGGTACGTCGTTTCGTGCAATAGAGCCGACCTGTCGCAGTATATGTGCGGCAGCTCTTTGGCAAGTGGTTAAAGTGGAACTCCAGGCAAAAACCTAAATACACAGATGAACTAGACTTATGGGAGCTGTTTTTTTGCCAAAGGATTTGTATTTCTTTTCATCCAATCCTGAGAAGGTTGCACAGCCATGCAGATGACAGCACTTTCCCTGTTACAGTTACAGACTGTAGAAGGGATATGGTGATGTCGTCTCTTCACCCCAGCCTGCTGATTGGGCAGTGAAAGAGCAGCAAACTCATGAGATCATCCCTCTGCTCCATCTCCTCCTATCATCGTATTCCTTGTCGGCACAGCTGCTCCCAGTCCTGCCCCTCCCTTTCCCAGTGTGAGCTTAGCTGTAAGGGGGTTTGCAGTAGATTGATACCAAGTCAAATTCAAGTACAATACATTTATTAGGTTTAATAATAAATATATAACCCCATTAGTTTTTAGATTTTTACTGCTTGTAGCTTAGCTTTTACAAAAGCACCCCCTGTGCAGTTGAAATGGTATTTTAGTAACTACAAAGAGAATTTAATTTGGATTAGTCAGATACAGGTACGAGCTCCCTCCAGCAGTTTTTCTTCCACAGGGCTTGACAAATTTGCCTGAAATCTAGGAGCCAGCTAAAAAAGTTAGGAGCCAGTTTTTTTTTTAAACTAACAACCGAGCTTTATTTAAAAAAAAAACGGATACTAAATTTACACATAAAGACGACTAGAACCCTGCTCTCCTCTATAGGGCAATCGGATGGAAACAGACTGTTTAAGCAAAGGTAAGTGGACAGGGAGATGAAGCCTGCAAAAACTTCCCTCTCATCTCCTCTTGGGAAGGAGATGGGCAGGCAATGAGAACAGGCAGTGGAAACAGTCATTAGTGACTGCTTGTGAAACTCCCGGCCACCACAAGAGGGCGCCAATTCCCCGTTGGAAGCCTCTCTTATCTCACAGAAGAAGGGTCTCAATTTTCGGACGGCGCGGTAGTCCGTACTTTTGGGGAGGAGGTGGGGGGCGCAAAAGGGACAGGACACCTCTTGCAGGGCACCCCAGGTGCCAGGTCTCTAATTCTAGTCGCCAATTCGACCTGGCGCCCGGGGTTTGTCGAGCCCTGTTCCACTATATTTGTATCCAATACAATAAAAATGAAATAGAAATTCAAGCATTTTCAATCACATAAGAAATGACCATAGGTAAACACTAGAACTAGACCATAGGTAAACACTAGAAAATTAATTGCTATAACATAGTAGCTGAACTTTATTTTTCCTAATTCAAAATTGTAAAGAAATGACACTTAGGACACACACAGGTTCAAAAATTCAAACCTCATTTTCTGAAAGAGAAATAAGGACATCATAAAAAGTTTCTTTTACATAAAGTGTTGCCGCTCCTTTTTCTGAAATCCTAATGAATTTGTGCTATTTTACAGCTAAATGAGTCATAAATGACTTTCCTATCTTTTTTTCTTTCAGAAACTACCAGAGCTAACCATGCCAGGGATCATTTATTGGACTCTGATCTCCAGAAATACGATGGGTAAATAAAATTCACTGAATTAAAGGCAAACATAACTCTAAAATACATGTCTAGTGTAATGTTTGGCAAGTGAAATCCCATGATGTCACTCTCTGTCTCCTGGTTGGTGAGAAATCCGATCCAGGATCCGCCCCTAAGGAGATACTTTGCCTCTGGCTTGTGTGGTGGGAGGCTTCTAACATGGATGATACTGCAGTCCATTTTTTGTGATTCGGCACTGCGTTACTTTAACTGACAATTGCACGGTTATGCGACACTGTACTCAACTGCGTTACTTTAACTGACAATTGCAGTCATGCGACACTGTACTCAACTGCGTTACTTTAACTGACAATTGCAGTCATGCGACACTGTACTCAACTGCGTTACTTTAACTGACAATTGCAGTCATGCGACACTGTACTCAACTGCATTACTTTAACTGGCAATTGCATGGTCATGCGACACTGTACCCAACTGCGTTACTTTAACTGACAATTTCACGGTCATGTGACACTGTACCCAACTAAAATGTATGTTCTTTTTTCCCCAAAAATAGAGCTTTCTTTTGGTGGCATTTAATCACTTCTGTGGTTTTTATTTTTTGCGCTCCGTAAAAAAAAAAGGCCGACAATTTTGAAAAAAATATATATATTTTTTACTTTTTGCTATAAAACATTCCCAATAAAAAAAACGTAAAAAATCTAATTTCTTCATCAATTTAGGCCAATATGTATTCTGCTACATATTTTTGGTTAAAAAAAATCCCAATATGTGTATATTGATTCGTTTGCACAAAAGGTATAGCAGCTACAAACTATGGGGCATTTTTATTTATTTATTTATTTTTTTAATAGTATTGGTAGCGATCAACAACTTAGCCCCCGTTCACACTGGTCGCCTGACAGGTCGCCTGGCATAGAGAAGCTGTGGACCCGTTCTAATAGGAGCGACACAAGTCGACACAAGAAAAAGGGTCCGGAGCTTCTTTGGGGCGACCTGGAGTGACCTGCATTGACTTTAATGTTATGAAGTCCATGCCGGCTGCTCCGAGGTCGCGGTGCGAGCAGGGCACCGCAACCTGTGAGGTCGCCCCGGGAAGTAGCGAACGGGGCCTTATAGAGGGAGTGCGATAATGCGGCAGACCTAACTGACACTTTTAACACTTTTTGGGGACCAGTGACACCAATACAGTGATCAGTGCAAAAAAATATGCACTGTTACTGTACTAATGACACTGGCAGGGAAGGAGTTGACATCAGGGATGATCAAAGGCTTAGCTGTGTTCCCTGGGAGTGATTACTAACTGTGTGGGGGGGGTGCTCTGACTGGGGGAATGTAAAGATCCATGTTCCTGCTTAGCAGGAACACAGGAGAGGCACATTCCTCTTTCACAGAATGGCGGTCTACCTTGTTTACATAGGCAGACTGCCATTCTGCCTTTCTCCTGAACGATCGGGGGGTCCCAGTGGACATCCCATCCGCTGATTGGCTCCCACTGTGTTCATTTACAGTGGGATCAGGTTGCTGGCGGCGCGCACACGCCACCCCAGACCCAGAAGTGTCAGATCACGTACTAATGTAGGTATGTGATCTGGCACAGAGCAGCTGCCCTGCCACAGCTAAGCGGTTAAAATCTATGGAGACCCTTTGATGGCATAGTGGTACACTGGATATGTGTATTGGGGTGCCATTTAAAATGGGGGCCACTGCGTTTAGTTCTGTGTATTAATCTGGTTTGCAGTAACGCATTGTAAAATGCACACTACCAAAATACAGCGGGCCTTCAAAGTAAACTTGTCATGAGAAAAATATAGGAGCTGCCATTGCTGAAATTTTATTTAATTGTAAATCCCCTGACCTAATCTGCATGCTTGTTCAAGTTGGGTGGCCCAACCTATGTAAACTACAGAGAGTCAGGATGACAGCCAGACCACTAGCATTTTCAGAAAGGGTAAGTCCAGGTTTCCCTCATAACAGGTTTCCTTTAAGAATGAACCTATGTCACCTGTCAGTGAATTAATCCAAGACTCGACTGAGCAAGACCAAGCCCAAGAGTTGCACAAGTCAATTGTTAGGCAAGCTGTATTACCGTATATAATTAGGAAAATTGGAATATATAATAACTTTTAACTTTCTGTATTTAAAAGATTAGAAACAAATTGAAACATTAAAGGTCCATTCACATGTTCTGGTTCCAGTGCAACATACACTATATTGTCAAAAGTATTGGGACACCTGCCTTTACACGCATATGAACTTCAATGGCATCCTAGTCTTAGTCCGTAGGGTTCAGTATTGAGTTGGCCCACCCTTCGCAGCTATAACAGCTTCAAATCTTCTGGGAAGGCTGTCCACAAGATTTAGGAGTGTGTCTGTGGGAATGTTTGACCATTCCTCCAGAAGCGCATTTTTGAGGTCAGACACTGATGTTGGACGAGGTCTGGCTCGCAGTCTTCGAAGGTGTTCTATCAGGTTGAGGTCAAGACTCTGCAGGGCAGTCAAGTTCCTCCACCTCAAACTCGCTCACCATGTCTTTATGAACCTTGCTGGAACAGGAAGGGGCAATTCCCAAACTGTTCCCACAAAGCTGAGAACTTAAAATGGTCCAAAATGTCTTGGTATGCTGAGGCCTTAGGAGTTCTTTTCACTGGAGCTAAGGGGCCAAGCCCAACCCCTAAAAAACAGCCCCACACCATAATTTCTCCTCCACCAAATGATTTGGACCAGTGCGCAAAGCAAAGTTCATAAAGACATGGATGAGTGAGTTTGGTATGGAGGAACTTGACTGGCCTTAACCCCACAGAACACCTTTGGGATGAATTAGAGTGGAGACTGTGAGCCAGACCTCGTCCAACATCAGTGCCTGACCTCACAAATACACTTCTGGAAGAATGGTCAAACATTTCCACAGACACACTCCTAAACCTTGTGGACAGCCTTCCTAGAAGAGTTGAAGCTGTTAGGTGCAAAGGATGGGCCAACTCAATATTAAACCCTACAGACTAAAGCCTCGTACACACGCGTCGAAAATTGGCAGGGAATTTTCGGCAAACGTCTGATCTGCCGATTTTCGGCTTGTTAGTATGATGCTTTCTACAACCGACTCCGACTTTTCGGCCGAAAAAAATCTGGTGTGCAGGCTATAAAATTTTTGTTGGCCGTCAACATAACGGCCGATTTTCGTGCAGTCAGTACAGATTTCGACAGGGAAAAATCTGATGAGCAAGTCTGGGCATGCTCAGAGAAGAAAAAACACAAAGAAAACAAACCAACACATGACATCACTTCTGAAGGAAATTTTTGTTGGCCGAGAAAATTAGTGTGCAGTCTAGGCACATTCCAACCAACAAAACCAACAAAAGACGGCCGATCGGTCGGCCGATAATCGTTGCGTGTGTACGGGGCTTAAGACTGGGATGCCATTAAAGTGGTTGTAAACCCTCTCTTATAACTTTTACCTATAGGTAAGCCTATAATAAGGCTTACCTATAGGTACTGTAAATATCTCCTAAACATGCACCTACATTTCATGCAGCTGATGACGTCATCGGCGCATGCGCTCCGAAGAAACGGCCGCCCCCTGCTGTTTCTTCAGAGCCCCCTGTGCCGTGACCGGCGGCTCCCGCGTGCATGCCTGGGAGTGACGTCATGCGGCTCCCAGCCAGTAGCATAGACGGAGTCCACAGACCAGGAAGGAAGATGGCTGAAGATGGATGCGGCCGCCAGTGGGGACGACGTGGGTTTCGTTTGGAGGTAAGTGTCACATAATGTGCTAGTATGCGATGCATACTAGCACATTATGCATTTACTTTGCAGGGAAGAAGAAAACTAAAAAAAAAAGGAAGAGTTTACTTCCTCTTTAAAGTTCATGTGCATTTAAAGGCAGGCATCCCAATACTTTTGACAATATAGTGTATATGCATTGGAGCTGCGTTGTCTTCATTGGGGTGACATTCAAAACGAATGGCACTGCACCATGCTAACAGCCATTACCACAACACACCTCAATAGCAAAGAGGGAATGGGCCCTTAATATTGATGTAGTCCTCTGACACCTTGTTCTTGCTTTTAGAAATATTTCCCACTGTACACTAAATATCTATTCAGAGATATTCTTGGGTAGCTTTGCATGTACCACATGTGTGAGGTCTACCCAGTGATTCTCAGTAACTGTAAAAAAAAAACTGCTACAGGTATTAGGCACGTTTACCTAGAGGTGGCTTGGCTTCACATCCTTGTAGCAGTTTTTAAATCCCTTGGATATGGCCAAATGTGGGCACATCATTTAGTATACATGTGGATGGTACTAATAGTGAGTTTTCATGCTTTATGTTTGCAGGGTTGTGTGTGTTGGTGGCGATGGGATGTTTAGTGAATTGCTTCATGGTCTGGTAAGACGTACCCAGACTGACAGCGGCATTTGTGAGGACAAGGAGGACGCCAAACTGACACCATGTACCCTGCGCATTGGAATAATACCTGCAGGTAGGAATAGCCACTCTGAAGGAAGGAGCAATATGTCAAGAGTTAAACATGAGTAATACTAAAGAATATTCAGTCTTTTCATTTTTCTATCATTTGTGAATACTAGTTTTAAGCAGAATTCCTGGGGGAAAATTTTTATTTTTTTGCCATGTGCTGTGTCCAGCTTAGTTATCTCTTAACCACTTAAGCCCCAGAAGATTTTACCCCCCTTCCTGACCAGGGGGTATTTTGCGATTCGGCACTACGTGACTTTAACGGACAATTGCGCGGTCGTGCGATGCTGTACCTAAACGAATTTGACGTCCTTTTTTTCCCACAAACAGAGCTTTCTTTTGGTGGTATTTGATCACCTGTGCGATTTTTTGATCATGCGCTATAAACAAAAAAAGAGCGACAATTTTGCAAAAATAACAATATTTTTCACATTTTTTTATATGAAATTCCCCCCAAAAAAATGTAAAAATCTAAATTTTTTAACATTTTCGGCCAATTTGTTTTATGCTACCTATGTTTGGTAAAAAAAAATCGCAAAAAGCGTATTTTGATTGGTTTGCGCAAAAGTTATCGCGTTTACTAACAAAGGGAAAGATTTTTGTCATTTTTGTTGTTTTTTTTTAACGCGTAATGGCGGCGATCTGCGATTTTTTTTGCGGTACTGCGACATTGCGGCGGACAGATCGGACCCTTGACTGACATTTTTGACACTTTTGGGGTTACCAGTGACATTTCTACAGTAATCAATGCTATACATATGCACTGTTACTGTAAAAATACACTGGCAGTGAAGGGGTTAACTTTATTTGAGAGGGAGGGGCTGTGTGTGTCCCTAGGGGCGTGATTCTAACTGTGATTGGCTGTGCCTTGAGCTGTAGGAACAATGGTCCTACATAGTAGAACCGTATGATCATTGTTTCTACACCGGGGAGAATGACAGGCGGCTTGTTTACACTAGCCGCCTGCCTTTCTCCCTCTCCACCGACGATTGCCGAGTGACCGGCGGACATCGGGTCCGCCGGTCACAAGCGCGGGGGGGTCCGTGACCGCGCGGGAGCGGAAGCGCGCCTCCGGCGGCGCGCGCTCGCTCCCCAGAGCCTCACAGGCTAGCGGCGTAGACCTACGTTGCTCTACCTGTGAGGGGCTGACTGCCGCAGTAAATATACTGTGAGCAGTCGGCAAGCGGTTAAAGTGGTTGTAAGCCCACCTTTATAACTTCTACCTATAGGTAAGCCTATAGGTGCTGTAAATATCTCCTAATCTTGCACCGTTTAGGAGATATTTACATTTCATGCAGCCGATGACGTCATCTGCGCATGCGCTCTGAAGAAATGACCGCCCGTGCCATTTCTTCAGAGCCCTATGCCACGATCGGCTGCTCCCGCGCGCGTGTGCGGGAGTGACGTCATGCGGCTTTCAGCCAGTAGCATAGCCAGAGTCCGCAGGAAGGAAGATGGCTGAAGATGGATGCGGCCTCCAGCGGGGATGACGAGGGCTTCGTTTGGAGGTAAGTGTCACATAATGTGCTAGTATGTGATGTATACTAGCACATTATGCATTTACTTTGCAGGGAAGAAAAAAAGAAAAAAAAAAAAACGGAAGTCTACTTCCTCTTTAATTCTTGGTAGAATATGTCTGGAGGATTGCTAAAAAATGTTCCTTGCATTATTCCACTCTTGGCTTTGATCTTCCAGCTCAGCTGCTGCGATTTTACTGCTGGTACAGTGATGATTGGGGTTGCTTGTTTCTAAATGCCTCCATTCAGGCCTGATTCACACCCAGTGGCAGCTGGTGCTCCATGGACCGGGGGGAGGCGGCAGACGGACCACACCATACCCCTCCCCGACCACACCAGCTCCAGCCCCCACACCTAACCCCCCCCCCCACCCGGTCGCCGGCTCACTCAACCTAGGCAGGCGGCGGCTTTCCCCTCAGTCCCCTCTGTGGGCTTCCTCTGCGTCTCCTCCCTCCTCCTCCTTGGCCAATAGTATGGCCTTTCCTTTAAGCCAATTGGGGAAACGGGTCTAAGGACCCGCTTCCTGATTGGCCAGGAGGAGAATCAGTGTGGCAATAGTGAATATTCATATCAACTGGGTGGGCTCAGGGCGCAGTGCTCTGCGCCCCGAGCCCACCCTTTTTTGAAGCCTATTAGAGCCTCTGGCTCTAATCACGTACTTAAAAATAAAACCCCATTGGAATCTATGCGTCCGGCGCCCTGCATGTAGATTAGGGGGCCGGACCCATGGATAGGGGGGGCGGCGCTCCTGCGCCACCAATTGATTGGCCGCCACTGTTCACACCTATGCGTTTTTTGGTGCTTTTTGCAGAAACGCACTACAAGGACCTTTTTAAATGCAAAACGGTGCTTTTTTTTGCTTTTTGGTTCCATAGACTTCAATGGAGAAGCTACAGAAAAGCATGTAGTGCATTTTTGCATTTTTAGTATCCTTTTTTTTTTGTGGGCCAATTTGATTTTAAAAAAATGCAAATCGCTGCAAAATCATGATAAAAAGGCATTACATGCTTTTCTGAAGCTTCTCCATTGAAGTCTATGGAAAAAAAAAGCAAAAAAAGCACCGTTTTGTATTTTAAAAAGTCCCTAAAAAGTCACTTAAGCTCATCACAGAGGACAAGGGGGCACTCTTTACGTCTAGAGGAAAAGAGATTTCATCTCCAAATACAGAAAGGTTTCTTCACAGTAAGAGCTGTGAAAATGTGAACTAGACTCCCTCCAGAGGTGATGGTCATTTTTATTTATTTATTTTCCCCTTTTATTGGTTGAACTAGATGGACTTGTGTCTTTTTTCAACCAGACTAACTATGTAACTATGTAAGAATATGAAAAAAAAAAAAATGATTTGACATGTACGGCAGATTTGCACCATACACGAATTGATCAGTTCACCTCCACCAACAACAAACTGAATAATTTCTGACGTTTCATTTGTTCCTCCTATGGGAACAGTTTTTATTCTCTCTCCTGATATGTGATAAGTTGATACAGATGTTTGCACAAGCAATGCCACACCTACAGCATAAATGGGACATATCATTTGTGACATATCATGTGACATTTTATGCATGCTTGGTGCCTGTCTTTATGGAAGGTATACAGTGGTGCAGACATGACTAAAGCATAAGAAGACACATCATTCATGTATCTGCAATGAGAGCAGAGCTGTGCACTTCCAGAGGTTTAATATTACTAAATCAAAAAAGAGAATTTATGGAAAATTCATGATGGCTTTACTTTAGATCGACTCTGATTCTCTGTTTCTTCTCTTGCAGGTTCTACAGACTGTGTGTGTTTTGCTACAATGGGGATCAATGACCCAGTGACATCTGCCTTGCACATTATTATAGGTAACTACGTAAATGTTTGTTATAGAGGTTATTTATTAACCACTTGCCATCCACCTAACGTACTTTTACTGCAAGTCGGCTCCTCTGCACGAAATCACGTACCTGTATGTCATTTTGTGCAGGGGCTCCAGGGGGCGCGCGCTGGTCATACACTATACGAAAAAATTGGCTGAAATTAGGTCATTTAGACAGTTCTTTCGTTTTTCTGCCAGTTAATGGGCACAAATCGGTAATCGGTTGTGACGTTTTTGAGACGAAAAAAAGAAAGAAGGACAAGTTTGGAAATTTTCTGCCGAATGAACGGTAAATTGAAAGGTTAATGTGTTTCTCGTCCAAACTGTTTGCACTAGGCACATGTGACAAAACGAACAAAAAACGGATTCATTTATGTCAATTGAACGATTTATCTGTCATTACATGATGACACGATCGTTTGCTCTCACGGTTGAGTGTTCGTTTTTCGAAAATGGGTTTGAGCGATTTTTCGTATAATGTATGGCCAGCATAACTATGTAAATATGAATCTGCTGATTCTTGCTGCAGGAATCTGCTCACTGGACAAAGAAACCTGTGTGACTGAGGCTAATGTAGTGCCAAGAGTAACAATAATATGCAAACTGAGTAACGTACAGCAGCCAGTCAGATATTATTGGTAAATGCCATGTTGGTATACTGGATTAACTCTGCTCCCCTTTAACTATAAATAGGCATTTCTTTAATTCTATTAGCCTTATATATATGAACATTGTGTTTATTCACAGGAGACACACAGCCTATGGATGTCTGTGCTTCCTACCACGATGGACAACTAAAGAAATATTCAGTGTCGCTGACCGGCTATGGTTTCTTTGGGGATGTTTTGAGGGAGAGTGAGAGTATGCGCTGGGTGGGACCTCTGAGATATGACCTAGCAGGTGAGACATGGGGGTTTATATAGATTGGGTGCCATTCACTTTAGGTTTTTTTTTTTCAAATTTCATTGCTGAACTCAATCTGAGTGCCGGTTCACACTAGTACGACTTGTCAGCCTGACAAGTCGCGGTCCGTTGTGCAATACAGGAACGGTTCTAATAGGAGCGACACAAGTCGCTCCGACTTAGAAAAAGGGTCCTGTACTACTTCGGGGCGACCTGGAGCGACTTGCATAGACATTCATTTTATGAAGTCCGTGCAAGTCGCGCCGAAGTCACACTGCACGCGACTTCACAGGTCGCCCCCTAAGTCGGATCGCCATAGTGTGAACCGGTTCTTAGGAGAGAAGGTTTTTGGAGTTGCAGGATGCCGTAAAATAGTACAAAAAACAGGACTAGTATTCTGAAAGTAGTGGTAGTAGCTGTGAAACCCTTGGAGTGCAGCCTCTGGGTAATTGCTGGCCCATGACCCAGTAGGAGAAGTCACAATCTTTCTTAATTTGCAGTGGTTCTTCCTCTCTAATTAAGTTGTTCCTTGACAATCTGATCACATTTAACGATACCTTGATTGGTGGGCAATTAAGTATAGAATGTTGTATATCAGGGGCGTAACTACAGGGGTTGCAGGGGTTGCAATTGCAACCGGGCCCCATGCTCCAGGGGGCCTGCGGGGCACCTGTACACCTGGATAGGAGGGGCAGCATGTAGAGATATCACTGTCCTCCTTTTTCCTTACTGTAGCTGCAGGAGGAAAATGGAGGAGATTGGTTCTTCTGTATGCTGCCCCCACCACTCCTCCTATCCAGTTCACTTGTGTTCTGCTGTCTTTGCAGGACTTGTGAAAGGGTCCCGCTGCAGGACCGTGATAAAGGGCCCGCAACAAGACTAAAGGGTCCAAAGATCAGTGGGAAGAGCCCCAGGCTTGAAGGGTAGGGCCCCCGGCCAGGGGTCCAGGGGGGCCCTTCATGGTTTCTTGCACCGGGGCCCTGAAGGTTCTAGTTACGCCTCTGTTCTATATAGAAAGTTATGGACTTTCATAGCTACATACACTGTTAAAATCATAATAGTACTCTTAAAGCTAAAGAATATAAGGCTTTTTCCTTCAACAGACGTGTGTCTGTGGTTTTTTGATGGTGGAGCAGCATACAGAGAACTCATAGGAGGAAGCCTGATCTCCTTAGCTCGCTGCGGCCAGGGATATCCCTATATACTAGTCTGCTGACATACTACCTTTGGGAGACTGGAAAAGATTCTAGGTGTAGAGCAATGTGGATTTACACTTATGATGTTGGATATGGCAATATATCTGCTACCCACCGCATAACAAAATAAGGTTGTACAGTATGTGGTTCCCATATAGAGTTCATATCACTCAAATTATTTCTTCTGTGGTTCAGGCAATTCAAAGCAAACCATATTTCCCCCTTTGCTCTACCTTGATTGTTTTTTTTTATACACCTATTATGCACCAATATAGCTCCTGAGGAAGCGACACCAAGTCACGAAACATGTAGAGCAAGCTACAATTTGGAATCTGGAACCCCTAATATGTTGAAGGAATAAACCGCTTTTTTATTCTTTGGCTTTTTGAGTACTATTATGATCATGGGTATACAGGGGGCAATAATTCCAAATATATAGAGCGCAACTTATTTTTATTGGAAACCTATTTCATAAAACATTTTTTATGGATTCATTTTAATGTAACTGTAATAAATAATGAATTGTTTTAACCTTTTGTAGTGTATGTGCCTTTAAAGTCCATAACTTTTTAAATACAATTATCTATGCCAGGGGTGTCAAACTCAATTTAATTGCGGGCCGCATCAGCATTATTATTGCCCTCAAAAGGGCCGGTTGTATCTGTAAGACTAGATGTCCAGAGCATCCCCTACTCTTACATAAGACGTCAAGAGCCTCCCCACCATCAGAAATTGAGTCCCCAACCCTCACTTACATCACAGTGCACCCCCTTATATTGTGCTGCTGCTGGGAAGAAGCTGTAGGCATTGCTGAAAAGCAAAAAGTACAGGGTCTGGAGGAGGGCCAGAAAAGGGCTGTAGCTCTCCTGCAGCTGCAGGAGAGGTGAAAGGGCCACATGCAATGGCCATGAGGGCCGGATTCGGCCCGCGGGCCTTGTGTTTGACACCTGTGATCTATGCTGAGTTTATGACATAGCACTAGTTGTCCTCATGGTATCCATAGTACCACCATATGGCTACACCCAACTCTTTATGGTGGGTAATTAATCCTTCTTTCAATGTCCAGATGGTAGCTTCTTCTCAGCTCCTCTGTGACACTCTTCAGCAAGAAGATCCATCTAAAGTTTAATGACCTCCATAAATCCACTCCAGAGGATAGCTTAAGTCCACAGGCCTCTGGCTCATTGCTCTCAGGCTGAGGTAGAGCCCAAACACACATCCTATCCAGACAGAAGCCAGGAAGGTAGAAAACACTCTGGAGGCCCTGCCAACCCACCGAGTTGGGTCAGGACCTGCTGAGCCTAGAAAAAAAGTAAATGTATGCTGAAGCTAATTACAGCTGAGCTACAAACACACTAAATTGGAATAGTAGCAAAAAAGCATATGTGAGGTTCCCTAGGAAGAACTAGAACCATTATTGGTACTGGAATATGTCTAGATAGCAGCCTTCTCTAACAGCTGAACAGCAGCACTCGAGAGGGAGATACAACCCTATGGTCCATTCAGAGCTCTTTTTCTTTGTACATTGTTGTCAGTTTAGCACTGTGAACATGGAGAGGAATGACCTCACTGCTGTACCTGCAAACATACCCATACATACTTTTTTCTCTTAGGTATTAAGATGGTGCTCAGTAACCGCTCCTACCGTGGAACAGTAGAATTCCTGGAGGCCAGTGACGAATCCAGCCCAAGAGACAGTACTCGCTGCAGGACAGGGTAATGCAACGCTTTTCACAATCATATGCTGATTTATATATTTCTCTATGAATAGGTACAGTACATGAATAAATTACTTTAAAGGAGCCAGCCACGTTCTTATGGAAGCTTAGTCCCATCCAAGTTTCCAAAAGTAGGAATTATGGGAAATAAATTAGAGGCTGCAGTGGCCAAGCAGGATCTTTTGGCATTCAGAAGCTCAACTCCATCTTATGGAGGGGTACGGTTTTGGTTCGGTATGGTACGCAATGTTTGCCGTTTCCCTTGTCAAAGGTTGTGAATGGTACCCTAATTCCGAACCGTACCATACCACTTTTTTGGGACCCTTTAGTTGGGGTACCAAGCACAATCGTACCGTACCAACAGGGTGGAACTACTCTCTGGAGAACGTTGATTGGTTGACCATTGGTTCTTCACGCCTATCGAGTGACGTTGATCACTACTTTCCGGCTACACCACGCCTATCATGTAGGGTACTGTTGGCGGTGGAAACGCAAGCCTGATCAAGGTGTACCATTCCGAACCATACTGAACTGTACCAAACCGAACTGTACCGCTAAGTGGAAACGAGGCATATGTTTTTTTGCCTGATAGCAATTTATAAATATCTTAATGGGGATCTCAGCTTAGAAAAAAAACTGTTCATTCAAAGGAATTGCATGAGGACTCAAGGACATACAAAGCGATTAGAGGAGAAGCGTTTTAACCTCAGGCAACGAGGAGGGTTCTTTACTGTTAGGGCTACAAGATTGTGGAATTCTCTACCACAAGAGGTGGTTTCTGCGGGTAGTATGGTGGCTTTCAAAAGACTCTTAGACTTACGTCTCAAGGATCAGGACATTAAGGGCTATATGAGATGATTACAGCCACACACACCTACACAGGTTGAACTGGATGGACTATTGTCTTTATTCAACCTCACCTACTATGTAACTATGTAACTGTAGCTGCTACTGCTGTATAAATAGAGCAAGTCTTGGCTGTCATTTTGACAGGTGACATTTACCAACAAGAATGGTGGGGGGAGCTGCAATTAGGGAGCCTCTCTAACTGCAGAATAAGGTGCCGTAAGCCACCAGTTGGAAAGCCCTGAATCTTAAGCTACAGCAACCAGAGTCTGTTGGCTTATAGAAGCACAACTCTATCCATAGTTCTGATAACAGTGAATCATAGAAAATAACGTTGAGGCACAGTGGTCCATAAAAGTCTGTTGCCTTGTAAGAGTACAACTCCATCCATGTTTCCATTACTGTAGAAGGAAATGATGTGAATGAATTTACAGGAAATAACCTTGATGGTTCAATTGTTTTATCCTCTGTTTGCTTTTCTCTTTACAGGTGTCTTGTCTGCTCTGAGTCATCAGAAAGACTGTCAGCAAAATTTGAAGGTAAGACGTCATTCCCTTATTGTTATTATCCAATGGGGATAGCTTATTGAAAGAATAGGGGAACACAAAGGTTTAACCCAATGTCAGTTAAAATTTTCTTATTCTGAAAAAATACAGCTAAAATCGAATTGTTTGCAATGAAGGACACACCCACTTTCCCTTTGTATTTTTTTTTTCTAATTAAGCTGCATTCAACCAATGGGGTATATTTTTCCATTGATTGAAATGCACTGGCTGTATTTTTATTGTAATGCTTTTAAGCATTACATTTTTCAAAAAGACTTTTAGGTGAAATAAACCTTTGTACTAGACTGTCACGAACCTGATTAGAGGCCAAAGTGATGAGAGGGCTTCCCTTGAGGTTATGGCCCATGCAGCCCTGCAGGGGATGACAGGGAGTACAAGGCACAAAGAAACATGGGTGCCTATAAACTGATCTGCTGGTGGCTGCTCCCGGAAATGTCCGACTAGTTATTTCTTAGGCAGGCGAGCAGGCAAGGACATGAGCAGGAACACAAGGTACATTATGGTGGAGTAGGTTAAGGTTCACCAGTAGGTGGTGTTATGACATCCGTAGTGGATGACGGTGGTGCAGGATCAGACTTATAGGGAGAAACTGAAAAGCATGGTAGAGGTCATAATCTGAGCAGAGATCATACATGGAGGTTTGGTAGGATCAGAGGTAACAGCAGTCAGTCAAGGTCATACAAGGTTGATCAGGAGAATCCTTAAATGAGCCAGGGTCATAACCAGGGGCAGAGGCGTAACTAGAACCTTCAGGGCCCCGATGCAGGAAACCATGAAGGGCCCCCCAGACCCCTGGCCGGGGCCCTTCCCTTCAAGCCTGGGGCTCTTCCCTCTGATCCTGGGGCCCTTTACTCCTGTTGCATATCAGTTTTGGAATTGGACACAAGTGTACTGGCACGCCAAGTTGTGCGCATTGTGCCAGTGTGCCTCTCCATACAAATGAGGATACTGGCGGAAGTGCCTGGCCTGTGTATTGGTCACGCATGCCTCGGTTCTGAGTAGCGTCTTGATACAGGCGCTCTTCAGTACACATCCAAGAATTTACCCCCTAGTGGACATTGGAGAAAGGTCCCTTTAGATTGGTGGTTAGTAAAAGGGCCCCTTTAAATTGGCGGTGAATGGAGAAGAGCCCCCTTAAGCTCACCTATATGTTAAAATGTAACCAAATTGCTATAGATCCCTCACTGCAGAAATACAACTGTCAGGCTGTAGCACAGGAGTGCCTAGGCACAGTCACATACCAGGAAGTGTAGTGCTGCTTTTCAGGAAGAATTCCAAAACAAAAAGTAGATTTTCAGGGTACTGCTTAAGCACAATTATCATTTCTAAATCTCCCCTATACCATCGTAAAGCTTTACTTTTTAAAGTTGAGATACATTTTGTCTTCACTTTGGTGACTGTGACGATACTCACCGTCACTGGGAGTGAAAGACAGATAATTATTGGTTTGGATTATTTCAAGTGGGACAGTAATATTTGTTAGCCATGTATCTCGAGAAATATGTGAGGACTATTCCTGTTCGATTCTGAACATGTTCATTGAAAGAGCTAATCACATTGGCTTCTGTTTCATGTCCTTCAATGTCAGCGACAGGCTCTCCCTATTGTTTGTGTATTGAGGTGATGTGTATTCTGTTAAGCCTGTCTGTCCCATTGTTAACTGTTAATGAACTCACATATTTTGTCTGTCCAGATGGCTAGATAATTAGTTCAGGTTAATTCTATTTCTGTATACAATTTCATCTGCATATGATAATGTAATCAGGCAAACCCTGTCCTGTGTGTGGTAATTTGATCAGGAGGGGGATATGCTCATGTGTGTATAAATTGAGTGTGAAACTGTTCAATAAAGAAGAAGGTTCCAAAACTTATACAAGCTATGTTGTCGGCTAGCTTTGTATGCAGGGCCGCTGGGAAAATCTGATATCTATGTTCATGACTGGAAGGAAGCCTTATACTGACGGAAGACCACAAGTACAGTGTGGGTCAGAATTCCGTTACAGTGACTAAAAAAGTAGAGTTTGCAAAAAGAAAAAAAAAAGTTATATAGGAGTAATTTAAAATAAGAAAAAATCTAAAACTTTTAAAGATTTGTTATAGTAAGATGGGCCAAAATGTCTTTCTAAAATGATCCACTCCTTATTTCTGACAGATAAGGTTTCAAAATCGGAAAGCTGGAAGTCAGTTACTGGATCCTTTGTAGCACTCAACATTACTGGCATGTCCAGCGCCTGCCCCAAGAGCCAGGATGGCCTTTCACCAGCTGCACACCTGGCAGATGGCACCGCTGATCTGATAATGGTACAAAAGTGCAGCACCCTTCAGTTCCTGAGACATCTCAACAGACACACGAATGGCAAGGACCAGGTAAGAGAGATTGTGCTGAGCAGGAGGAAAGCAGAACAGTTTTCTCGTGTGCTTGTGTTCGCTTTTTTACAGTACATACATAGCAACCCTCACTGGTATGAAATGTATTGTGTCTGCGAAAATTAACCATCACTGGCATTGATCTTTTTGAGTTTTTGAAGCGGAAAACTCTTTTGGCTCAACTGTGAGAATGCAGTTTGTGTTACTGCCATTAGAGGGGGGGGGGGGGGGGGTCTTATTATTGTTGAATGGGAATTTGCATAGACAAGTATAGGTTCAAATATCTGTAGAGAGGTTCTCATATACATCTGTACTTTTTGAAAAACAAGATTTTGTTTGAAAAGGAGGATAGTTCTGTTGCCTGTGTTGACCAAAGTGACAGGTTCTCCTGATAGCCCACCTCCACCCATCTAGTAGGGTTGCCACTATTTCTTCAAGCCAAACCCGAAACACTTTAGTGGCGCACAGCAGTGGCGGCCCGTCCATTGGGGGCACAGGGGTGCCGCCCCCCATTCATGCGCCCGGCCCCCTAATCTACATGCAGGGCGCCAGACGCTTGTATTCCAATAGAGGTTTTTTTTTGAAGCACATGACTAGAGCCGGAAGCCCTTAGGCTTCAAAAAAGGGTGGGCTTGGGGCGCAGAGCACTGCGCCCTGAGCCCACCCAGTTGTATGACAATAGCAAATGAATATTCACTATTATCACACTGACTCTTCTCCTAGCCAATCAGGAAGCGGGTCGTGAGACCACTTTTCTGATTGGCTAAAAAGAGAAATGATTTTACTGGCCATTGGTCAGGAAGAGGGAGGGGATATATAGCCGGAGGAGACTCATAGCCGCTAGGGGAAGGAGCAGGTAAGGATGCAGGCTGTCCTGCTGGGCAGCCAGCCGGCTGTCCATCCCAGGAGGGGGGAGGAGGGAGGGGGTAGTAGATTTGATTGCCGGCCGGCCGTCCTGCCGGGGGGGGGGGGTGTTGGTCCCCCCCCCCCAAAATTATTATTCGCCAGCCGCCACTGGCGCACAGTACATTTTTTTTGCTTTACTATACACTATAGTATTGTAACAGACCTGGGACACCTTTGGGCACTCCAAAGAGAATAGTAATTCGGCACACATAGTGCCCCCTCACCCTCCTGTCAAGCCCTGTTCAGAGCCACATTTCTGTCTGAATAATGTGTCCGGGTTTTAGGTGGCCTGAAACCCGGACACATTATTCAAAACCCAGACTGTCCAGTTGAATCCTGGACAGGGGGCAACCCTACCATCTACAGATACATAGCTGCACCGTGCTCCCCCTTCCACCCTGTTCACCTCCTGGACGTACTGTCTTGTTGCTAGGACATTACTAAGACACTCCCAGCAGCTACTGCTCACCCTCCACCGTTACAGGAGCGAGCTCTCAAAGCCCTGCACACGTGTGGTCCATTATATTTATCTCCATTGCAGCATTGTTGAGCTCAGAGCTATTGCAACAGAGAAGACAAAGCACATGCAAGTAATTTGAATTGTCTGTGAGTGTCCTAGCAACATCCTAGCAACAAGGCACGATTGGATGATGCCATCGTTGGCGGTCAAGCTTCGGGAAGTGCGTAAATGTCCTATACCTATAGCAAGGGCATTATTCAATTTTGGTCAAAGCTGCACAGTCATGCACCTGCATAAGCAATTTATTTGGCCAAGGGGAACTAACCCTTTAATGACCTTCTCTCCTCCACCATATTACAGTGTTTGGTAGTTAGGAGGAAGGGGAGCAGGTGAGATGCTCTCCTATACACAGATGTATCAGATATTTTCAAAGGCTTAAAAAAAAAGGAAAAAAACAGAACAACGGGGTAGCACAGAAACGTTGAGTATCAGTTGGGTGGGAAGTTAGTCACGAAATGGGTAGAAAATGACAGATTCCTTTTATTATAACCAATAGTGATTTGTATGTGCATTTTTTGCAAAGTGAGAACGTCTATATCATTTAAACCAACCCATAAATTATGTCAAGTGTTCCTTTAAGCTTGGTTCACACTGGGGCGACTTAGTCACCTGAAAAGTCGCGCTCCATTTAGTGCAATGGAACCATTCTAATTGGAGTGACTCAAGTTGCTCCAACTTAGAAAAAGGTTCCTGCACTACTTAGGGGCGACTTCGGAGCAGCTTGCATTGACTTCCATAGAAGTTGTTTGCAAGCCGCGCTGAAGTCGCGCTGTAAGGGGCGGCTTCAGAGCAGAGGCGTAACTAGGGTCTCCTGCGCCCTTGGCGAAGAGCTGTATCGGTGCCACCCCCCGAGAAAGAGAGAGAGAGCGTTTGACAGAGATAGACAGAGGGGGAGGACTTGACAGAGAGAAAGAGGGGGGTGACAGAGAGAGGGGGAGTGACAGAGAGAGAGAATGGGTGACAGAGAGAGAGAGAGAAGGGGTGACAGAGAGAGAGAGGAGGGAGAGAGAGGGGGGATTACAGGGAGAGAGAGGGGGTGACAGGGAGAGAAAGAGAGAGAGAGAGAGGGGGATGACAGGGAGAGAGAGAGGGGGATGACAGGGAGAGAGAGAGGGGGATGACAGGGAGAGAGAGAGGGGGATGACAGGGAGAGAGAGAGGGGGATGACAGGGAGAGAGAGAGGGGGATGACAGGGAGAGAGAGAGGGGGGTGACAGGGAGAGAGAGAGGGGGGTGACAGGGAGAGAGAGAGGGGGGTGACAGGGAGAGAAAGAGGGGTGACAGGGAGAGAGAGAGAGGGGGATGACAGGGAGAGAGAGAAGGGGATGACAGGGAGAGAGAGAGGGGTGACAGGGAGAGAGAGGGGGGTGACAGGGAGAGAGAGGGGGTGACAGGGAGAGAGAGAGGGGGGGTGACAAGGAGAAAGGGGGGTGACAGGGAGAGAGAGAGGGGGGGTGACAGGGAGAGATGGGAGGGTGACAGGGAGAGGGGGGTGACAGGGAGAGAGAGGGGGGGTGACAGGGAGAGAGGGGGGGGTGAGAGGGACAGAGGGGGGGCGTGACAGGGGGGTGACAGGGAGAGAGGGGGGTGAGAGGGACAGAGGGGGGTGAGAGGGACAGAGGGTGGAGGGTGACAGGGAGAGAGGGGGGTGACAGGGAGAGAGAGGTACAATGCAGACACAGATGACCCTGCACATTATAACCTGTCATGGGGGAGGGACATACAGGCTGCACACTACAGAGGGTGGTGGTGGGGAAGTAAATCCAGGGAGGACACAAGTTGAGCACAGCTCCTCAGGGGACACACAGCAGCTCTCTGTACCTGAGAGGCCAGCCAGGCCTTCCATCACTGCAGAGTGCATTCACCCACCGCTGAACTGCCTGGAGCTGCCTAGAGGAGCCGACTGATGAGGTCATGTGGGCGGAGGCGGAGCCCTGTGACGAGAGGAGCTGCCTATCCACGGAGCTCCGACACTGACTGTCGCTTCCTGCCTGGCCCTGGACACAGAGAGCTGCGGCTTCCGGGATTGGAGCAGGGGGTGGGGCGCCGGTAGCCGGGGTTGCAGGCTGAACAGAGGAGCGGTAATTCACTGCCTCTGCTACACTCAGGGGCGGTGCAAGGATTTTTGACACCCTAGGCGAAACCTCATTTTGCTGCCCCCTTGGCTCCGCCCCATTAGCTCTGCCCTGACTCCACCTCTTTTGCCTTGCACATGTATACCCCACCTTTTATACAACTGCTACCATTTTGCATGTAGAAGGAGAAGGAGGAGGGGGGTGAGGCTAGGGTAAGGAGGAGGGGGTGGAAGAGGGGGTAAGAAGGAGGGGAGGGAGGAGAGAGGGGGTAAAAAAGAGGGGAGAGGGTAAGGAGGAAGAGGAGGGGGTGGGGAGGATAGGGGGTGGAAGAGGGGGTAAGGAGGAGGGGAGGGAGGGTAGAAGGAGGAGGAAGGGGAGTGGAGGAGGGGGTGGAAGAGGGGGTAAGGAGTAGAAGAGAGGAGGGGGGTGGAGGAGGGAGGTGGAAAATGGGGTAAGGAGGAGGGGGCAGGAGGGGGGTAAGGAGGAGGGGGGTAAGGAGGAGAGGAGAGGAGGGGTAAGAAGGAGGGGAGGGAGGGGAAAGAAGGAGGAGGGGGTAGGGAGGAGGATGGTAGAATAGGGGGTAAGGAGGGGGGGGAAGGAGGTGGAGGGGTGAAGAGTGGGTAAGGAGAAGGAGGGTGGAAGAGTGGTTTAAGGGAGGAGGGGAGGGAGGGGGAAGAAGGAGGAGGGGGTGAGGAGGGGGGTGCTAGAGGGGGTAAGGAGGAGAGGAGGAGGGGGGTGGAAGAGGGGGTAAGGAGGAGGGAGGCAGGAGGGGGGTAAGGAGGAGAGGAGGAGGGGAGAGGAGGGGGGTGGAAGAGGGGGTAAGGAGGAGAGGAGGGGGGTGGAAGAGGGGGTAAGAAGGAGGGGGGCAGGAGGGGGGTAAGGAGGAGAGGAGGGGTAATGAGGAGGGGGGTAAGGAGGAGAGGAGGGGGGTGGAGGAGATGGGGGTAAGGAGGAGAGGAGGGGGGTGGAGGAGGGGGATGGAGGAGTGGGTAATGAGGAGGGGGGGTAAGGAGGAGAGGAGGGGGGTGGAGGAGGGGGTAATGAGGAGAGGAGAGGAGGGGGGTGGAGGAGGGGGTAAGGAGGGGGTAATGAGGAGAGGAGGGGTAAGGAGGAGAGGAGCGGAGGGGGGTGGAGGAGGGGGTAATGAGGAGAGAGGGGGTGGAGGAGGGGGTAATGAGGAGAGGAGGGGGTAAGGAGGAGAGGAGAGGAGGGGGTAATGAGGAGAGAGGGGGGTAAGGAGGAGAGGAGAGGAGGGGGTAAGGAGGAGAGGAGAGGAGGGGGTAATGAGGAGAGAGGGGGTAAAGAGGAGAGGAGGGGGTAAGGAGGAGAGGAGGGGGTAATGAGGAGAGAGGGGGTAAGGAGGAGAGGAGAGGAGAGGAGGGGGTAATGAGGAGAGAGGGGGGTTATGAGGAGAGGAGAGGAGGGGGTAAGGAGGAGAGGAGAGGAGGGGGTAATGAGGAGAGAGGGGGTAAAGAGGAGAGGAGGGGGTAAGGAGGAGAGGAGGGGGTAATGAGGAGAGAGGGGGTAAGGAGGAGAGGAGAGGAGGGGGTAATGAGGAGAGAGGGGGTAAGGAGGAGAGGAGAGGAGAGGAGAGGAGGGGGTAATGAGGAGAGAGGGGGTAAGGAGGAGAGGAGGGGGTAATGAGGAGAGAGGGGGTAAGGAGGGGGTAATGAGGAAAGGGGGGGATGGAGGAGGGGGTAATGAGCAGAGGAGAGGAGGGGGGTGGAGGAGGGGGTAATGAGGAGAGGGGGGTAGAGGAGGGGGTAATGAGGAGATGAGAGGGTAAGGAGGAGAGGAGGGGGTGGAGGAGGGGGTAATGAGGAGAGAGGGGGGTGGAGGAGAGGAGGGGTTGGAAGAGGGGGTAATAAGGAGAGGGGGGGTGGAGGAGGGGGTAATAAGGAGAGGGGGGTGGAGGAGGGGGTAATAAGGAGAGAGGGGGGGTGGAGGAGAGGAGGGGTTGGAAGAGGGGGTAATAAGGAGAGGGGGGGTGGAGGAGGGGGTAATAAGGAGAGGGGGGGTGGAGGAGGGGGTAATAAGGAGAGGAGGGGGGTGGAGGAGGGGGTAATAAGGAGAGGAGGGGGGGGTAAGGAGGGGGGAGGAGAAGGTGGAGGACCGAGGAGGGGATGCCATCATACATTTGAGGAGTTAAGGACAAGTCTATATACACACACAGTATACACAGTCACATAAACCTAATATGTGTTTGTGAGTTCACTTACCACCAGGCACAGCACCAGGGCTCGGCTCCCAATGTCTCTCTCTTTCTCTCTCTCTCTGTCTCCAGGGAGGCACAACAAGCCCTGCCTCAGCGGTGTCTCCTATCCAGGCTGTCTGACATGACACACCACTTCAGGACATCATGTATGCCGCCTCAGGCTGTCTGTGTAACTCTTGTAGCATTGATGATTGTGGGAGGGACCAGGCAGGCACCATAGAGTCTGGCAGAGACAGACAGGTGACATACTGTGAGCTGTCTGTCAGTGTCTCTGATCATAGAGGTGTGGGCTGCCTCTTTCACTGTGTGTCAGGTCAGGAGGTCAGGAGAGAGAGAGACTCACTACTGTCAGTCAGGACAGATGGGTCAGGCAGTGTATTTTTCACTACGCTGCCAGTGTTTTTGCACCCCTGGTGGGCGCCGTTCTGGCCAACCCCACGGTACGCCCCTGCTTCAGAGTGGGCGACTTTGAAGCCGCCCTAACCGAACCTTAGGGAGAAAAATCTACATTTAAAAAAAAAAAAGTGCAATTTATTCCAGTTGTACATTCATTCGAAAATCACCATATAAATGATGTGAAGACAGAGTTCTGGTGCTCAGGCCAACTAGTCCACTATAGATAAATCCAACAAAAAGCCGGCATCTCAGTGCTTCTTCTTAACCACTTTAGGATCGGAGGATTTATGTCCAGGCCACTTTTTGCAACTTGGCACTGCACAACTTTAACGGACATTTGCGCGGTCATGCAACGCTGTACCCAAACAAAATTTACGTCCTTTTTTTCCCACAAACAGAGCTTTCTTTAGGTGGTATTTGATCACCTCTGCGCTATTAATAAAAAAAAAGCGAAAATTTTGCAAAAAAAATTGACATTTTATACTTTGACAGTTAAAAAATATCCAATATATAAAATTTTTGTCATATATTTAGGCCAAAATGTATTTAGCTACATGTCTTTGACAAAAAAATTCTCAATAGGCGTATTTTTAACCACTTTAAGACCGGAAGATTTTACCCCATTCCTGACCAGGCTATATTTTGCGATTCGGCACTGCGTTATTTTAACGGACAATTGCGCGGTCGTGCAACACTGTACCCAAATTAAACTTATGTCCTTTTTTCCCCACAAATAGAGCTTTCTTTTGGTGGTATTCGATCACCTGTGCAATTTTAAATTTTTGAAAAAAAGAGCGACAATTTTTTTAAAAAAAACAATATTTTTTACATTCTGATACTGTATATAACATTCCCAAAAAAAATGTATAAATCAAAATTTTTTAACATTTTAGGCCAATTTGTTTTCTGCTACATATTTTTGGTAAAAAAAAAATCCCAAAAAGCGTATTTTAATCAGTTTGCGCAATAGTTATAGCGATTACAAACTATGGGATAGATTTTTGGAATATTTATTTATTTTTTTTGTTTTTATTAGTAATGGCGGCAATCAGCGGTTTTTAGCAGGACTGCGACATTGCGACGGACAGATCGGGCCCCTAATTGACATTTTTTACATTTTTTGGGGACCAGTGACATTACTACAGTAATCAGTGCTAAATAATATGCACTGTTACTGTATAAATGACACTGGCAGGGAAGGGGTTAACACTGGGGGTGATCAAGGGGTTAAATGTGAGCCTAGGGGAGTGATTCTAACTGTGGTGGGCGTGGCTTGTGAAATGACCATAGAGACATGTGATCCTATATAGAAGGAGCTCTATGATCATTCCAGGGAGAAGAACGGTCAGCTGTGTTTACAACAGCTGACCGTTCTTCTCTCTCAGCGGGGAAGGATCGCGGGTGTCAGGCGGGTGTAAGGCGGCAATCGGAGCCACCTGCCTGCTGCTAAATAATATGCACTGTTACTGTATAAATGACACTGACAGGGAAGGGGTTAACACTGGGGGTGATCAAAGGGGTTAATGTGTACCTAAATATGCTTACTGACTGTGTGGGGGAAGGGTTCTGTGACCGGCACAGAGAGATCGAGACTTCTGAAGCTGACACTCCTGATCTCTCCCTGCCTGTCTAACAGAAGACTCCCCTGCTTTGTTTACATAAGCATGCGGGACTTCTGTCAGTTTAGCTGACGATCGCGGAAGGCCGGTGGCAATTGTCGCCGCTCCTCCCACAGCCCGACTTCCGCTGTGTCTAAACACAGCGGGAGCGCGGCTCCAGCGGCACGCGTGCACCGCCGAGACCTCGTGCTCTAAATCACGTGATTTTGCGCAGCCGAGCCGCCCTGCCGCAGTAATACTATGGTGGGCAGTTGGCAAGAGGTTAATCTGTGCGTTTGGCGGATTGCCTGGAATTCAGCCAATTAGCCCCCACCGTATTACACGGTGCTATCTGTAAACATACAGAAAAAGGACATATGCCAACACAGGTCTCACAGGCTGTACTTAAAGCGGAGTTCCACCCAAAAGTGGAACTTCCGCTTTAGGTAGTTCTAACCCCCTGACATGCCACATTTGGCATGTCATTTTTTTTTTTGGGGGTAGGGGGGGAGCGGGTACCTAGTTTTGACAGGTACCCGCTCCCACTTCCGCTCAGAGCGCCGCGGCGCCCTGAGCGGAAGTTCTCCTCTCCCTGCAATCTTCTGGGACATGTCAGGTCCCAGAAGATTGCCGGCCATTCACGACGCGTAGCGCAACTCGCGCATGCGCAGTGCTTACCCGGCTGAAGCCGCAAACTGTCACAGCCGGGTGCCCACACCAGTGATGCCGGCGCCGCAGAGCAGAGAGGGAGAAGAGCGAGGCTTCGGGCGGCCGCATCGCTGGACCGTTGGATAGGTGAGTGTGTGTTTAGGCTGGAACTCCGCTTTAAGAATGATGGAACATGCCTCATATATTACAGGGGGAAAATCACATCTAAATATAATGTGACTATAAAAAAAAAAAAGTAATATGTGATTAAACACAAAAAAAGTCCATATGTAATGACACCTGAATGTCTTTTGATGTATTATTATATCAATTATATATATTATATTGTTTATATATATATATTATATCTCATAACTGATTCCTGTCCTGACAGTTTGCTTTCCCCAACGTGGAAGTCCATCGGATACACGCCATGCGCTTTACCCCCGAGCAGCTGGAAGACGAGGAGATAGTTCGTCGTCAGAAACGCCTGTTTGTCTGCCCCTGTGGGGAGGAGTCGGTCACCAGCACATGGAATTGTGATGGAGAAATTTTGGATTGTGGCCAGCTCAGCATCAGGTGAGAAATGGGAAATCAGGCTTGCATGTCTTCAGTGCACAAAGTTCACCATTTTGGCCCGGCTAACCTACCTGTCCCCTCTGATAGAGGCTGGGTCCCCCTGAGAATACACATAGACCTGGGGTTGTCTTCAGATCTGCACAAAAAAGGCTGCAAATGCCATCTGTTGTCTTTGGGAAGCTTAATCACTTCATTACCAGGCATTTTCACCCCCTTCCTGCCCAGGCCAATTTTTAGCTTTCAGTGCTGTCACAATTTGAATGACAATTGGGCAGTCATGCAACACTGTACCCAAATGAAACAATTTTTTTTTTCTTTGGAGAAAAATAGAGCTTTCTTTTGGTTGTATATAACCGCTTTACGACTTTAAGTTGTACTGCGGCAGGCAGCCGCTCCTGCGCGAATCGCCGTAACTATACATCGGTCGTGAGCAGGAGGCTGGGGGGCAAGCGCGCGCCGCCAGCGGCACGCTCCCGCCCCCCCACTCATCAGTGGGGAAGCTGATGCAGTGGGCAGGCGGCTCCGATTGCCGCCTGACACCCGCGATCATAAACACAGCCGACCGTTTTTCTCCCTGGAATGATCATAGAGCCCCTGTGATCCTTCTATAGAGGATCACAGGTCTCCATGGTCATTTCAGAAGCCACGCCCCCCCCCACACATCACTCCCCTAGGCTCACATTTAACCCCTTGATCACCCACAATGTTAACCCCTTCCCTGCCAGTGTCATTATTACAGTAACAGTGCATATTTTTAGCACTGATTTCTGTAGTAATGTCACTGGTATCCCCAAAAGTGTCAAAAATGTCAGTTAGGGGTCCGATCTGTCCACCGCAATGTCGCAATCCCGCAAAAAATTGCAGATCGCCGCCATTACTAGTAAAAAAAAAAAAAAACACAATAAAAATGACATAAATCTTTTGCGCAAACCAATCAAAATACGCTTATTGCGATTTTTTTTACCAAAAATATATGTAGCAGAAAACAAATTGGCCTAAAATGTTAAAAAATTTTGATTTTTACATTTTTTTTTGGGAATGTCATATAGCAGAATGTGAAAAATATTGTTTTTTTTTTTTCAAAATTGTTAGTCTTTTTTGTAGCGCAAAATCTCATCCTCCAGCTCAAAATGTGCATCAACTAAATGGTTATGGGCCTCAGTAAAATTGCACATTTTGTTCTCTACATATTCCATTCTATCTCTGAGGGCATCTATTTTTTTTTTTTTTTTGATTGATTGATGCATGAAGCTCATCATATCATGTTACATAGTAGTTGAGGTTGAATAAAGACATCAGTCCATCCAGTTCAACCTGTATAGGCGTGTGTGTGTCAGTGGCGTGATCATTTCCCATACCCCTGAATGTTTTGATCTATGAGATGCACGTCCAAGAGTCTTTTAAAAGTAGCCATACTCCCCGCAGCTACCACCAATTGTGGAAGAGAGTTCCACATTCTTACCGCCCTTACAGTGAAGAACCCCTTACACAGCATAAGGTTAAACCACCTCTCCTCTAATCTCATTGTGTGATCACGTGTCCTCTTACACTCCTTGGGACTAAATCGTTTTCTACCTATGCTAGGATCACCATTGATGTATTTGTAAATCGTTATCATGTCCCCTCTCAGGCGTCTCCTCTCCAAGGAGAATAAATTAAGCGCTTGTAATTGCTCCTCATAATTAAGGTCCTCCAATCCCCTAATTAGTTTAGTTGCCCTTCTTTGGATTCTTTCCAGTTCCAGCACATCCTTTCTGAGGATTGGCAACCAGAAGTGGACAGAATACTCCACGTGAGGCTGAACCAGGGTTTTGGGGCTCCTCTTAATGACATTATTATGTTTTTAATTGTGGAATCAGATATAGGTTGGCCTGAGGTGGGTATTGCATTTCATTTTGCATCATATGGGTTGTTTCCCAGTGTGATATTATAATCATGAGAAGTATCACTTACATCTTCTTTAGATGGGGTGATTTTCCTCTTTTGTTTAAGAGGGCTGCTGGTGTCATTTTCTAGCTGTAGGCTTATTCATAGGTGTGCGGAGCCTATTGCATTAGGGTGTGCACCCCAAAGCCCAAGCACATATCCATGTGTATATACTGATAGGGTAGAGATCGGTGTCTGTAGTTCTATTGTTATTTTTTTATTCTTTTTTTACAGTTTAATTTTTTTTGTTAGCACAGTTAGGGAGCTTTGGTGAAATATCAGGGATCTAAACAGGGGGAATCTGCACCACAAGGGGGGATTAGGGTGTGCCCAGTCACATCTGGCACACCCTGTGCGCACACCTATGGGCTTATTTTCGTATGGTGTCAGTCTGTGTTTCCTCTCCTTCTCCAGCTGTTGTTTCCTGCTGTTTAGTGCTGCAGTAAGGGGAGGAGGAGCCAGCGCCATCTATAATTTTTTTCCAGCGTCCAGACTAGGCTTCTAAAGTCACCTAATTTTCCGGTAATTTTTCTATCTTTTTTCCATCTTCCTGGTTGATTACCGCCACTCTCGGATCCTTTTTGAGCCCTCAGGAGTGCTTGCAGTTGCTTCGTTTTAGTGCAGGGAACCCACTGTCACAGAGCTCTATGCAGCAGCGTCCATCCGCCTTCACAGCTGGCCACGTCCCCCCGTGGATTTGATTTTTTAACGTTTATACTAATAAACATGTTGACATTATAATTGTTTGTACATTCATTGTTCCTGCAGCCTAAAACCCACTGGGAGATATTTTTTTGGTATTTGTAATACTTAGTAGGGCAAGCAGCACCTCTTATACTAGGCTTGTGGGCACCCTTTTGCATTTTGTGCTTCAACTATTGAGCTCTGTAAACAAAAGGCATTTCACAGAAAGATAGATCAGTCTGTGAAAAGGGGTCTCTACAATTTCACCTGCTGACTGAAAATTGTATAAAATATTCCAGTGCAGTGCTTATATTTACCTAAAAATGAAATCTACTTTTTTTTTTTTTAGTCCTGAACATAAAATATACACAAAAACACATTCCCTTTCATTGTTTTATTCTTTTTCATTGTAGGGTACATCATCAGCTCATCCAGCTCTTCGCCCGGGGAATTGAAGACATGCCAAGCAGATAATCCTGTCCGCCATGATGGGCGGAGCCCATTTCTGATGACACGCCAGTGTTCAGAACAGAAGGAATGATTTTAATGCTGCTGGCACAGCAAACATTGTTCATTACGATGCCCACTGGACGGGTATAGATGCCAAACACTTCAAACTGCCATGCACTTTAAACCTCTGCCGGAGATCTCCCATTTACTTTCTGAACTTTGGCAAATGCAGAATTATATCAATATTTATCTGTTATACCCCATAATGGGGCACCAGTCATAGCTACTACATGTTGTTAATTTATAAACAGAAAACCAATATGACAAGCCTGGAGCTTGAGTGAACTATTTATGTTTGTAAAGGGGCAGCATTGGATTCATGATAAATGTTCATTTTCCTGGACTGAATTTTCTGGAGCAAAACCTTCCTACAATGGGCATTGTACAGTCACAGGCACCTGCAGGTTGTAAAGAACTTTTGTGAGGTCTGTGAATGTATATATAATGGCGCTTTTCCACTGCATGGAACCGTAACGGTTCGGCACGCTTTTGTGCTTTTCCACTGCTGGTACCGCATGGTATAGGGTCGGAACGGTTCGGTACGGTACGGTATAGGTTTGCTTTTCCACTGCATGGAACCGAACGGTACGGTACGGTACGGCTCTGAAAAAACAGTACCTACTCGATTGTGGTTCCAACAGGTACCAAACTGGTACCATATCCCACAATCCTTTGCATGCAGTCACTACTAGCCACTGATTGGTCAGAGAATCACACCCACCCCGTTGTTATCCCACCCACTTAACTTTAGTACTACTTTAGTGGAAAAGCAAACCTATACCGTACCGTACTGAACCGTTCCGACACCGTACCATGCGGTACCAGCAGTGGAAAAGCAAACCGGGCCAAGCATGTCCGAGTAGAGCCGAGCCGGTACTAGCCGGTACTTGCAGTGGAAAAGTGCCATAATATTCAGAAAAACCCAGCGCTAAAGAAAATTACATAAAATCAATATTGTGCCAATCGAACTTCGTGTATAACCTGTATGTGAACAAAATCGAACTGCTCCCACCATAAACATAAATACATATAATAAAAGAAAAAATGTCTGTATATCACTCTCTACAAAGTAGCGCTGTGAAAAAAACGAATATTGTTTTTCAACTATTGTGACATACATAAAAATAAAGTCCATATGATGCGACACCCAGTGCTGTTCTTAATGTGCCAAAAACTCTTTGAATCATAAAATCTGTGAAGTCTTCCTTATTCAAAGTTACACTTCCAAACCCCGCCTCACGTGCAAAGAGTGATTCCATTCCCCATGGATGTGAACTCACCAGCTTCTTATGCCTGCCACTCTTATGGTCGACAAATGCGCTATAATAAACCAGCTCCAAGGATGTCAGGATCCACACTCCATATACAGGGAGTGCAGAATTATTAGGCAAATGAGTATTTTTGAGGATTAATTTTATTATTGAACAACAACCATGTTCTCAATGAACCCAAAAAACTCATTAATATCAAAGCTGACTATTTTTGGAAGTAGTTTTTAGTTTGTTTTTAGTTTTAGCTATTTTAGGGGGATATCTGTGTGTGCAGGTGACTATTACTGTGCATAATTATTAGGCAACGTAACAAAAATCAAAGATACAGTATACCCATTTCAATTATTTATTTTTACATGTGAAATCAATATAACATCTCAACATTCACAAATATACATTTCTGACATTCAAAAACAAAACAAAAACAAAATCAGTGACCAATATAGCCACCTTTCTTTGCAAGGACACTTAAAAGCCTGCCATCCATGGATTCTGTCAGTGTTTTGACATTCCGTGCAGCAGCAACCACAGCCTCCCAGACACTGTTCAGAGAGGTGTACTGCTTTCCCTCCTTGTAAATCTCACATTTGATGATGGACCACAGGTTCTCAATGGGGTTCAGATCAGGTGAACAAGGAGGCCATGTCATTAGCTTTTCTTCTTTTATACCCTTTCTTTCCAGCCACGCTGTGGAGTACTTGGACGCGTGTGATGGAGCATTGTCCTGCATGAAAATCATGTTTTTCTTGAAGGATGCAGACTTCTTCCTGTACCACTGCTTGAAGAAGGTGTCTTCCAGAAACTGTCAGTAGGACTGGGAGTTGAGCTTGACTCCATCCTCAACCCGAAAAGGCCCCACAAGCTCATCTTTGATGATACCAGCCCAAACCAGTACTCCGCCTCCACCTTGCTGGCGTCTGAGTCGGACTGGAGCTCTCTGCCCTTTACCAATCCAGCCACAGGCCCATCCATCTGGCCCATCAAGACTCACTCTCATTTCATCAGTCCATATAACCTTTGAAAAATCAGTCTTGAGATATTTCTTGGCCCAGTCTTGACGTTTCAGCTTGTGTGTCTTGTTCAGTGGTGGTCGTCTTTCAGCCTTTCTTACCTTGGCCATGTCTCTGAGTATTGCACACCTTGTGCTTTTGGGCACTCCAGTGATGTTGCAGCTCTGAAATATGGCCAAACCGGTGGCAAGTGGCATCTTGGCAGCTGCACGCTTGACTTTTCTCAGTTCATGGGCTGTTATTTTGCGCCTTGGTTTTTCCACACGCTTCTTGCGACCCTGTTGACTATTTTGAATGATATGCATGATTGTTCGATGATCACGCTTCAGAAGCTTTGCAATTTTAAGAGTGCTGCATCCCTCTGCAAGATATCTCACTATTTTTGACTTTTCTGAGCCTGTCAAGTCCTTCTTTTGACCCATTTTGCCCAAGGAAAGGAAGTTGCCTAATAATTATGCACACCTGATATAGGGTGTTGATGTCATTAGACCACACCCCTTCTCATTACAGAGATGCACATCACCTAATATGCTTAATTGGTAGTAGGCTTTCGAGCCTATACAGCTTGGAGTAAGACAACATGCATAAAGAGGATGGTGTGGTCAAAATACTAATTTGCCTAATATTTCTGCACTCCCTGTAGTATTATGCGGAAACAAAGAGGAAAACTCCAATGGCATAGTGAATATACATAAATGGTGCTTGTGAGATGACTCATTTTTGGTTCATTAAAATTAATTTACTTTAAATCTACTCAAAAACAGCACTTCTTTCTGTAAGCATAAAAGTGATTGTTTCCAAGCTAAGAGCGCGCCCTTGCGGTGGCAGAAAAGTGTCTGAAGACCAACATATGTCAGCATAAAGGTGGTATATTACTATAAAGCAGCCATTTTCAACCAGGGTTCCTCAAGAGGTTGCTAAGGGTTCCTTGAGCTTTCACTGTTTGACCTCCTACTTGCTAGTGCCTGCAAAGTTCCAGGGCCAACATTACATGGCAGAGCCAGCCACATGACACCAATGGCTTTTGTAGCCGTCTGTGAGGATGGCATTCTGACCACCACTGTAAGGCCCCTTTCACACTGATAGGCAGATCGGGTCCACCTGTCAGATTTTCAGGTAGCCCTGATGGAACCATCCATAGCTCTCTATGGAGTGATGGATCTGACACACTACCGGTATCCAATCTTATCTTGTCTGGTAAAAACAGACGCATGGGGATTGTTCCCCATCCATGCGGCAAACCGGATCGAATGACAATCAGATGGAAACAAACAAGCGGTTCGTTCCCATCTGACCTCCCCATAGAGAATAGCAGGATGTGTCCGTGTCTGCTCTACGGACCTTCTGCCTGCTCAGTGGTCATCAGTGGGAGAGATTCCCCTGCTGATCTTTTGGATCCGCTTGACGGAGTCTGCCCTGTCTGAAAGGGACCTAAAGGCCCGTACACACTTGATGGAAATCGGACGAAATATCCTCGGATTTTTCTCTCTCTTGCTCAGCGTTCATTACCGTTTTTAGTTGACAGTGCATAAATGTTCACGAAATTTCTTTTTTTTTTTTTTGGGACATTTTGTTCCTAGACTTCCTGGGTCGTCAGCAACTTCAAATCATGCGCGGTCTTTTGTATCCGATTTTTCGCGGACGTACTGCATACACATTAAATGAAAATTGGTCGTCTGGGGACAAACGATAAAAAAATTTGTGTTTGTCCCTCCGTTTTTTTTCCGTTGAAAATGTCGGCATCGGCTGCTGATAGTTGTGTACACACTAGTCGAAAATCGTACGATTTTACCTCGGACGGGAATTTTTTGGCAGATTTTCTACTAGTGTGTACCCCCATAAGGGTTGCATTCTTCCTCCTGACCACCAATGTAAGATACATTTTCACAATTTACCCCTAATAAAATAAATTGTTCCCTGAGACCTGAAAATTATTTTAGGTGTTATTAAATTATTTCTGGGGTAAAATAAGGTTATGAAAGACTACTCTAGAAAGCTTCTGAAAATATAATTTGGCTGACAACAATTCTGATGGCATTTAGCAGGGCCGTCCAAACTAATCCATAAAAAGCCACAACTAAACCTTAATATTATGTGATTATTGTGACATAAATATTAACAATTGGACAAACTTTTCATTTTATTTAGAAAGGTTGATTTTTTTGTTATATAAAACCCCATTGTATCTAGCAGTGGTGGAGACCCCTGCATGACACCAGTTTTTGAGCCATCAGCCAAGTAAAAACAATTCTTAACTGTGTATGAAAATATTAGAAAAACATATGGTCCAACTGAACATTTTAGCACCTCATCTCAATAAAGTTTAGAAAACTACAAAAAGAAAGATAGGTGGGATTTTTAGTGGTGCCAGTGTTCACATATATGAAGTACAAATTTCATCCGGTTCAAAAATGGGTCCTGTGTGAGTCTAGTGCGGTGCGAATTTCAGCTCCATAGACTTCTATGGGACCATTTTGAATTCCCAATCCGGTGTTCACTGCAGTTTATTATTTTTTTTTGCCTAGATTTTATAGAGATTAAAATCGCAGATGTGACAACTCCTCTCACAAATTTGCACTAAATTTGCATGGAAAATCACATGCTAAGCAGAATTTGCATTGCAATGTAAAAAAAAAAAAATCGCAATGCAAATTCGCACCGTGTACTGCTTTAAATTTGCATTCAATTCGCACCGCATCAGTGTGAACCGGGGCTTAGGGCTTCTTTACACCAGATGCAGTCAGGTGCGTTTTTAAATGCAGCACAAACGCAGATTAAAAAAATTGATCTATTCCCAATAAGCGTTGGTTACACCATTTCAGTGTTTTCATGTTTCTTAAAAAAAAATTAAACAAATAAAAAGTATAGCATGCTTCATTTTTCTGCATTAAAACGCACTGCAAACACGCATAAATGCACATTAACATATCAAAAAAGCCCACAAGCACTACAAATGCATGTAAATGCATGTTAACATATAAAAAATGCACATGAACGCATGTATATGCACCGAAAATGCATGTGAATACACATCAACATCTAAAAAATGCCCATAAATGCAAGCAAACGCATGTAAAAAAAATAAATAAAAAATAACTTAAAAAAATGCATTGCGAATGCATTTAAACACACTGCAAACACACTAAAATGCATGTAAACGCAGATGCAGAATTGCACAGAGAACATAGAGATTGTGGTATAAACAAGCCCTAAGTCAAGAAACAGAAAAAAAAAATAACAGTCATGCTCTAAGCCCCGCCCACCACACATGATCACATGACTCACTCTATAAATTCGAGTGCACTGCAGGCAGAGCCTCAGATAACACGAGGCGGTTGAGGAGTGTGGATGTGTTTATCTTTCTCTCTGACAAGAGAAGTCACAATGACAAATTCATTACTATTATTTCTTGTTGTGTTGGCCATGCCAATTGCAATGACCACCGGATTTCCGATTCCATCAAGAGGTAATTATCACACATTATTATATTTGTATTTTTCTTAGGAAAAAGGAGCCCCATTATACACATTGCACTCAGTTCACATCACTTTAATAGAAGGATCTTTGCTTTGGCCATGTCAGGTGACAGTTATTTTTAACTCTTCCAGGATTCAGTGGAAAATAACTGTCACTTTGTAAAACATCAACCTTCCCCCGATGTATCAAAAACACACAGGAATGCATGTAAATTAGGACTGCAACTAATGATTGTTTTCATAATCGATTAGTTGGCCAATTATTTTTTTGAAAAATTGCATAATAACCTTAAAAAAAGTGTGGTGTATAATTTAGTTAATATTTAAACTTAACCACTTAAGCCCCAGAGGATTTTCCTGCTTAACGACCAGGGGGTATTTTGCGATTCGGCACTGCGTGACTTTAACGGACAATTGGGCGGTCGTGCGACGCTGTACCTAAACGAATTTGACGTCCTTTTTTTCCCACAAACAGAGCTTTCTTTTGGTGGTATTTGATCACCCGTGCGATTTTTACTTTTTGCGCTATAAACAAAAAAAGAGCGTACATTTTGCAAAAACAACAATATTTTTCAAATTTTTTTTATATGAAATTCCCCCCCCCAAAAAAATGTAAAAATCTAAATTTTTTAACATTTTCGGCCAATTTGTTTTATGCTACCTATGTTTGGTAAAAAAAATCGCAAAAAGCGTATTTTGATTGGTTTGCGCAAAAGTTATTGCGTTTACTAACAAAGGGAAAGATTTTTGTCATTTTTGTTGTTTTTTTTTTATGTGTAATGGCGGCGATCTGCGATTTTTTTTGCGGTACTGCGACATTGGGGCGGACAGATCGGACCCTTGACTGACATTTTTGACACTTTTGGGGTTACCAGTGACATTTCTACAGTAATCAGTGCTATACATATGCACTGTTACTGTAAAAATACACTGGTAGTGAAGGGGTTAACTTTATTTGGGAGGGAGGGGCTGTGTGTGTCCCTAGGGGCGTGCTTTCTACTGAGATTGGCTGTGGCTTGAGCTGTAAGGACACTGATCAACGGATCTACATAGTAGATCCGTGTGATCAGTGTCTTTAAACCGACGAGAATGACAGGTGGCTTGTTTACACAAGCTGCCTGACATTCTCCCTCTCCCCCGCCGATCGCCGAGTGACCTGCGGACATCGGGTCCGCTGGTCACACGCGCGGGGGGGGGTCCGTGACCGCGCAGGAGCGCGCCTACGCGGGCACGCGCTCGCTCCCCAGAGCCTCACAGGCGAGCGACGTAGACCTACGTCACTCTGCCTGTGAGGGGCTGTCTGCCGCAGTAAATATACTGTGAGCAGTCGGCAAGCGGTTAAAGTAAAGGCAATTTATTCTTAAATATCTATATGAAGTGGTAAATATATTTATATTTTATAAATGGTTATATAAATATAATATTATATATATATATATATATATATATATATATATATATATATAATATTTATAAAATATATATATATATATATATATATATATATAAATATAATTATATATATTATATAATATATATATAATAAATATATATTATATATGATATAATATAATAATTATAATATAATAATATAATATATAATATATATATATATATATACATATATTTTATAAATGGTTATTTAACCAGCTATATGGTTAGGATACACACAGGAATGCATGTAAATTAGGGCTGCAACTAACGATTATTTTCATAATTGATTAGTTGGCCGATTATTGTTTTGAATAATCGGATAATAACTTTTAAAAAAGTGTGGTGTATAATTTAGTTAATATGTAAATTTAAAGAAAAAGGCAATTTATTCTTAAATATCTATATGAAGTGGTAAATATAAATAACCAGCTATATGGTTAGGGAGGAAAATCTCTATTTCACTCTGAGAATATCAGACAGAGGAGATATACTGTATATACTATTAGAGGGTGAATCTGGTAAATATCATCAGACTCCTAGATCTGAAAAGAAAGAAATCTAGAAAGAAAAAAAAAAAAAAGAAAGACTGTTTTTTGCAGATTTTCAGACAGAACTGTAATATTTGATGTATGACAGACTCCCTTGTCATAGGCAGGTGACTTGATAAAAGCTCCCTGCCCCTGCTGTCAGTTATGTTGGCCATACAAAAATAATGTCCTCCTTCAAAAAAATGTCATTTTAAAAAAATTTGTTCGGTTTTCTAATCGTTAGTGCGGTCAAATCGACGTTCGTTGTCGGCCACAGTGATGGGAAAATTCTAAAGAGCAGAATAGAAAACGTTTTGTTGAAAGAATTATCAGACAGTGTATGTGGTTTTCATTCAGAAATGACATTCATTTTAAAACTGAATGGTAAAAGCAAGTCAAATTTTCAAACAACATTCTTTCATTCAGCGAATGTACAAAGATTTTTCCTATGACTATTCCTATTCAACAATCGATACGTGTATGGCCAGCATAACGCTCGGTTAACACCTATGCAGTTTGCTTTTGATTTGTTTCTGCAGTGCATTTTGCTGTGCATTTTGCGCACGCGATTTTGCTAGGATTTGTGTTTTGCATTTTTTATGCTTTTTTGGCCAATTTGTTGATAGGCAGATTAAAAAATGCAAATCACAGCAAAAACGCACTACATGCTTTTCTGCAGCATCTGCATTGAAGTCTATTGAACCAGAAAGGCAAAAAACGAAATATAGCTCTTTATAGTACAAAAATAACATATAATCGCTACTATAAAGGGTTCATTTATACTGTGAAACAGTGAAAGTAAGTGTATATATATATATATATATATATATATATATATATATATATATATATACAGTATATATATATTACTTGTATCATATATATATATATTTATATAGTAATATATACACCAAGAAGTAGGATATATGGGCATTTTATCTAGGAGTCAGACATGAAGCTATATGAAGGGTTTTGCACAGAGCAGCCCTGATTCTCCTCTATTGGGGTCCCCCTCCAACACTTCTGGCTCCTCCTACCTTCAGAGTGCCCCAATAGCAAGCTGCAAATATAGTATAGCGTGCCCCTATAGCAGTGGCGGCTGGTGCGTTGGGGGCGCAGGGTCGCCCCCCCCCCCCCTATCCATGCGTCCGGCCCCCTTATCTACATGCGGGGCGCCGGACGCATGGAGTTCAATGGGGTTTTTTTTTTCTGAATCACCTAATTAGAGCCAGAGGCTCCAATAGGCTTCAGAAAAGGGTGGACCCGGGGCGAAGAGCAGTGCGCCCGGAGCCCAGCCATTGTGTGACAATAGCGAATTAAAATTTGCTATTGTCACACGGATCCTCCTCCTGGCCAATCAGGAAGCGGTCTGATTGGCCAAAAGGCAAACCCATGCCATTGGCCGAGGAGGGGGTGGGAGGACTCGAGGAGAGCCGCCAATGCAGGTAAGTGCACTGGTCTGGGGGGGGGCACGGCACACTGGTCTCTCCACATTGAAGGGGCCACGGCACGCTGGTCTCTCTGCATTGAAGGGGGCACGGCACGATGGTCTCTTTACATTGAAAGTGGGCACGGCACGATGGTCTCTCTGCATTGAAGGGGGCACGGCACGCTGGTCTCTCTGCATTGAAGGGGGCACGCTGGTCACTCTGCATTGAAGGAGGCACACTATACCTTGATTACTGAAGGCCCCTTTCACACTTTTGTGACCTCAAAGTCACACAATTTTTTACAGCATTTTTTGCCGCAAAGCAATGCCTATTACATTTTTCTGTTTGCGCCCCCCCCCCCCCCCCCAAAAAAAATTTTTGAGCACCAGCCGCCACTGTCCTATAGCAAGGTAAAAAAAAATTTTGCCTTTAGAACCACTCACTTCCAGCCCAGGACTACATGTCCCATGAGGCATTGCTCCTCACACATTCACAGCTCAGTACACCATCCATACATACATGTATGTGTGCTGCACTGTGCCTTCTGAAAGTATGGACGGTGTACTGAGCTGTATGTGTGCTGCACTGTATTTCCTGATAGGTAAACAAATAATGCATTCTGTATACAGGCTAACCAATTAGTTGACCAACTTATTGATTATGAAAATAGTTGACAACTATTTTCATAATCGATTAGTGGTCGATTAATTGATTAGTTGTTTCAGCCCTAATGTAAATGTACCGCAAATGCATGTGAATCCACGTCAACATATCAAAAACCCACATAAATGCAAGCAAATGCATGTAAACAAAACATAGAAAAAAATCTAAAAAAATCAAAATAATAATAATAATATTTCCAAAAAAAGCATTGCAAATGCATTTAAACACACTGTAAACACACTAAAATGCATGTAAATGCAGATGCAGAAATACACAGAGAACATAGAGATTGTGGTATAAACAAGCCCTAAACCAAGAAACAAACAGAAAAAAAAAAAAAAAACAGTCCTGCTCTAAGCCCCGCCCACCACACATGATCACATGACTCACTCTATAAATTCGAGTGCACTGCAGGCAGAGCCTCAGATAACACGAGGCGGTTGAGGAGTGTAGATGTGTTTATCTTTCTCTCTGACAAGAGAAGTCACAATGGCAAATTCATTACTATTATTTCTTGTTGCGTTGGCCATGCCAATTGCAATGACCACCGGATTTCCGATTCCATCAAGAGGTAATTATCACACATTATTATATTTGTAGTCTTCTTAGGAAAAAGGAGCCCCATTATACACATTGCACTCAGTTCACATCACTTTAATAGAAGGATCTTTGCTTTAGCCATGTCAGGTGACAGTTATTTTTAACTCTTTCAGGATTCAGTTGAAAATAACTGTCACTTTGTAAAACATCAACCTTCCCCCGATGTATCAAAAACACCCATGAATGCATGTAAATTAGGGCTGAAACTAATGATTATTTTCAAAATTGATTAGTTGGCCGATTATTGTTTTGAATAATCGGATAACCTTAAAAAAAGTGTGGTGTATAGTTTAGTTAATATGTAAATTTAAAGAAAAATGCAATTTATTCTTAAATATCTATATGAAGTGGTAAATATAAATAACCAGCTATATGGTTAGGGAGGAAAATCTCTATTTCACTCTGAGAATATCAGACAGAGGAGATATACTGTATATACTATTAGAGGGTGAATCTGGTAAATATCATCAGACTCCGAGATCAAATTTTTTATTAAAAAAAAAAAAAAAAAAGGGACTGTTTTTTTGCTGATTTTCAGACAGAACTGTAATATATGATGTATGACAGACTCCCTTGTCATAGGCAGGTGACTTGATAAAAGCTCCCTGCGCCTGCTGTCAGTTATGTTGGCCATACAAAAAGAATGTCCTCCTTCAAAAAAATTAAATTTTAAAAACATTTTAAAACTGAATGTTAAAAGCACATAAATGCAAGCAAATGCATGTAAACAACACATAGAAAAAAATCTACAGAAATCAAAATAATAATAATATTTCCAAAAAAAGCATTGCAAATGCATTTAAACACACTAAAATGCATGTAAACGCAGATGCAGAAATGCACAGAGAACATAGAGATTGTGGTATAAACAAGCCCTAAACCAAGAAACAAACCGAAAAAAAAAAAAAAAACAGTCCTGCTCTAAGCCCCGCCCACTACACATGATCACATGACTCACTCTATAAATTCGAGTGCACTGCATGCAGAGCTTCAGATAACACGAGGCGGTTGAGGAGTGTAGATGTGTTTATCTTTCTCTCTGACAAGAGAAGTCACAATGACAAATTCATTACTATTATTTCTTGTTGCGTTGGCCATGCCAATTGCAATGACCACCGGATTTCCGATTCCATCAAGAGGTAATTATCACACATTATTATATTTGTAGTTTTCTTAGGAAAAAGGAGCCCCATTATACACATTGCACTCAGTTCACATCACTTTAATAGAAGGATCTTTGCTTTAGCCATGTCAGGTGACAGTTATTTTTAGCTCTTTCAGGATTCAGTTGAAAATAACTGTCACTTTGTAAAACATCACCCTTCCCCCGATGTATCAAAAACACACACAGGAATGCATGTAAATTAGGGCTGCAACTAACGATTATTTTCATAATTGATTAGTTGGCCGATTATTGTTTTGAATAATCGGATAATAACTTTTAAAAAAGTGTGGTGTATAATTTAGTTAATATGTAAATTTAAAGAAAAAGGCAATTTATTCTTAAATATCTATATGAAGTGGTAAATATAAATAACCAGCTATATGGTTAGGGAGGAAAATCTCTATTTCACTCTGAGAATATCAGACAGAGGAGATATACTGTATATACTATTAGAGGGTGAATCTGGTAAATATCATCAGACTCCGAGATCAAATTTTTTATTTAAAAAAAAAAAAACATTTTTTTGCTGATTTTCAAACAGAACTGTAATATTTGATGTATGACAGACTCCCTTGTCATAGGCAGGTGACTTGATAAAAGCTCCCTGCCCCTGCTGTCAGTTATGTTGGCCATACAAAAATAATGTCCTCCTTCAAAAAAATGTCATTTTAAAAAAATTTGTTCGGTTTTCTAATCGTTAGTGCGGTCAAATCGACGTTCGTTGTCGGCCACAGTGATGGGAAAATTCTAAAGAGCAGAATAGAAAACGTTTTGTTGAAAGAATTATCAGACAGTGTATGTGGTTTTCATTCAGAAATGACATTCATTTTAAAACTGAATGGTAAAAGCAAGTAAAATTTTCAAACAAAATTCTTTCATTCAGCGAATGTACAAAGATTTTTCCTATGACTATTCCTATTCAACAATCGATACGTGTATGGCCAGCATAACGCTCGGTTAACACCTATGCAGTTTGCTTTTGATTTGTTTCTGCAGTGCATTTTGCTGTGCATTTTGCGCACGCGATTTTGCTAGGATTTGTGTTTTGCATTTTTTATGCTTTTTTGGCCAATTTGTTGATAGGCAGATTAAAAAATGCAAATCACAGCAAAAACGCACTACATGCTTTTCTGCAGCATCTGCATTGAAGTCTATTGAACCAGAAAGGCAAAAAACGAAATATAGCTCTTTATAGTACAAAAATAACATATAATCGCTACTATAAAGGGTTCATTTATACTGTGAAACAGTGAAAGTAAGTGTATATATATATATATATATATATATATATATATATATATATATACAGTATATATATATTACTTGTATCATATATATATATATTTATATAGTAATATATACACCAAGAAGTAGGATATATGGGAATTTTATCTAGGAGTCAGACATGAAGCTATATGAAGGGTTTTGCACAGAGCAGCCCTGATTCTCCTCTATTGGGGTCCCCCTCCAACACTTCTGGCTCCTCCTACCTTCAGAGTGCCCCAATAGCAAGCTGCAAATATAGTATAGCGTGCCCCTATAGCAGTGGCGGCTGGTGCGTTGGGGGCGCAGGGTCGCCGCCCCCCCCCCCTATCCATGCGTCCGGCCCCCTTACCTACATGTGGGGCGCCGGACGCATGGAGTTCAATGGGGTTTTTTTTTTCTGAATCACCTAATTAGAGCCAGAGGCTCCAATAGGCTTCAGAAAAGGGTGGACCCGGGGCGAAGAGCAGTGCGCCCGGAGCCCAGCCATTGTGTGACAATAGCGAATTAAAATTTGCTATTGTCACACGGATCCTCCTCCTGGCCAATCAGGAAGCGGTCTGATTGGCCAAAAGGCAAACCCATGCCATTGGCCGAGGAGGGGGTGGGAGGACTTGAGGAGAGCTGCCACTGCAGGTAAGTGCACTGGTCTGGGGGGGGGGGGGCACGGCACACTGGTCTCTCCACATTGAAGGGGCCACGGCACGCTGGTCTCTCTGCATTGAAGGGGGCACGGCACGATGGTCTCTTTGCATTGAAAGGGGGCACGGCACGATGGTCTCTCTGCATTGAAGGGGGCACGGCACAATGGTCTCTCTGCATTGAAGGGGGCACGCTGGTCACTCTGCATTGAAGGAGGCACACTATACCTTGATTACTGAAGGCCCCTTTCACACTTTTGTGACCTCAAAGTCACACAATTTTTTACAGCATTTTTTGCCGCAAAGCAATGCCTATTACATTTTTCTGTTTGCGCCCCCCCCCCAAAAAAAAAAATTTTGAGCACCAGCCGCCACTGTCCTATAGCAAGGTAAAAAAAAATTTTGCCTTTAGAACCACTCACTTCCAGCCCAGGACTACATGTCCCATGAGGCATTGCTCCTCACACATTCACAGCTCAGTACACCATCCATACATACATGTATGTGTGCTGCACTGTGCCTTCTGAAAGTATGGACGGTGTACTGAGCTGTATGTGTGCTGCACTGTATTTCCTGATAGGTAAACAAATAATGCATTCTGTATACAGGCTAACTAATTAGTTGACCAACTTATTGATTATGAAAATAGTTGACAACTATTTTCATAATCGATTAGTGGTCGATTAATTGATTAGTTGTTTCAGCCCTAATGTAAATGTACCGCAAATGCATGTGAATCCACGTCAACATATCAAAAACCCACATAAATGCAAGCAAATGCATGTAAACAAAACATAGAAAAAAATCTAAAAAAATCAAAATAATAATAATAATATTTCCAAAAAAAGCATTGCAAATGCATTTAAACACACTGTAAACACACTAAAATGCATGTAAATGCAGATGCAGAAATGCACAGAGAACATAGAGATTGTGGTATAAACAAGCCCTAAGCCAAGAAACAAACAGAAAAAAAAAAAAAAAACAGTCCTGCTCTAAGCCCCGCCCACCATACATGATCACATGACTCACTCTATAAATTCGAGTGCACTGCAGGCAGAGCCTCAGATAACACGAGGCGGTTGAGGAGTGTAGATGTGTTTATCTTTCTCTCTGACAAGAGAAGTCACAATGACAAATTCATTACTATTATTTCTGGTTGTGTTGGCCATGCCAATTGCAATGACCACCGGATTTCCGATTCCATCAAGAGGTAATTATCACACATTATTATATTTGTAGTTTTCTTAGGAAAAAGGAGCCCCATTATACACATTGCACTCAGTTCACATCACTTTAATAGAAGGATCTTTGCTTTAGCCATGTCAGGTGACAGTTATTTTTAGCTCTTTCAGGATTCAGTTGAAAATAACTGTCACTTTGTAAAACATCCCCCTTCCCCCGATGTATCAAAAACACACACAGGAATGCATGTAAATTAGGGCTGCAACTAACGATTATTTTCATAATTGATTAGTTGGCCTATTATTGTTTTGAATAATCGGATAATAACTTTTAAAAAAGTGTGGTGTATAATTTAGTTAATATGTAAATTTAAAGAAAAAGGCAATTTATTCTTAAATATCTATATGAAGTGGTAAATATAAATAACCAGCTATATGGTTAGGGAGGAAAATCTCTATTTCACTCTGAGAATATCAGACAGAGGAGATATACTGTATATACTATTAGAGGGTGAATCTGGTAAATATCATCAGACTCCGAGATCAAATTTTTTATTTAAAAAAAAAAAAACATTTTTTTGCTGATTTTCAAACAGAACTGTAATATTTGATGTATGACAGACTCCCTTGTCATAGGCAGGTGACTTGTGTGAGGGATTAGCTCGGTGGCGGGTGTGGATGACCCCTTTGGGGGTGCGTTTTCACAGAGAGATAGCCGATTAGAGGTTGAAAACAAGACTGATTTATTCATGCAATTTACTTAACACAATTGCAAGCATCAAAACAGCCAAAATAAAATAAAAGACAAAATAAATCCTTGCCTCTGTGGGCGGCTACCTTCTCACGCTGGAACCTACCTAAGAAGTCTTTCCAACCTACTGTTGGGCCGACACTGCTGATCCTACAGCAGACACTCAAATGTCCATTTGTTTGCTTTTCACACAGCACAAACATTGTCCATTGAACATGTCCCTTTGTTTTCTTTCACACAGCACATGTTCATTTATAACAGGATCCTTTACTCTTCAGATTCTTCATATTGAACACAGTTCATTTAACAGGTCCCTTTACTCTTCACACTCTTCACATGGAACACTTTGTCTTCTCACCTTTGAGACGTCTTCACTCGTGGTTACCCTCCTTAGCTTCACATCGCTTTAGGGGGTCTTCTCCCATGCTCACCAGCTTGTCGGGAGGCACACATCCGACTGTCCCCCTCTCCCAGCCCACACGGCGACAGGCGGCAGCAGTCCTTCTCCCATGCCCACACGGCGTCGGGAGGTACACGTATGTCTGTCCTCCTCTTCCCAGCACACACAGCGACAGGAGGCAGCACTCAATAGATTTTCTCTGGACAAATTATAGAGGCCTTGATCTCCTCATTCTGAACAGCTGAATGGTTTTCAACTTCCTGCTGGCTCTCTCTGCAGCCAACACCCTATAGTATCAGTGAACTTTCAAAGCAGGTGGGAATGTGTCTCCTCTCAGTGACTACATTCCCAGATTTACCTGACTTCCTGTCACATACCCCCCCCTCTTGTTTCAACCCTAGGGTTGGGACACATATTTCCAGGCACGCATGTGTCAGGCACTGCTGACTCACTGATAAGCCTCCTATTATCCTCAAGCTTCCGGATGAAACTGTTTTGTCATCTTCATTGACAGATTTCTCATAACTGCCACACAGTTTGTCTCTCATCTCATATACACATTCTTCAACTGCATTTTTGGCATCATTTTGCTCCTTCTCGTTTCTGTCATCTTCATTGACAGCTTTCTCATAAATGTCAGACAGCTTGTCCCTCATAACCGTCTGTCCAATCCACCATGGAGGACCGTGATCCATAGGCAACTCAATTGGGCTAGTCTTAATGTCTTCAACATTCTTAAGACGCCTCTCTCTGCAATCCATAAATGTTTTCCACAAAACTTTGAGAACCTTTGCTTCACTAAGCTTTGTTCCAAGTAGGGACTCTTGACATCCCTCTGTGACTTGAGTCTCTCCATACATCTGTACACAATCATTGACTTTTTGTTGTAAAAGGGAATGATCTTCCTTCTTGAGCTTTGCTTGCTCTAAGATGCTGTGCAGAGGATTTTCCAATTGAGACAACAGGCTGTCACACATTTCTTCAAAGTGACCCCTGTTCCTTTTCCCAGAGATATCAATATCATTCACCAAACATTTCATATTCATAGGCAGATCGGAAGCATTTGCACTCATCAACTTCTTAAACTTTTCGCCCTCCTGAGCGAGTCGCAGTAAAGGCCTACTATTTGATTTGATATTCAGTTTATATTTCTTGCCAAACTCTTCACAGAAGTAGTCAACCAGAACATCATCAACTTTCCTTACACCAACATAGGGATTAAAGGCAACAACACAGTTGAACCCAGCGATCTGGGTGGTATCCATTATAGACCTCCTCTCTGCATCAGTGAAGAAGCATGGAACTGCAACACATTCTTTTACAGGTTTCTTCAATGCACTTTCTGCTGAACTATTTGACCGCTCAAGGTCACCTAGTTCTTTTTCTCTATCTGAATTCCACATGGAATGCATCTCAAGATCACGATCAAACTTCTGCCACCCGTCTTTCACCAGTTCCATTTTGGAAACACTCCCTGAAAGGCACTTATTCATTTGCTTCACGTTTTCACCAACAGTCTTAGTTTTCCCCACTAGGTTTTCAGCCTGAACTGAGAAATCATCACATTTCTTACTCAGCTCCTTTGTTTGCTGAAGCTCTAATGATACATTTTCCAATGCTTGAAGTTTTTGAAGGAACGGTTTATTCCAAAGGGGTGATTCAAGCCACATGTCATCACATTTCTGAGGCTCACTCAGGACAGACCCCAAAACACTGATCCTTTTAAAAACTGCATCAGGCACACTATCCCCTCTTTGGGACAGATCCTCTGTTGCCTGGAATTCCTCTTCCAGTTCCTGCAACGGAATCTTCATCTCTTCTAGTTGCTGTTCTAAGGCTCGCTTAGACTTTTCTAGCTCCTGAACGCTTTTCACAACATCATCCTTGGAGCTGACCAATTCTTCCATTTCTGTACGCAGCTGTTTGTTAACACTTTCTAGTTCAGCCTTACACTCTAGAGCTTCCTCCAAAGAGCGAGCCAAGAACAGGGCTTTGCTCTCGTTATCACGCACCTCCGTTTCTGCACGGGCGCGTTCTTCTGCATATTTTGCAGACACAGTCTTCTCTTCACCAAGCATCTGATCAAACTTCTTTTTCACATCTTCAACACACTGTAATGAACCAACGCTTTCTTCCATGCGTTTTTTCATATCCGCTATCTGAGCTTGCAATGTTGCGACTTGCTCTGATAGGTTTTTCTTTGCTTCCGCCTCCTCTTTTAATTGTTCCAGGAAGCCATTTTTCTCATCTTCCATTTGTTTGAGCTTTGTGCTAAAACTCAGCCTTTGACACCTCTCTTCCTGTAAGAGTTCCTGCGTGTCTTGCAGCTGCGATTCCAAGATAGAAAAATCTTCCGCAATTTCTCTAGATTTTCTGTCTGCTTGAGAAAGCTGATTTGTAACATTGTCCAACTCAACCTGCAGTCGGTTTGCCTTCTCTGACAGCTTAGCACACAATCGGTCACCTTCTGACACCTTGACTTGCGATTCCAGAAGCTGTGCCTCTACTTTTTCCCTCTTATGTTCACAATCTCCTTTTCCCTGCATAAGAGCCTTCACCTCATTGGCTAGTTTCTGGGAATGAGACTGTAATTCTGCCACACAGGCTTCTTTCTCCTTTAACTGCTGCTGGAAACGTTGGGCTTCACCTTTCCAACTTTCACAGTCTGCACGTAATTCATCTACCACATTGCTCAAAGTGGTGAGCTCATACACAGTACTCAGTAATTTAGCCTCTCTTTCACTTTTCTCGTTGTCGCTGAGAGACAATGTCGCTTTCAGAGCAACATTCTGTTCCTGCGACTCCTGCAGGTCTATTTTTGTAACTTCCAAACACTGAAGACTTTTTTCCAGCTGATTACGCAACTCCAACATATCAGCCATACTTTGCTTCTGCAAAGTCTGAATTTCACTTTCCTTTTCCATGAGGATGGTATCTTTCTCCATTATAGTCTCTCTGCGTTTTTGCAACTCGACCAAAAGAAGAGCAGTGGATTCTTCCCACTGTAACACATGAGACTTGAGTAGTTCATTCATTTCCTGCAAGTTTCTATGCTCCATTTTAAGCAATTCCAAGGCTTGTTCCTTTTCTTCCATTTTCCGTTGCAAGGCATCCAATTCAGCCCTGCACACATACTCGGTTTCTTCCAAACCGATGGCCTCCATTGGCTGCTGGCGTCTCTGTTTCCAGCCTGCCATGCTCTCTTGATGAGCCTTTTGTTGAGCTGCAAAGCTCCGTTGTTTCAGCATCTCCCCCATTTTGGGTTTACTTTTCATCTGAGCACACTGCGTCTCCATAGCAGTTTCATCAGTGTTGCTAGGGACAACAACCTTCCTCTTTAGTAGACTCTCTTTAGGCATGGATGGGGCTGGTTCAGACGGTAACATCCCCTCCATCCAAAGAATCCGGTCTCTCATTTCATCTATCTTTGCATTTTTCAGGCGTTTGGACCGCCCCATCTTCAATAACTCCACAAACAAATTTTTCACAGTCCAGCAAACAATTTTCAGACCACTGTCTCTTCAACACATGTAGTTTTTCTCTCTTTTGCAGGATCTCTTTTCCTGCGCACACAGTTTGTGCAGTCACTTGCACCAGACACAACAAAGTTCATCAAAAAATTTTGAGACCCCTGTCTCTTTAAAACACTTTTTTTTTTTTTTTTTTTTCTGTCAGGCTCTTCTCTCCTGCACACATAGATTGTGCAATCTCATGCACCAGACAAAGTTCATCAAACATTTGCACTTCCTTGCAGGGATCTCTGCTTATGCCCACTGCATACCTCCACCATATGTGAGGGATTAGCTCGGTGGCGGGTGTGGATGACCCCTTTGGGGGTGCGTTTTCACAGAGAGATAGCCGATTAGAGGTTGAAAACAAGACTGATTTATTCATGCAATTTACTTAACACAATTGCAAGCATCAAAACAGCCAAAATAAAATAAAAGACAAAATAAATCCTTGCCTCTGTGGGCGGCTACCTTCTCACGCTGGAACCTACCTAAGAAGTCTTTCCAACCTACTGTTGGGCCGACACTGCTGATCCTACAGCAGACACTCAAATGTCCATTTGTTTGCTTTTCACACAGCACAAACATTGTCCATTGAACATGTCCCTTTGTTTTCTTTCACACAGCACATGTTCATTTATAACAGGATCCTTTACTCTTCAGATTCTTCATATTGAACACAGTTCATTTAACAGGTCCCTTTACTCTTCACACTCTTCACATGGAACACTTTGTCTTCTCACCTTTGAGACGTCTTCACTCGTGGTTACCCTCCTTAGCTTCACATCGCTTTAGGGGGTCTTCTCCCATGCTCACCAGCTTGTCGGGAGGCACACATCCGACTGTCCCCCTCTCCCAGCCCACACGGCGACAGGCGGCAGCAGTCCTTCTCCCATGCCCACACGGCGTCGGGAGGTACACGTATGTCTGTCCTCCTCTTCCCAGCACACACAGCGACAGGAGGCAGCACTCAATAGATTTTCTCTGGACAAATTATAGAGGCCTTGATCTCCTCATTCTGAACAGCTGAATGGTTTTCAACTTCCTGCTGGCTCTCTCTGCAGCCAACACCCTATAGTATCAGTGAACTTTCAAAGCAGGTGGGAATGTGTCTCCTCTCAGTGACTACATTCCCAGATTTACCTGACTTCCTGTCACACTTGATAAAAGCTCCCTGCCCCTGCTGTCAGTTATGTTGGCCATACAAAAATAATGTCCTCCTTCAAAAATATTTCATTTTAAAAAAATTTGTTCGGTTTTCTAATCGTTAGTGCGGTCAAATCGACGTTCGTTGTCGGCCACAGTGATGGGAAAATTCTAAAGAGCAGAATAGAAAACGTTTTGTTGAAAGAATTATCAGACAGTGTATGTGGTTTTCATTCAGAAATTACATTCATTTTAAAACTGAATGGTAAAAGCAAGTCAAATTTTCAAACAACATTCTTTCATTCAGCGAATGTACAAAGATTTTTCCTATGACTATTCCTATTCAACAATCGATACGTGTATGGCCAGCATAACGCTCGGTTCACACCTATGCAGTTTGCTTTTGATTTGTTTCTGCAGTGCATTTTGCTGTGCATTTTGCGCACGCGATTTTGCTAGGATTTGTGTTTTGCATTTTTTATGCTTTTTTTGGCCAATTTGTTGATAGGCAGATTAAAAAATGCAAATCACAGCAAAAACGCACTACATGCTTTTCTGCAGCATCTGCATTGAAGTCTATTGAACCAGAAAGGCAAAAAACGAAATATAGCTCTTTATAGTACAAAAATAACATATAATCGCTACTATAAAGGGTTCATTTATACTGTGAAACAGTGAAAGTAAGTGTGTATATATATATATATATATATATATATATACAGTATATATATATATATTACTTGTATCATATATATATATATTTATATAGTAATATATACACCAAGAAGTAGGATATATGGGCATTTTATCTAGGAGTCAGACATGAAGCTATATGAAGGGTTTTGCACAGAGCAGCCCTGATTCTCCTCTTCTGGGGTCCCCCTCCAACACTTCTGGCTCCTCCTACCTTCAGAGTGCCCCAATAGCAAGCTGCAAATATAGTATAGCGTGCCCCTATAGCAGTGGCGGCTGGTGCGTTGGGGGCGCAGGGGCTCCGCCCCCCCATCCATGCGTCCGACCCCCTTATCTACATGCGGGTCGCTGGACGCATGGAGTTCAATGGGGTTTTTTTTTCTGAATCACCTGATTAGAGCTAGAGGCTCAAATAGGCTTCAGAAAAGGGTGGACCCGGGGCGCAGAGCCCAGCCATTGTGTGACAATAGCGAATGAAAATTCGCTATTGTCACACGGATCCTCCTCCTGGCCAATCAGGAAGCGGTCTGATTGGCCGAAAGGCAAACCCATGCCATTGGCCGAGGAGAGGGCGGGAGGACTCGAAGAGATGCCGCCGCTGCAGGTAAGTGCACTGGTCTCGGGGGGGGGGCACGGCACACTGGTCTCTGCACATTGAAGGGTGCACGGCACGATGGTCTCTCTGCATTGAAGGGTGCACGGCACGATGGTCTCTCTGCATTGAAGGGGGCACACTGGTCTTTCTGCATTGAAGGAGGCACACTATACCTTGATTACTGAAGGCCCCTTTCACACTTTTGTGACCTCAAAGTCACGCATTTCTTTACAGTGTTTTTTGCCGCAAGGCAATGCTTATTACATTTTCTGTTTGCGCCCCCCCCCCCCCCCCTAAAAAATTTTGAGCACCAGCCGCCACTGTCCTATAGCAAGGTAAAAAAAACTTTTGCCTTTAGAACCACTCACTTCCAGCCCAGGACTACATGTCCCATGAGGCATTACTCCTCACACATTCACAAGTTCTCAGGCATTTACAGCTCAGTACACCATCCATACATACATGTATGTGTGCTGCACTGTGTCTTCTGAAAGTATGGGTGGTGTACTGAGCTGTATGTGTGCTGCACTGTATTTCCTGATAGGTAAACAAATAATGCATTCTGTATACAGGCCAACTAATCAGCTGACCAACTTATCGATTATGAAAATAGTTGACAATTATTTTCATAATCGATTAGTGGTCGATTAATTGATTAGTTGTTTCAGCCCTAATGTAAATGTACCGCAAATGCATGTGAATCCACGTCAACATATCAAAAACGCACATAAATGCAAGCAAATGCATGTAAACAAAACATAGAAAAAAATCTAAAAAAATCAAAATAATAATATTTCCAAAAAAAGCATTGCAAATGCATTTAAACACACTGTAAACACACTAAAATGCATGTAAATGCAGATGCAGAAATGCACAGAGAACATAGAGATTGTGGTATAAACAAGCCCTAAACCAAGAAACAAACAGAAAAAAAAAAAAAAACAGTCCTGCTCTAAGCCCCGCCCACCAAACATGATCACATGACTCACTCTATAAATTCGAGTGCACTGCAGGCAGAGCCTCAGATAACACGAGGAGGTTGAGGAGTGTGGATGTGTTTATCTTTCTCTCTGACAAGAGAAGTCACAATGGCAAATTCATTACTATTATTTCTTGTTGTGTTGGCCATGCCAATTGCAATGACCACCGGATTTCCAATTCCATCAAGAGGTAATTATCACACATTATTATATTTGTAGTTTTCTTAGGAAAAAGGAGCCCCATTATACACATTGCACTCAGTTCACATCACTTTAATATAAGGACCTTTGCTTTAGCCATGTCAGGTGACAGTTATTTTTAACTCTTTTAGGATTCAGTGGAAAATAACTGTCACTTTGTAAAACCTCAACCTTCCCCCGATGTGTCATTTCTTTATAACAGCCCCGAGCTCATAGACTTTTCACAGCTCCATCTTAGTATGTCATTATGCTCCTTTATTTGCATAAGGGGTGGAGACTATTACTGCACAGCAGTGTGGCTCCTCCCAGTTTTGTCCTAGATTTTCATTTTGTATTTAAAAAGAAATAACAAGTGGCTGATGAGAGACCAGGAGGCAATGAGTGACAAATATTTACATGCATATCAATTGTTTGCATTATAATAAATGTCTGCTCTTTAGGGCTTGTTTACACCAGATGCAGTGAGATGCGTTTATAAACACAGCATAAACACAGATAGAAGAAAAATGGATTTATTTCAGTGAGCCTAGATTAGTTTACACCATTTCAGTGTTATCTTCATTTAAAAAAAAACAATACAGCATGCTGCATTTTTCTGCATTAAAACGCACTGCAAACACACATAAATGCATGTGCCTGAATGCACTTCAAAGTATCAAAAACACACATGAATGTATGTAACAAAAAACGGACAAATATTCATCCGATCATCTGATCGTGTGTATGAGACTTTACACTAATCACTCTAGAAATAGCATTCAGCACATGGGTCAGGGTATGGCTGCTAGACATACAATAAGGAAACCTGAATATAATATAATATAATATAATAGATTGTGGTTATCTTTTTTGATAATGTAACTCAATAATAAAACTGAGTAATTAATATTTTTATTTCTTTTATTTTCTCTGATTATAGATCCAAATTATCGTTATAAACTTGCTATGTCCGAGCCGTCAGGCGATGAGTACATGGCACATGTAATATTTGCACCTTTGGAGGAGGTGTACAAACCTGCAGAGTCTGATCTCAAACCTGAGGAGCACACTGTGAACGCACCAAATGAACCTGCAGATTCCAAGCTCACAGGTGAACACACCAAGGCAAATGAGAAGACTGTAACTGCAGAGCCCGCGCTCACAGCTGAGGAGCACAAAGCAGATGTGGACTGTGCACCTGAAGGGTCCGACTTCCTACCTGAGGAGCACACAGCGGGAGTGCTACCTGCACCTGAAGAGTCTGATCTTGCACCTGAGGAGCACAAAGCGGGCGTGCTGTATGCACATGAAGAGTCCGAGCTCGCAGATGCGGAGCAGAATGTGGATGCGCCATATGAACCTGCAGAGTCTGAGTTCACAGGTGGAAGGCGAAGGATGGCAGACAAGGGGGAGTCCAAGCTGTCACCCGAAGATACCAAAGCAGATGAGACAGATGTACCTGTGGAGCCCGAGATCACAGGTGAAGGTACCAAGGCAGATGAGACAGATGTACCTGTGGAGCCCGAGATCACAGGTGAAGGTACCAAGGCAGATGAGACAGATGTACCTGTGGAGCCAGAGATCACAGGTGAAGGTACCAAGGCAGATGAGACAGATGTACCTGTGGAGCCCGAGATCACAGGTGAAGGTACCAAGGCACATAAGACAGATGTACCTGTGGAGCCCGAGATCACAGGTGAAGGTACCAAGGCAGATGAGACGTCTCAGCCCACAGACACCAAGGATACAGGTAAGAGAATATAATGTGATTATTTGAAGTCAATGATCATCTAATCAATATGATTTAATGATTTACATTTTGATTCCTGTTGAACTGAAATGGCCAAAATTCAAGCCACAGGTGGCTCTGCAAGCATCACCCGTCCCTGCAAAGGTCTGTTTAATATGCGACTGAGCCAAGGGGTCATTTATCAGGCAAACAGTGATTGCTTCCTATCAGATTTAATCATTGTTTGGCAGCAGCAGTAGCCATGGCTGCCTGAATATAATAGAGATTCCTCCATCCACGCTGCTATTAGGGAAGACTTACACAGTGGGCGGGAAAACTATTTGAGGGGATTGAAAACTCGGGTGACTTTCGAGGGGATTGAATTCCATTCACACCCTGTCCTTTCTCCCAAATCCTATGTGGCCAGGCCAACGCGGTGTTCTATCAGAATACCGCTACCTATCAGATTCTGCAACCGGAAGTGACGTTTGGACGAGAACAACTTACTGCGCATTCGCCATGCATTCCAACAAGGCCACTATGCGCTCCAATAGGTTTTCCTGAGAGAACACGAAGTAGCGGTGGACCTCTTCTTACACCCACGCAAGTCTTGAATTTTACATGTGTTTTAGCAGTAAACTCACCTTATAGACTGAATAACAGTATTACATTTCTATTATTATTGTAAATATAGCGAGAAACCTGCAAGTAGAAGGTGGCGACGTCCATCTTGGTACACTCTGCACCGCTCAGTGACAAACTGATTATATAGTGCGGTAGACTATTTCACTCGGTCACGGTGAAATAGTCTATTTCAGTATATTAGGTGATTTACTGCTAAAATAAATGTAAAATTCAAGACTTGTGTGGGTGTAAGATTTCCGCTGCTGCTTCGTGTTCTGTCACATTAGAAAACCTATTGGAAGGAATAGCGGGCATGTTGGAACGCATGGCACATATGCAGTAAGTTGTTCCCGTCCTAATGTCCCTTCCGGTTGCAGAATCTGATTGGTAGCGGTATTCTGACCGGCAGTGGGAGTTGGAACACAGAGTACCCTCCCTCCCTATGCTTGCCTGTGCTGTGTACCGACCAGCTGCTGAGTCCATACTTTTATAGATGCTTGCCCAGTCTTTTTATTTTTTGGTGGTGCTAGGGGACTTCCATACACCCCTCTGGTGCCGTCCCTGCATGTATATTTTATGAATGTTCTACTAACTAGTCTAAGCAATTATGAAATTTGGGGTTCTAAAAAAGAAGGGCCATTATCAGTTCTATACACTTTCTTTGTCATGAAGCAAAACACCTGTGTGAGAAGGCTCTAATGGAAGTAACCATCCCCTGACTCAGGAACCACACACTTCTGTCAGGTCAGTGCCTCTGAGAATAGGTTCTGCCTCACTGCCCCAGAACTAGCATGAAGCACATGAGCCAGGGAAAGTCTGCCTACAGCCAACAGGGCTTACAGATCGGACCCCTAACTGACATTTTTGACACTTTTGGGGATACCAGTGACATTACTACAGTAATCAGTGCTAAAAATATGCATTGTTACTGTAATAATGCCATTGGCAGGGAAGGGGTTAATACTATTGGTGATCAAGGGGTTAAATGTAAGCCTAGGGGAGTGATTCTAACTGTGGGGGGGGGGGGTTGGGCTTGTGAGAGGACAATAGAGACATGCGATCCTATATAGCAGGATCGCATGGTCTCTGTGATCATCTCAGGGAGAGGGACAGAAGGCTGTGTTTACATTAGCCGCCCGTCCTTCTCTGTCAGCGGGATGAGTTTGCGGGTGGCCAGCGGCCATCGGTGTCACCTGTCACACGCACTGGCTTCCCCACCCCCTAGCTACTCCCAGGCAAGCTCTGTACATGTATGGGACTTTGCCTGGGAGAGCCGACCTGCCGCCGTACATCTGCGGCGGCTGGACGGCAAGTGGTTAACCAAGGCAGGCTGGAATCTGATTGGCCCCTGTGGGGAAATAATAGCAGTTCTTATGCTGACAATTAATTACCTGGAGAACCCAAAGGACTTTTAAACACTAATTATATTTTTTATAGTATAAATACCATTCATGCTTGTGATTTTGTATGCTCTTAGGTAATGTAACTCAAGAATGTACCTGAAAAATGTACTTACAACGTATTTATTTTCTGTGATTCTAGGACCCGATTATCAGTATATTGGTTTTCCGGATAGAGACGATCAGCATATTCCAGCCCTGGGAAAGCTGGATGAACCCGAGAGGAAGCTGGATGAACCCGAGAGGAAGCTGGATGAACCCGGAGGCCGAGATTCCTCAGAAGATTCCTCAGAACATGACCGGGCTTGGTATCGCAGCCAAGTGCAAAGTAAGTAAAACGTTCTGAAATAATAATTGGCTTAATGCAGCTGGTGTAATATTAATGATGATTTAAAGCAGAGCTCCAGCCAAAACCTTCCTTTTTTGAGTTGATATTGTGTGGGGAAGAGTTGGGAAGATTTCTTCTTTTTTCCTGTGTGCTCACCAGGACCCAAAGAGGAAATCTCCCCAAGTTAGGAGACATACAATTTGTTCTAACTTTCCCCACCTGGAGTTCCAGATGATTAATTTTACCTAGCCATGTTATCTTCCAGATACATTCAGAAGTGCTTTTTATGTGCCATTATGAGTGAAAATAACATCTTCTTTCTTTCTTTTTCAGAAGTCTCTTTTTGGCTCCTGGCTTTCTTGGCGGTGGTACTGAGTGGGATATTTTTCATAATGATCTCCATCTGCATCTGTGTAGCAGTATCTTAGTAAGTATTCATGTTTTTTTTTTTTTGCTATAATCTTACATATAAACAGCAAAGCCTGGAGCGGGGTTGTGGCTGTGATAGTACGTAGGCTCCTGATCAAGTAGGTCAAGGCATGTGCCGATGACAACCTGTGCTTTGACATGGGCTATCGATCCTGTACTTCCAGGCAGGTGGCGTGACTACCCGTACTATGACATGTGCCATTGATCCTGTACTTCTAGGCATGTGCTGGTGACTACCTGTGGTATGACATGGGCCATTGATCCTGTACTTCTAGGCATGTGCTGGTGACTACCTGTGGTATGACATGTGCCATTGATCCTGTACTTCCAGGCAATTGCTGGTGACTACCTGTGGTATGACATAAGCCATTGATCCAATACACGTAGGCCCAAATTTAGTACTTCTAGGTCTATGCCAGTAACAACCTGTCATACCACATGGATCTCTAATCCAGTACTTTCAGGCCTGTCTTGGTGACAACCTGTGATACCATGTGGGCCCCTGATACAGTGCTTCCAGGTTTATCCTGCTGTTTATTTCTCACCGTATTTGTTGCTGCCCATTTTCTGTATTGTCCACTAAAATGTTTTTCTTCTTTTTGCAGCTGGAAACAAAAAGGAAGATTGAATCATATAGAGCAACTGACAGAGGTCGTAGTTATAAAAAACAATCAAATTCTTGAGATTGTGAAAGAGAACATGGAAAAAGAAGGGAGACTTCCCCCGCCGCAAGCAAAGCAGACAACAGAATACTGGGATGTATAAAAAAGGGGATTCACTCCAGAAATAAAGAGATTATTCTCCCGCTCTACAAGACTCTGGTCCGGCCACATCTGGAGTATGCTGTCCAGTTCTGGGCACCGGTCCTCAGAAAGGATGTGCTGGAACTGGAGAAAGTCCAGAGAAGGGCAACAAAAATAATTAGGGGGATGAAGGACATCAGCTATGAGGAAAGACTACAAGCCCTGAACTTATTCTCTCTGGAGAAGAGACGATTGAGGGGGGATATGATATCAATGTACAAATACTGTACTGGCGACCCTAGCACAAGGAACAAACTATTCAGAGAAAGGAGATACAATAAGACACGTGGCCACTCACTAAAACTAGAGGAAAGGCGGTTTAACCTTAAAGTGCGTAAGGGGTTCTTTACTGTAAGAGCGGTAAGGATGTGGAATTCTCTTCCACAAGCAGTCGTATCAGCAGGGAGCATTGATAGTTTCAAAAACTGTTAGATGGACACCTTAAAGACCACAACATACAGGGGTATACAATGTACGGCTAAAAGCAAACACACACACACATCATAGGTTGAACTGGATGGACTGTTGTCTTTTTTCAACCTCGCTAACTATGTAACTATGTAACTATGTTAGAATACAACAATGGGCACTGCCAGCTATAACCTCAAATGAAGAAAACCAGATGGGGTGGTTATACAGTTTGGTTTTGTGCTGCCCTAGGCAAGACTAAAATTGGGTGCCCTCCCCATGTACATTTTCCCCACTCCTTTTTTAACGGATGCGTCTTCCTCAAGAATTGAAGGACTACAAGTCCCAGCATGAACCCCTGAGATCTCATAAGAGGGGGGGTGAGAGGGGGTGGGGGAGAGAGAGTGGGTGAGGGAGGGAGAGAGGGGGGTGGGTGAGGGAGGGAGAGAGGGGGGGGTGAAAGAGAGAGAGAGAGGGATTGGGTGAGGGAGGGAGAGAGAGAGGTGGGTTGGGTGAGGGAGGAAAAGAGAGTGGGGGGGATGAGAGAGTGGGGGGATGAGAGAGAGACAGGGGGGATGAGTGAGGGAGGGGGGATGAGCGAGCGAGGGGGGATGAGAGAGAGAGAGAGAGTGGGGATGAGAGTGAGAGGGGGATGAGAGAGGGAGATGAGAGCAAGAGAGAGAGGGGGATGATAGAGAGAGAGGGGGTGAGAAAGAGAGAGGGAGGTGAGAGGGAGGGAGAGAGGAGGGGACTGAGTACTAATATCTATAGGTAAAGTTGATCCAGGGAATATCCGATTGCCTTTCGGGGGATCAGGAAGGAATTTTTTCCCCCTGCTGTAGCAAATTGGTTTATGCTTTGCTGGGGTTTTTTGCCTTCCTCTGGATCAACTGCGGGTATAGGATTGTGTATGGGATTATATTTGTTGAGTCAGATGGACTTGTGTCTTTTTTCAACCTGTTGTTGTGTCAGTCATTTTATATGTCCTTCTACTCTTCCTACTGTACTTTTAGTCCCCGTTCACACTAAGGCGACCTATGAGGCGACCTGGTCGCCTCACAGGTCGCCGTAGGTCGCCTTCCATAGGGAAGCTGCGGACCCGTTCTAATAAGAGCGACACAAGTCGCTCCGACTTAGAAAAAGGGGCCGGAGCTTCTTTGGGGCGACCAGGAGGCTACTGCCATAGACTTCAATGTCATGAAGTCCGTGGTGGCCGCTCCGAGGTCGCGGCGCGCTGCTTGCACTGGAAGTAGCGTCGCCTGTATGTGAACGGGGCCTTAATGTCCTTTGTTTGTTTTTTCATTCTTTTGTGACCTGTTTCTCTTGCAGGTACTCGTCGGCTACCATGACATTGATTTTATATATTCTGACACAAACAGTGTTTGCGCTCAGCATATATGGATACCTTTTCTGATAGCAGCTGTGGTGATTTTCTGATTTCAGCACTGCAGTTAAAATCCTATTTTGGAATACGTGGATAGTGTCATGTATACCCATCATTAAATTCAGTGGGTGGTTGTTTGGGCGGTTAATGATGAGTAATACTACGCATTATTCCTGTGCTGATTTCTGATAGGTTCTCTTTTTTTTCGTTCAGCCCACAGGCTGCATGAAAAAAAAAAAAAAAACCTATATGCCAAACAAGGACCAGCAATGTACTGGTACGTTGCTGGACTTTGAGTGGTTATACCAGGATGATGCCTGCAGATTTAGGCATCATCTTGGTATCGTTTTTTACAGCCAGCGGTCGGCTTACATGTAAAAGCAATCCTAGCAGGTAATTGGCCGCTAGACTGCTTTTACATGTTCTTCTACTCTTCCTACTGTACTTTTAATGTCCTTTGTTTGTTTTTTCATTCTTTTGTGACCTGTTTCTCTTGCAGGTACTCGTCGGCTACCATGACATTGATTTTATATATTCTGACACAAACAGTGTTTGCGCTCAGCATATATGGATACCTTTGCTGATAGCAGCTGTGGTGATTTTCTGATTTCAGCACTGCAGTTAAAATCCTATTTTGGTATACGTGGATAGTGTCGTGTATACCCATCATTAAATTCAGTGGGTGGTTGTTTGGGCGGTTAATGATGAGTAATACTACGCATTATTCCTGTGCTGATTTCTGATAGGTTCTCTTTTTTTTCGTTCAGCCCACAGGCTGCATGAAAAAAAAAAAAAAACCTATATGCCAAACAAGGACCAGCAATGTACTGGTACGTTGCTGGACTTTGAGTGGTTATACCAGGATGATGCCTGCAGATTTAGGCATCATCTTGGTATCGTTTTTAACAGCCAGCGGTCGGCTTACATGTAAAAGCAATCCTAGCAGGTAATTGGCCGCTAGACTGCTTTTACATGTTCTTCTACTCTTCCTACTGTACTTTTAATGTCCTTTGTATGTTTTTTCATTCTTTTGTGACCTGTTTCTCTTGCAGGTACTCGTCGGCTACCATGACATTGATTTTATATATTCTGAAACAAACAGTGTTTGCGCTCAGCATATATGGATACCTTTGCTGATAGCAGCTGTGGTGATTTTCTGATTTCAGCACTGCAGTTAAAATCCTATTTTGGTATACGTGGATAGTGTCGTGTATACCCATCATTAAATTCAGTGGGTGGTTGATTGGGCGGTTAATGATGAGTAATACTACGCATTATTCCTGTGCTGATTTCTGATAGGTTCTCTTTTTTTTAGTTCAGCCCACAGGCTGCATGAAAAAAAAAAAAAAAACCTATATGCCAAACAAGGACCAGCAATGTACTGGTACGTTGCTGGACTTTGAGTGGTTATACCAGGATGATGCCTGCAGATTTAGGCATCATCTTGGTATCGTTTTTTACAGCCAGCGGTCGGCTTACATGTAAAAGCAATCCTAGCAGGTAATTGGCCGCTAGACTGCTTTTACATGTTCTTCTACTCTTCCTACTGTACTTTTAATGTCCTTTGTTTGTTTTTTCATTCTTTTGTGACCTGTTTCTCTTGCAGGTACTCGTCGGCTACCATGACATTGATTTTATATATTCTGACACAAACAGTGTTTGCGCTCAGCATATATGGATACCTTTGCTGATAGCAGCTGTGGTGATTTTCTGATTTCAGCACTGCAGTTAAAATCCTATTTTGGTATACGTGGATAGTGTCGTGTATACCCATCATTAAATTCAGTGGGTGGTTGTTTGGGCGGTTAATGATGAGTAATACTACGCATTATTCCTGTGCTGATTTCTGATAGGTTCTCTTTTTTTTCGTTCAGCCCACAGGCTGCATGAAAAAAAAAAAAAAACCTATATGCTAAACAAGGACCAGCAATGTACTGGTACGTTGCTGGACTTTGAGTGGTTATACCAGGATGATGCCTGCAGATTTAGGCATCATCTTGGTATCGTTTTTAACAGCCAGCGGTCGGCTTACATGTAAAAGCAATCCTAGCAGGTAATTGGCCGCTAGACTGCTTTTACATGTTCTTCTACTATTCCTACTGTACTTTTAATGTCCTTTGTTTGATTTTTCATTCTTTTGTGACCTTTTTCTCTTGCAGGTACTCATCGGCTACCATGACATTGATTTTATATATTCTGAAACAAACAGTGTTTGCACTCAGCATATATGGATACCTTTGCTGATAGCAGCTGTGGTGATTTTCTGATTTCAGCACCGCAGTTAAAATCCTATTTTGGTATATGTGGATAGTGTCGTGTATACCCATCATTAAATTCAGTGGGTGGTTGTTTGGGCGGTTAATGATGAGTAATACTACGCATTATTCCTGTGCTGATTTCTGATAGGTTCTCTTTTTTTTAGTTCAGCCCACAGGCTGCATGAAAAAAAAAAAAAACCTATATGCCAAACAAGGACCAGCAATGTACTGGTACGTTGCTGGACTTTGAGTGGTTATACCAGGATGATGCCTGCAGATTTAGGCATCATCTTGGTATCGTTTTTTACAGCCAGCGGTCGGTTTACATGTAAAAGCAATCCTAGCAGGTAATTGGCCGCTAGACTGCTTTTACATGTTCTTCTACTCTTCCTACTGTACTTTTAATGTCCTTTGTTTGTTTTTTCATTCTTTTGTGACCTGTTTCTCTTGCAGGTACTCGTCGGCTACCATGACATTGATTTTATATATTCTGACACAAACAGTGCTTGCGCTCAGCATATATGGATACCTTTGCTGATAGCAGCTGTGGTGATTTTCTGATTTCAGCACTGCAGTTAAAATCCTATTTTGGTATACGTGGATAGTGTCGTGTATACCCATCATTAAATTCAGTGGGTGGTTGTTTGGGCGGTTAATGATGAGTAATACTACGCATTATTCCTGTGCTGATTTCTGATAGGTTCTATTTTTTTTTGTTCAGCCCACAGGCTGCATGAAAAAAAAAGAAAACCTATATGCCAAACAAGGACCAGCAATGTACTGGTACGTTGCTGGACTTTGAGTGGTTATACCAGGATGATGCCTGCAGATTTAGGCATCATCTTGGTATCGTTTTTTACAGCCAGCGGTCGGCTTACATGTAAAAGCAATCCTAGCAGGTAATTGGCCGCTAAACTGCTTTTACATGTTCTTCTACTCTTCCTACTGTACTTTTAATGTCCTTTGTTTGTTTTTTCATTCTTTTGTGACCTGTTTCTCTTGCAGGTACTCATCGGCTACCATGACATTGATTTTATATATTTTGACACAAACAGTGTTTGCGCTCAGCATATATGGATACCTTTGCTGATAGCAGCTATGGTGATTTTCTGATTTCAGCACTGCAGTTAAAATCCTATTTTGATATACGTGGATAGTGTCGTGTATACCCATCATTAAATTCAGTGGGTGGTTGTTTGGGCGGTTAATGATGAGTAATACTACGCATTATTCCTGTGCTGATTTCTGATAGGTTCTCTTTTTTTTAGTTCAGCCCACAGGCTGCATGAAAAAAAAAAAAACCTATATGCCAAACAAGGACCAGCAATGTACTGGTACGTTGCTGGACTTTGAGTGGTTATACCAGGATGATGCCTGCAGATTTAGGCATCATCTTGGTATCGTTTTTTACAGCCAGCGGTCGGTTTACATGTAAAAGCAATCCTAGCAGGTAATTGGCCGCTAGACTGCTTTTACATGTTCTTCTACTCTTCCTACTGTACTTTTAATGTCCTTTGTTTGTTTTTTCATTCTTTTGTGACCTGTTTCTCTTGCAGGTACTCGTCGGCTACCATGACATTGATTTTATATATTCTGACACAAACAGTGTTTGCGCTCAGCATATATGGATACCTTTGCTGATAGCAGCTGTGGTGATTTTCTGATTTCAGCACTGCAGTTAAAATCCTATTTTGGTATACATGGATAGTGTCGTGTATACCCATCATTAAATTCAGTGGGTGGTTGTTTGGGCGGTTAATGATGAGAAATACTACGCATTATTCCTGTGCTGATTTCCGATAGGTTCTCTTTTTTTTCGTTCAGCCCACAGGCTGCATGAAAAAAAAAAACTATATGCCAAACAAGGACCAGCAATGTACTGGTACGTTGCTGGACTTTGAGTGGTTATACCAGGATGATGCCTGCAGATTTAGGCATCATCCTGGTATCGTTTTTTACAGCCAGCGGTCGGCTTACATGAAAAAGCAATCCTAGCAGGTAATTGGCCGCTAGACTGCTTTTACATGTTCTTCTACTCTTCCTACTGTACTTTTAATGTCCTTTGTTTGTTTTTTCATTCTTTTGTGACCTGTTTCTCTTGCAGGTACTCGTCGGCTACCATGACATTGATTTTATATATTTTGACACAAACAGTGTTTGCGCTCAGCATATATGGATACCTTTGCTGATAGCAGCTGTGGTGATTTTCTGATTTCAGCACTGCAGTTAAAATCCTATTTTGGTATACGTGGATAGTGTCGTGTATACCCATCATTAAATTCAGTGGGTGGTTGTTTGGGCGGTTAATGATGAGTAATACTACGCATTATTCCTGTGCTGATTTCTGATAGGTTCTATTTTTTTTTGTTCAGCCCACAGGCTGCATGAAAAAAAAAGAAAACCTATATGCCAAACAAGGACCAGCAATGTACTGGTACGTTGCTGGACTTTGAGTGGTTATACCAGGATGATGCCTGCAGATTTAGGCATCATCTTGGTATCGTTTTTTACAGCCAGCGGTCGGCTTACATGTAAAAGCAATCCTAGCAGGTAATTGGCCGCTAAACTGCTTTTACATGTTCTTCTACTCTTCCTACTGTACTTTTAATGTCCTTTGTTTGTTTTTTCATTCTTTTGTGACCTGTTTCTCTTGCAGGTACTCATCGGCTACCATGACATTGATTTTATATATTCTGACACAAACAGTGTTTGCGCTCAGCATATATGGATACCTTTGCTGATAGCAGCTATGGTGATTTTCTGATTTCAGCACTGCAGTTAAAATCCTATTTTGATATACGTGGATAGTGTCGCGTATACCCATCATTAAATTCAGTGGGTGGTTGTTTGGGCGGTTAATGATGAGTAATACTACGCATTATTCCTGTGCTGATTTCTGATAGGTTCTCTTTTTTTTTTCGTTCAGCCCACAGGCTGCATGAAAAAAAAAAAACCTATATGCCAAACAGGGACCAGCAATGTACTGGTACGTTGCTGGACTTTGAGTGGTTATACCAGGATGATGCCTGCAGATTTAGGCATCATCTTGGTATCGTTTTTTACAGCCAGCGGTCGGCTTACATGTAAAAGCAATCCTAGCAGGTAATTGGCCGCTAGACTGCTTTTACATGTTCTTCTACTCTTCCTACTGTACTTTTAATATCCTTTGTTTGTTTTTTCATTCTTTTGTGACCTGTTTCTCTTGCAGGTACTCGTCGGCTACCATGACATTGATTTTATATATTCTGACACAAACAGTGTTTGCGCTCAGCATATATGGATACCTTTGCTGATAGCAGCTGTGGTGATTTTCTGATTTCAGCACTGCAGTTAAAATCCTATTTTGGAATACGTGGATAGTGTCGTGTATACCCATCATTAAAATCAGTGGGTGGTTGTTTGGGCGGTTAATGATGAGTAATACTACGCATTATTCCTGTGCTGATTTCCGATAGGTTCTCTTTTTTTTCGTTCAGCCCACAGGCTGCATGAAAAAAAAAAACCTATATGCCAAACAAGGACCAGCAATGTACTGGTACGTTGCTGGACTTTGAGTGGTTATACCAGGATGATGCCTGCAGATTTAGGCATCATCTTGGTATCGTTTTTTACAGCCAGCGGTCGGCTTACATGTAAAAGCAATCCTAGCAGGTAATTGGCCGCTAGACTGCTTTTACATGTTCTTCTACTATTCCTACTGTACTTTTAATGTCCTTTGTTTGATTTTTCATTCTTTTGTGACCTTTTTCTCTTGCAGGTACTCGTCGGCTACCATGACATTGATTTTATATATTCTGACACAAACAGTGTTTGCGCTCAGCATATATGGATACCTTTGCTGATAGCAGCTGTGGTGATTTTCTGATTTCAGCACTGCAGTTAAAATCCTATTTTGGTATACGTGGATAGTGTCGTGAATACTCATCATTAAATTCAGTGGGTGGTTGTTTGGGCGGTTAATGATGAGTAATACTACGCATTATTCCTGTGCTGATTTCTGATAGGTTCTCTTTTTTTTCGTTCAGCCCACAGGCTGCATGAAAAAAAAAAAACCTGTATGCCAAACAAGGACCAGCAATGTACTGGTACGTTGCTGGACTTTGAGTGGTTATACCAGAATGATGCCTGCAGATTTAGGCATCATCTTGGTATCGTTTTTTACAGCCAGCAGTCGGCTTACATGTAAAAGCAATCCTAGCAGGTAATTGGCCGCTAGACTGCTTTTACATGTTCTTCTACTCTTCCTACTGTACTTTTAATGTCCTTTGTTTGTTTTTTCATTCTTTTGTGACCTGTTTCTCTTGAAGGTACTCGTCGGCTACCATGACATTGATTTTATATATTCTGACACAAACAGTGTTTGCGCTCAGCATATATGGATACCTTTGCTGATAGCAGCTGTGGTGATTTTCTGATTTCAGCACTGCAGTTAAAATCCTATTTTGGTATACGTGGATAGTGTCGTGTATACCCATCATTAAATTCAGTGGGTGGTTGTTTGGGCGGTTAATGATGAGTAATACTACGCATTATTCCTGTGCTGATTTCCGATAGGTTCTCTTTTTTTTCGTTCAGCCCACAGGCTGCATGGAAAAAAAAAACTATATGCCAAACAAGGACCAGCAATGTACTGGTACGTTGCTGGACTTTGACTGGTTATACCAGGATGATGCCTGCAGATTTAGGCATCATCTTGGTATCGTTTTTTACAGCCAGCGGTCGGCTTACATGAAAAAGCAATCCTAGCAGGTAATTGGCCGCTAGACTGCTTTTACATGTTCTTCTACTCTTCCTACTGTACTTTTAATGTCCTTTGTTTGATTTTTCATTCTTTTGTGACCTGTTTCTCTTGCAGGTACTCGTCGGCTACCATGACATTAATTTTATATATTCTGACACAAACAGTGTTTGCGCTCAGCATATATGGATACCTTTGCTGATAGCAGCTGTGGTGATTTTCTGATTTCAGCACTGCAGTTAAAATCCTATTTTGGTATACGTGGATAGTGTCGTGTATACCCATTATTAAATTCAGTGGGTGGTTGTTTGGGCGGTTAATGATGAGTAATACTACGCATTATTCCTGTGCTGATTTCTGATAGGTTCTCTTTTTTTTCTTTCAGCCCACAGGCTGCATGAAAAAAAAAAAAAACCTGTATGCCAAACAAGGACCAGCAATGTACTGGTACGTTGCTGGACTTTGAGTGGTTATACCAGGATGATGCCTGCAGATTTAGGCATCATCTTGGTATCGTTTTTTAAAGCCAGCGGTCGGCTTACATGTAAAAGCAATCCTAGCAGGTAATTGGCCGCTAGACTGCTTTTACATGTTCTTCTACTCTTCCTACTGTACTTTTAATGTCCTTTGTTTGTTTTTTCATTCTTTTGTGACCTGTTTCTCTTGCAGGTACTCGTCGGCTACCATGACATTGATTTTATTTATTCTGACACAAACAGTGTTTGCGCTCAGCATATATGGATACCTTTGCTGATAGCAGCTGTGGTGATTTTCTGATTTCAGCACTGCAGTTAAAATCCTATTTTGGTATACGTGGATAGTGTCGTGTATACCCATCATTAAATTCAGTGGGTGGTTGTTTGGGCGGTTAATGATGAGTAATACTACGCATTATTCCTGTGCTGATTTCTGATAGGTTCTCTTTTTTTTCGTTCAGCCCACAGGCTGCATGAAAAAAAAAGAAAACCTATATGCCAAACAAGGACCAGCAATGTACTGGTACGTTGCTGGACTTTGATTGGTTATACCAGGATGATGCCTGCAGATTTAGGCATCATCTTGGTATCATTTTTTACAGCAAGCGGTCGGCTTACATGTAAAAGCAATCCTAGCAGGTAATTGGCCGCTAGACTGCTTTTACATGTTCTTCTACTCTTTCTACTGTACTTTTAATGCCCTTTGTTTGTTTTTTCATTCTTTTGTGAGCTGTTTCTCTTGCAGGTACTCGTCGGCTACCATGACATTGATTTTATATATTCTGACACAAACAGTGTTTGCGCTCAGCATATATGGATACCTTTGCTGATAGCAGCTGTGGTGATTTTCTGATTTCAGAACTGCAGTTAAAATCCTATTTTGGTATACGTGGATAGTGTCGTGTATACCCATCGTTAAATTCAGTGGGTGGTTGTTTGGGCGGTTAATGATGAGTAATACTACGCATTATTCCTGTGCTGATTTCTGATAGGTTCTCTTTTTTTTAGTTCAGCCCACAGGCTGCATGAAAAAAAAAAAAAACCTATATGCCAAACAAGGACCAGCAATGTACTGGTACGTTGCTGGACTTTGAGTGGTTATACCAGGATGATGCCTGCAGATTTAGGCATCATCTTGGTATCGTTTTTAACAGCCAGCGGTCGGCTTACATGTAAAAGCAATCCTAGCAGGTAATTGGCCGCTAGACTGCTTTTACATGTTCTTCTACTCTTCCTACTGTACTTTTAATGTCCTTTGTTTGTTTTTTCATTCGTTTGTGACCTGTTTCTCTTGCAGGTACTCATCGGCTACCATGACATTGATTTTATATATTCTGACACCAACAGTGTTTGCGCTCACCATATATGGATACCTTTGCTGATAGCAGCTATGGTGATTTTCTGATTTCAGCACTGCAGTTAAAATCCTATTTTGATATACGTGGATAGTGTCGTGTATACCCATCATTAAATTCAGTGGGTGGTTGTTTGGGCGGTTAATGATGAGTAATACTACGCATTATTCCTGTGCTGATTTCTGATAGGTTCTCTTTTTTTTTTCGTTCAGCCCACAGGCTGCATGAAAAAAAAAAACCTATATGCCAAACAAGGACCAGCAATGTACTGGTACGTTGCTGGACTTTGAGTGGTTATACCAGGATGATGCCTGCAGATTTAGGCATCATCTTGGTATCGTTTTTTACAGCCAGCGGTCGGCTTACATGTAAAAGCAATCCTAGCAGGTAATTGGCCGCTAGACTGCTTTTACATGTTCTTCTACTATTCCTACTGTACTTTTAATGTCCTTTGTTTGATTTTTCATTCTTTTGTGACCTTTTTCTCTTGCAGGTACTCGTCGGCTACCATTACATTGATTTTATATATTCTGACACAAACAGTGTTTGCACTCAGCATATATGGATACCTTTGCTGATAGCAGCTGTGGTGATTTTCTGATTTCAGCACTGCAGTTAAAATCCTTTTTTGGTATACGTGGATAGTGTCGTGTATACCCATCATTAAATTCAGTGGGTGGTTGTTTGGGCGGTTAATGATGAGTAATACTACGCATTATTCCTGTGCTGATTTCTGATAGGTTCTCTTTTTTTTCGTTCAGCCCACAGGCTGCATGAAAAAAAAAAAAACCTGTATGCCAAACAAGGACCAGCAATGTACTGGTACGTTGCTGGACTTTGAGTGGTTATACCAGAATGATGCCTGCAGATTTAGGCATCATCTTGGTATCGTTTTTTACAGCCAGCGGTCGGCTTACATGTAAAAGCAATCCTAGCAGGTAATTGGCCGCTAGACTGCTTTTACATGTTCTTCTACTCTTCCTACTGTACTTTTAATGTCCTTTGTTTGTTTTTTCATTCTTTTGTGACCTGTTTCTCTTGAAGGTACTCGTCGGCTACCATGACATTGATTTTATATATTCTGACACAAACAGTGTTTGCGCTCAGCATATATGGATACCTTTGCTGATAGCAGCTGTGGTGATTTTCTTATTTCAGCACTGCAGTTAAAATCCTATTTTGGAATACGTGGATAGTGTCGTGTATACCCATCATTAAATTCAGTGGGTGGTTGTTTGGGCGGTTAATGATGTGTAATACTACGCATTATTCCTGTGCTGATTTCCGATAGGTTCTCTTTTTTTTCGTTCAGCCCACAGGCTGCATGAAAAAAAAAAACCTATATGCCAAACAAGGACCAGCAATGTACTGGTACGTTGCTGGACTTTGAGTGGTTATACCAGGATGATGCCTGCAGATTTAGGCATCATCTTGGTATCGTTTTTTAAAGCCAGCGGTCGGCTTACATGTAAAAGCAATCCTAGCAGGTAATTGGCCGCTAGACTGCTTTTACATGTTTTTCTACTCTTCCTACTGTACTTTTAATGTCATTTGTTTGTTTTTTCATTCTTTTGTGACCTGTTTCTCTTGAAGGTACTCGTCGGCTACCATGACATTGATTTTATATATTCTGACACAAACAGTGTTTGCGCTCAGCATATATGGATACCTTTGCTGATAGCAGCTGTGGTGATTTTCTGATTTCAGCACTGCAGTTAAAATCCTATTTTGGAATACGTGGATAGTGTCATGTATACCCATCATTAAATTCAGTGGGTGGTTGTTTGGGCGGTTAATGATGAGTAATACTACGCATTATTCCTGTGCTGATTTCCGATAGGTTCTCTTTTTTTTCGTTCAGCCCACAGGCTGCATGAAAAAAAAAAAAACTATATGCCAAACAAGGACCAGCAATGTACTGGTACGTTGCTGGACTTGGAGTGGTTATACCAGGATGATGTCTGCAGATTTAAGCATCATCTTGGTATCGTTTTTTACAGCCAGCGGTCGGCTTACATGTAAAAGCAATCCTAGCAGGTAATTGGCCGCTAGACTGCTTTTACATGTTCTTCTACTCTTCCTACTGTACTTTTAATGTCCTTTGTTTGTTTTTTCATTCTTTTGTGACCTGTTTCTCTTGAAGGTACTCGTCGGCTACCATGACATTGATTTTATATATTCTGACACAAACAGTGTTTGCGCTCAGCACATATGGATACCTTTGCTGATAGCAGCTGTGGTGATTTTCTGATTTCAGCACTGCAGTTAAAATCCTATTTTGGTATACGTGGATAGTGTCGTGTATACCCATCATTAAATTCAGTGGGTGGTTGTTTGGGCGGTTAATGATGAGTAATACTACGCATTATTCCTGTGCTGATTTCCGATATGTTCTCTTTTTATTCGTTCAGCCCACAGGCTGCATGGAAAAAAAAACTATATGCCAAACAAGGACCAGCAATGTACTGGTACGTTGCTGGACTTTGACTGGTTATACCAGGATGATGCCTGCAGATTTAGGCATCATCTTGGTATCGTTTTTTACAGCCAGCGGTCGGCTTACATGAAAAAGCAATCCTAGCAGGTAATTGGCCGCTAGACTGCTTTTACATGTTCTTCTACTCTTCCTTCTGTACTTTTAATGTCCTTTGTTTGTTTTTTCATTCTTTTGTGACCTGTTTCTCTTGCAGGTACTCGTCGGCTACCATGACATTGATTTTATATATTTTGACACAAACAGTGTTTGCGCTCAGCATATATGGATACCTTTGCTGATAGCAGCTGTGGTGATTTTCTGATTTCAGCACTGCAGTTAAAATCCTATTTTGGTATACGTGGATAGGGTCGTGTATACCCATCATTAAATTCAGTGGGTGGTTGTTTGGGCGGTTAATGATGAGTAATACTACGCATTATTCCTGTGCTGATTTCTGATAGGTTCTCTTTTTTTTCTTTCAGCCCACAGGCTGCATGAAAAAAAAAAAAAAACCTGTATGCCAAACAAGGACCAGCAATGTACTGGTACGTTGCTGGACTTTGAGTGGTTATACCAGAATGATGCCTGCAGATTTAGGCATCATCTTGGTATCGTTTTTTACAGCCAGCGGTCGGCTTACATGTAAAAGCAATCCTAGCAGGTAATTGGCCGCTAGACTGCTTTTACATGTTCTTCTACTCTTCCTACTGTACTTTTAATGTCCTTTGTTTGTTTTTTCATTCTTTTGTGACCTGTTTCTCTTGAAGGTACTCGTCGGCTACCATGACATTGATTTTATATATTCTGACACAAACAGTGTTTGCGCTCAGCATATATGGATACCTTTGCTGATAGCAGCTGTGGTGATTTTCTGATTTCAGCACTGCAGTTAAAATCCTATTTTGGTATACGTGGATAGTGTCGTGTATACCCATCATTAAATTCAGTGGGTGGTTGTTTGGGCGGTTAATGATGAGTAATACTACGCATTATTCCTGTGCTGATTTCCGATAGGTTCTCTTTTTTTTCGTTCAGCCCACAGGCTGCATGGAAAAAAAAAAACTAAATGCCAAACAAGGACCAGCAATGTACTGGTACGTTGCTGGACTTTGACTGGTTATACCAGGATGATGCCTGCAGATTTAGGCATCATCTTGGTATCGTTTTTTACAGCCAGCGGTCGGCTTACATGTAAAAGCAATCCTAGCAGGTAATTGGCCGCTAGACTGCTTTTACATGTTCTTCTACTCTTCCTACTGTACTTTTAATGTCCTTTGTTTGTTTTTTTATTCTTTTGTGACCTGTTTCTCTTGCAGGTACTCGTCGGCTACCATGACATTGATTTTATATATTTTAAAAACAAACTGTGTTTGCGCTCAGCATATATGGATACCTTTGCTGATAGCAGCTGTGGTGATTTTCTGATTTCAGCACTGCAGTTAAAATCCTATTTTGGTATACGTGGATAGGGTCGTGTATACCCATCATTAAATTCAGTGGGTGGTTGTTTGGGCGGTTAATGATGAGTAATACTACGCATTATTCCTGTGCTGATTTCTGATAGGTTCTCTTTTTTTTCTTTCAGCCCACAGGCTGCATGAAAAAAAAAAAAAAACCTGTATGCCAAACAAGGACCAGCAATGTACTGGTACGTTGCTGGACTTTGAGTGGTTATACCAGAATGATGCCTGCAGATTTAGGCATCATCTTGGTATTGTTTTTTACAGCCAGCGGTCGGCTTACATGTAAAAGCAATCCTAGCAGGTAATTGGCCGCTAGACTGCTTTTACATGTTCTTCTACTCTTCCTACTGTACTTTTAATGTCCTTTGTTTGTTTTTTCATTCTTTTGTGACCTGTTTCTCTTGAAGGTACTCGTCGGCTACCATGACATTGATTTTATATATTTTGACACAAACAGTGTTTGCGCTCAGCATATATGGATACCTTTGCTAATAGCAGCTGTGGTGATTTTCTGATTTCAGCACTGCAGTTAAAATCCTATTTTGGTATACGTGGATAGGGTCGTGTATACCCATCATTAAATTCAGTGGGTGGTTGTTTGGGCGGTAATGATGAGTAATACTACGCATTATTCCTGTGCTGATTTCTGATAGGTTCTCTTTTTTTTCTTTCAGCCCACAGGCTGCATGAAAAAAAAAAAAAAACCTGTATGCCAAACAAGGACCAGCAATGTACTGGTACGTTGCTGGACTTTGAGTGGTTATACCAGAATGATGCCTGCAGATTTAGGCATCATCTTGGTATCGTTTTTTACAGCCAGCGGTCGGCTTACATGTAAAAGCAATCCTAGCAGGTAATTGGCCGCTAGACTGCTTTTACATGTTCTTCTACTCTTCCTACTGTACTTTTAATGTCCTTTGTTTGTTTTTTCATTCTTTTGTGACCTGTTTCTCTTGAAGGTACTCGTCGGCTACCATGACATTGATTTTATATATTCTGACACAAACAGTGTTTGCGCTCAGCATATATGGATACCTTTGCTGATAGCAGCTGTGGTGATTTTCTGATTTCAGCACTGCAGTTAAAATCCTATTTTGGTATACGTGGATAGTGTCGTGTATACCCATCATTAAATTCAGTGGGTGGTTGTTTGGGCGGTTAATGATGAGTAATACTACGCATTATTCCTGTGCTGATTTCTGATAGGTTCTCTTTTTTTTCGTTCAGCCCACAGGCTGCATGAAAAAAAAAAAAAACCTATATGCCAAACAAGGACCAGCAATGTACTGGTACGTTGCTGGACTTTGAGTGGTTATACCAGGATGATGCCTGCAGATTTAGGCATCATCTTGGTATCGTTTTTTAAAGCCAGCGGTCGGCTTACATGTAAAAGCAATCCTAGCAGGTAATTGGCCGCTAGACTGCTTTTACATGTTCTTCTACTCTTCCTACTGTACTTTTAATGTCCTTTGTTTGTTTTTTCATTCTTTTGTGACCTGTTTCTCTTGTAGGTACTCGTCGGCTACCATGACATTGATTTTATATATTCTGACACAAACAGTGTTTGCGCTCAGCATATATGGATACCTTTGCTGATAGCAGCTGTGGTGATTTTCTGATTTCAGCACTGCAGTTAAAAACTGAATTTTTGTAAAATCTTACCTGTAAAATTCCTTTCTCTGAGTCCTCCGACAGTCGCCGCCATCTTCATATTCATCACAATGGGGTATTAGACTTTGCTCCGTAGGAGTAGCTAGGCAACAGAATATGTCAATATTAAAGCTTTTAACATATCCCCACCCCAGGGGGTGGTCCCCTCAGTCTATACCCTCCTGCTTCCTGTTTCCTGCTTCAGTTTCAGTGGAATAGCAGTAGAGTACCTAAACCCCAAAAGAGGGGCGGGGGCGGCGACTGTCGGAGGACTCAGAGAAAGGAATTTTACAGGTAAGATTTTACAAAAATTCAGTTTTCTCTTATGTCCTCCGACAGTCGCCGCCATTTTCATATTCGTCACAATGGGGACGTCCCAAAGCAGTACAAACATGAGGGGTGGGAAACTCAGCCGCGCCTAAAGGCAACGCAGTCTCCACATCAAGAAAGTAACCTTACCAAAGGAAGGAAACCAGCTGGGCAACACGAGAAAAAATTTGCTCAACGGGAGCAATAACCCAGGAAAAAAACAAATAACCCAGGGATACAAAAAAATCCCAAACAGCCCAAAGGACCAAAACCAGGGACCCTAAGGGACCGCCGCACCAAGAACCTTGCGGCCAAAGGAAGCATCTGCCGATGCTTGAACATCCACTCTGTGGAACAGAGTGAAGGTGTGCACGGTCGACCAAGTCGCCGCCCTACACACCTGGGCCACAGAAGCCCCATGACGACAGGCCCAAGACGTACTCAGAGATCTGGTAGAGTGCGCCCTCACAGGCATAAGGGAAACTTTTCCCCGCAAAGCATAGGCCTGTTCAACGGCCTGTCTTAACCAATTGGCGACGGCAGAAGCCGACGCCGCCACGCCCTTCCGAGGACCCCCAGAAGGACAAACAAAGAATCCGACTTGTGAAAAGATTCAGACGATTTTAGGTAAACCCTAATCGCCATGAACAGCATCCAAGGAGTGCAACACCACCTCCTCCGAATGTTCAGACTTCGCGCAAGGCGAAGGCAAGACAATGTCCTCATTGAGGTGAAATTCCGAAACCCTCTTCGGAAAAAAAGAAGGGTTAGGTCGCAAGACCACCTTAACCAAGTGATTGACCAGATACGGACAATGGCAGGACAGGCTGCCAGCTCCGACACTCTGCGAGCCGAATTGATCGCCACCAAAAAAGGTGACCTTCTAGGACAACATAGACAACGAGATCTACCCGATCCGTTCAAAAAAGAACCATGTTGTAACACGGACAGAACAAGATTCCAGTCCCAAGGAGGCAGAGGCACCCTCCTAGGAGGGACCAGATGCCCCCGAACAAAAGTGCCAATCAAGGAGATAGATGCCATAGGACGTTGAAAAAAGAACGGCCATCGCAGACACCTGACCCTTGATCATAGCCAGCGCCAAACGCTGTCAACACCCTTTCGAAGGAAGGACAACACCCCAGACACCGACCACGGGCGAGGTGAAGACCCCCTGAACTCACACCAGGCAAAATAGGCCTCCGAAATACGGTAAAAGACCTACCCCGAGGAAAAAAATTCCTCGCGTCGATCAAAGTGTGAATGACCTCAGGGGAGAGACCCCTATCCCTCAGGGCCTCGGTTTCAACAGCCAGGCCGGCAAAGCCAGCGACTGCAAGGCAGGATGAAATATCAGCCCTTGAGACCGGAGATCTTCCCGAAGAGGCAGACGCCACGGGGCGTCGACCGCCAAATGCACGAGGTCTGCGTACCAGGCCCGGCGAGGCCAGTCCGGTGTCACAAGAATCACCGTGTTTTGGTTCCGAGACCAACCTGCGAAGGAACCTGGGCTGCAATTGAAACGGTGAAAACGCATACATCAGTCGGTACTGATGCCACGGAGCTACCAACGCGTCTGACGCGTCTGCCCGAGGATCGCGTGGCCTTGCCACGAACCTGTACACCTTGCTGTACAGACGAGACACGAACAGGTCCACCTCCGGAAGACCCCACGTCGCGCACAACATCTGGAGAACACCCGGACGGAGGGGCCATTCCCCCTGGTCCAGGGACTAGCGGCATCAGATAATCCGCCCGCCAGTTCTCCAACCCCTGGAATGTGAACCGCCGATATCGCCGGGACATGCGTCTCGGCCCAAGACAGAATGTCGGCCACTTCCCGAGCCACCTGGGCCCTCTTGGTGTCCCCTTGGCGAATGACGTAAGCCACCGTCGTGGCAATGTCCGTCTGCACCCGAACCGGACAGCCCTGCAGCCTGTCCGGCCAACGTTGAAAGCAGAGAATCATCGCACGCAATTCCAGAATGCTGACCGGAAGGGAGGATTCAACCTCCGACCAAGTTCCCTGGGCGGACAGAACGCCCAGAACACCACCCCAGCCCGACAGGCTGGCATCCGTGGTGACCACCGTCCATGAGAGAGGATGAAAAGACTTGCCCCCTGACACCGGCGGGGACAGGAGCCACCACAGAAGAACCCTTCTGGTGCGATGGCCCAACGAAATCCGGATCCAGAGATCGTGGTCGCCCATCCCACCTGGACAGGATCCCCGCTTGGAGACCCCGCGTGTGAAACTGGGCGAAGGGAATCGCCTCGAAAGCCGAGACCATCAATCCCAGACATCTCATGCACGTCCGAGTGGACGAGGACGGAGCGTCCCTGAGGGACCTGACTTCCTTCCTGAAGAGTCCTGAGTTTGTCGTCCGGTAGGAAGATCTTCGCCTGGACAGAGTCCAGAACCATTCCCAGGTAAGGGAGACGAACCGATGGGCACAGTGCTGACTTTGGAAAAGTTATCGTCCAACCAAACTCCTGCAGAGACTGCATCGTAACGGACAGAGCCTTCTCCAGACCCTGGCTGGTCGCAGACCGAACCAGAATATCGTCCAGATACCCTAGGACAGAGACACCCTGGGCTCTCAACAAAGCCAAAACCAGTGCCCGCACCTTGGTGAACACCCGTGGAGCCGAGGCGAGACCAAAGGGCAACGCCACAAATTGGTAGTGATCCTCCGCTATGGCGAATCGAAGGTACCTCTGGTGACCCTCGAAATTCGGGATGTGAAGATACGCATCCTTCAAGTCGATGGAAGCCATGAACTCCCCCGGAACCAGGGCAGCCACCACCGACCGCAGAGATTCCATGCGGAACTTGCGCACCCGCACAAAGCGGTTCAGCGCCTTTAAGTCCAGAATCGGACGTACCTTGCCCTCCTTCCCGGGCACGGTGAACAGATTGGAATAGAACCCCCGAAACCTGTCCCGATGAGGCACCGGGACCACCACTCCCTGAGCCCTCAGGTCCTGCACCGCTAGATGCAGATCCCGCAAACGCTCCGGGGACAGTAGAAGATTTGAGGGAAAAAATCTGCGCTCCGGCCTATAGAGAAACTCGATCTCGTAGCCAGATCGAACGATTTCCTGAACCCACCTGTCCCGAACCCGGGACAGCCATGGCTGAAGGAAACCGAGCAAGCGTCCCCCCACCCCAGAGTCGGGTGAGGGCGCCCCTTCAGGCCGCACTGTTGTGGGCCTCTGAACCGGACTGGCCGGACTTTTGCTTACCAGTCCACGGCTTCTTACCAGGAGCTGTCTCAGCCTCGTGGGATTAGGGTAAGAGCGTGCTCTTACCACCCGTGATCCCCCTAATTAACGTATCTAGGGACTCACCAAAAAAGGCGAGAACTATCATAGGGCAGATTAGCCAAGGTCTTACGCGAAGATTGTTCCACCGACCAACACTTCAACCAAACCAAAACGGCGAGACAATACCGCCACACCATGTACACGTGCAGCCAACGGAACCATATCCAGGTCCGCATCACACAAATACATGACACCCTGGTGGATTTGATCCACCATATCCAAAGTCGCCTGGAGGGCAGAATCAGCCACCAGGACGCGATTAAGCACCTGCGTCCAGCTCGCGACAGCCTGGGCCGCCATAAGTTAAGCAAATAAAGCTTTCAGCATAGAACCCATAATAGAATAGGCATGACGGGCAAGGGACTCCGTCCGTTTGTCCGTGGCATCCCGGAACACCGGGATATCCTCAGCAGGAATCGCAGTGGGCTTATTCAGAACCGCTATCGCGTGATCCACCGGAGGTGGGACACACCAACGCCCATCAGTAGCGGGCGTAAAAGGATAGCGCAGCTTAAACCTACTTGGTATAGCAAAAGGCTTGCGTATATTACGCCAATGTTCCTTTACAGTGCATTGAAAATCATCAGTGCAGGGAAATACCTGGGATGTTTTGCGTCTTTTCTGCGTCCCATAAGCCGCCAAGGCAACAGTAGGACAAGGTTCATCCTGTAAACGCAGTGTTTGCTTGATAGAAGCAACCAATTCATCCATGAGTGCAAGCTCTTCAGACGAGCCAGGGGGAGAAATATCAACCCCCTCAACCTCAGCCTCCATTTCTGACCCTACAAGGTCCAGGGAGGAACGGGACCCCGACAAGGAGACCCCAGCAACAGCAGCCCCATCACCAACACCCTCTGAATCAGAGGAAATTGAAAACTCTGGGCCTTTTTGAGGGTTGAGCAGCCATCAGCAATTGCACCTGAGTCGCAAGGCTAGCCACAATCGCAGCCAAATCCCCCCCCCGAGGGGAAAACCGCAGTCCCCTGGCTTCCCACCAATGTGACAGGAAATTTGCTTTCCTGAGAATCCATGCCCCAAAATGAGTAAAATAAAATGGGTGACCGCCCCTTTAAATAAGGCGCTGCGAACGTAGCCCACCGCCACACAAGCACACCCACACCAGGGACCCCCACAGGGAGAAGTTATACTCAGGCAAGGATACAGAGAATAGAGGGAAAAAACCTGGAGAGACCGCTGCTGCTGCTGGCCAGATCGGTGCACCTGTAGAAAAGGAATTGCTGATATTCAGGGCGCTCCATTAAAGCCTATGGGAGGCTACAAGAAAATGGCCGCCATGCATGTGTACCATGCGGCCGGAGCGAGTACAGCCAAAATGGCGCCGTTTGGCGCCGAAACCGCCGCTCCCCCACCTCATGAAGGTGGAATAAAAATACACCACATAGTTATAAAGAACATGGTGGACCGCCGCAGCGGCGCTGTAATGTGCCCCAAACATGATAGCATCAAGTTCCACAGCACACAGCCGTTCACACACTCAGACTGACACAGAAGTGCAGCACAGCCCCCCCTCCTTGCAGCCCACAGCATGCAGTGTGAGAGATAGGGAAACATCAATAGTGTGAACACAGGGCAAGGTAACACAGTCCCAGACTGACACCCCCCAGACAGACAAGTCCCCACATGAATACACTTACCTCTTACATGGCGTGGGGGACCCGCACAGGCGAACAAGCTGCTGTACATGAGACAGGGAGAGTCGCATCCAGGACGCAGCAGAAGGTGGGTTGAGAAACCGCACAGCGTCCAGTGAGGTAGCCACCTCACCCTAGCATCCCTGCACGGAACAGGGATGGGTCGTTCAGAAAACTCAGGAGCGGTACCTGACTGAACGCTCGATGGCGGGCTGAGAAGCCACTGACCCACAACCTGCGACCAGGGGAGTCAGCCCGAGACGCAGCCCGCATTATCCTCTTCATCCGAAGATCTAACTATTGCTGGTAAAAATAACAGCTAAATAAAGAAAGAGAGAAAAAACTCAAATAAAATCAAAAAAGAGAGAAGGCTAAGACAAAATGCCCCAGCATAGAGACATCCAGCTACTCCTGACAAGCTAGACATTGAAACTGAAGCAGGAAACAGGAAGCAGGAGGGTATAGACTGAGGGGACCACCCCCTGGGGTGGGGATATGTTAAAAGCTTTAATATTGACATATTCTGTTGCCTAGCTACTCCTACGGAGCAAAGTCTAATACCCCATTGTGACGAATATGAAGATGGCGGCGACTGTCGGAGGACGTAAGAGAAATCCTATTTTGGTATACGTGGATAGTGTCGTGTATACCCATCATTAAATTCAGTGGGTGGTTGTTTGGGCGGTTAATGATGAGTAATACTACGTATTATTCCTGTGCTGATTTCTGATAGGTTCTCTTTTTTTTCGTTCAGCCCACAGGCTGCATGAAAAAAAAAAAAACCTATATGCCAAACAAGGACCAGCAATGTACTGGTACGTTGCTGGACTTTGAGTGGTTATACCAGGATGATGCCTGCAGATTTAGGCATCATCTTGGTATCGTTTTTTACAGCCAGCGGTCGGCTTACATGTAAAAGCAATCCTAGCAGGTAATTGGCCGCTAGACTGCTTTTACATGTTCTTCTACTCTTCCTACTGTACTTTTAATGTCCTTTGTTTGTTTTTTCATTCTTTTGTGACTTGTTTCTCTTGCAGGTACTCGTCGGCTACCATGACATTGATTTTATATATTCTGACACAAACAGTGTTTGCGCTCAGCATATATGGATACCTTTGCTGATAGCAGCTGTGGTGATTTTCTGATTTCAGCACTGCAGTTAAAATCCTATTTTGGTATACGTGGATAGTGTCGTGTATACCCATCATTAAATTCAGTGGGTGGTTGTTTGGGCGGTTAATGTTGAGTAATACTACACATTATTCCTGTGCTGGTTTCTGAAAGGTTCTCTTTTTTTTTCGTTCCGCCCACAGGCTGCATGAAAAAAAAAAGCCTATATGCCAAACAAGGACCAGTGTAACGCTCCTGCGTTTCTTATATGGTGTGGATTTTCAGCTGCAGAAATAGTTCCACGTCAGTAGTCATGTAAGAGATATGCTGAGATACCATTCCCAACCTCAATGACTCATCATGTGTGGAAGGTCTTATTTCAGCCAGTAAATACACACAATTAACAAGCTGGTTCCTAGAATGACTTTATGTATGTGGTAACACAATGATGAAGGTTGAGGGATAGGTTGAGTGGAGGTGGTAGGTGATAGACACTTGAAGGTGAGACAGTAGCAGATGGATGCAGGAAGGTTTAGCAATGTTGTATGGTAGCAGATGACAGAATAGCAGGTGGACATACAAAAGAGATCAACCCAGTGCAGAAAAGTAGCAGTAGTCTCAAGAGCTAGCAATCTAGTTATGCAGATGTGATAAACAGTCTTTACTATGCAGAGCTAGATAGTGTAAGCTTAGTATAAGTTTATAGAGAATTCCCCTGCGGGGTACTTAGCACTATTAGCGATACAGCCGAAGGGTGGTTCAGGAGAGGCGGATGATCCAGTAGCGGGATACAGGGATCAGCGCAGCGAGGTTCCGTCAGCGAGGTAAGCTTGCAAGCATGGAAGCTTCAAGCAAGGATAGCATCCAGGTAAAGGTGTTTGAACGAACACATGTGAGTGAGAACCGGCGCTTTAAATAGCCATCTAGTCCGGCGCTGGGTGATGACAGCTCCAGTCTTAAAGGTGTATGCGCACCTTTCCAAAAGTAAATGGTGGGGCGCATACACTTGTGGAAAGTGTAATTTAGGGTACCAAAGGTACCGGAACATTACAATACCCCCCCCTTAAGGCCTGCTCCTGAAGGCCTCTGGAGCTGGTTTGTCTGGGTATCTCGCATGAAAATTGCGGATTAATCTAGGGGCATGTATGTCAGAGGTGTTTAGCCAGGTGTCGTCTTGGGGCCCATAGTTCTTCCATCTAACCAAGTACTGAAGTCTTCTTCTGTAGATACGAGAATCCAGAATCTCTTTTATCTCGTATTCTTCTCCACCTTCAACTTGTACAGGAGGGGGAGGTGGAATATTAGGCCTTATTCCTTGGTCCGCAACATGGGGTTTTAGTAGCGACACATGGAAAATGGGATGGATTTTTAGGTCCATTGGCAATGTAAGCTGCACTGCAGCTTTTCCAATAAGTTTCTTGATTGGGAAAGGTCCCAAGAACAGAGGTCCAAGCTTTTTGCTAGGGATCTTCAGTCTCAAGTTTTTTGTTGAGAGCCAAACGAGGTCCCCGATAGTATACTGTGGAGAAGGTCTTCTACGAAGATCATAGTACTTCTTTTGTTGACTGTGAGCGTGTGCAATGGTAGTATTTAGTAAACCCAGAGAATCCTTTATCTGGGTAAAATAGTCTGAGGCCACTGGGTTACTTGAAGGAAGGATGCGTGGAGGGAGAATAGAGGGATGAAACCCATAGTTCAAGTAGAACGGACTCTGCTTGGTTGTACTGTGAGTTGCGTTGTTGTAGGCAAATTCTGCCAGGGGGAGAAGATCCAACCAATCATCCTGTTGGTAAGAAGTGTAACAACGTAAATACTGCTCGATGCATTGGTTGACTCTTTCAGTCTGTCCGTTGGTCTGCGGATGGTAAGGAGAAGTGAGCTTCCGCTCAATCCGTAGTATGTGACATAGTTCTTGCCAGAATTTAGAAATAAATTGGGATCCACGGTCAGACAGAAGTGTTTTTGGGATACCATGTAATCTGAAGACATGTTTCATCAGGAGTTCTGCCGTTTGTTTGGACGAAGGTAGTCTGCGAATAGCAATGAAATGTGCCATCTTTGTCAGATGGTCCACTGACACCAAGATGGTATTAAATCCTTTGGAAGGAGGCAATTCTACGATGAAGTCCAATGACAAAACCTCCCATGGAGTTTGGGGTATTGGTAGACTGCATAGTAGACCGGATGGTCTCGTAGTGTCAATTTTGGACCTGGCACAGACATTGCATGAAGAGATGAATTTTTGTATAGATGTTTTCATGTCAGGCCACCAGAATTGTCGAGAAATCAAATTGAAAGTCTTTGTCATACCCATATGTCCTGCCATAGGCACATCATGCGATAATTCCAAGATCTTGGTGCGTAGGGTAGGTGGTATGTAAAGTTTGTCGTTGTAGTAGAGGAAGCCTTCTGCATCAGTATTTAGTTGTGGTGGGGGTGAATCCAAACTTATACCATGCAGAACCTCTTCCTTTAAGGAACGGACAACTCCAATAATGCGTTTGTGAGGTATTATAGGAACGGAAGGGATTTCAAAGTAGTTTTCTTCAGTTAGTCATGATAGTGCATCCGCCTTTTTGTTCTTATCTGCAGGTGTGTAGGTCACTAGGAAGTTAAACCTTAGAAAGAATAGTGACCATCGTACCTGTCGATGCGAGAGAGTTTTGCTAGTCTGAAGATATTGGAGGTTTTTATGGTCCGTGTATATAATTATTGGTAATTGGGTGCCTTCGAGTAAATGTCGATAATTCTCCAGAGCCAATTTTATAGCAAGCAGTTCCTTTTCACCCACGGGGTAATTTATCTCGGGACTGCTCAGGGATTTAGAAAAAAAAGCGACTGGATGAAGTGGTGAAGTGTGGGTAGGTCGTTGGGAGAGTATTGCTCCTACTGCCATGTTTGACGCATCTACCTCCAGAATGTATTGGAGGGATGGGTCTGGATGGCGTAATATGGGAGCGGAAGTAAACCTTGTCTTTAACAAGTGGAAAGCCTTATTTGCTTCTTCTGACCATTTAAATGGTATTTTTATGCTAGTGAGCTGTGTGAGGGGTCTCACAATTGCAGAAAAGTTTTTTATGAACTTCCTGTAGAAATTTGAAAATCCCAGGAATCGCTGTAGAGCCTTGCGTGTAGTTGGTGTAGGCCAATCCTGAATGCAGGATATTTTACTCATGTCCATCTCGATTCCTGTTTTGGATATGATGTAGCCTAGAAAGAGTACCTCATCTTTATGGAACAAGCATTTCTTCAGCTTCACATAAAGATTATGTGCAAGCAATCTCGATAATACAAGTCTTACATGTCTTATGTGTTCAGACAGGGTCTGTGAATATATAAGTATATCGTCCAGATATACCACAACACAGACATCTAGTAAGTCTTTAAAAATATCGTTTATAAATCGTTGGAAAACTGCAGGGGCATTGCATAGGCCGAATGGCATCACAAGATATTCGAACAATCCGTATCTAGTTCTGAATGCAGTCTTCCACTCGTGTCCATCACGGATTCGAATGAGATTGTATGCTCCTTTCAGGTCTAATTTTGAAAAATAGGTAGCTCCACGCACCTGCTCAATGAGCTCAGGGATAAGCGGTAGAGGATAGCGATCTTTTATTGTGATAGCATTCAATTTCCTGTAGTCGATGATAGGTCTGAGACTTGAATCTTTATTGCGAACAAAAAAGAGTCCTGCTGCTGTGGAAGAAGTGGAAGGTCTAATAAAACCTTTTTCCAAGTTCTCATCCAAATAGGTTTTGAGATGGGCAAGTTCATCCTGTGAAAGAGGATAAACATGACCGAACGGCAATTTGCTATTTGGGAGTAGATCAATGCTACAATCATAGTCTCGATGAGGAGGTAATGCTTGAGCATTTTTCTCAAGAAAAACCTCTGAAAGATCCTGATAACATAGTGGTGCAATCTCATCTGTCACCACAGACAGAATCTTCCCGGAAAACGGGAGTTTACACGTTTCCTCGCAATAACAAGAAGGGAAGGTCAAGGACCGTTTCTTCCAATCTATGGTTGGTTGGTGTGTGTGCAACCAGGGAAGTCCCAACACAATGGGAAAGTGGGGTGATGGTATTAAATCGAAGGTAGAAGTCTCCCTATAAGACTCGTTAATAGTGACTAGAAGTGCTTGTGTCTGATCGGTGATCGGACCAGAGGATAACGGAACACCGGTAATAAGACTTACTGAGACAGGTTTGAGTTTAGAAATAATAGGAATTTTATTTAAAGCAGCAAAACATATATCCATATCATTTCCACAAGATCCTGTGTCAATCATGGCCTTAGTAGTAATCCTGTTCTGGTCCCACTGTAATGTCAAAAAAACAGAAATGTAGGGGTTAGTGAATGAAGTTGTCAATCCTCCTAGAGAGACATGTGAACACTCACCCTTCTTTTTGTTGACTAGGGGACAGACGTTTATCTTGTGATCCGGGGATGCACAGTACAAGCAGAGATTTTCATTTCGTCTTTTGGCTTTTTCCATAGTTGATAGCAGTGGGCGTATGGTTCCTACCTCCATAGGAACGGCCAGACTCCGAGAGGAAACGGATAATGGCATTCCCATCTTTTCAGCCTTTCTTTCTCGTAGCCTTCTATCTATGGTAATACTGAGTTGTATTAATGCATCCAGGGTTTTTGGCAGATCCGCTCGGGCGAGCTCGTCCTTAACGGCTTCTGATAGGCCAAGCCTAAATTGGGTTTTCAGAGATGCATCATTCCATTCTGAATCAAGGGTCCATCTCTTGAACTCTGCGACAAAGTCTTCTACAGGCCTCCTTCCTTGTTTCAAGGATCTTAACTGAAGATCAGCAGTACTCTGCCTATTGGGGTCATCATATAGGCTAGTGAGCTCTGCCAGGAACAAGGCATAGGAGTTGAGAAGCTGGTCGTTTTTCTCAAAAAGAGAATCTGCCCAGGCTCGAGGATCGTTTGATAGGTAAGAAATAATAGTACAAACCTTAATGTGATCAGTAAGGTAGGTACGAGGTTTTAGCAAACAAAGTAACTCACATGCGTTTTTAAATTCGCGAAATTTTTTGCGATCGCCTGTAAATACCAAAGGGGGATTTATCTTGGGTTCAGGGGACTGAGCAGAGGTAAGTTGTGTCAGTCTAATTACCTGCTGCGACAGAGCCTGATTGTCTTCTTTTAATTCAGCAAGTGCGTGTATTAACGCAGATACTTGCTGTTTTAATTGTGTCACCTGAGTGGTTATTTCTGCTGAATCCATTTTTTGGTTCGTTCAATCTGTAACGCTCCTGCGTTTCTTATATGGTGTGGATTTTCAGCTGCAGAAATAGTTCCACGTCAGTAGTCATGTAAGAGATATGCTGAGATACCATTCCCAACCTCAATGACTCATCATGTGTGGAAGGTCTTATTTCAGCCAGTAAATACACACAATTAACAAGCTGGTTCCTAGAATGACTTTATGTATGTGGTAACACAATGATGAAGGTTGAGGGATAGGTTGAGTGGAGGTGGTAGGTGATAGACACTTGAAGGTGAGACAGTAGCAGATGGATGCAGGAAGGTTTAGCAATGTTGTATGGTAGCAGATGACAGAATAGCAGGTGGACATACAAAAGAGATCAACCCAGTGCAGAAAAGTAGCAGTAGTCTCAAGAGCTAGCAATCTAGTTATGCAGATGTGATAAACAGTCTTTACTATGCAGAGCTAGATAGTGTAAGCTTAGTATAAGTTTATAGAGAATTCCCCTGCGGGGTACTTAGCACTATTAGCGATACAGCCGAAGGGTGGTTTAGGAGAGGCGGATGATCCAGTAGCGGGATACAGGGATCAGCGCAGCGAGGTTCCGTCAGCAAGGTAAGCTTGCAAGCATGGAAGCTTCAAGCAAGGATAGCATCCAGGTAAAGGTGTTTGAACGAACACATGTGAGTGAGAACCGGCGCTTTAAATAGCCATCTAGTCCGGCGCTGGGTGATGACAGCTCCAGTCTTAAAGGTGTATGCGCACCTTTCCAAAAGTAAATGGTGGGGCGCATACACTTGTGGAAAGTGTAATTTAGGGTACCAAAGGTACCGGAACATTACAACCAGCAATGTACTGGTACGTTGCTGGACTTTGAGTGGTTATACCAGGATGATGCCTGCAGATTTAGACATCATCTTGGTATCGTTTTTTACAGCCAGCGGTCGGTTTACATGTAAAAGCAATCCTAGCAGGTAATTGGCCGCTAGACTGCTTTTACATGTTCTTCTACTCTTTCTACTGTACTTTTAATGTCCTTTGTTTGTTTTTTCATTCTTTTGTGACCTGTTTCTCTTGCAGGTACTCGTCGGCTACCATGACATTGATTTTATATATTTTGACACAAACAGTGTTTGCGCTCAGCATATATGGATACCTTTGCTGATAGCAGCTGTGGTGATTTTCTGATTTCAGCACTGCAGTTAAAATCCTATTTTGGTATACGTGGATAGTGTCGTGTATACCCATCATTAAATTCAGTGGGTGGTTGTTTGGGCGGTTAATGATGAGTAATACTACGCATTATTCCTGTGCTGATTTCTGATAGGTTCTCTTTTTTTTCGTTCAGCCCACAGGCTGCATGAAAAAAAAAAACCTATATGCCAAACAAGGACCAGCAATGTACTGGTACGTTGCTGGACTTTGAGTGGTTATACCAGGATGATGCCTGCAGATTTAGGCATCATCTTGGTATCGTTTTTTACAGCCAGCGGTTGGCTTACATGTAAAAGCAATGCTAGCAGGTAATTGGCCGCTAGACTGCTTTTACATGTTCTTCTACTCTTCCTACTGTACTTTTAATGTCCTTTGTTTGTTTCTTCATTCTTTTGTGACCTGTTTCTCTTGCAGGTACTCGTCGGCTACCATGACATTGATTTTATATATTCTGACACAAACAGTGTTTGCGCTCAGCATATATGGATACCTTTGCTGATAGCAGCTGTGGTGATTTTCTGATTTCAGCACTGCAGTTAAAATCCTATTTTGGTATACGTGGATAGTGTCGTGTATACCCATCATTAAATTCAGTGGGTGGTTGTTTGGGCGTTTAATGATGAGTAATACTACGCATTATTCCTGTGCTGATTTCTGATAGGTTCTCTTTTTTTTTCGTTCAGCCCACAGGCTGCATGAAAAAAAAAAAAACTATATGCCAAACAAGGACCAGCAATGTACTGGTACGTTGCTGGACTTTGAGTGGTTATACCAGGATGATGCCTGCAGATTTAGGCATCATCTTGGTATCGCTTTTTACAGCCAGCGGTCGGCTTACATGTAAAAGCAATCCTAGCAGGTAATTGGCCGCTAGACTGCTTTTACATGCCTCCCCCCCACCGCCGCCTTCCGCAGCCTTCCGTGGTTTTTCTCTGGCTCTCCTGTCCCACCGGTTAACCCGAGAATGCAGCCGGTGGTTCAATGGTTCAATTATCTAACCATAGAGCTAATTGGAGATGAGAATGGCTCCAATCATCTCTATGGCCTAAGATTCCGGAAGCTACGAGCATTTCATGACTTCTGTTTCGCCAGAAATAAACAGGGCCATTGGGAAATTGGGAAAGTATTTTATCACACCAATTTTGGTGTGGTCAGATGCGTTAAGGTCAGAGGAGAGATCTAGAGTCTAAAAGACCCCAACTTTAAAAAAAAAGAGTACCTGTCACTACAGATTGCTATCATAGGGGATATTTAAATTCACAGTGATAACAATAAAAATGATTAAAAAAAAAAAATTAAAGGAAAAGGTGTCAAAATAACATAAAAAAGCAAAAGAAAAAAAAATCGAGTCCCCCCCTTTCCCCCCGTGCTTGCGCGCAATGGCGCACGCAAGCGTTGGTCTAGTGTCATATGTAAACCGCAATTGCAGCATGCATGTGAAATATCGCCGCGATCACCAGATCGAGTGCAGTAATTCTTGCAGTAGACCTCCCCTGTAAGTCTAAAGTGGTAACCTGTAGAGACTTTTAAAGGTTTTTAAAAATGTACGCACGTTGTTGCCGCTGCGCAGGCGTGCGCAATTTTTAAAGCATGTCATGTTTGGTATCTATGTACTCGGCATAAGATCATCTTTTAAATTTTACCAAATAAATTGGAATTATATAGTGTATTTGTGCAATAAATTTTAAAAAAATATATCTTTTTCGCAAAAATTGCGTTTGGAAAATCTGTGCGCAAATACCGTGTGACAAAAAAATTTGCAACATCCACCATTTTATTCTATAGGGCCTCTGCTTTAAAGAAATATATAATGTTTGGGGGTTCAAAGTAATTTTCTAGTAAAAAAAAATATTTTTTCATGTAAACAAAAAGGCACAGAAAAGGCTTGGTTTTCAAGTGGTTAGAAGAGTGGGTGATGTGTGGATAAGATTGAGCATAAAATAGCGGGACAGTTCAAACACCCCCCAAATGACCCCTTTTTGAAAAGTAGACACCCAAAGCTATTTTCTGAGAGGCATGGTGAGTCCATGGAGTATTTTATATTTTGCCACAAGTTTCGGGAAAATTATTATTATTTTTTTTTTTTGTTGTTTTTTTACAGAAAGTTGTCACTAAATGATATATTGCTCACGCATGCCATGGGTATATGTGAAATGACACCCCAAAATACATTCTTTTGCTTCTCCTGAGTACAGGGATACCACATGTGTGAGACTTTTTGGGAGCCTAGCTGTGTACGCGACCCCGAAAACCAGTCCACATCTTCAGGTTTTCTAATGGCGTAAATTGCTGATTTTACCCCTGACTACCTGTCACAGTTTCAGAGGCCCTGAAATTTCAAGATAGCACAAAACCCCCCCCTAATGACCCCATTTTGCAAAGTAGACACTCCAAGCTATTGGCTGAGAAGCATGGTGAGTCCATGGGATAGTTTATGTTTTGCCACAAGTTTCGGGAATTTTTTATTTTTTTTTTACACAAAGTTGTCAATAAATGATATAATGCTCACACATGACATGGGTATATGTGAAATGACACCCCAAAATACATTCTGCTGCTTCTCCTGAGTACAAGGATACCCCATGTGTGAGACTTTTTGCCAGTCTAGCCACGTACAGGACCCAGAAAACCAATCCGCACCTTTTGGCTTTCTAAGGGCGTAAATTGTTGATCTCACTCCTTACTACCTATCACACGTTTGAAGTCCATAAAAAGCCAAGATGGCACAAAACCCCCCCAAATTACCCCATTTTGCAAAGTAGACACTCCAATCTATTTGCTGAGAGGCATGGTGAGTATTTTGCAGCTCTCATTTTTTTGGGAAAATGAAGAAAAAACAGTAAAATGCATTTTTTTTCCTCTTTTTTTCAATTTCCAAAACTTTGTGACAAAAAGTGAGATCTGCAAAACACTCAACATGCCTCTCTTCAAATAGCTTAGGGTGTCTACTTTCCTAAAAAGGGGTCATTTGGGGGGGGGGGGGTGTTGTGCTGTCTTGGCATTTCATGGCCTCCAAAACTGTGATAGGTAGTCAGGAGTGAAATCAACAATTTAGGCTCTTGGAAAGCCTGAAAGTGGGGGTTGGTTTTCGGGGTCCTGTACTCTGCTAGACTGCAAAAAAGTCTCACACATGGGGTATCCCTATACTCAGGAGAAGCAGCAGAATGTATTTTGGGGTGTCATTTCACATATACCCATGGCATGTGTGAGCAATATATCATTTACTGACAACTTTGTGTAAAAAAAAATATATATATATATATATATATATATATATATATATATATATATTTCCCGGAACTTGTGGCAAAATATAAAATATTCCATGGACTCGCCATGCCTCTCAGCAAATAGCTTGGGGTGTCTACTTTCCAAAATGGGGTCATTTGGGGGGGGGGGGGTTGTGCTATCTTGGAATTTTAGGGCCTCCGAAACTGTGATAGGTAGTCAGGAGTGAAATCAACAATTTACACCCTTGGAAAGCCTGAAAGTGGGGGTTGGTTTTCGGGGACCTGTACTCGGCTAGACTGCAAAAAAGTCTCACACATGGGGTATCCCTGTACTCAGGAGAAGCAGCAGAATGTATTTTGGGGTGTCATTTCACATATACCCATGGCATGTGTGAGCAATATATCATTTACTGACAACTTTGTGTAAAAAATATATATATTTCCCGGAACTTGTGGCAAAATATAAAATATTCCATGGATTCACCATGCCTCTCAGCAAATAGCTTGGGGTGTCTACTTTCCAAAATGGGGTCATTTGGGGGGGGGTTTGTGCTGTCTTGGAATTTTAGGGCCTCCGAAACTGTGACAGGTAGTGCAGAGGTGACATGAACAATTTACGCCATTAAGGCCCGTACACACGTACCGATCGTCGGCATACAAACGTCGGTGGACGAAGGATCTGCCGATTGTACGCGTGTTAGTATGGTGCCTCCGACAGATGTCTGCGCACAATCCGCGGACAAAAGTCTTTCGTGCAAACATGAAAATATTTGTATGCCGACACCAGAACGGACGATTGTTCGCCTGTCAGTACACAATTCGGCCGACAGACCGCAGATTTGCAAGACTGGGCATGCTCAGAAAATAGAAAACACAGGGAAAGTTAACCATTACATGACATCACTTCTGCAGTCGGCGGACAAAATTCTTGTGCTGTCCTTGTGCTGTCTTTGCACTTTTCAGCAGACACCGACATCCCGGGGAGAAAAGAGGAACATTTGTAAGCCGACCATCGGTACGTGTGTACGGGGCTTTAGAAAACCTGAGAGTGTTGATTGGCTTTTGCGGTCCTGTACACAGCTAGGCTCCCAAAAAGTCTCACACATGGGGTATCCCCATACTCAGGAGAAGCGGCAGAATGTATTTTGGGGTGTCATTCCACATATACCCATGTCATGTGTGAGAAATTTATCTTTTAGTGACAACTTTGTGTAAAAAAAAAAAAATTAAAAAAAAAAATTGTAATTTTCCCAAAACTTGTGGCAAAATATAAAATATTCCATGGACTCACCATGCCTCTCAGCAAACAGCTTGGGGTGTCTACTTTCCAAAATAGGGTCATTTGGGGGGGTTTTGTGGTATCTTGACATTTCAGGGCCTCCTAAACCGTTATAGGTAGTTTGAAAATGCAATGAAAAATGTACGCCCTTTGAAATTCTGATGGTGGTGATTTGTTTTCGGGCTCCTGTACACATCTAGGCTCCCAAAAAGTCTCACATATGTGGTATCCCTGTACTCAGGAGAAGCAGCAGAATATATTTTGGGGTGTAATTACACATATACCCATGGCATGTGTGAGCAATATATCATTTCAATGACAACTTTGTGTAAAAAAAAAAAAAAAAACATTTTTTTTTAGTCATTTTTCAAACACCTGTGACAAAAAAATGAAATATTCAATGAGCTCAACATGCCTCTCAGAACATTTCTTAGGATGTCTACTTTCCAAAAAGTGGTAGTTTGGGGGGGGTTTGTACTGCCCTGCCATTTTAGCACTTCATGAAATGAGATAGGCAGTCATTAATTAAAGCTGCGTAAATTTCAGTATTTACACCATAGTTTGTAGACGCTCTAACTTTTGCGCAAACCATTAAAAATACGCTCATTGATTATTTTTTGTCAAAGACATGTAGCTAAATATATTTTGGCCAAAAAAAATGACATAAATTGAGTATATTGGATATTTTTTAAAAGACAAAGTTGAAAATGTCATTTTTTTGCAAAATTTTCGCTCTTTTTATTAATTTCGCAAAAAATAAAAAGCGCAGAGGCAATCAAATACCACCAAGAGAAAGCTCTGTTTGTGGGAAAAAAAAGGACGTAAATTTCGTTTAGGTACAGCATTGCATGACCGCGCAATTATCAGTTAAAGTCACGAAGTGCCAAGTTGAAAAAAGGGGTCTGGTCTTTAAGCTGCAAAATCCTCCGGTGGTAAAGTGGTTAAACTAGGAGACGGGGGGGAGGTCTCAGATGTAGAGTCAGTGAGGAGGGAGCAAAGGACAGAAGGCAGTAGTAGAGTCAGCAGCGACAGTAGTTCCATAACGTCAATTGGGGGGTCTGTGCGGGAAAACCTCAGACCAAACATGAATAAACATAATCACCATTCACGATCAACTTCCACAAAACTAAGAGGGGTATATGCAAATGCCAGGAGCCTAGCTAATAAAATGGATAAGTTGGAAATGTTAGTACATGAGGAAGACATAGACCTTGTGGGAATAACGGAAACTTGGTTCGACCCCTCACATGACTGGCTTGCCAATATTCAAGGGTATTCGTTGTACCGGAAGGACAGGGTAGGAAAAAGAGGGGGAGGGGTATGTCTCTATGTCAAGAATAATGTAAGGGTGATAGAGAGGAATGATATTATGGAAGGGATGAATATGGAGTTAGAATCCGTGTGGGTAGAACTCCATAGGGAAGAAGAAAAGGGAAAAGTAATGGTGGGGGTTTGCTATAGGCCACCCAACCAAAGGGAGGAGGTAGAGCTGGAATTTATATCACTGTTGGGTAAAGTGGCAAAACTGGGATTAGTCATCATATTGGGGGACTTCAATTATCCCGACATTGACTGAGAAGAGGGGACTACACACTCACAGAAGGCCCGTCTATTCATGGAAACCTTACAGGACAACTACATGTCACAGTTGGTGGATTCTCCTACTAGAGAAAATGCAGATCTATTGATCGCTAATGACCCAGACCTAATCTCGGAGGTAGGTGTCCAGTACAACCTGGGCTCTAGCGATCACAGGATGATCACATTTAGCGTAAATAACGATATAACAAGGCAAGTGGGGAACATAAGAACCCTAAACTTCAGAAGGGCAAACTTTCCAAAATTGTGCTCATTGATGGAAAGGGTAAACTGGGACCAAACCCTGGGAACACTGACCACGGAGGAGAAATGGGAATGCTTTACGAACATATTAAACAAATCTTGCAGTGCATTCCTATGGGAAATAAATTTAGAAGAGACAAGGCCAAACCTGGCTGGCTAAACCGTAATGTTAAAAAACTTATTAGGGGGGAAAAAATGTTCTTCAAGAAATATAAATCAGAGGGCACAGTATCGGCTTTCAAGCAATACAAGGAGGCAAAAGGGAAATTCAGCAACTGTTTTCCTCGAGGACTAGTCAGCCGACCAGCTCTTCAGCCAAATCAGTCGACGGTTAAGTACCGAGACACTAGACAGGCGTGCTGCCAAAGGGGCCTCATTCAAGGCCGCATCACACAAATACATGATTCCTCTGTGAATTTGATCCACCATATCCAGCCAAGCAGGTGGAACAGCATCAGACACGAGGTTGCTCCTAAGCACCGTAGTCCAATCAGCCACCGCCTGAGCCACCAGAACGGATGCGAAAATGGGTTTGAGCAGCGAGCCCGCCACCGTATAGGAATGGCGTGCTAGAGACTCCAACCGCAGGTCCGTGGGATCCTGAAAAAACCGGGGTATCCTCTAAAGGAACCAAGGTAGCCTTGTTAAGGACTGCCACAGTGTGATCTACCTGCGGAGGCACACACCATCGTGATTCCGTAGCCGGCGCAAAAGGATAGAGCAATTTGAACCGACTAGGTACCAGGAATGGACGTTTTAAAGTGCGCCACATTTCATTAACAGTGTAATGAAACTCAGCGGGACAGGGAAAAACCTGCGCCGACTTGCAGGTCCTATGTGTCCCAAAAGATGACACAATGCCCGGAGGAGTGGGCTCATCCTCCAAATGCAGTGTTTCCTTAACAGAAACAATCAATTCATCCATGGTCGCGCGCTCTGCAGGCGACCCCGGGGAGGAAGTATCAACCCCCTCCACCTCAGCCTTCCCCTCAGACCCCAGCGGGTCCAAGGATGAGCGGAACCCTGAAAAGGGCACGCTCGCTGCAGCAGCCATATCACAATCTGAATCAGAAGAAAGGGATAATCTGGCCCTCTTTCTAACACTAAGGTCGCCACTACAGCGGCCAAATCAGGACTCAGAGGGGTCACAGGAGAACAGGTGTCCCCCACCAGAGCTGGGGGTAATTTGCTGTCCTGAGAATCCATTGCTCCAGACAAAAAACAATAGTGAAATAAAAGTGTACTGCCCCTTTAAGAGCGCTGCGGAGTGCGCAGCCCACCGCTACAGCTACAGTGACAAAGACCCCCAAACAGGAGAAGAAAAAACTGAGCCAAAAGTGACAATACAGAAGGTAATTGAGAGAGATAATCTGCAGAGCTCTGCAGAGTGTTACCACCAGTGTCCTGCTTCAAGAGGAAAAGGAAGTGCTGATTTAGAGGAGGCTGAACTAAAGGCTGCATGACTCAGGGAAAAAGGCTGCCCCATAGGACTGAATGGGAGACTTCAGTAAAATGGCCGCCAAACATGCGATCGTTCTGCTACCGCAAAATGGCGGCGGATGGCGCCAAAACAGCATGTAGTATTGCCCATAGGGAAGCAAACATGCCTGCCCATACTTACAATGGCGGACCGCGCAGTTGTCAGTCCGAATCCCAGCACCGCATGATCCATCTTCATCCGAAGAACGACTAATAACTAAAAGCTGACAAAATAAACAGCTAGTAAAGTAAGAAAAAACTGACATTTTCAAAGAAAATCGAATAAAAGATTAGTTAGGCTGAGACAGTGCCCCAGCACAGGGAATCCTAACCGCTCCTGACGCTAGGCAGAAAGAAACTGAGTTGGGAGTGACCATGCAGGGGGGGTATTGACTAGATGGGACAGCCCCCGTGGGTGTGTATATGCAAACGCCTTTGTTCTTTTGACTAAGTCTTTAAGCCTAGCCACTCCTGCGGAGCGGAAGTCAATACCCAACAGTGATGACTTAGAGACGGCGGCGACTGTCGGAGGACGTAAGAGAAAAGACATCAGTCCATCCAGTTCAACCTATGATGTGTGTGTGTGTGTTTGCTGTTAACCGTACATTGTATACCCCTGTATGTTTTGTCTTTAAGGTGCCCATCTAATAGTTTTTTGAAACTATCGATGCTCCCTGCTGATACCACTGCTTGCGGAAGAGAATTCCACATCCTTACTGCTCTCACAGTGAAGAACCCCCTGTGTATTTTAAGGTTAAACCGCCTTTCCTCTAGTTTTAGTGAGTGGCCACGTGTCTTATTGTATTTCCTTTCTCTGAATAGGTTTTTCCATATGCTAGGGTTGCCAGTACAGTATTTGTACATTGATATCATATCCCCCCTCAATCATCTCTTCTCCAGAGAGAATAAGTTTAGTGCTTGTAGTCTTTCCTCATAGCTGATGTCCTCCATTCCCCTAATTATTTTGTTTTCCCTTCTCTGGACTTTCTCCAGTTCCAGCACATCCTTCTTGAGGACCGTTGCCCAGAACTGTTAATACAGTGGTAATAATCAGCGCAAACCATAAATCTGAAATAATTAAATAAACAGTGTACACAAGGCTGCAAACAATCAGTGCTGAACACAAAACACCAGTGATGAATCAATGAATAATATTGCTGCGCCAAGTGATTAAATCAATCAATGTGTCAAAATGAAATATTAAATTCAATAACAAATCAATCTTATCAAATCCAATCAGTAAATGGTGATATCAAGTGGTTATAATAGTCCCAATTCACAGTGAATATAAGTGACACAAAATAAAACAAAACTGTCTTCATCTGTGATCGTGATCAAAGGTGCTGCATGCTTCACTCTAAGTGCTCCCAGTGAATGGTGCAAGATTAGCAGCTCACCTTAATTTTAGACTCCTGAGAGTCAAACACGCTCTGGGATAATTACAGCAGACTGATGTCCCTTCCTTTCACCGCCTCCAACACTCCCTCCAAGTATATGGGAAATCCGGTTTGGAAAGAAAAACAAATCTAGTGCTCTCTATTTGAATAGGCTATTTATTCTCTCAAAATCAATGAAATTGCACTTACATTTCAAAGCACTTTAAGCAGTGCAGACTTTCTTAGCATCAGAAACTTTCCTGTAGCCTCCAGGAATCGACGTGCTCACGAGCCAGCTCCTCCCCCGTACGCATTGCGTCAGAGACTTTGTAGCGGTCAGAGGAGTAGGGGACCGCAATGCAGGATTCAAGTACGGTACAGCAGACAATGAGGCTGAAGCAGAAACCGGCTTTATTAACCAACAGAGTATAATGGCTGGAGAATGATGTTAACAGTAATAACAGATTACATAGATTTACAGCAAAGTTAACTGCAACGTGATACATAAAATGGCGCTCCCGCCAACGCACACACAGAAATACAGGCTACTCTGCTATATGATCCTATCTGATTCCTGCTAGCCGGGACACGTTGCTGCAACGCTCTGTCTACAGAAACCTGCTCTATGCCCTGCCACAGGTTAGCACCGGTGCACACTCACAGTTCTGTAGGTACAGCTGCTTGATCTCAGTCTCTGTGATGGTGGATGCAGTCAGGTCTCTGGATCTGTCCCTTGCTGTCGGTAGCTGCAGTCTCTTATGCACTGGTCTGGGTTTCTTTGCAGGTTGTTTATCTTGTTCCGTCACTTGGAGGTCACTACAGTCTGGCCCCTTGCTCTGTAACTTGCTTGAGGTGTTCTGGGATGTTCTCTCCTCTCTTTCTCTGGTTCTCAGCTGCAGTCTGTAGCACCACAGTTCAGCTCCGTCTCCTCTGGCAAGATCCTGTTGCTCTGTCCCTGGATTATCCAGTCTATATGCCCTCTCAAGGCCACAGCATACAGTCCCTTTTCTGAGCCCAGCACAGCCATAGAGAGCCGAACACCACACCGTACCAGGAACTTCCTGCTCCTCCTCCTTTCCAGAAAGATCTCCTCTCTTAAAGCAACCACAACAACTGTGGCTTCATTCTCATTAACAACAACAGTGACATCTTGTGGCTGAAAGATGCATGACAGTCTGTGGGACTTTCTCAATAGAAGTACAGTGTAATGGAGTTTAGTCATTCAAGGGGCTGACCCCCTACATGCCTCCCCACTTAACGATGGTCGTCCTCAGCCATCCTATATAGTCCATGGGGAAGAAAGTGATTATTACAATCTCTAACAGCAGCACAACATTGTCCACAACACATACAGGTGGACCAAACGAACTGATCAGCATTGTACCCGTTTGGTGGAACCCCTGCAGTAGACCTATTGGATCTCCAGAGGTCTTGACTATCTGTAAGGGACTGACTTTCCTCATTGGGTGCTGCCAACCTGGGTTCCTCCTCATTGCGAGCCGGTGGTGGTTCTGTAGCATAAGCTTCATCCCCTGTGGCCTGGGGACCTTCCGCAGTGTCAGGAACAATCCACCAGTCTTCATCATTGTTTTCATTGGAGATAATGAGTTCTGAGGACGGGACAGGAAGTGTTGTCTCTTCAGCAGGTTTGGGATCTTCAGACCGACATGGCCGTAACATATTCCTATGTAGGATCCTTGAGGCAAACTCCTCATTTTCCACCCGTACTTCGTAGACCGGGCCATTGGGGTACACTCTCCTGATCACTTTGTAAGGTTGTACCTCCCAACACTCACTCAACTTGCCTCTGGGACGTTTCTCCCGCATCAGTACCCAGTCTCCAGGTTGCAGCGGAACCTCCTGGAGGGGAGGACGGTCAGTATGAGTTCTCTCTTGCAAACGCTGGCCTGCTAACCGGCGGATGGTCTGGAGCCGCTGATGGTGTTCTTTCACCCATGAGGTGGTCGATCGTTCTATTAAGTCCTCTGGTTGTTCTAAATTCAGTTCAACAATTTCCCGGCCAGCTCTGCCGAACAATAGCATGTACGGAGTATACCCGGTTGTGTTGTGAACCCGATTATTGTAAGCCCAGACTAATTCATGGAGGTAGTCTGGCCAGTGCATCCTTTTGTCTTCCTCTAATGTCCTCAACATCTGAAGCAGGGTCCGGTTGAAGCGCTCGCAGGCCCCATTCCCTTGGGGATGATATGGAGTTGTCCTGGATTTTTCAATGCCATACAGTCGTTGTAGCTCCTCCATCACTTTCCCTTGAAAGCACGCTCCTTGATCTGAATGGATCCGCTTCGGACACCCGTAGACGCGGATGAAATCCTGACAGATGGCCCGAGCTGCAGACTCAGCTGTCTGGTCTCGAGTTGGGGTGACCACTGCAAATTTAGAGAAGTGCTCAATCATGACCAGGCAGTATTGTGGACCTCTGGCGGATTGTCCCACGAGAAGGTAATCTATCATCAATACTTCCAGCGGTTCTTTGGTCTGTATGGGCTGCATGGGTGCCCTCTGTTCGGTGCTTTTGGTGAGTTCACACATTTGACACTGCCGGCAGACTTCCTCAACCGTGGCCTCCAGTCGTGGACAATATACATAGCGTTGCAGCCACTGGAAGGTCTTAACTGGCCCGAAGTGAGCTCCAAATTCATGAGCCTCCTTGGCTACCTCTCGTGCCATGCTTCTGGGTATTACTACCTGCCACCTTGCCTCTATATCAGCAGGCTGCTGCCACTTGCGGTACAAAACAGCTCCATGAACTTCCAGTCTATCCCTTTGGTGTAGAATGGACTTCATCTCGGCATCAAGCTCAGTCCTTTCTTCTCTGTCAGGTTTTCTTCGCTGGGACACCCAACCTTTCATCTGCCGCAGTCCGACATCTTCATCCTGTATTCGGCCCCATTCTTCATTGGTTCTTCCTAATGCCTTGGGCAGCACTCGGGCCTCCCCACTTGTCTGTGCCACAACTGCTGGAGGTGTGAACCTGCGGAAGTCTGGAGTTTCATCCTCTTCTTTTTGTTCATCCAGATCCCCTACTGGAGTCTCAAAAGTAACCCTCGACAGACCATCGGCATTAGTGTTCTCTGTAGCAGAGCGGTAGCGGATTGAGAAGTCATACTTGGCAAGGCGAGCTGCCCAACGCTGCTCCAGGGCTCCCAGCTTGGCAGTATCCAGATGGGCCAAGGGGTTGTTATCGGTCTGTACAAACATCTTAACCCCTGTCAGGTAGCCCGCAAATTTTTCAGGTCCTCCAGTTACGCCCAGAGCGCCCCGGTACCTTTCAGCCCCATGCCGATACTAACCATCAGGGTCCATACCAACTGATAAGAACAGATACTACACCATGTCAGAGAAAGCCGGATGGGTCCATTGCCTTCTGATTTGAATCGGACCGCCCCTATTAGTTTGAAGGGAGCGAGAAAACTGGGTTGTACCATGACCAGTTAGAAGAGGGGAGAAGCGCTCTAAGTGCAGACAATTTATTGCAGATAACAAGGCAGGTGATATACACTCACTAGACATGAAGACTGAAAAGCTGTATGTGTCAAAGCAATCCTGCAGCCATCCTCTGGAGGGTGTCCTCTGGTCACAGGAAGCCGTATGCAGTACTGTCACTGGCGGTGGGAGGGAAGAAAGCCGGCTGTCTCCCACAACATCAGCGGTGAGCGGTCAAGCGGCTCGGATCTGCGGTTCCGTGTTGCGAGTGATGGATGGAGGCACTCTCACCCACAGGGATGGTGGGATCTGTCCGATGTGTTACAACATGCACGACGCGTTTCTGAGCATGCGCGGGGTCCTCTGCAACACGGAACCGCAGATCCGAGCCGCTTGACCGCTCACCGCTGATGTTGTGGGAGACAGCCGGCTTTCTTCCCTCCCACCGCCAGTGACAGTACTGCATACGGCTTCCTGTGACCAGAGGACACCCTCCAGAGGATGGCTGCAGGATTGCTTTGACACATACAGCTTTTCAGTCTTCATGTCTAGTGAGTGTATATCACCTGCCTTGTTATCTGCAATAAATTGTCTGCACTTAGAGCGCTTCTCCCCTCTTCTTTTTGTCTATACAGATTCTTCCTCCTCATCTGTGGAAGAGCAGCTCAGTGCCCACGGACTTTATCCCTTTTAGGATCATCAACCTATTTATGGTATCCCATTGTCCCCTATTGTATGGTACCATTTTATGCCTATGTCTATTTGCAGCTACAACCTTTTTTATTGCCTGTGTTTTGTTTTTTTTTGTTTTTTTTTTTCCCTTCCCTCCCCTCCCCCCCCCCTCCCTGGATTCAGCTGCTTATTAGTTCTGTTCATCCACCCTTCATATGCTGGAGGTCTTCGTAGCGCTCTGTGTTTTGTTTTTTACCATGACCAGTTAGTACTGCTCCTGGATGTGATTGGTAAGGAATGGCGGATAGCGGTGGGGGAGCCTTTCCTCCTGGGTTGAATCTGGCCTTGAAAAAGGCTTGTCCCCAGTTGAAGGTAGGTTCTCCCTAAGCTGTCTAAAGTTCTGATGCCCCCTGATGGGATAGGGCTACACTGGGTCTGGCCTTGGGCCGAGATTGAAAAAGCCTGTGGTGTACGTGCCCCTGGGGTGGCAGCCCAGGGGTGCCTTAATTCTCACTGGTGAGGGGCAGCTCGCCTTGAGTTTTTTCTGCACCTTGGTCACTGCACCACACACACTTTTTCCGCACCTGCCTCTTGGGCCAGGCCATTTGGCTTAGACCAGAGAAATTTTTATTCCTGCCGGAAGGCCTGCCTTTGTATTATTCACATTGGCACTAATTTGATTCTCCACTTCCCCTTCCCCACCTTTTGTTTTTGTGTGCTTTTTCTTTGTAGTTTGTCACTTCGCTGTCACCTTTTTTTCTTCACGACTTGTAGGGTGTGGGTCCTCGGGCCCAGACTTGAGTCTTGGGAGGGGGTGGATATGGCCTTCTGGCTTAGTTCGCTCTCTCTCATGGGGTCTCCCTTCGGGGGAGCCCCACCTAGTACTTGGGGTGGGCTGTTTCGGCAGTCCCCCTGGAGAACGGGGTCAGTCTGGTTTCGGCCAGACAGACCATAAGTACCTTAAATCCCTGTCAGGAGTCTTGCGCCCCGGGGGATCGAGGTTAGGGTCCTACCTCTTCGGAGGGAAGACCATGTTCGCACACCCTGTGCACTTTTTGTGTTCTCACATTTGCGTGTGTGCACTTTTTTATGCACCGGGTGTAAGTCTTTTGAGTGTGTTTCACACGCCACGGGCTTAAAAAAAAAGTAGATGGTGTCAATAGGGCAGTAGATGGTGTCAATAGGGCAGTAGATGGTGATAATAGGGAAGTAGATGGTGATAATAGGGAAGTAGATGGTATCAATAGGGCAGTAGATGGTGTCAGTAGGGCAGTAGATGGTGTCAATAGGGCAGAAGACGGTGTCACTAGAGCAGTTGATATTCTAAGTAGGGCAGTGCATGGTGTCAGTATGTCAGAGGCCAGTGTCATTAGATCAGCGGACACTGTCAGTACAGAAGCGGACGGTGTGTGGACAGAGGACACTATCAGTACAGCAGAGGACGGTGTGTGGACAGAGGACACTATCAGTACAGCAGAGGACGGTGTGTGGACAGAGGACACTGTCAGTACAGCAGCGGACAGTGTGTGGACAGCGGATACTATCAGTACAGCAGCGGAAGGTGTGTGGACAGTGTACACTATCAGTACAGCAGCGGACACTGTCAGTACAGCAGCGGACATTGTCAGTACAGCAGCGGACATTGTGTGTACAGCAGACACTATCAGTACAGCAGAGGACGGTGTGTAGACAGAGGACACTATCAGTACAGCAGCGGACAGTGTGTGTACAGCAGACACTATCAGTACAGCAGAGGACGGTGTGTGGACAGATAGGGTAAACAGCTCACTCCCTCCCAACCCCGCCACAGTAGCTTGTCCTCCTCTGTCCCCCTTCACCCCCTCACAGTGAGTTGACCTCTCCTGTCCCTCTTCACCCCCCCCCCCCCACCCCCGTTTAACCACAGTGGGCACACATAGACCATGCCGAATCGGCTAAATTTTGATCCATGTATGTTCAGCATAAGCTCCAATGGACATCACTGTTTTATCCTGCTAATCGGGGGCGGGCCTTAGAGAACAGAGATCACATATGGGCAGCATAGAAGCTTAGTGCTTAGCCTTGCAGCACTGGGGTCCTTCGATAGGCATGAACATCAAACGTATTTTACATCGCTATTTCCCAGACCAACATTACAGAAGAAGAGTTCTCCTCATCTTCACAGTCAGGACACTCAGGAGGGACATAAGATGGACCATGTCACCTAACCCGTCCATGTGACAATGTAGAGCTGAAGGCATCATCTCTAAGCTCTATTGGACTTAACTGATGTACCCCGCTCAGCGGGGACGGGCCTTAGAGAACAAAGGCCATATATGGACAGCACAGAGGCTTAGTGGTTAGCCTTGCAGCACTGGGGTCCTTGGTTCAAATCCTGACCAGGACACTACCTGCATGGAGTTTGCATGTTCTCCCTGTGCTTGCATGGGTTTCCTCCGGGTACTCCGGTTTCCTCCCAAACCAAAGACATGCCCTGCGTTGGTGTTGCAGTGGTGAGCATAGCTGCTATCCCAGCAGCTGACCCGGGTTCGATCCCCGGCCAACGCAATCGCCAAGATGGCAACTTCACCTGCTAAGTGCATTGAGTCCCCAGGGGCAAGAGCGCTATATTTTAGCGATAGAATAAAATTTTAACCAAAATGAATGAAGTGAATGTGTCGTACTTTACATGTGTTTGCTTAAAACACTTTTTAAATACATTTTTCTTGCAGGGAATCTGATCACTTTGTATTCTCATTTTCAGCCAGTAGGTGGAGCACTCGGCTCTTTTTCAGGTATTTTCTAGGGCTAGGCTCTCCTTAGCAGCTTGGCTGAAAAAAAGGCCGGCTGTTTACTATATAGCTCAATAGCTCTCATACTAAATTTAGATTGGAATAAGTCTGAGCAGTGACTCCGCCCCCCTCCCTGCCTGTGCAGTTTGGGCGGTTCCATCCGGAGTGTCAATCAGACATGGTCTGACCATAAAATGATAAAACAGAAATAACATTTCATATGAAATACTTATAAATGATATAACGTTACATATATCAGTTTGATCCGACGATTTCACAGGTTTGTTTACATCGGACCTAAACTGGAAATGACAAAATACTCTCCGTTTCCAGTTTCCTAAACCAATGGTTCTCAGCCTCCATCCTCAAATACCCCCAACAGGCCATGTTTGGGGAACTTCCCTTAGATAAAATAGCTCTTATCAATACCATGTCATTGATATTGGTTTAAAGCAGCTGTGCAAAGTAAAGGAAAACCCGAAAACATGACGTGTTGGGGGTACCTGAGGACTGAGGTTGTGAACTATCGTCTTAGACCATAGAGATGATCGGGGACATTCCAGTCCTTCTTCATCTCTATGGTTAGCCAGCTGAACTGCTGGGTTTAGTCCCTGGCTCCTTGCTGAAAGGGTAAAGCCTCCTTCCGTCACATGTAAAAGTGATCCAGTGGCTATTTATCCACACGGATCGCTTTTACTTTATTCAGCAGCACCGGCTGAAAAAAAAAGAAAATGATACCGGGGTCATGACTGCAGCTGCATCCATGGTTCGGGGATAACAGTTTCAACCCGAGGATGTACCAGTAAGTCCTTTTGGAGGCATGGTTAAAATTGTGCCACACCAAACTGCATGATACCTCAGTGTGCAGCTCCCCTCCAGCCCCCCCCCCCAATACTTACCTGAGCCCACTCTCAATCCAGCAATGTGCATGGGAGCTGCTGCTTTCCTGGCTCTCTGCCTCCTCATTGGCTCAGAGACAGCAGTGGGAGCCTTTGGAAATCACAGCCAGTGAGAAGGGAGCGGGGGACACACAGAGCGGGGATCAGGAACAAGCATGCGCGGTTGCCCCCATAGCAAGCAGCTTGCGAATGGGGAACTCAGCAGAGGGGAGGAGCCAGGATTGCCGGCGGAGGACCCGAGAAGAAGAGGATCCGGGGTGCTCTGTGCAAAACCATTACACAGAGGAGGTAAGTATGACATGTTTCTTATTGTTAAATATCAAAAATGTACCTTTATCCACCTAAGGGCCGCGCCGATTTCTAACACTTGTTGTTTATAAGTTAAAATCTGCATTTCCTGGTGCCTCCATGGCAGCATACCATTGATAGAGCTCCTGCCTCGCCGGCTTGTGGCGTTCTAATGTGGCTCTGTAGTGCTGTGCAGCCTTCGGCCGCTCCGCTCCTCCCCTCCTTATCCCATTCGCTGGCGTTCCAGCGTGGGGAGGTGGGGTGTGGTGGTGTTCGGGTGACTAGGACGTGTGCGCAGGCGCATGCGCAGTGCGGTCGAGGCGCGGGTGGCCATCTTGGTTAAGGGAAACAGGTAGGGCTTTTGCCCACAGTTTCCCTTAACATGTCAATTAATGGAAGAGGAGGGATTTTGAGTTCCCTCCCTCCTCCTGTTAGTATTAAAGGAATCATTAGCATGGTAGTTATCCAGGCTGATGGTTCCTGCATTATTCTATAGACAAAGCCCTAGGTAAGATATTGCTCTCTGCAGAGCAATATAGGAAATAAAAAAAAAAAAAAAAAACTTTATTTATATGGAAAAAAAAATAATAACTTTATTTATATGGTTAAAAAAAAAAGTTTTTTTGTTTTAAAATTGGTAAAAAAAAAAGGGGGGGGGGAACTGTGCATATGATAGTATAAATGTGTTTACATGTATGTATGTATATGTATATATATATATATATATATATATATATATAAAAAAGGAAAGAGTGTTTTACAAAAAAGAAAATGGGGGTATCGCTTTTTCTTTGCTTTTTTTTCTTCCGTTTTTCCCGGCCCCTTCATTGAAGACCCCTATGCCCACTCTATTTCTAATCACCTTTTGTTCTCATCGTCTTGGCATCCTTTTGATCCATTCTACTTTTTTCTTTTTAGTCGGTCCTCCCGTAACGCCCAGCAATGAGCCACTCATCCCGTGCACAAGATCCTCACAATAGGTATAGGACCACTTTATCGTGAGTATGTTTAGGTACCAAAAAAGAGTGCATAATTGGCTGACAAGGGTACTTTGTTTCAGCCCTACTCATTCTAGAAGATCAGGAAGATCTTCAGGACACCGTGAAGATGACAGCCCGGATTGCAGATCCCGCCATAGATCTTCAGAGAGATCAAGATCAAGGCAACGTCGCTCGCCCTCTGCACCTCCTCGCTCCCCCAATATATGTTGGGCCTGTGGAGCAATACCCTTGCCACACAAGCTGGTTTGCAGAGACTGCTTCCGCGAGTATGCCTCCAACCGGGAAGCAGAAAATATCCAAGTGGTAGATCTGCTCAAACAAACTGTAAAGGTCTCCCTCGCAGAGTTGACAACCCTGGTTCCCGCGCAGACAGCCCCTTCCAGGGCATTAGCGCAAGGCACAGATCCTGATGCACCAGGTCCTTCAGGCCTCAACACCTCTCGGCCGTCCTCAGACCCACCGGCCAGAGACGATTCCGCGGATTCCCTCTCAGAGGAGTCCTCAGACGAAGCAGATCCATCAGGCTTCAGTTATACCTTGGTGCAGCCATTCATCCAGGCAGTGAAGACAGCCATTGCCTGGGAAGACACAGAGGATCCCCCGGCAAAATCCAAAACTTACTTCCCCTTCCTTAAAAGGAAGCAGGTTTTTTTCCCACTAATGGGTGAGATCAGAGAGATTATAGAGGAAGAATGGAAGAAAACCGATAAGATGTTTTCTCTGGGACGCCTCAATAAGCTTTACCCACTGGCCGAATCGGATGCACAATCCTTAAAATCTATGCCGGTAGTTGATGCAGCAGTGGCACGCCTTGCCAAGAATGTGACTCTTCCCATGGAGGATTCGACTTCCTTTAGGGATCCTCTAGACCGCAAGATCGATTTTGACCTAAAGAGAAGCTACTTGGCCTCAGGGGCTGCCTGCAAACCGGCCATTGCACTCACATCGGTGTCTAACGCCATCAGAGTCTGGACAGATATTGTGGAAACAGCCTTGCGCCAGGATGTTCCCCGAAAAGACATCATCAAGGCGCTTGAAGAACTCAAGATATCAGCGGACTTTGTCGGAGAAGCCGCAATCGATACAATCCGCTGTTCAGCAAGGTCAATGCTTCACGCTGTGTTGGTGAAAAGGGCCCTTTGGTTAAAATCTTGGACGGCGGATCTATCATCCAAACAATATTGGTGTAGGATACCATTTGATGGAAAGGCTCTCTTTGGGAAAAGATTGGATGAAGCTATCTCCAGAGTCTCAGGAGGGAAGTCCGGCTTACTCCCCCAGGACAGGAAACCCAAGAGATCCAGAGTGGTTTCTTCAAAATTTCGCCCATCAAGATACAGAGACTACAGGCAGCCAAGACAACAAGGGGAGAACAGAAGACCCTGGAGGGGCACGCAGGCCTCTTTTTTGGGGGCACGCAAAAATAAGACCCTTACAGCTCCCCAAGAATCCACAAAGTCTTTTTGACGCCAGGGGCCGGCAGTCTCTCCCAGTCGGAGCAAGACTGCAACTTTTCTACCCGGTTTGGGCTGCCCGCTGCCAGGACCCTTGGGTCTTGTCCACGATCAAGTTAGGGCATCATTGGGAGTTCTCCCATTCACCACCTCAAGTCTTTCAGAAAACAATAATCCCAGCTTCTCAGGAAAAAGCTTCGGCACTAATACAATTTCTGACAGAACTTCAGCTCCAGGGAGCAGTTGCTCCAGTCCCATCGGCAGAACACTATACAGGCTTCTATCCCCCGCTCTTTCTGGTCAGAAAAAAGACCGGAGGATGGAGACCTTTGATAGATCTCAGGAAGCTAAATCGTTATATAATACTCGAAAGCTTCAAGATGGAATCACTAAATACAATCATCCAGGTAATCCAGCCAGGAGACTGGATGATATCACTCGACCTCCAGGATGCCCATCTACACATTCCCATCCTTCCAGAAGTTTCTGAGGTTTACAGTAGGGGGAATACATTTACAATTCAAGGCCCTTCCGTTCGGCCTCTGTACCTCACCTCGGGTATTTACCAAGGTTCTGATAGCTGTTCTCGCTCCCCTCCGGGAGAGGGGTTTAAGAGTGTTCCATTATTTGGACGACATCCTTCTCCTTGCAGACAATCCAGTACAGCTCATGTCCCACAGGGAGATTCTTCTTCGGTCCCTGGAAGATTTCGGATGGCTGGTAAATCTGAAGAAGAGTCATCTTTCACCAACACAACAGATGGTTTATCTAGGGGCATTCTTCAATACTCGACAGGGAACGGTATCCTTACCCCCCGAAAAGAGAGACATTGTCATCGAGAGAATGTACAAGGTCATCGAGAGTACTCATCTGACGGCCTCCCAGTGCCTGAGCCTAGTGGGTACGATGTCATCCTGCATCCCCATGGTGCCATGGGCCCATTGGCATCTACGTTTCTTCCAAACAGGCTTCTTAGCGCAGTGGAAGAAGGAACATCTTTGCCAGAGGATCAGAATAACCTCAGTAATGCGCAGGAGCTTACACTGGTGGACAAAGAGGAAGAACCTCGAGAAACCTCACTATCTAGGTTCGTTTTCATGGACCATTGTTACGTCAGACGCGAGCGGATACGGTTGGGCCGCCCATTGCGGAGATACAAATCTTCAAGGAAGATGGTCCTGTTCAACCAGGGGAATAGTATCCAATGTGCTGGAGTTGAGAGCGGCTTTCTTAGCCCTAACATCCTTAACACCACTCCTCCAAGGACACAGAGTTCTTCTCAGGATGGACAACAAAGCAGCAGTATCCTACCTACAGAAACAGGGGGGAACACGCAGCAGATCCCTCCTGTTGGAGGTCGAACCCATAATGCTCTGGGCGTAGAGGAACCTGATAAATCTGAGAGCGGTCTACCTTCCAGGCAAGCTCAACACCATAGCAGACTCCCTGTCCAGGAATTTTCTGGACAACAACGAATGGTGTCTCCACCCACACATTTTCCTGCAGATCTCCAACCTCTGGTTTCCCCCACAACTGGATATGTTCGCTACCCCGGAGAACTCAAAACTTCCCAGGTTCCTCTCTCGTCTCCCCCACCCTCAGGCGGAGGCGGTAGATGCCCTGACGTGCCCTTGGAACTTTCCATGGCTTATGCCTTTCCTCCACGTCCGTTAATTCTGAAATTTCTCAGGAGACTCCTCAGAGAACCAGTTCAGATCTTAGCAGTTCTTCCCTTCTGGCCGAAGAGACCCTGGTTCCCTCTGGCAGTACGACTCAGTCTAGGACCTCCTGTCAAGATTCCTCCTTTTCCAGATCTGCTCTCTCAGAGGGGTCTATGCCACCCGGACCCGCAGAGGCTGGACCTTCGTGTGTGGAGGCTGAAAGGAGGAGGTTTCAATCTTTAGGATGTACTCCCAGAGTCATTTCCACGCTCTTGAAGGCTAAAAAACCCTCTACAAATGCAATCTATTCCAGGATTTGGAATAAATTTCTGGCATTTGCGACAGAACAAGATTTCAACCCGATCAGTCCCTCATCCTCCAATTTACTATCCTTTCTTCAATCAGGATTGGATTTGGGGTTAGGTCTAAGCTCTCTAAAAGTACAGGTCGCAGCGATCTCAGCAGCAACCAATATAAGATGGGCGTTAGATCCTTTGGTGATCACTTTCTTTAAAGGGGTACGAAGAAATCGCCCCCACTAGACACCCTTTTCCTCAGTGGGATCTTTCTTTAATTTTGGAAGTTTTATCCGGAACCCCCTTTGCCCCTGTGGAGCAAGCAACCTTGTGGAATGTGACTCTACAAACAGTATTTCTTGTAGCCATCACCTCTGGAAAACGAGTTTCCGAACTGCATGCCTTAGGGATAGGCGAAGAGCATATCACCTTTTTCCCTGATAGAGTTGAGCTTCGTCCATTACGAAGCTTCATCCCTAAGGTATCATCCTCAAGCCATCTTCTCGAACCATGGGCACTGCCAGTTCTGTTGGATCCAGAGTCAAACACTCATCATACCCTGGACATCTCCAGAGTTATTCAGGCCTACTTAGGAGCAACAGAATCTTTCAGATCTTCAGAAAGGTTGTTCATCGTTCCCTACGGGAAGAACAGAGGCAAGGAAGCTACCAGCAGGACTCTGTCGTCTTGGATAATCAAGTTAATCCATAAGGCCTACAAAATCAAGGGCTTGGATCCTCCTTCTCAAGTGAGGGCTCATTCTACCAGGGCAGTTTCAGCTTCTTGGGCGGTAAGGGCTAATGTGTCTTTGGAGACGGTTTGCAGGGCCGCCTCATGGTCTTCTCAACACACGTTCTTCAGACACTACCGTATCGACCATGGGTCACTCACAACCGTTGAGTTTGGAAGAAGAACAATTCAATCAGCGATGTCTTTTTCTAATTAAAATTTACTTATTTGGCATTACCCACCCTTGTTATGCTAGTTATTTATCAATGGTATGCTGCCATGGAGGCACCAGGAAAATGGAAAATTGTATCATACTTACCATAATTTTCCTTTCCTGGTGCCTATCCATGGCAGCATACGCTCCCTCCCTCGGTATTCTATATTACAGGAGAATGCTGGGAATAGGGGGCGTCTTTCTTTTATGCTATTCACTAGTCCTGAAGACGGAGTAGAGGCGGAGCTCTATCAATGGTATGCTGCCATGGATAGGCACCAGGAAAGGAAAATTACGGTAAGTATGATACAATTTTCCATTTTTTTGCCAGAAAATTACTTAGAACCCCCAAACATTATACATTTTTTTTTTAGCAGAGACCCTAGAGAATAAAATGGAGATCGTTGCAATACTTTATGTCACACCGTATTTGTGCATCGGTCTTACAAACGCAGATTTGTAAGTAAACAGAAATGTTAGCACAATTTTTTCTATAATGTGAAAGATAATGTTACGCCGAGTAAATAGATACCCAACATGTCATGCTTTAAAATTGCGCATGCTTGTGGAATGGCGACAAAGTTTGGTACAATACTTAAAAATCTCCATAGGCGACGCTTTAAAAATTTCTACAGGTCACCAGCTTAGAGTTACAGAGGAGGTCTAGGGCTAGAATTATTTATTTCGCTCTAACGATCGCGGCGATACCTCACGTGTGGTTTGAACATCGTTTACATATGCGTTTGCTTCTGTGCTCGAGCTCAGAGGGACAGGGCGCTTTTTTTTTCCTTTTTTATTTTCTTATGTATTTCACTTTTTGTTTTAATACTGTCCCTTTAAAAAAATGTTTTGATCACTTTTATTCTTATTACAAAGAATGTAAATATCCCTTGTAATAGAAATAAGCAGGACAGGTCCTCTTTAATGTGAGATCCGGGGTCAAAAATACCTCACATCTACACTAAAAAGCAAAAAAAAAAAAAAAAAATTGGCCCTTTAAAGAGGTTGTAAACCCATTCAATTTTTTTTTTCTTTCAACCTGAAAGAGAAACACATAATGAGCTAGTATGCATTGCATACTAGCTCATTATGAAATACTTACCTTAGAACGAGCCCCCGCCGTGCCGCCCGCTTACCTGTATGATGGGCGACATGATCAGTCGCCTGTCTTCCGGGATCGCGGCATCCGGCCGTCTGATTGGCCGGAGCCGCGGTGACGTCACTCCCTCGCACGCGCGCGGGAGCCGACGGTCACGGCACGGGGCTCTGAAGGAACGGCACCAGCGGCCGTTCCTTCAGAGCGCATGCGCCAGTGATGTCACTGGATGCATGTAAGGTAAATATCTCCTAAACGGTGCATGTTTAGGAGATATTTACAGTACCTATAGGTAAGCCTTATCATAGGCTTACCTATAGGTACAACTTGCAGAGGAGGGTTTACTTCCTCTTTAAGGCAGTTGGGCAGAAGTGACGTATGATGTCGCTACAGTCCTCCAAGGCCATAGAGTGGAGTGGGGGCCATCTTGCCCTCACTCAACTTCCTGCTAATCAGCACAGGGGATTGCATAATTTTCGCCACTACCGACGGCTCCGGTAAGCAGAGAAAATGACCAGGAAGTGGCGGGGGGAGGTGCACCTCTCCCGCCACCCATAAAAGTGATCTCGTGGCAAATCCGATGCTGGGACCACTTTTATGGTAAAGTGGCCCGCCGGCCGTGTATAAAAATACCAGGGTTATGGCTGCTATCTGCTGCTGCCATAACTCCGGTATTTAAAGTCAAAGTAGTGAAGTAAATACACGGTGGGCGGTTAAGCCTTGACATGTTGGGTATCTAATTCTAATTTTCACCAAAAATATGTAGCAGAAAACAATTTGGCCTAAAATGTAAAAAAATTTAGATTTTTACACTTTTGGGGGGGGGGGGGGGGGGGGGGGAATTTCATATAAAATTGTTATTTTTTCAAAATTGTCGCTCTTTTTTTGTTTATAGCCCAAAAAGTAAAAATCGCACAGGTGATCAAATACGACCAAAAGGAAGCTCTGTTTGTGGGAAAAAAAGGACGTCAATTTCATTTAGGTACAGCGTCGCACGACCGCGCAATGGTCTGTTAAAGTCACGCAGTGCCGAATCGCAAACTAGGCCCTGGTCTTGGAGCAGCCAAATCTTCTGGGGCTTAAGTGGTTAAGGGGGGAAAAAAACCTTCCGGTCCAGAAGTGGTTAAAGGTAAAGAAGAGATTTGGGGTCTTTTTGACCCCAGATCTCTCCATAAAGAGGACCGGTCACCCTTATTTCTATTACAGGGGGTGTTTACATTTCTTATAATAGGAATAAAAGTGATCGAAAAAAAATAAATTAAAGGGACAGTGTAAAAAAAAAGTAAAATAAATAAAAAGGAAAAAATGTCAAAGCGCCCCATCCCTCCGTGCTCGCACACAGAAGCGAACGCATACGTAAGCCCATAAATGTGAGGCTGTAACTCCAATCAGATCCCCTGTAAAAGCATTTAAAGCGTCGCCTATGGAGATTTTTAGGTATCATAGTTTGCGGCCATTCTATGAGTGTGTGCAATTTTAAAGCGTGACAGGTTAGGTATTTATTTACTCGGCCTAACATTATCTTTCACTTTATATATATGTTTTTTTACTCATTAACCGCTTGCCAACCGCCGCACGACTATTTACTGCGGCACTCTGCCCCTTACAGGCAAAACGACATAGACCTACGTCGCTCGCCCATGAGCCTGTAGGGGGCGAGCACGCGCTGCCGCCGGCGCGCTCCCGCCCCCGCTCGTTCCCTGCCTAGCCAGCGCGTATGACTGGCGGCTCCGATGTCCGGATTTACAGAGGAGATCTAGCGCTAGAATTATCGCTCTGTGTAACGTTGGCGGGGATTCCTCACATGTGTGGTGGGAACAGCGTTTTCATACGCATGCGCGGCTTAGTTATGCGTTCCCTTCTGCGGGAGAGCACGGGGGGAGGGGGGCATTTTAATTTTATTTTGTTGTTTATTTTTACACTGTCTCTTTCATTTTTTAGGAATATAAAGATCCCCTGTGATAGAAATAAGGGTGAGAGCTCCTCTTTATGGAGAGATCCGCCATCTATAACACCCCAAATCCACAAATCTCTCCTCTACTTTTCAAAGCAAAAGATCCAAAAAAAAAAAAACATCTTTTCAATTAAATCCATTTGATGAATAAAATCGGACCAATCAGGGTGCAGATTGCAGTAGCTCCTCCCCCCTATAAACCAGTTTGGCCAGCACTATATCTCCCAGCATGCCCCCCATAGAGCTCTGTGTTAACCACTTAACGACGGGCGCACGACGATCTAAGTCGGCACTCAGCCCCGGCCAGGCAAACTGACGTAGGGCTACGTCAGCACTTCCCGCCGGTCCTGTGCGTGCTCCCGCGCCCCGCCGCCGCCACCGATGGCTCGATTGGGTTCAGAACCGATCAGTCATCAGGTCCAGGCCAATCATTTTTGGTCTGGACCTGTTGATCGGTCCTGCCCAATCAAATGGCACTCTAAGCCTGTGTAATGTAAACACAGGCTTAGAGGAGATGTGCCCTCCCCTCACAAGGGTCTTTTTGGATCCAGCGTGAGAGGAGAGCACTTCTTTCTGTGAGTATTGCACCAAGCACACCCACACACAGGTAGATAGGCACATTTCACCCCCGATCGCCCCCCCGATTAACCCCTACAGTCCCTGACACAACACACACTATATACAGCATATAGCATTTACCTATATACCTGTATAAGTGTGATTTGTGGTCAGGTGTAGCGCTTGCGACCCCCCCTTTTCCACTCAAATTACCCCCCACCCCCCTAATAAAGATTTAACCCACTGATCCCCCCTGACCCCCCCCTGATCACCGCCGTTAACCCCTACAGCCTCTGTCACATCAGCACTAATACAAACGCAATATACGGTATTTTTGTATTTTTGTACTAGTGTCATTGTGATCAGAATTAGCGCAGGCGACTAAGTTTCTGTCCCAAGAAGGTTTAGGGTCCCCGCCACCCGCCCAATAAAGATTTAACCCCCTGACCCCCCCCTGATCACCCCTACACCCCCTGCCATAACACACACCGTATACAGTATATAGCATTTTGCTATATACCCGTATAAGTGTGATTTGTGGTCAGGTCTAGCGCTTGCGGCCCCCCTTTTCCACTTGAATTACCCGCCACCCCTCCCAAATAAAGTTTTAACCACTTGATCCCCCCTGATCCCCCCCTGATCACCGCTAGTTAACCCCTACACCCTCTGTCACATCAGCACTAATACAAACGTAATATACAGTGTTTTTGTATATTTGTATTAGTGTGTTTGTGATCAGAATTAGCGCAGGCGACTAAGTTTCTGTCCCAAGGAGGTTTAGGGTCCCCGCCACCCGTCCAATAAAGATTTAACCCCCTGACCCCCCCCTGATCACCCCTACACCCCCTGCCACAACACACACTGTATACAGTATATAGCATTTTCTATATACCCGTATAAGTGTGACTTGTGACCAGGTTTAGCGCTTGCCACCGTTTCTTTTATCCGTAGGATACCCGCCAGCCCCTTCCAATAAAGATTTAACCCCCTGATCCCCCCCTGATCACATCCAGTTAAGTTAACCCCTACACCCTCTGTCACATTAGCACTAATAGGTAAAGAAATCAGGTGCGCTGCCCTAGTGCATATGTGCAACATACAAAATGATGAAAACAAATAAACCAAAAATGCAATAATAATGCAAAAAAATGAAAACGTATGCAATTCATGTAAAACAAAAAATGTCCAGAAGGTGACTAGTGATACACCAATGTGCAATAAACGTCCATGTTATAAGTCCATAAATAAAGTGCAAAAAATGGTGACATAAACTTCCAGCTTGGGGAAAGGTGAACTGTGATTGGAAGGTGCAAAGTCCCACCACCAGCTTGGCCTCTTACCAGAAGTTAAACGTTAAGGGCATATATGAATATGAACGCTCCAAAGGTCATGCAGCCAGGTAGAAAAGTTCCCAGAAATACAGAAGGCACTCTGACACACTCGTGCTCCCTAGACTCTTACCGGACAAAAGCCAAACAAGAAGCCTGGTTCTATGGTGATGAGTGGTCCTGCCGGGGGTTACTGGACTCTAGGATGGTTGATGTAGTTGCTTGTGTCCAAGAGGAACAGACCCAGTCAGAAAGCCTGACGAAAGAAGATCCTGCCAAAGGTGGCTAGACTCTGATTGGCTGCTGTAACTCCTTAGTCTGGTTGACCTCAATAATAGGGGACACAACAGAGGGGACCGCAATAGTGCATTACCAACAGTAGATTTTTATTAAAACAAATGGTTGCACTTACAGTTGTGAAGACAATAATAGCGAGTTCCCTCACGGAGGAGCTGTATGGCGGGGTCCGCCTGCAGTGCGGACCGCTGCCTGGTCTAGATGTGATGACGTGGCACCTCCTCGCTGACGCGTTTCTCCCGATAGGGCATCCACTTAGATAGGAGGTAGAGCCAGCGCCATCACTACCGCCATTATATATGCCCTGTAGCAAGTACCTATTCTACAACATACACTCTAAGGTAGCAGCACACCCTATATTGAATCAGCGCACTTTCCTACCCACCACATTAGCACTAATACACACATAATATACTGTTTTTACTGTATTTTGTATTAGTGTCATTGTGACTTGAGGTTGCGCTAGCGAGCTAGTTTCTTTCCCAAAGAAGGTTTTGGGTCCCCGCCACCCCCCCCCCCCAGATCCCCGGCGCATAGTTTAGAAATAACCCCTTGATTACCACACACACACGCACGCACGCACGCACGCACATACACTTCCATTTCTAGTATAGTGTGTGAACAGATCAATATCTGATCTGATCAGAACTATACTAGCACCCCCATAGTTTAGGGTTCCCTAAACGCGGTGTTTGCACGATCAGCACTGATTCCTGCCAGCACCTGCGTTTAACCCTTTCACCCAGGCAAGTGTAGTAATCAATAGATTACTGTCATTTGCAAAAAAACACAACACACAAAACCGCTGTGTTAGCAGAGTCAGGCCTGATCCCTGCTAGCATTAGCAGTTTTTTTGGTAGCGCTTGAAATAGTCTTCGACAACCAGGGGCTTTTATTCCCTGTGAGTCGCATCACTGTACAGGTAAATTTAGTTACAAAAATGTCTAAACGTTCGTACAGTGATGAAGCTATTTATAGTATAATGACCATGTCAGGTGAGAGCGATGGAGAAGCCTCACCGGCAGAATCAGGGTCAGTATACGAAACAGATGACAGCAGCGGCTCCCTTAAAGATAGCTCCGATGACAGATGGGTCCCTGTTAGACCCAGGCATACCTGACCCCATTCTGGAGTTGTTGAGATGCAGGAATCGCAGGGTGCTCGTATGGAGCAGAGTGTGGTTACTAGTGCCGCTCATCCTTCTGGCGACCTGGCAAGCGCCAGCGGCCTAGTACACCCTGGACCTAGTACAACCAGCACTGCAGTATCACCTGGTGACGTGGCGAGTCCCCTAAGTGCAGTTGAAGCTGGTGCAGTGGCTAGCACAAGTAGTGGCCCGCAGCCACCGCGTATTCGAAGACAGGCCCGTAGAGCCCATAGTGCCCTCCCTGATGCGCTGACATATCCCAATTGGCAACCCACTGATTCTACAGCACCAGTACTTCCCCCATTCACCGCCCAACCTGGAATCCACGTGGAGACAGCTGGTTTTACGCCCCTGAACTTTTATGAGCTGTTCTTCACGGAAGATCTTTTCAGATCTATTGTGGATCAATCAAATTTATATGCACAACAGTTCATCGCCGCCAACCCAAATTCGCCCCTTGCCAGACCATTCGGCTGGAAACCTATAACGGTTTCCGAATTTAAAATCTTTCTGGGTCTTTCCCTCCACATGGGCATAACTAAACAGAGTGAATTGCGGCTATATTGGTCCACTAGCCCACTTCACCATATGCGCATGTACTCTGCCTCCATGCCCAGGGCGAGATATGAGCAAATTCTGCGATTTATGCATTTCAGCGACAATGAAATCTGTCGTCCTCGGGGAGACCCTGCATACGATCGGCTCCACAAAATTCGGCCCCTCATAGACCACTTCAATCAGCGGTTTGCAGCCTTGTTTACCCCCGAACAAGTTGTCTGCGTTGACGAGTCCCTGATTAAATTTACTGGCCGCCTTGCTATGAAACAGTACCTCCCCAGCAAGCGTGCCAGATACGGGGTCAAACTGTATAAATTGTATGACAGGGCCACAGGCTATACAGTTAGTTTCCGGGTCTATGAGGGAAAAGATAGCTGTGTGGAGCCCCCCAACTGCCCAGACTACATAGGGAGCAGCGGTAAGATTGTTTGGGACTTGGTGTCACCCTTATCCGGAAAGGGGTACCATTTGTACGTGGACAACTTTTACACAAGCGTGCCACTATTTAGTCACCTGCTCCAATTACAAATTGGCGCATGTGGCACCGTGCGACCTAATCACCGGGGCTTCCCCCAACGGCTTGTAGATTCCCGTCTTAGTCGGGGGGCGAGAGCCTGCTTGAAAACGGACAAATTGCTTGCGGTGAAGTGGAAGGATACACGGGATGTTTATGTTCTGTCCTCCCTTCACGCAGACACGACGATCCAAATCACTACGGCAACTGGCGTTGTGGAGAAACCCCTCTGTGTCCACGAATATAACCTTAACATGGGAGGGGTGGACCTTAACGACCAGCTTTTGGCGCCGTATTTAGTTGCCCTTAAAGCCAGACGCTGGTACAAAAAAGTGTCTGTTTACCTTTTCCAATTGGCGATGCTGAACGCCTTTGTCCTATACAGGGCGTCAGGACGAACTGGATCTTTCCGGGAATTCCAGGAAGAGATCATCCTTGCCTACCTGTACCCAGGAGGCATGCCTGTCCAACTTCCCCTTCCAGATGCAGTGAGCCGGCTGCATGAGAGGCATTTTTCACATGTCCTCCCGCGTACCCCTACCCAAAGATGGCCCCAAAGAAGATGTCGTGTCTGTAGCAGGCGCGGATTTAGGCGTGACACCCGTTATTATTGTCCCAAATGTCCTGACCAACCTGGTCTCTGCATCGGGGAATGTTTTGAGCGCTACCATACACTAGTGGAGTATTAGTGTAGGGTACAGAGGTGTTTAAATACCACCAAAAGAAAGCTCTGTTTGTGGGGAAAAAAAGGACGTAAATTTTGTTTAGGTACAGTATTGCATGACCGCGCAATTATCAGTTAAAATCACGAAGTGCCAAGTTGAAAAAGGGGGTCTGGTCTTTTAGCAGCCAAATCCTCCGGGGCTTAAGTGGTTAATGTTGTGCAGATATGGGATAAGAACACAGTAACCCCTCCCCCCCCCGGTATCCCCCCATGGTGGGTCTCTGGGGTACACACACTATTGCTGACCCCATGAGCTCGCATTCTATTACTGAGGAAATTGAAGCTCAGCCTGGCACTGGCCATTAACAAAGATGTCGGCCGGGGGACAGCGAGGGGGTGGAGACTTAATTTGCTGTCATAGAAACCAGGAAGTGGAAGACAACAACAGAGGCGGCTGTGATTGGAGATCCCGGTAATGAGGTGTCAAATCCTCAGCATAATTCTTATGTTTTTACTCTCATGGGGAGTAAAACAAAATGTCAGCATAGACCCCCCCAGACATCCACATGCTGGACAAGGGGGCGACCATCAGAACAACCAGTGGAAGAACTGGTCAGGGCAATGGAAAACACTCCTCCACAGATCCTTATGGCAGAGGAGGAGAAGAATATGGACAAAACAGAGGGGCCGGGGGAGATTCCAATCATTTTCAAAATATTGTACCCATGGTTAGATTACTTCAAAGAGCCCCCAAAGATCTCCATACCAGAAAAGGAGGTGACCATCAGAACAACGGAACAACCAGTGGAAGAACCAGTCAGAGAAATGGCAAACAAGCCACTGGAAGCCTCCAGCTGGTTCTCATTAATGGCCAGCACTGCATTCTGGGTAAAGATGACACTCTACATAAGTGTTATCATTCTGAAATACGTCCTGCGCAGAATTATCCCGGACATGAATACAGAATTTCTGATTCTCCTGCAGCTGATGGAATTATTTTATGAAGAGTTGGTCCAATTTGATTTCAGCTGGTTCAGCGTGGGACTGGTCTTAGACAACACAGGCCCACCCCTGCTTATAAATATTGTGGCTGAGATCTGGTTAGAATACTCTCTGGGGCTTGTCATGCTGCTGGTGCTGTTTGTAATACTGCAGGCACTGCTGGTATTATACTACATGTTGTTCAACCAATTCTCCCCAACATCAAGAGAGGACACAATCCAGCCACTCAATTCTCAGGAGATGAGACCCAGCATAGCACCTCCTAGGGGTTGCATTAATATCATCACCCCATCAACAAGTGATATCACCCCATCAACAAGTGACATCACCCCATCAACAAGTGGCATCACCCCATCAACAAGTGACATCACGCTGAATGAGCGTCATGGAGTGGACGGTGTCAGTAGGGCTGTAGATGGTGTCAAAAGTGCAGTAGATGGTGTCAATAGGGCAGTAGACGGTGTCAAAAGGGCAGTAGACGGTGTCACTAGAGCAGTTGATATTCTGAGTAGGGCAGTGCATGGTGTCAGTATGTCAGAGGTCAGTGTCATTAGATCAGCGGACACTGTCAGTACAGAAGCGGACGGTGTGTGGACAGAGGACACTATCAGTACAGCAGAGGATGGTGTGTGGACAGAGGACACTATCAGTACAGCAGAGGACGGTGTATGGACAGAGGACACTATCAGTACAGCAGAGGACGGTGTGTGGACAGAGGACACTATCAGTACAGCAGCGGAAGGTGTGTGGACAGAGGACACTGTCAGTACAGCAGAGGACGGTGTGTGGACAGCGGATACTATCAGTACAGCAGAGGACGGTGTGTGGACAGAGGACACTGTCAGTACAGCAGCGGAAGGTGTGTGGACAGAGGACACTGTCAGTACAGCAGTGGACAGAGGACACTATCAGTACAGCAGCGGAAGGTGTGTGGACAGAGGACACTGTCAGTACAGCAGAGGACGGTGTGTGGACAAAGGACACTATCAGTACAGCAGAGGATGGTGTGTGGACAGAGGACACTATCAGTACAGCAGCGGACAATGTGTGTACAGCATACACTATCAGTACAGCAGCGGACGGTGTGTGGACAGCGGACACTATCAGTACAGCAGCTGACGGTGTGTGGACAGCAGTGGAAGGTGTGTGGACAGAGGACACTGTCAGTACAGCAGAGGACGATGTGTGGACAGAGGACACTGTCAGTACAGCAGAGGACAGTGTGTGGACAGAGGACACCATCAGTACAGCAGAGGATGGTGTGTGGACAGCGGACGTAGTCAGTACAGCAGCGGACAGTGTGTGGACAGCGGATACTATCAGTACAGCAGAGGACGGTGTGTGGACAGAGGACACTATCAGTACAGCAGCGGAAGGTGTGTGGACAGCGGACACTATCAGTACAGCAGTGGACGGTGTGTGGACAGCGGACACTATCAGTACAGCAGCGGACGCTGTCAGTACAGCAGAGGATGGTGTGTGGACAGAGGACACTATCAGTACAGCAGCAGAAGGTGTGTGGACAGAGGACACTGTCAGTACAGCAGAGGACAGTGTGTGGACAGAGGACACTATCAGTACAGCAGCGGAAGGTGTGTGGACAGAGGACACTATCAGTACAGCAGCGGACAGTGTGTGTACAGCAGACACTATCAGTACAGCAGCAGACGGTGTGTGGACAGCGGACACTATCAGTACAGCAGCGGACGCTGTCAGTACAGCAGAGGACGGTGTGTGTACAGCAGACACTGTCGGTAGAGCAGTAGACAGTGTCAGTAGCACACTAGATTTTATAATTTGGGTAATAGACAATACCAGTGTGATGGAGGAAAGAATCAACAGAGCACTGGACATGGTCAGGGAAGACGACGTCAGTAGGGTAGAGGAAACCGCTCACTCCCTCCCAACCCCGCCACAGTAGCTTGTCCTCCTCTGTCCCCCTTCACCCCCTCACAGTGAGTTGACCTCTCCTGTCCCTCTTCACCCCCCCCCCCACCATAGGGCAGTAGACGGTGTCAAAAGGGCAGTAGACGGTGTCACTAGAGCAGTTGATATTCTGAGTAGGGCAGTGCATGGTGTCAGTATGTCAGAGGTCAGTGTCATTAGATCAGCGGACACTGTCATTACAGAAGCGGACGGTGTGTGGACAGAGGACACTATCAGTACAGCAGAGGATGGTGTGTGGACAGAGGACACTATCGGTACAGCAGAGGACGGTGTATGGACAGAGGACACTATCAGTACAGCAGAGGACGGTGTGTGGACAGAGGACACTATCAGTACAGCAGCGGAAGGTGTGTGGACAGAGGACACTGTCAGTACAGCAGAGGACGGTGTGTGGACAGCGGATACTATCAGTACAGCAGAGGACGGTGTGTGGACAGAGGACACTGTCAGTACAGCAGCGAAAGGTGTGTGGACAGAGGACACTGTCAGTACAGCAGTGGACAGAGGACACTATCAGTACAGCAGCAGAAGGTGTGTGGACAGAGGACACTGTCAGTACAGCAGAGGACGGTGTGTGGACAAAGGACACTATCAGTACAGCAGAGGATGGTGTGTGGACAGAGGACACTATCAGTACAGCAGCGGACAGTGTGTGTACAGCAGACACTATCAGTACAGCAGCGGACGGTGTGTGGACAGCGGACACTATCAGTACAGCAGCTGACGGTGTGTGGACAGCAGTGGAAGGTGTGTGGACAGAGGACACTGTCAGTACAGCAGAGGACGATGTGTGGACAGAGGACACTGTCAGTACAGCAGAGGACAGTGTGTGGACAGAGGACACCATCAGTACAGCAGAGGATGGTGTGTGGACAGCGGACGTAGTCAGTACAGCAGCGGACAGTGTGTGGACAGCGGATACTATCAGTACAGCAGAGGACGGTGTGTGGACAGAGGACACTATCAGTACAGCAGCGGAAGGTGTGTGGACAGCGGACACTATCAGTACAGCAGTGGACGGTGTGTGGACAGCGGACACTATCAGTACAGCAGCGGACGCTGTCAGTACAGCAGAGGATGGTGTGTGGACAGAGGACACTATCAGTACAGCAGCAGAAGGTGTGTGGACAGAGGACACTGTCAGTACAGCAGAGGACAGTGTGTGGACAGAGGACACTATCAGTACAGCAGCGGAAGGTGTGTGGACAGAGGACACTATCAGTACAGCAGCGGACAGTGTGTGTACAGCAGACACTATCAGTACAGCAGCAGACGGTGTGTGGACAGCGGATACTATCAGTACAGCAGCGGACGCTGTCAGTACAGCAGAGGACGGTGTGTGTACAGCAGACACTGTCGGTAGAGCAGTAGACAGTGTCAGTAGCACACTAGATTTTATAATTTGGGTAATAGACAATACCAGTGTGATGGAGGAAAGAATCAACAGAGCACTGGACATGGTCAGGGAAGACGACGTCAGTAGGGTAGAGGAAACCGCTCACTCCCTCCCAACCCCGCCACAGTAGCTTGTCCTCCTCTGTCCCCCTTCACCCCCTCACAGTGAGTTGACCTCTCCTGTCCCTCTTCACCCCCCCCCACCCCCGTTTAACCACAGTGGGCACACATAGACCATGCTGATTCGGCTAAATTTTGATCCATGTATGGTAAGCATAAGCTCCAATGGACATCACTGTTGTATCCTGCTAATCGGGGGCGGGCCTTAGAGAACAGAGATCACATATGGGCAGCACAGAAGCTTAGTGCTTAGCCTTGCAGCACTGGGGTCCTTCTATAGGCATGAACATCAAACGTATTTTACATCGCTATTCCCCAGACCAACATTACAGAAGAAGAGTTCTCCTCATCTTCACAGTCAGGACACTCAGGAGGGACATAAGATGGACGATGTCACCTAACCCGTCCTTGTGACAATGTAGAGCTGAAGGCATCATCTCTAAGCTCTATTGGACTTAACTGATGTACCCCGCTCAGCGGGGGCGGGCCTTAGAGAACAAAGGCCATATATGGGCAGCACAGAGGCTTAGTGGTTAGCCTTGCAGCACTGGGGTCCTTGGTTCAAATCCTGACCAGGACACTACCTGCATGGAGTTTGCATGTTTTCCCTGTGCTTGCGTGGGTTTCCTCCGGGTACTCCGGTTTCCTCCCACACCAAAGACATGCCCTGCGTTGGTGTTGCAGTGGTGAGCATAGCTGCTATCCTAGCAGCTGACCCGGGTTCGATCCCCGGCCAACGCAATCGCCAAGATGGCAACTTCACCTGCTAAGTGCATTGAGTCCCCAGGGACAAGAGCGCTATATATTAGCGATAGAATAAAATTTTAACCAAAATGAATGAAGTGAATGTGTCGTACTTTACATGTGTTTTCTTAAACACTTTTTAAATACATTTTTCTTGCAGGGGATCTGATCACTTTGTATTCTAATTTTCAGCCAGTAGGTGGAGCACTCGGCTCTTTTTCAGGTATTTTCTAGGGCTAGGCTCTCCTTAGCAGCTTGGCTGAAAGAAAAAGGCCGGCTGTTTACTATATAGCTCAATAGCTCTCATACTAAATTTAGATAGGAATAAGTCTGAGCAGTGACTCCGCCCCCTCCCTCCGGAGTGTCAATCAGATGCGGTCTGACCATAAAATGATAAAACAGAAATAACATTTCATTTGAAATACTTATAAATGATATAACGTTACATATATCAGTTTGATTCAACGATTTCACAGGTTTGCTTACATCGGACCGAAACCGGAAATGACAAAATACTCTCCGTTTCCAGTTTCCTAGACCAATGGTTCTCAGCCTCCGTCCTCAAATACCCCCAACAGGCCATGTTTGGGGAAAATCCCTTAGATAAAATAGCTCTTATCAATACCATGTCATTGATATTGGTTTAAAGCAGCTGTGCAAAGTAAAGGAAAACCCGAAAACATGGCGTGTTGGGGGTACCTGAGGACTGAGGTTGTGAACCACCGTCTTAGACCATAGAGATGATCAGGGACATTCCAGTCCTTCTTCATCTCTATGGTTAGCCAGCTGAACTGCTGGGTTTAGTCCCTGGCTCCTTGCTGAAAGGGTAAAGCCTCCTTCCGTCACATGTAAAAGCGATCCAGTGGCTATTTATCCACACGGATCGCTTTTACTTTATTTAGCAGCACCGGCTGAAAAAAAAAGAAAATGATACCGGGGTCATGACTGCAGCTGCATCCATGGTTCGGGGATAACAGTTTCAACCTGAGGATGTACCAGTAAGTCCTTTTGGAGGCATGGTTAAAATTGTGTCACACCAAACTGCATGATACCTCAGTGTGCAGCTCCCCTCCTGCCCCACCCAATACTTACCTGAGCCCACTTTTAATACAGCAATGTGCATGGGAGCAGCTGCTTTCCTGGCTCTCTGCCTCCTCATTGGCTCAGAGGCAGCAGTGGGAGCCTTTGGAAATCACAGCCAGTGAGAAGGGAGCGGGGGACACACAGAGCGGGGATCAGGAACAAGCATGCGCCGTTGCTCCCATAGCAAGCAGCTTGCGATTGGGGAACTCAGCAGAAGGGAGGAGCCAGGATTGCCGGCGGAGGATCCAAGAAGAAGAGGATCCGGGCTGCTCTGTGCAAAACCACTACACAGAGGAGGTAAGTATGACATGTTTCTTATTGTTAAATATCAAACATGTACCTTTATCCACCTAAGGGCCGCGCCGATTTCTGACACTTGTTGTTTATAAGTTAAAATCTGTATTTCCTGGTGCCTCCATGGCAGCATACCATTGATAGAGCTCCTGCCTCGCCGGCTTGTGGCGTTCTAATGTGGCTCTGTAGTGCTGTGCAGCCTTCGGCCGCTCCGCTCCTCCCCTCCTTATCCCATTCGCTGGCGTTCCAGCGTGGGGAGGCGGGGTTTCCGGCGGTCGGGTGACTAGGACGTGTGCGCAGGCGCAGAGCGGTCGAGGCGCGGGTGGCCATCTTGGTTAAGGGACACAGGTAGGGCTTTTGCCCACAGTTTCCCTTAACATGTCAATTAATGGAGGAGGAGGGATTTTGAGTTCCCTCCCTCCTCCTGTTAGTATTAAAGGAATCATTAGCCTGGTAGTTATCCAGGCTGATGGTTCCTGCATTATTCTATAGACAAAGCCCTAGGTAAGATATTGCTCTCTGCAGAGCAATATAGGAAATAAAAAAAAAAAAAAAACTTTATTTATATGGAAAAAATAAATTAATAAATAATAATAAATTTATATGGTAAAAAAAAAAAAAAATGTTTTTTTGTCTTAAAATTGGTAAAAAAATAAAAGGGGGGGGGGAAACTGTGCGTATGATAGTATATAGGTGTTTATATATATATATATATATATATATATATATATATATATATATATATATATATATATATAGAGAGAGAGAGAGAGAGAGAGAAAGGGAAAGAGTATTTTACAAAAAACAAAATGGGGGTATCGCTTTTTCTTTGCTTTTTTTTCTTCCGTTTTTCCCGGCCCCTTCATTGAAGACCCCTATGCCCACTCTATTTCTAATCACCTTTTGTTCTCATCGTCTTGGCATCCTTTTGATCCATTCTACTTTTTTCTTTTTAGTCGGTCCTCCCGTAACGCCCAGCAATGAGCCACTCATCCCGTGCACAAGATCCTCACAATAGGTATAGGACCACCTTATCGTGAGTATGTTTAGGTACCAAAAAAGAGTGCATAATTGGCTGACAAGGGTACTTTGTTTCAGCCCTACTCATTCTAGAAGATCAGGAAGATCTTGAGGACACCGCGAAGATGACAGCCCGGATCGCAGATCCCGCCATAGATCTTCAGAGAGATCAAGATCAAGGCAACGTCGCTCGCCCTCTGCACCTCCTCGCTCCCCCAAGAAATGTTGGGCCTGTGGAGCAATTCCCTTGCCACGCAAGCTGGTTTGCAGAGACTGCTTCCGCGAGTATGCCTCCAACCGGGAAGCAGAAAATATCCAAGTGGTAGATCTGCTCAAACAAACTGTAAAGGACTCCCTCGCAACCCTGGTTCCCGCGCAGACAGCCCCTTCTAGGGCATTAGCGCAAGGCACAGATCCTGATGCACCAGTATTAAAGGACTTGAACCGTTTAAAGACTGTGAGGAATTCAATATACAAAACGAAGGTCTCAAGAAAGAAGTAGAGAAAACCCAGCAAAATCTGAAGAAAACGAAGCAATCAAAATACAAAAGAGATATTGAAGACTGGGAAAAGGGCCAAATATTTGACTTATCAAGACGTCGTAGGCGATATAGATCAAGACAAAGGGGTTCAAGGTCAAAATCAAGAGACGATCCCAATTCAAGTGAAACTGATGAGGAAAGACGCGGGAAATCGGTGTCTTTTTTAGTACCTGGGGAGGAGCCAGGCAGGGAAAAAGAAACCCACCCGGAACAACCCAGCTCCTCCAAGAGCAACCCCAGACAGAGGAACCCGATAAAACAAAGAGGAGGCGCAAGAACAAGGAGCCAAAGGAACTAACCGAGATAGATGGACAAACAACACTAAAAGACGATATGAAGATAATAAACTTATCCGAATTCCAATTGGAAAGACGTCATATAACACTCTTACAAAGAGGCCTATCATTCTCACCAAAGGCAACAATGGATGAATTTACAGTCTTTAAAGACATAGTATTGTTCCTACGTAAAGTATACTTGCGCTCCCTATATAGCAATCAAATAACACCAGGAGAAGAAGATGATCCACATGATGAAAATGATAAAAAAATCTTGGAAATCCTCAATGAACTACTACAAGAGAATGAAGACAACCCCCAAGAAGACCTTCAGGAGAGATTTAGAAAATCCAACATTCGAATAAAATCTCTCAACATGCCCCAGCTACATAAGAACAAATGGATAAGTGTGTTCCTAAACCAAGTCCAAATAGACTTACATAAAATAAACTGGTCATACATAGGAGGAGACAACATATCCAAAGAAGAACGCCAAGCAATAAGGGAATTGAATGAAACACGGGACATAGTAATCAAAAGAAGCGACAAGGGAGGCAATGTAGTACTGATGGATGCAGCCAAGTATGAAAAAGAGGTCCTCAGATTACTAAACGCAACGGACACATACAGAAGATTGGAGAAAAACCTGTTCCCAGAAGTGGCAAAAGAACTAAATGATAAAGTAAAATGGGCGAAAGAGGAAGGCCTACTCACTAAACAAGAGGCAGATTATATAAGTGTCAAGGAGTTTAATATACCAGTCTTCTATGTTATACCGAAAGTACACAAGTCCTTGAAAGATCCACCCGGAAGACTGATCGTATCAGCAATAAATGGACCCCTGGATAAAGTAGGAAAATATCTCGATGCACTTCTCAAAGAAATGGTCACAAACCTCAAATCGTACGTTCAAGACACCAGAGATGTCCTAGAGAAAATTGATAAAATCAAGATAGAAGGCCAAACCTGGTTAGTGGGGATAGACGTAGAATCCCTCTACACTTCTATACCCCATGAATGGGGAATAATAGCAATTGAAAGCTCTCTGGAAAAATATCATGCCGGCTTTTGCCATCAAAATGAATTTCTAACTGACCTTATCCGATTTGCCCTGAACAATAACTACTTCCAATTCCTCTCCCGGTATTACAAACAAATACAAGGCACATCCATGGGAGCATCATGGGCACCAGCATACGCGTGCCTACATCTAGGTTTGTGGGAAGAAGAACTAGTATATACGAATGAACTATACAAGGAACATGCACATACCTGGATAAGGTATATTGATGATGTACTAATGATATGGAAAGGAGGCATCGAGACGTTACACACATTTGTCAACACCCTGAATACGAACAACCGGAATATACGATTAACCACTTGCCGACCGCCGCACGACTATCTACGGCGGCGGTCAGCCCCTCACAGGCAAAGTGACGTAGGTCTACGTCGCTCGCCTGTGAGGGTTTAGGGAGCGAGCGCGCGCCGCCGGAGGCGCGCTCCCGCTCCCGCGTGGTCACGGACCCCCCCGCGCGTGTGACCGGCGGACCCGATCGCCGCCGGCCACTCTGCGATTGGCGGGGGAGAGGGAGAAAGTCAGGCAGCTTGTGTAAACAAGCTGCCTGTCATTCTCCTCTCTGTATGAGAGATGATCACATGGATCTACTATGTAGATCCATTGATCACTCTGCATACAGTTGAAGCCACAGCCAATCACAGTTAGAATCACGCCCCTAGGGACACACACAGCCCCTCCCTCTCAAATAAAGTTAACCCCTTCACTACCAGTGTATTTTTACAGTAACAGTGCATATATATAGCACTGATTACTGTAGAAATGTCACTGGTAACCCCAAAAGTGTCAAAAATGTCAGTCAAGGGTCCGATCTGTCCGCCGCAATGTCGCAGTACCGCAAAAAAAATCGCAGATCGCCGCCATTATGCGTTAAAAAAAAAAACAACAAAAATGACAAAAATCTTTCCCTTTGTTAGTAAACGCAATAACTTTTGCGCAAACCAATCAAAATACGCTTTTTGCGATTTTTTTTACCAAACATAGGTAGCATAAAACAAATTGGCCGAAAATATTAAAAAATTTTGATTTTTACATTTTTTTGGGGGGGAATTTCATATAAAAAAAAGGGAAAAATATTGCTATTTTTGCAAAATTTACGCTCTTTTTTTGTTTATAGCGCGTGATCAAAAAATCGCACAGGTGATCAAATACCGCCAAAAGAAAGCTCTGTTTGTGGGAAAAAAAGGACGCCAAATTCGTTTAGGTACAGCGTCGCACGACCGCGCAATTGTCCGTTAAAGTCACGCAGTGCCGAATCGCAAAATACCCTCTGGTCGTTTAGCAGCCAAATCCTCTGGGGCTTAAGTGGTTAACATATACTTATGATAAATCAAGGATATCATTCCTAGACCTATGGATCAGCAACCAGAATAACAACTTGATAACAAATACCTTCCGCAAAACAACAGCAGTAAACACACTATTGAAGGCTGACAGCCACCATCCTCAATGGCTAAAGAATGGAATACCCACAGGTCAATTCATGAGAATCAAACCGAACTGTTCAAAACAGGAAGACTATTACCAGGAGAGTAACGAACTCTATAAAAGATTTCGGGAAAGGGGATACTCACACAGACAGCTGAGGAAGGCAAAAGAAAAAGCCAGTAAATGTGAAAGAAAAGAACTCCTAACAAGAAAAAACCCACATAAAAAAGATGCTATTGGAGCGACAAGGATAATAACTCAGTATGGAACGCAATGGGAGTCTGTACTCCAAGTACTCAAAAAACATTGGAGCATCCTAAGTAACACACCAACAATAAAAGAAATAATAGGTGCCAACCCAAATATGGTGGCAAAACGAGCAAGAAACCTGAAAGACATTTTAACAAAATCAGAGTTTTCTAAAGAAGCAGAAGACACATGGTTAATGAGAACCCCAAGAAGCAAAGGTATGTTTTCTTGCGGCAGATGTCAGATTTGCCCATATATCGACAGGACAGACACTTTCCATGATGCTTCAGGAGAGAAGGAGTACAAAATCTACAACCTCATCAACTGTGCAACAACAAAAATTATTTATATGATCACATGCCCATGTAATAAAAATTACATTGGAAAGACAAAACGACAACTAAAAATCCGCATAGGCGAGCACATGAGAGAAATACGGGAAAAAAACCCAGACAAAGCATTAGCCAGACATTACACCCAATATCATGACGGAAACCTGAGAGGCACCAAAATCAAAGGAATTTATGAACTGAAAATTTCCCCCAGAAGAGGGACTTTAACCGTATCCTGTTACAGAAGGAAAAGTGGTGGATATATAACTTGAATAGTCTGACACCAATAGGGTTAAACACTGAGATGAACCTCCAGGTATTCCTAGAAAAATGACAAGGACAAACTCCTTAACTGTTATTAATACAGACTCTTCCACCAGAAATAAAGAAACATGTCCATAACACTCCCGTTGAAAGGGGAATGAAGGGGGAGAAATAGACCCTACCAGAATAATAAAAGAAATACATCATCTAAACATTACAGCTAATACATACACATGTTCTCTTTGAATCAAATATAACTAATATATAGATCAGTGTCTTTGATGTCATTGTATTGTCCTGTCTTCTAGATATGCCCTTAAATCTGTCATTAATTTTAGCAAAATCAGGGGGGGGGGAGTAAAAATGAAAAGGTAGCATACACGGTCAGACATACCAAAAATCAGCTTAAAAACAGAAGATACGAAACTTCCCAAAAATATCAATAGCCAAACTGGTTTCTGACCAAAGAGTATACTAGCATTTAAGATCTTTAGTACCCATGTCTTTAAAACCATGAATTAATATCCATTATACAAGCAAACTACCCGCTGTATGATTCAAAACATACAAGAAATCCTGGAACATCCAATTAAAACCTGAACCCGATCACCTGTAAAGACGCATACTTATAGGGCACAGGCATCGGGTTCACTTACGTCCAGACGAAGCTACGCCACCAGGAAGCGAAACGCGTTGACGTCATCATCACTGCCGGCGCACACACCAGTGTCTCAGACGTGGACGGTGGAGAAAGCGGACGGAAGCAAGAAAATCGGGACCGACGATCGTTACTCACTAACAGCGGAGGATAGGTATCAGAGCGTGCGGTTATAGAAAGGAGGTCAGGTAAGTGATAACACAACACAGCATCCAAGACAGCAGGGGTGAAGCATCGGCTATAAAGCTGACAGAGTGAGGAAACGGCACTACCAGCCTAATTGAGGCAAGATATAAGGATAGCCAAATGAAACACTCTGCATAGTCCCCACATGAAGCGCCAAGACCCGCATATATACACATATGCAGGGCCGGACTGGGAATAAAATTCAGCCCTGGAAAAAATGTCATACCAGCCCCATAGCATTATTATACCGGCCCAACAGCATAGCGCCATTATTTCCTTGTTCATAAAAGGGAAAACCATGCATTTTAAAGCAAATTTGAAGAGTGTATTATACATAGATAAGATAGATATGAAAGCATATAGGGCTTTATATATAAAAGAGCAAATTCTAGTTAAAAGTGATAAAAGTGCGGACATGGTAAAGGAGATGTCATAGGCTGTGTGGACATGGTAAAGGACATGTCAGGGGCTGTGTGGACATGGTACAGGACATGTCAGGGGCTGTGTGGACATGGTACAGGACATGTCAGGGGCTGTGTGGAAATGGTACAGGACATGTCAGGGGCTGTGTGGAAATGGTACAGGACATGTCAGGGGCTGTGTGGACATGGTACAGGACATGTCAGGGGCTGTGCGGACATGGTATAGGAGATGTCAGGGGTGTGGAGACATGGTATAGGAGATGTCATAGGCTGTGCGGACATGGTACAGGAGATGTCATAGGCTGTGCGGACATGGTATAGGAGATGTCAGCGGCTGTGGAGACATGGTACAGGAGATGTCAGGGGCTGTGTGGACATGGTACAGGAGATGTCAGAGGCTGTGGAGACATGGTACAGGAGATGTCAGGGGCTGTGGAGACATGGTACAGGAGATGTCAGGGGCTGTGGAGACATGGTATAGGAGATGTCAGGGGCTGTGGAGACATGGTATAGGAGATGTCAGGGGCTGTGGAGACATGGTATAGGAGATGTCAGGGGCTGTGGAGACATGGTGCAGGAGATGTCAGGGGCTGTGGAGACATGGTACAGGAGATGTCAGAGGCTGTGCGGACATGGTACAGGAGATGTCACAGGCTGTGCGGACATGGTACAGGAGATGTCACAGGCTGTGCGGACATGGTACAGGAGATGTCAGAGGTTGCGGACATGGTACAGGAGATGTCAGAGGTTGCAGACATGGTACAGGAGATGTCAGAGGCTGTGCAGACATGGTACAGGAGATGTCAGAGGCTGTGCGGACATGGCACAGGAGATGTCAGAGGCTGTGCGGACATGGTACAGGAGAGGTCAGAGGATGTGCAGACATGGTACAGGAGATGTCAGAGGCTGTGCAGACATGGTACAGGAGATGTCAGAGGCTGTGCGGACATGGTACAGGAGATGTCAGAGGCTGTGCGGACATGGTACAGGAGATGTCAGAGGTTGCAGACATGGTACAGGAGATGTCAGAGGCTGTGCAGACATGGTACAGGAGATGTCAGAGGCTGTGTGGACATGGTACAGGAGATGTCAGAGGCTGTGCGGACATGGTACAGGAGATGTCAGAGGCTGTGCGGACATGGTACAGGAGATGTCAGGGGCTGTGCGGACATGGTACAGGAGATGTCAGGGGCTGTGCGGACATGGTACAGGAGATGTCAGGGGCTGTGCGGACATGGTACAGGAGATGTCAGGGGCTGTGCGGACATGGTACAGGAGATGTCAGAGGTTGCAGACATGATGAGGGGGGTGGGATGAGTGGCAGCAGGGGTGGTGGTGAGGGGGGTGGAATCAGTGGAAGCGGTGGTGATGGTGAGGGGGGTGGGATAAGTGGCAGCAGGGGTGGTGGGATCGGTGGGAGCGGTGGTGGTGAGGGGGTGGGATCAGTGGCATCAGGGGTGGTGGTGAGGGGGTTGGGATCGGTGGCAGCAGGGGTGGTGATGAGGGGGGTGGGATCAGTGGCAGCGGTGGTGGTGATGAGGGGGGTGGGATCGGTGGCAGTGGTGGTGAGGGGGGTGGGAATCGGTGGCAGTGGTGGCGGTGGTGAGGGGGGGTGGGAATCGGTGGCAGTGGTGGTGGTGGTGAGGGGGGTGGGAATCGGTGGCAGTGGTGGTGGTGGTGAGGGGGGTGGGAATCGGTGGCAGTGGTGGTGGTGGTGAGGGGGGTGGGAATCGGTGGCAGTGGTGGTGGTGGTGAGGGGGGTGGGAATAGGTGGCAGTGGTGGTGAGGGGGGTGGGAATAGGTGGCAGTGGTGGTGAGGGGGGTGGGAATCGGTGGCAGTGGTGGCGGTGGGAATCGGTGGCAGTGGTGGCGGTGATGAGGGGGGTGGGAATCGGTGGCAGTGGTGGTGAAGGGGGTGGGAATCGGTGGCAGTGGTGGCGGTGATGAGGGGGGTGGGAATCGGTGGCAGTGGTGGTGGTGGTGAGGGGGGTGGGAATAGGTGGCAGTGGTGGTGAGGGGGGTGGGAATAGGTGGCAGTGGTGGTGAGGGGGGTGGGAATCGGTGGCAGTGGTGGTGAGGGGGGTGGGAATCGGTGGCAGTGGTGGCGGTGGTGAGGGGGGTGGGAATCGGTGGCAGTGGTGGTGAAGGGGGTGGGAATCGGTGGCAGTGGTGGTGGTGGTGAGGGGGGTGGGAATCGGTGGCAGTGGTGGTGGTGGTGAGGGGGGTGGGAATCGGTGGCAGTGGTGGTGAGGGGGGTGGGAATAGGTGGCAGTGGTGGTGAGGGGGGTGGGAATAGGTGGCAGTGGTGGTGAGGGGGGTGGGAATCGGTGGCAGTGGTGGTGAGGGGGGTGGGAATCTGTGGCAGTGGTGGTGAGGGGGGTGGGAATCGGTGGCAGTGGTGGTGGTGAGGGGAGATTGGTGGCAGTGGTGATGGGGGGTGCCATCCTCCCCACCGCCACTGCTTCCCCCCCATCCTATTAGGGAGAAGATCTGTGGTGGTCTGGTGGAGGTCGGAGGATGGGATCAATAATTGCACTGCAGTCTGCTGATTTTTTAGTACTAACTTGGTCAGACAGTCGGACTCGATTCCCCGGGTGCTGGGCTGCTGGGCTGGCGTCCGTGTAGTGGGTCCCTCTGCGCTGTCACCGTGACCGTCCGTCTTGCTGACAGTCACATGATCCACCGCCGGCCGGCGCCGCGCAGCCGCTCTGACGTCATGCCGCTCATAGCGGCTGACATAGTACAGACTTCACCAGGGATGCAGCGGCCATAACAGCGCGGCCGTGGGCGGTCCCAATAGCGGCCGCGTCTTAAAGCGGCCACAATAGCGGCCGTGCCTTAAAGCCGCCACAATAGCGGCCGCGTCTTAAAGCGGCCACAATAACGGCCGCGTCTTAAAGCGGCCACAATAGCGGCTGCGTCTTAAAGCGGCCACAATAGCGGCCGCGTCTTAAAGCGGCCACAATAGCGGCCGCGTCTTAAAGCGGCCACAATTTTAAAGCGGCCCCAGGGCCGGCGGCCCACCGGGAAATTTCCCGGTATCCCGGTAGGCCAGTCCGGCCCTGCACATATGTACACCCCTGACACCCCTCTATACCGCCGCAATACCACAACATCCTACCCTGGAGACCGCTGAAAGTCATCCCCAACTAGTATCACATACCTGAGAAAGGGAATAGATGAAGTAAAGGCAATTACCACCGGAGTTAATGATTACACATACCCCGGATTACAAAACATCTTCAATACCCTTGAATTACTCTCAGATGATACTAACTGAAATATAGCCATCCCGACAATAAACTTGCAATCCAGGACCCTTACTTATTCAAAAATATTTTTGGTTCACAGCATTCCTGCATAGGATCCCGCCCATCCACAGACACGTGTCACAGGAAAGACTATTTAGTGGTACATACCACATGCATCAGATTTTTTCATATCAGCCCTGTGAATGTATCATTTTGCACCGGCCGGTACTTTGTTTATGTTTTTTGTTTTATGTTGTATTGTCTTGTTTCTTGTTTAACTGATACACCCACACTGTTATATATCTGTACGGTTACGATAACATGAATTTTTTCTAACAATAAATTTGCTATTATTTGAAACTCAGATACTTTGAGTCCCTATATTTGTACTGACCATCTAACCATCTACAGTTCTGTACACTGTACAGAACACCTTCTTATATGCATACCCAGGTTAGGTCAGACATGTATTATTGAAATACAGGGACCTATTATAGCATATTTTACCACAAGCTCCACAAAAACCTTATATAACCAGGTCCTTCAGGACTCAACACCTCTCAGCCGTCCTCAGACCCACTGGCCAGAGACGATTCCGCGGATTCACTCTCAGAGGAGTCCTCAGACGAAGCAGATCCATCAGGCTTCAGTTATACCTTGGTGCAGCCATTCATCCAGGCAGTGAAGACAGCCATTGCCTGGGAAGACACAGAGGATCCCCCGGCAAAAACCAAAACTTACTTCCCCTTCCTTAAAAGGAAGCAGGTTTTTTTTCCCACTAATGGGTGAGATCAGAGAGATTATAGAGGAAGAATGGAAGAAAAACTATAAGAAGTTTTCTCTGGGACGCCTCAATAAGCTTTACCCACTGGCCGAATCGGATGCACAATCCTTAAACTCTATGCCGGTAGTTGATGCAGCAGTGGCACGCCTTGCCAAGAATGTGACTCTTCCCATGGAGGATTCGACTTCCTTTAGGGATCCTCTAGACCGCAAGATCTATTTTGACCTAAAGTGAAGCTACTTGGCCTCAGGCGCTGCCTGCAAACCGGCCATTGCACTCACATCGGTGTCTAACGCCATCAGAGTCTGGACAGATAATGTGGAGACAGCCTTGCGCCAGGATGTTCCCCGAAAACACATCATCAAGGCGCTTGAAGAACTCAAGATATCAGCGGACTTTGTCGGAGAAGCCGCAATCGATACAATCCGCTGTTCAGCAAGGTCAATGCTTCACGCAGTGATGGCGAAAAGGGCCCTTTGGTTAAAATCTTGGACGGCGGATCTATCATCCAAACAAAATTGGTGTAGGATACCATTTGATGGAAAGGCTCTCTTTGGGAAAAGATTGGATGAAGCTATCTCCAGAGTCAAAGGAGGGAAGTCCGGCTTACTCCCCCAGGACAGGATTTCACTTTTTGTTTTAATACTGTCCCTTTAAAAAAATGTTTTGATCACTTTTAGCATTAACAAAGATGGGGGACAGCGAGGGGGCGGAGACTTCATTTGCTGTCATAGAAACCAGGAAGTGGAAGACAACAACAGAGGCGGCTGTGATTGGAGATCCCCGTAATGAGGTGTCAAATCCTCAGCATAATTCTTATGTTTTTACTCTCATGGGGAGTAAAACAAAATGTCAGCATAGACCCCCCAGACATCCACATGCTGGATAAGGGGGCGACCATCAGAACAACGGAACAACCAGTGGAAGAACTGGTCAGGGCAATGGAAAACGCTCCTCCACAGATCCTTATGGCAGAGGAGGAGAAGAATATGGACAAAACAGAGGGCCGGGGGAGATTCCAATCATTTTCAAAATATTGTACCCATGGTTAGATTATTTCAAAGAGCCCCCAAAGATCTCCATACCAGAAAAGGAGGCGACCATCAGAACAACGGAACAACCAGTGGAAGAACCAGTCAGAGAAATGGCAAACGAGCCACTGGAACCCTCCAGCTGGTTCTCATTAATGGCCAGCACTGCATTCTGGGTAAAGATGACACTCTACATAAGTGTTATCATTCTGAAATACGTCCTGCGCAGAATTATCCCGGACATGAATACAGAATTATTCTCCTGCAGCTGATGGAATTCTTTTATGAAGAGTTGGTCCAATTTGATTTCAGCTGGTTAAGCGTGGGGCTGGTCTTAGACAACACAGGCCCACCCCTGCTTATAAATATTGTGGCTGAGATCTGGTTAGAATACTCTCTGGGGCTTGTCATGCTGCTGGTGCTGTTTGTAATACTGCAGGCACTGCTGGTATTATACTACATGTTGTTCAACCGATTCTCCCCAACATCAAGAGAGGACACAATCCAGCCACTCAATTCTCAGGAGATGAGACCCAGCATAGCACCTCCTAGGGGTTGCATTAATATCATCACCCCATCAACAAGTGATATCACCCCATCAACAAGTGACATCACCCCATCAACAAGTGACATCACGCTGAATGAGCGTCGTGTAGTGGATGGTGTCAGTAGGGCAGTAGATGGTGTCAATAGGGCAGTAGATGGTGATAATAGGGCAGTAGATGGTGTCAATAGGGCAGTAGACGTTGTCAATAGGGCAGTAGAAGGTGTCACTAGAGCAGTTAATATTCTGAGTAGGGCAGTGCATGGTGTCAGTATGTCAGAGGTCAGTGTCATTAGATCAGCGGACACTGTCAGTACAGAAGCGGACGTTGTGTGGACAGAGGACACTATCAGTACAGCAGAGGACGGTGTGTGGACAGAGGACACTATCAGTACAGCAGAGGACGGTGTGTGGACAGAGGACACTATCAGTACAGCAGCGGAAGGTGTGTGGACAGAGGACACTGTCAGTACAGCAGAGGACGGTGTGTGGACAGAGGACACTATCAGTACAGCAGAGGACGGTGTGTGGACAGCGGATACTATCAGTACAGCAGAGGACGGTGTGTGGACAGAGGACACTGTCAGTACAGCAGCGGACAGTGTGTGGACAGCGGATACTATCAGTACAGCAGCGGAAGGTGTGTGGACAGAGGACACTATCAGTACAGCAGCGGACAGTGTGTGTACAGCAGACACTATCAGTACAGCAGCGGAAGGTGTGTGGACAGAGGACACTATCAGTACAGCAGTGGACGCTGTCAGTACAGCAGCAGAGGACGGTGTGTGTACAGCAGACACTGTCGGTAGAGCAGTAGACAGTGTCAGTAGCACACTAGATTTTATAATTTGGGTAATAGACAATACCAGTGTGATGGAGGAAAGAATCAACAGAGCACTGGACATGGTCAAGGAAGACGACGTCAGTAGGGCAGAGGAGACAGCTCACTCCCTCCCAACCCCGCCACAGTAGCTTGTCCTCCTCTGTCAGCCCTACCTGTTTTCCTTAACCAAGATGGCCACCCGCGCCTCGGCCGCGCCGCACTGCGCATGCGCCTGCGCACACGTCCTAGTCACTCGACCACGGGAGACCCCGCCTCCCCACGCTGGAACGCCAGCGAATGGGATAAGGAGGGGAGGAGCGGAACGGCCGAAGGCTGCACAGCACTACAGAGCCACATTAGAACGCCACAAGCTGGCGAGGCAGGAGCTCTATCAATGGTATGCTGCCATGGAGGCACCAGGAAATACAGATTTTAACTTATAAACAACAAGTGTCAGAAATCAGCGCGGCCCTTAGGTGGATAAAGGTACATTTTTGATATTTAACAATAAGAAACATGTCATACTTACCTCCTCTGTGTAGTGGTTTTGCACAGAGCAACCCAGATCCTCTTCTTCTCGGGTCCTCCGCCGGCAATCCTGGCTCCTCCCCTCGCTGAGTTCCCCAATCGCAAGCTGCTTGCTATGGGGGCAACCGCGCATGCTTGTTCCCGATCCCCGCTCTGTGTGTCCCCCCGCTCCCTTCTCACTGGCTTTGATTTCCAAAGGCTCCCACTGCTGTCTCTGAGCCAATGAGGAGGCAGAGAGCCAGGAAAGCAGCTGCTCCCATGCACATTGCTGGATTGAGAGTGGGCTCAGGTAAGTATTGGGGGGGGGGCTGGAGGGGAGCTGCACACTGAGGTATCATGCAGTTTGGTGTGGCACAATTTTAACCATGCCTCCGAAAGGACTTACTGGTACATCCTCGGGTTGAAACTGTTATCCCCGAACCATGGATGCAGCTGCAGTCATGACCCCGGTATCATTTTCTTTTTTTTTCAGCCGGTGCTGCTGAATAAAGTAAAAGCGATCCGTGTGGATAAATAGCCACTGGATCTCTTTTACATGTGACGGAAGGAGGCTTTACCCTTTCAGCAAGGAGCCAGGGACTAAACCCAGCAGTTCAGCTGGCTAACCATAGAGATGAAGAAGGACTGGAATGTCCCCTATCATCTCTATGGTCTAAAACGGTGGTTCACAACCTCAGTCCCCAGGTACCCCTAACACGCCATGTTTTCGGGTTTTCCTTTACTTTGCACAGCTGCTTTAAACCAATATCAATGACATGGTATTGATAAGAGCTATTTTATCTAAGGGAAGTTCCCCAAACATAGCCTGTTGGGGGTATTTGAGGACGGAGGCTGAGAACCATTGGTCTAGGAAACTGGAAACGGAGAGTATTTTGTCATTTCCGGTTTTGGTCCGATGTAAACAAACCTGTGAAATCGTCGGATCAAACTGATATATGTAACGTTATATCATTTATAAGTATTTCATATGAAATGTTATTTCTGTTTTATCATTTTATGGTCTGATTGACACTCCGGATGGAACCGCCCAAACTGCACAGGCAGGGAGGGGGCGGAGTCACTGCTCAGACTTATTCCAATCTAAATTTAGTATGAGAGCTATTGAGCTATATAGTAAACAGCCGGCCTTTTTTTCAGCCATGCTGCTAAGGAGAGCCTAGCCCTACAAAATACCTGAAAAAGAGCTGAGTGCTCCACCTACTGGCTGAAAATGAGAATACAAAGTGATCAGATCCCCTGCAAGAAAAATGTATTTAAAAAATGTTTAAGAAAACACATGCAAAGTACGACACATTCACTTCATTCATTTTGGTTAAAATTTTATTCTATCGCTAATATATAGCGCTCTTGTCCCTGGGGACTCAATGCACTTAGCAGGTGAAGTTGCCATCTTGGCGATTGCGTTGGCCGGGGATCGAACCCGGGTCAGCTGCTAGGATAGTAGCTATGCTCACCACTGCAACACCAACGCAGGGCATGTCTTTGGTGTGGGAGAAAACCGGAGTACCCGGAGGAAACCCACGCAAGCACAGGGAGAACATGCAAACTCCATGCAGGTAGTGTCCTGGTCAGGATTTGAACCAAGGACCCCAGTGCTGCAAGGCTAACCACTAAGCCTCTATGCTGCCCATATATGGCCTTTGTTCTCTAAGGCCCGTCCCCGCTGAGCGGGGTACATCAGTTAAGTCCAATAGAGCTTAGAGATGATGCCTTCAGCTCTACATTGTCACATGGATGGGTTAGGTGACATGGTCCATCTTATGTCCCTCCTGAGTGTCCTGACTGTGAAGATGAGGAGAACTCTTCTTCTGTAATGTTGGTCTGGGAAATAGCGATGTAAAATACGTTTGATGTTCATGCCTATCGAAGGACCCCAGTGCTGCAAGGCTAAGCACTAAGCTTCTGTGCTGCCCATATGTGATCCCTGTTCTCTAAGGCCCGCCCCCGATTAGCAGGATAAAACAGTGATGTCCATTGGAGCTTATGCTGACCATACATGGATCAAAATTTGTCTATGTGTGCCCACTGTGGTTAAACGGGGGTGGGGGGTGAAGAGGGACAGGAGAGGTCAACTCACTGTGAGGGGGTGAAGGGGGACAGAGGAGGACAAGCTACTGTGGCGGGATTGGGAGGGAGTGAGCTGTTTCCTCTGCCCTACTGACGTTGTCTTCCCTGACCATGTCCAGTGCTCTGTTGATTCTTTCCTCCATCACACGCTCTACTGCTACATGAACTCCCACCGCATTACCTAAGATGACCCTCAGTCCTGACTCTGCTACCTTTTTTTTTTTTTTCTTCTGACAATGTGTGGTTGGGCCTGCATGATCGTTCACCGCCTGGGCCTACTGGGGTGGTCCGTCGAGCTGAATGCGCCTGTCCAACACTGACGGGCGATGTTACTTTATTGTTTTCCTTGATTGCTTTTACCCTTGGCACTGTTTGCTTTTTATGAGTTCTCTTGCTGCTTGGTTTAATATGCATAAATGGGGGGCTCTGACCTGGCGCCTTGCATCCCGGTGGGTACCACCCACAGCGGCTCGCCCCGTCCTTTCTTGGGGCGGAGAGGCTTCCTGCTGTCCCGATCCGTCCCAACGGGATGCTCGGTCTCGACCAGATCACTTTTACCGCACTCACGTACCCGATGGGGCGCCAGGTCACAGCCCCAAGTTCGGGACTGAAATGGTCTCGGTCTACCCAGTTGGAACAGATATGTTGTATTCGTATTGAGTATTATACCTGACTGCAGTTAATTTCCCATGGTATACCTCCTACTGTCTCCTCTCCTCCCGCTCTCCTTCGGCCTGAGGCTTCCCCGCTTTCTACCCTTCTCTGAGTCCCCCATTGTAAGCCAATAGGAGATGGAGATTCAACCCATTGAGTCGTGGGCTGCCAACCCCAGCCGGGGGGTCCTTCCCTGGTTGTGCCCTACTTCTCCCCCCTTAGACCGTTGCTGCCCTTAACGGCAGTCACCCTCCGCTTGGAGTTCAGTGTTGCCAACCCTTTCTCTTTCCCCCACTTCTAACTCTTTTCTTCTTTTTCCAATCTATCCTCCTCTTCCCCCTCCCTTCCTACACTCCCCCCCCTTTTTTTCTCTCTCTCTCCCTCTCTTCCACTTTCCCCTCTCTCCCTGGTGGGGGTTCTGCTCTGTCCCCACTCCCCAGTGATGGCCTTTAAAATTGTCTCTTGGAACGCCAAGGGGCTCAACTCCCCTGAAAAGAGATCTAGTTGTCTGAGGGACCTTTGGAGACAACGCCCCCAACTGGCGTTTCTGCAGGAGACACACTTTCGTGCAGACAAAATTCCGAGACTGCAGGACAAGCATTTTCCCATAGCATATCACAGTGCGTCTTCCTCCTCTAAGTCCAAAGGAGTTAGTATTCTAGTGGCCAGCAATCTCCCCTGGCAGCTCCTCGATCTCTGTACAGATCGGGAGGGCAGATACATCCTCCTTAAAGGCAAAAAAAAAGGACCAAACATTCACTCTGGTAAGCGTTTACCTCCCTAACACGGACAAGCTGACGACGCTGGAATCCTGTTTGCAGGCAGTGGACTCCTTTGCTGAGGGCATTCTAATTATAGGAGGTGATTTTAATTTTACCCTTCATCCTAGCAAGGATTCAACGTCCGGCTTAACAAACCTCCCTCATAACGCCCGCTCTAGACTTAGGGATCTCCTTCACGCCCATCAGCTAGTGGACATCTGGCGTGTTTTACACCCACAAGACAGAGACTACACCTTCTTCTCTGCCCCACATGGCTCATATACCAGAATCAATTTCTTTCTGGTCCACCATGCAGCCATTCCTTTGGTCTCAGAGGCCCACATTGGAAATATAGCCCTCTCAGATCATGCCCCGATTGCTTTACGTGTGACCCTTAGACATCCCTTAACCAGGCCCTCCTCGTGGTGCCTGAATGAAACCCTTTTACAGGAGCCAGAGACGAAGGCAGATATGCTCAAGGAGTTAACCCTCTTTTTCAACACCAACAAAGACACGGCCTCTAGCCCTTTATTCCTCTGGGCAGCCCATAAATGTGTGATCAGGGGGGTTCTTATTAAACATGGCCACAGACTCAAGAAAGCGAGAGGCGAGATTTTGGCGAATCTCCTAAATCGACTGCATGACCTTGAGTCCCGCCACAAATCCCATCCTGATCACACCACAGAAGCAGACCTAGCAAGAACCAGGGAACAGATTAGGGACCATTCCTCATTTCAGGCTAAGAGTAAATTAATGTGGATGCGCAGGTCATTCTATGAATATGGAGATAAATAGTAGATCCCTAGCGAATGCTATCCGTGTGCGACGGAATAGATCCTATATCCCAGCCCTGTCTACAGCGACGGGAGCGAAGATATACTCTTCCCCAGAAATGGCAAACGCATTCAAGGATTTCTACACTTCATTGTATAATCTTCACCCTTCCTCCCCTGATCAGGCCCCACAAGACAAGTCTGGACTTATTGCGGATTACCTAGAGTCGGCCAACTTACCTTCTCTCTCAGAGGAGGAGGTCGAGGCTCTGTAGGCCCCAATCTCTGTTGAGGAGCTGACTACGGCGATGGCCGGTTCCCCGATGGGCAAGGCCCCGGGGCCAGACGGCTTCACTATTCCTTACTATAAGGCATTTCTAGACTTGCTGGCCCCCCATTTCGTGGCATCATTTAACGCCATACTGGAGGGCCACACGATGCCCCCGGATCTCTTGTCTGCTACTATAACAGTCATCCCCAAGCCAGATAAAGACCCCCTCCATTGTGCAAGCTACAGACCTATCTCCCTTCTCAATTGTGACCTGAAGCTCTTTACAAAGATTTTGGCTGAAAGACTTGGCCCCGTACTTCAGCGCATTATCCCCCTTGACCAAGTTGGCTTTATCCGTAACAGGGAGGCTCGTGACAACACAATAAGAACTATTAATGTCATCCAAAGAGCCAAACATCTTAACTTACCCATGATTCTCCTGTCCACTGACGCTGAAAAGGCCTTTGACAGGGTGAATTGGTCTTTTCTACAGGCTACTCTAAGACACCTTGGATTTCAGCACTCTATTCCAATCCCTCCGCCACTGTTAGTGTCAATGGTGCTATCTCCGATCCTTTTCTGATAGGGAATGGCACGAGACAGGGCTGCCCACTGTCACCACTCCTGTTCGTCATATCCCTGGAACCGCTACTGCATCACATCAGGAACAACCCCGACATCACGGGCCTACCCGCCAGTACTTATCACAAGGTGGCCGCCTATGCTGATGACCTGCTGTTTATTCTATCGAAACCCCACATTTCCTTGCCAGTCCTTATGTCTGAACTTCGTTCTTACGGTTCTATGTCAGATTTCAAGATTAACTTTCAAAAATCTGAAGCTTTAAACGTTAACCTTCCTCCGAGCGCCCTGGCGCTTCTCTGCTCAAACTTTCCATTTCGATGGGCGAAACGATCTATCCGATATCTGGGGACTGCAATACCGGCTAATCTCAATCATATCTTTCAATACAACTTTCAACCGTTTTTGACCACCCTGTCATCTGACCTATCAGCTTGGCAAAACTTGGCAATTTCCTGGTTCGGGAGATGCAATGCAATGTCCTCAAAATGAATGCGATGCCACGCCTCCTGTACCTCTTGCAAGCCCTACCAGTTAAAATACCTCGAGTGTTCTTTCATACACTCCGATCAGCGTTTATCAGATACGTATGGCAAGGGAAACACCCGCGCCTTAAACACTCACTCCTACAGCGCCCCAAACTTGCTGGTGGAGTAGGTCTCCCCGATCCCGCAAGATACTGTACGGCGGCTCATATGACCAGAGTAATTGACTGGTGTAGACATGCCCCTCAGAAATTATGGGTATCCTTGGAACAGGAGGCGGTGGCGGCTCCTCTGGAAGGTCTCCCCTGGGCGGGCACCTCCTATACCCGTTGGGTGCCCCCCCCATTCTCTAGTTGAGGCCACCTTAGCAGAACTTAAAAGATACTTCAGGTTATCGGGGACGACAGCGTTCCCCTCCCCCATGACCCCGATCATTGGCCATCCGGATTTTGCCCCGGGACTCTCGGATAGGTCTTTTCGCCTCCATACTGACGCAAGTGTTGCTAGGGCTTCCCAATTTCTCAGTTCATCCGGCTGGCAAAAACCTTTAGAAATAATCCCATCATTCCGTTCCTTGCCAATGGGACGCTGGAAATCATTTCAGCTCTCCTGCTTTCTCAGATCCCTTCCTGATCATACTAAATTCCATAGACAGTTAACGCAGTTTGAAGACCTCTGTTTAGGCGAGGGAACGATCCAGAAATCACTTTCAATCTCCTATTCTATACTTCTTTCAACGGCCACCCAACATGACCCTTCGTTCCTCCTTAAGTGGGAAAGGGACCTAAACACTACGTTCACAACGGACCAAAAAAACAAGATACTTTTCTTTGCTTATAAATCTTCTCTATGTAGCAAATATCAGGAGACCTCATACAAGATTCTGACACGGTGGTATCGTACCCCAGTGGTGCTATCTGCCATCTTCCCGGGACATGACAATTCCTGTTGGCGCTGCGGTCTCCAGGAGGGTACGCTTTTCCATATTTTTTGGGAATGCCCCAGGATTAGACTGTTCTGGCAACGCTGGTTCTGGTGCTACACATAGTACATAAACTCACCGACTACTCCCTCCTAGATGACCCTGCTGCTGTTCTCCTCAACTTGACACCTATGTCAAGCAAGAGGTACCGCAAATCACTACTGAAACACTTGCTGAACGCGGCTAGGGCGTGTATACCTAGCATGTGGAAACAACAAACGCCACCCCCTATTTCTCATTGGTTTACCAGAGTGAATGATATACGGCACATGGAACAGCTTACAGCAACTCTAAGGGACAAGGTGGAGGAACACAAGACAAGTTGGATTCACTGGGACCTTTTTCACTTGTCCGACGATTACTTATCTTACTCTTAACCGGCTTGCCGTGCCTGCGAGTGGGACGGAGCGGACCCCCACTTTTATGTTCTTTTTGTTTTTTGTTTTTCACTTTTCTGCCTACCTTCCTTTCCCTCCTCCCTTTCTCCTTCTTTTCCTTCCTTCCTCTCTTTTCTACCTCTTCCCCTTCCTCCCTGCTTTAGGGCACTGTGCTTGCCCTTTCCATTCTAGTAAATTATAAAATGTCACGAGGTGTGCTCCGGACAAAAGGTGGGGGGTTGGTCCCGCGGTCCTCCCCGCTTCGGGGTGGAGATTTGGTGGGCCCCCTTGCCGGCCATGTGATAGATGCCGGCGGGGATTTCTGTCCCCCTCCACTCGGGTGGGTGACGCTGGACCACCCTCCACACAAAGTATTGTTTACGGCAGCATTGCATATGAATGCATCAAAATGGTCGTAAAGACGACATACGAACCCAGGTTACATTACTTGTTGTTGACCCGTGATAGTCTGTTGTGCACATGGTTGTTCCCTGTACTACGTAGACTGCATTTCTTTTACTATCATGCGTTTGTTTGTAGTGTTGTTGTTCTTAATTTTTCATGGCATACCTCTAAATAAAGAATTAAAAAAAAAGATACAGCGATTGTGCTGGTTTTTTGAGTTACAAAAAAAAATAAAAAATTTAAGGGACAGTGTCAGTCTTCTGCTGTATGGAGCTTTTTATTTAGTGCGAGGAAAGGGATATCTAGTGTAGTTAGGAAACTTTGTACTACATTAGTTAGATTTAATAATTGAGTTTCTGTAGGGAAAGTGAAAGTGTGAGGGTTCTGTGTAGTGAGCACGTTGCACAGTGCTGCTGAATTGATATATCTACAGCAGGTATACGTGCTTGTTAGGCAGCAAAATACAGTGACAACTTAAGGCCTGTTCTTGAAAGCGTTAGGTCCACTGTGCAAAAGCCTTTGCAACTGTGCGTGACACGCATCTGCTGTGCTGTATTCAGCGACAACTGTGGGTCGCATAGCAGTGTGCGTTTTTCCCCGCACACAGTTGCCAACGCCTCAGTGACAACTTAACGTCTGTTGTTCAAAGCGTTAGGTCCACTGTGCAAAAGGCTTTACAACTGTTCATGACACGCATCTGCTGTGCTGTATCCAGCGACAACTGTGGGTCGCATAGCAGTGTGCGTTTTTCACCGCACACAGTTGCCAACCCCTCAGTGACAACTTAACGCCTGTTGTTCAAAACGTTAGGTCCACTGTGCAAAAGGCTTTGCAACTGTGCGTGACACGCATCTGCTGTGCTGTATCCAGCGACAACTGTGGGTCGCATAGCAGTGTGCATTTTTCCCCGCACACAGTTGCCAACGCCTCAGTGACAACTTAACGTCTGTTGTTCAAAGCGTTAGGTCCACTGTGCAAAAGCCTTTGCAACTGTGCGTGACACGCATCTGTTGTGCTGTATTTAGCGACAACTGTGGGTCGCATAGCAGTGTGCGTTTTTCATCGCACACAGTTGCCAACCCCTCAGTGACAAATATGCCTGGTAGACCAAGAAAAGGCATACGTGGCCCTGCTGCGGAAAGGGGCACAGCTTCTAGGGTGTCTAGAGGCAGGGGTGGACGTGGTGGTCAGTCCTCAGCCAGGCCACCATTTGGATTGTTCTCCGGCAGTGGCCAAGCTATACGTCCACAGTATGTACAGGAGGTGGTGGACTATATGACCAAACCCTCATCATTGGCATCATCTGCAACTACAGTGACCCAGGCAGAGAAAAGTGGTCAGTCTTCTGCAGTTGTCAGAACAAATACAGATGAGTCCATGTCCACCTCACGTCCTCCCTTAGACCCAACTTCAGACATGACAGAGGAGTCAGCTGAGCTGTTTGACCACAGTGTCGGCCATCTACTCCAGCCTGATGCTCAGTCCTTTATGGAGTCTGATGTTGGGTCTGAGTTTGAGGAGGAGGCAGAGCAAGCAAGAGGGGAGAGCAGATAGCCCACTCCATCTAAGGCCGCACCTGTTGTCTCCCGGGCCAGGCCTGATGCTCAGTCCTTGATGGAGTCAGATGTTGGGTCTGAGGTTGAGGAGGAGGTAGAGCAAGCAAGAGGGGAGAGCAGACGGCCCGCTCCATCTAAGGCCGCACCTGTTGTCTCCCGGGCCAGGCCTGATGCTCAGTCCTTGATGGAGTCAGATGTTGGGTCTGAGGTTGAGGAGGAGGCAGAGCAAGCAAGAGGGGAGAGCAGACAGCCCGCTCCATCTAAGGCCGCACCTGTTGTCTCCCGGGCCACTATACACACCTCTTCTTGCTGGGCCTTTTTTGAGACATCCCATGCAGACAAAACAGTTGCGATCTGCAAGATTTGTAAGAAGGGTATAAAACGTGGCAAAAATGTCAACCACCTGGGTACAAGCTGCCTAAACAGGCATTTGACAACCCACCACTCGGCCCGTTGGCAGGAGCATTTGAAGAACCCACAAAAGGGCCAAAGATCGGTCAGTCGGCCTCCTAGTCCTCCTCGCGCTCCTCCTCGTGCTCCACCTGCACATCAGTCTGTTCCTGGCCCTGCTATAGTCACTCGTCACCTGTTGGCAGCCTCCACTGACAGGGATGATGATATAGCAGGTAGTGTCGCATCTACCTCCAGCACACCACCAGCTGTAACATCTAGACGCCAAATTTCGATTCCACACATGCTGGAACGAAAAAAAATGTATACTCCCCGCCACCCACATGCCCAGCGTCTAAACAGTAGTTTGGCAAAACTACTGGCTCTGCAACTATTACCATTTAACCTGGTAAAGTCTGCTCCCTTCCGTGACTTCGCAAAATGTGCAGTTCCACAGTGGCAGGTGCCAAGTCGGCATTACTTTGCCCGTAAGGCCCTGCCATCCCTATACCAACATGTGGAAGGCAATGTAGTGTCGTCCCTGGCCAAGTCAGTCAGCCGTAAGATACACTTGACGGCTGACACTTGGTCAAGCAAACATGGGCAGGGACGGTACATTTCTGTCACTGCTCACTGGGTGACACTGCTTGCCAGCGGAAGGGATTGTAGCCAGGGCTCGGTGCTGCAGCCAGTGTTGCCCCCACGTCTGCAAACAGCTGGTGGTGTCGCTGATCCGGGTAGATCGATCACTTCTACCCCCTCCTGCTCCTCCTCCTCTACCTCCTCCATGCCCTCCTCTGCAGAATGGTCCTTTGAATATGATGAGGTACCACGTAAGCGTTCAAAGGGCTATTCTATGTCTCAGGCCAAAAGGTGTCATGCAGTGCTGCAGCTTGTGTGTCTAGGGGACAGGCAGCACACTGCCCCTGAGATTCTTAGGGCTCTGCAGGCATAGGCCCAGAGGTGGTTGACACCACGCCAGCTGCAGCCAGGGATGGTGGTTACTGATAATGGGTCAAACCTCCTGGCCGCCTTTCGTCAGGGAAAGTTAACCCATGTGCCATGCCTGGCGCATGTCCTGAATCTCGTGGTACAGAGGTTTTTGAACTCGTACCCGGGAATGCAGGATGTGCTAAGGATGGCAAGAAGGGTGTGCAGTCACTTCAGGCGGTCGTACAGTGCCACTGCACGTTTGGCCGAAGTGCAGCACGAGTTTCACCTGCCGGTACACCGCCTCGTCTGTGACATGCCCACCCGCTGGAACTCCACCTTGGCTATGCTGCAGCGCCTGTACACGCAGCAGAGGGCCTTCAATGAATATCTATGCGAGTACGGCACCAGCACTGGCTCTGCGCGCCTGGGCTTCTTTTCACCACGGCAGTGGCTTTTGATTAAGGATGCATGCGCTGTCCTCTCGCCATTTGAGGAGGCCACAAGGATGGTCAGCCGGGACAGCGCATGCATCAGTGACACCCTACCGGTACTGTTTTTGTTGGAGCACACTCTGCGTGGCATTATGGACAGGGCACTGGAGGCAGAGCAGCAGGACGAAGAGGAGGCCTTCCTTGCCTCTCAAGGCCCCCTTTATCCTGAGAATCCTGATCCCATTATGCCTAGCTCCCAGAGGCCCGAGCAGGATCCAGGGGTGGAAGAGGAGGAGGAGGAGGAGGACGATTCTGCAGGAACTTTTGCAGGGTTTGAGGAGGAGGAGGAGGAAGACATGCGGCAATCTGCAAGGCCTAGTTTGACTCCCTCGGGACACTTTGGAGTAGTGCGTGGCTGGGAGGAGGAGGAGACCGTTCAAAATATTGTCGTTTTGAGTGACCCCGAGGAGTCAGCTTCTGAGGCCTTCGCTAATTTGCGACGCATGGCAAACATCATGCTTCAGAGCCTGCGAAAGGACCCCAGAATCAAGGCCATTAAACAGACTGACCACTATTGGTTACCCACCCTACTTGACCACCGGTACAAGTCAAAAGTCTTGGAGCTTTTCCCATCCACCCAGAGAGTCCACAGGATCAAATCCCTTGAGGACAGTCTCAAGAGGATTCTGGTGAACACGTTCCCCGACTCCCGTAGGGTGCAGGGGCGGGGACAACCTACCATGGATTCTACTGCTGGTCACGAGAGGAGCGTTGGAGAAGGCGTGCGGTTGACGGATGCCTTTGGTCTTTTTTTAGTCCTCACCGCCCAGGCCTCTCAGCTGCCACATCGCATCGACAGCGTCTGCATCACATGGTGGACGATTACGTTAGGGCACAAAGTGACACAGAGGGCTTTTCATGTGACAAAGCCGATCCACTGGCATACTGGGTCTTAAGATTAGACCACTGGCCAGAACTGGCCCAGTATGCCATGGAGTTGTTGGCCTGCCCTGCTTCCAGTGTCCTATCGGAACGGGCATTCAGCGCAGCAGGAGGATTCGTCACAGACCATCGAATGAGACTCTCAACCGACTCAGTCGACCGTTTGACATTCATTAAAATGAATCAGTCGTGGATATCAAGCTTTGATGCACCTGATGCAGACCTTGTAGACTAGGCTATCGTTGTGATGTGGCTGCTGAGCCTCAGTTTAAGCCTGGACCATGGTGCCACCCTAAAACCCTCCTCTCATTCTCTTTACGTTCACAGAACCTCATTTTGGTTATAACAAAAATACCATGTTTGCGCACCTGTTCCACAGGTGCACACCTTTACAATTTTTGGGCCTCCTTCAACACCAGCTCTTTGGGGTTACAGTGGGGAGGCTACGCTAAACAAAAACTACCATGTTTGCGAACCTGTTCCACAGGTGCACACCTTTACAATTTTTGGGCCTCCTTCAAAACCAGCTCTTTGGGGTTACGGTGGGGAGGCTATGCTAAACAAAAACTACCATGTTTGCGAACCTGTTCCACAGGTGCACACCTTTACAATTTTTGGGCCTCCTTCAAAACCAGCTCTTTGGGGTTATGGTGGGGAGGCTCCGCCAACACCAAAACTACCATGTTTGCGCACTTGTTCCACATGTGCACACCTTCATAATTTTTACGCCTTCTTCAACACCAGCTCTTTGGGCTTACAGTGGTATGGCTCCGCCAACACCCAAACAACAATTTTTGCGCACCTCTCACACAGATGCATATCATTGTAATTTTTTTCCTTACAAAGGCAATTATTGCCTTCATGACCAGCACTTTCATAGGGATATGGTGTCAAGGCATCGTCTGCACCACCAAAGGCCCAATTTTTAAGCATCCTTTACTTCTATTCAAAGTCAAGAGACAACAGTATTCATCCAAAACATCTCTAATCTTGTTCACTCTGCACTACATTGTGGCCCCTACCCCTAACCCTAACCTTCAATGTATCCGTGCATATATGTCTGTTTCTTGTGAGAATTCAAGTTAAAGTGCACCAAACACCATTTTACATGAAATAAAGTGCAATTACATACATCTTTGGACTTCTTGAAAACATTTGGTAATAATAGCCCCATTGTGGAAATACACCCGTTAATTATATGCACATTTAAAGAGACAGCACCTTTTTAAAAAAAAACTCTAATCTTGTTCCCAGTGCACTGCATTATGTCCCCATCATACACATTGGCTGTGCCGTTGATTAGGAGCAAAAGAAAGGTGCGGTTAAGCAAAAAAGTCATTTTTGAAGGTTTGGTATGCTATAATTCTGGTTCTGGACATGCTACAGAGCTGAAACTTCACAGGTACACCTTTTAGACCCCCCAGACACTAAATACAAAGAAATCTCTTTTTTTTTTTCTTTTTTTTTTTTAATTTTTTCAATAATTGGCTCTCTATCAAAAACGACAATTTTTAAGAACTTTATTTTTGTGTGATTAATAGTCCCTGGGGCATGACACAGAACCCTAGGCACTTTTTAGGGGCATTTATTGGGTTTTAGGGCTTCAAAATGGTGTTTTTTGATTACCGAAGTTCGGGTCCCATTGATTTCAATGGGGTTCTGAAATCCGAACCGAACTTTCGGGAAGTTCGGGTGTTCTGGTCGAACCGAACTTTTCAAAAGTTCGATCATCCCTAGTAGCCTCAGCACAGGGAAGCCTATCCACTCCTAAGCTAGGCAGAAGACAAACTGAGTTGGGATGGCTATTGCAAGGGGGTATTGGACTAGAAGGACAGCCCCCATGGGTGTAACTATGTAGATGAATTGTTCTTTTACAAGTCTTATGCCTAGAAACTCCTGCAGAGAGGAAGCAATACCCCATAAGTGAAGACTGTGTGAATGGGCGGCGACTGTCGGAAGACGTAAGAGAAATTGTTGTTACAATAATATATACCCATCCAATCTCTGATGGTTATCGAATGACTAATAAAGTGCCAATGGTAGTGCTATGTAAATAAATAAACATACACCATAAAGTGACAAGTGGCAGTGCCAAACGTCCTTGAACTCCTCCTTCCTATTTGCAATGGTCTTTAAAACAGTTCATAGCAAACTTCATAAAGTGATCGGTGTGCACTGTGCCAAAAATAAATCACATTTGTGTGTTCACTGCTACAGACCGTGCTCCAGGGGCGTTGCTAGGTGAGAAAAAGACCAGGGGCTTAAGCCCGAAGGTAAATATGATAACCCCTCCCACATTTTAAAGTAAGTCCCGCCCAAGCTCCACCCAATGCCCCCCCTCACCCCTGCTAAATGCCCCACCATAAAATGTTCTATGAACCCATTATGATACCAAAGCAATGACACCTAGCCATGCCCCTGGGGGTGGGACCCCCTTCTGCCACCCGCAGAAGTGATCAAGTGGCTAATTAGCCACTCGGATCATTTCTGCAAGAAAGAGAATCACTGGATGAAGAGGTAGGTGCCGGTATCATCCCGATATAACCAATGAAACCCAAGGACATACAGGAATGTCCTTGGCTGGGAATTGGTTAAAGGCACCCCAACAGGTGGCTAACAGATGCCCGGGGACGACCGCAGAATAAAGGCGCAAGAGCTACTTTAGTCACAAAAAAAGTGCAGCACTCTCCTTCAATAACGTGCATAAATAAATATCTGAAAACAGTGTAACACAAAGAGTGCGTGGGAAGGTTTTTTCACATTAATATATTTTTTGCAAAAGCTACTTTGCTACGTCTGTTGTGTGTAGGGTATCCGATTCAAAGTATGCAAAGTATTGTGTAAGTAATACACGACAGGATGTTTATTACCTAATACAGAGATCACAGTACTTCTGACAATGGCTTCATCTGCTTTTCTCTCCAGAAGGACAGTGCCATCTTTGTTAAGTCACTATCCTGGTCAGCATCCACTTTCTGGGCTGAGATGCCAGCTCAGAAATGACACCCTTGTGTGCCCTTAGCTCATATATGAGAAATCTCCTCCTCCAGCTAAAAAAGAAAAACCCCTTAAAGTCTCCTCGGATGTATTACCCCATTTGGACTAAGCCAGAAACCAGGAAGAAACTGAAGTAAAAAAAAAAAGAAAAAAACAACAATTTTTTGGTACAAATTTTTTTTACACATGATTTACCTCCCTATCTATTTACTAATGTTAGCAGCATAATGAATGCTGTTTAAGTGAGTTTAGTTTTCTTTTAGTATGAGAGTTTCATGTTAATCACAATCTTGACTATCTCAAGACATTGATTCTGAAGCAGATTAAGCATTTATTTATGTCCCCGTTCATTGAATTACAAAATATCCTGATGAACAAAGTTGTAATCAGCCAAATTTGCCTTGATTTGGTGGGATTTTATGAGCAAATCTTTGTTACTGACTGTATGATAATTACAGGCTGTTTGGTTTGGGGATAAGGGACGGATTACCAGCCCCTTCAAACATTGTAACTTCCTAATTGATATATTTAGTCGTCCAATGAAGGAGATGACCACCATAACCCACAGCACCCTGACATTGCATCTCCCTGTCAGTGCCACCCAGCGCCACTACCACTACCCATCGGCACTCCTGACTGACTGACACTCACATTAAACCTTCCTGCCTCCCAGCACCCCACCCTCCTGCATTCCTGACTCTAACATTACATACCTTATTATGTTGAGGTGCAGCAGGCCAGGTGCTGGCAGGTGGAGTCAGTGTGGAGTGGACACACCTGGCCAGGGGCGCACTGACAACTCATGGGGCCCCCGGGAAATAGGAGATTATGGGGCCTGCTATGTCCACACTCAAGCCACACCCACACAAAGCCCCATCTACATAGTGCACTGCCCCCATTACATACGGTCGTCACAGAATTTCTCTGCACTATGTTCAAAATAAATGTTTAATAAGTTGCATTAAAGAAAGTGTGACAATGGTACATTCTAGGGATAGACCGATTATCGGCAAGGCCGATTTATATCGAAGGCCGATATGCACTTTCCCTGATATATCGGTATTGGCCCCGGAACTGGCCGATATTTTTGTGACGTCATTCTGCCTTCTTAAGCCGCCTCCCTCGCCTTGGACAGCCTCGTCTGGAGTCGGGATTAGTCTCACAGGAGTGTATCACAGCCATACACCCACCCACAGCAGCCCGGTGCCAGCCAGCCACCCACATCCACAGGCCCTGTACCAGCCAGCCACAGGCACTGTACCAGCAAGCCAGCCACCCACATCCACAGGCCCTGTACCAGCCAGCCACAGGCACTGTACCAGCAAGCCAGCCACCCACAGGCCCTGTACCAGCCACCCACCCACCACAGGATGCCAGACAGCCAGCCACCCACAGGCCCTGTACCAGCCACCCACCCACCACAGGATGCCAGACAGCCAGCCACCCACAGGCCCTGTACCAGCCAGCCACCCACAGGCCCTGTACCAGCCACCCACAGCCCCTGTGCCAGTCACCCACCCACCACAGGGTGCCAGACAGCCAGCCATCCACCACAGGGTGCCAGACAGCCAGACACCCACCACAGGGTGCCAGACAGCCAGCCATCCACCACAGGGTGCCAGACAGCCAGCCATCCACCACAGGGTGCCAGACAGCCAGCCATCCACCACAGGGTGCCAGCCAGCCACCCACCACAGGGTGCCAGACAGCCAGCCATTAAGCATTAAACAAAAATTAACATGTTCAGTACCAGATTTGTGTCAAAAATGTTCTTTATTTTTCAAAACTTTAAATGTACAAAATATCGGCCGATACCGATGCGTTGTGACCGAAATATCGGTATTTGCCCTGAAAAAAATCATATCGGTCTATGCCTAGTACATTTCCAAAATGTACCAAAAATGTTTTTTCCAGAGTGATCCAATTCCATAGGATACAGTATTAAAACTCTGAACACAATTTAGAGCTTATTAGGAACAAAAATAAATATTTAGGGAAAATTAAATTTCAGATTCAAAAAGGGCACAAAATAAAACACATCTAGGTCTTTTCAAGCTGACAAACTATATTCAAATTTCCAAAGCAATAGAAAAAAAATAAAACCAAATTAACCGAATGAAATGAAAGACTAATGCAACAGACCCTCATAATGCAGGCAGGGGCCAATACGTATTTTGCACTCCAAGCAATCTGTTCTGGCATAAAAAACACCATCAGTGTTAATTTTGGCAGCAAATTTCAATTTAGTTTTAGTCTAAGGGCTCTTTCACACGGGCGATCCTCCATGCAACTCTATGGGGCAGCGGGTGTCAGCGGAGACACCTCCGCTGACACCCGCTGCCATCCGCATCCGATCCTGTGCGTGAAATCTGGACGGATGGAAACCCTATTTTTCCATCCGTTCAGTAATCGGATCGGATCGGATCTGATGGGAGCGGACAAGCGGTCCGCTCTCATCCAACCCCACATAGAGGGCAGCGGGGGCTGAGACACCTCCCTCTCCGCTCTGCAAGCGGAGACGGAGCTGTCATCCGCCGGCTCAGCGGGGATCGCGGATCGATCCCTGCTGAGCAACACGGATCCGCCTACAGAGGCGGACCGTGTGAAAGAGCCCTTAGTCTTTTGACTAAAATTCCATTTTTGTTTTAGTCAATTTTAGTCATCTGCAATCAGTTGTATTTAGTGGACTAAATCTGCAGTACATTTTAGTCGACTAAAATCGAATGGGTTTAGATAAATTGTAATGCATTATTTAAAGTGGTTGTAAACCCACTTTAAAGACTTTTGCCTATAGGTAAGCCTATATTAAGGCTTACCTATAGGTGCTATATAAATATCTCCTAAACATGTACCGTTTAGGAGATATTTACAGTGCATGCCGCTGCCATCGGCGCATGTGCTCTGAAGGAATGGCCACCCGTGCCGTTCCTTCAGAGCCCTGTGCCGTGAACAGCGGCTCCTGTGCACATGCGTGGGAGTGATGTCATTGTGCCTCCGGCCAATCAGATGGCCGGAGGATGCGATCCAGGAAGCAGGACGGCCGAACATGTCAGCTGTCCTGTCGGCACTGTGGGGGCTTTGTTTTTAGGCAAGTACTTCATAATGAGCTAGTATGCGTTACCAAGTTGCCACCGTTAATCAGGGGGCATACTACCAATTAGAAGCGCCCTGCAGGTATTGGGGTACCCACAGTTCCCTATGATTGCTATGAAGAATCTTCCATTGAGATCTAACAGCACACAATGCCTTTAAAGGTTGCAAAGACTGATCAGATAAGGGGAATTCCTGCTACATGCAATCAGGGGACATCCTGCCAATCAGAAGCAGCCTGCAGATACTGCGATGCCCGCGGACCCCTTCGACTTTTACAAGCCTCCTATATTGACATCTAATAATGCACAGTCCCATAAAAAGTTGTAATGTATGATTAGATAACAACAGAACAATCAATTTCTAAGTTGCTTTGATCAGCTAAGGGTGACATCTGCTAGTTGAAATCAGGGGGCGTCCTACCAATTAGAAGCAGCCTGCAGATATTGGGGTGTCCAATGACCCCTAGAACTGCTATACACCCCTCCAACATGCCCACTGTGATCTCTAGCCTCAGTAAAGCCTCTTACACGCAATGAGAATATTGGACAAATGATTGTCTGCGTTTTTTTTTTCAGCATGCCAGTCTCATATCAAAATGAAGGTTACTAAAATTATGAAAATTCTTGTAAGGCAGAAAACAACTTTGGAAGTGAAGTAATGTGTTGTATTGTAAAGTAATGTATTCTTTTGTTTCCAAGCATGCGTGGTCTTGCTCTTCCAATTTTTTCTTTTTGGGATGATAACTGTACTGATTAAACTAAAACCAATTGTTCTGCGATTGCATGAGAAAAAAATGGTTTGCTTGTCCCTTTGGATAATTTTGCATAAACAGTCATAATTGGCTCTTAAAAGTTGCAATAAAGGATCCGATAAAGGTGACATCAATGGCAATCAGAGAGGGTGGTCAGCCTGTCAATAATGCAGTATCCAGGCACACCCCCACATTTCACCTCCAACAGGCAGTGTGCACAGATCTGGACCCGTGCAGGAATCGCACATTCCTCATACAGAGAGATGAGGCAGAGCAATGACACCGAACAATGGAGGGAGGTTCAGTGACAGGGCAGCCTGACACATGGCACTGGTGTAGCGGTCAGAGGAGTAGTGGACCGCAATGCAGAATTCAAGTACGGTACAGCAGACAATGAGGCTGAAGCAGATACCGGCTTTATTAACCAACAGAGTATAATGGCCGGAGAATGATGTTAACAGTAATAACAGATTACATAGGTTTACAGCAAAGTTAACTGCAACGTGATACATAAAATGGCGCTCCCGCCAACGCACACACAGAAATACAGGCTACTCTGCTATATGATCCTATCTGATTCCCGCTAACCGGGACACGTTGCTGCAACGCTCTGTCTACAGAAACCTGCTCTATACCCTGCCACAGGTTAGCACCGGTGCACACTCACACTTCTGTAGGTACAGCTGCTTTATCTCAGTCTCTGTGATGGTGGATGCAGTCAGGTCTCTGGATCTGTCCCTTGCTGTCTGTAGCTGCAGTCTCTTATGCACTGGTCTGGGTTTCTTTGCAAGTAGTTTATCTTGTTCTGTCACTTGGAGGTCACTGCAGTCTGGCCCCTTGCTCTGTAACTTGCTTAAGGTGCTCTGGGATGTTCTCTCCTCTCTTCCTCTGGCTCTCAGCTGCTGTCAGTAATATCACAGTTCAGCTCTGTCTCCTCTGGCAAGATCCTGTTGCTCTGTCCCAGGATTATACCGTCTATATGCCCTCTCAAGGCCACAGCATGCAGTCCCTTTTCTCAGCTCAGCACAGCCATAGAGAGACGAACACCACACCCTTCCAGGAACTTCCTGCTTCCTCCTCCTTTACAGAAACATCCCTTCACCTAAAGCAACATCAGTGACATCTTGTGGCTGAAAGATGCATGACAGTCTGTGGGAATTTCTCAATAGAAGTACAGTGTAATGGAGTTAGTTATTCAAGGGGCTGACCCCCTACACTGGCAACCCCCCTGGAAGTGCCTAAGTGCCGGTTCACACTAGTGCGGGTGCGCTGATCGCATGTAATTCGGAGCGCACTGCTCCTTCATTACATGCGATCTCCTGTGCGGATGCGAATTCAGCCATACACTTTGTATGGCTGAAATTCGCACTGCACCCGCACAAAACCCTTTTTTCCAGCGATCCGATTCTCTGCGAACTGTCCGATCGCACTGCGATATGCGATCAAACTGGGGGTGTCGTTAACATTTAATTGACACCCCCTGCGTATCGCATATGGCAGTGTGAACTGCCTCTTGTGCGGATGTGATGCAGGAGAAGGCTGCGAATTCGCAGCCTTCCCGCATCGCACAAGTGTGACCCGGCACTGACTGCCCCGAAACCTCTACCAAAGTCCTCCCTGAAGCTGCACACCTCTTTTCTGTTAATAGACGGGGCTGACAAATGTCCAGCCAGCTTGCATCCAATGTACCCTAGTGCAGGTCAGGCAGTATTCAGAGCCATCTGGAGAGTCCTGGGGGGCCATGCCCAACTCACCCATATCCCCCAGTACAGAACAAAGCTGTAAGTATAGCTTTGTGAGCACAGTCACAAAACCAGGCATAGTACTATAACTGGCTTTGTAAATACTGCATAGTAGTAGTAGTACTTACCAAGCCTGCAGAAAGCAATAGTTACAAAGCTAATTCAATAAAAATCCTCAACTTTGTTTGGATATAATGGTCTACTCTACAGCCTGAACCAGGAACACGGCTGCTGAGGGAGAGAGAGCAGCACTGAGAGACAGCAAGTGTACACACACAGTACATCAGTCAGAAAAGCCTTGCCTTGAGCCTGCTTACAGTAATTAGCATACAAATGGTAATTAAGGAAAAGAAGTGGGTGGGGATAGTGGTGGGCGTGAACCAGCCACGCTGCTCTGCTCTCCCTGTATGCAGCTGCTGGCATGTGAGGCTCTCATGTGCCATCCATCCGACGTGACACCGGAGAAGAGGGAGGTGAGTGGAGGCGGAGCCAATTCTAGGCGCGGAGGCATTTGAAATCCTCCGCTCTGGACGCTGCCTGGGAGCCTCTCCTGCTGTCACGTGACGAGTGACATCACTGGTTGCTAGACGCTATTCGGCAACCCATACTAGCAACCAGTGTGGCAGCGACAGTAGAGGCCCAACAGAGAAAGGAGGAGGATCGTACTGGACAGTGAGACACTCGGGGCTAATAATTATAATGATTCCACATGAGACTCGGGGCTTTTTGGGGGCCCACTCGGGGCTACGCCACTGCATACAATCATTCAATAAACACATACCACATACAGTGCATGTATCATTTAAGGGAAATATGCTTATAGAATAGTTTACCATTTGCCAATAAAAATAAAATATGTTCCTGGATTTAATTTTAAAGTTGTGGTCACCTTACCTTACCGGGACCAGGAGAGCGGTAGGGAACAGCGGGTGAAGTGGATGCAGCGCCTCTCAGATCAGATCTATAGATCCTAGAGATCCTCTATCATGTCAGGGCCAGGAAATAATAAAATAGAGATGTGGCCTCATGGGATTGTCACCTCTAACACACGTTTTATAAATAAATTGTATTCTTAATAGAGGGCTGTGATGACAAGCTGCCTGCTGTTGCTAGGCCCATCTACCTCAGCTGCTGAGCACTGGATTGGTGACCAATCGTTTGGCGGGAAACATCTATCCAATGAGTGTAATCTTTTACCCATACCCTCTCCTTTCACAGGGCGGAGTCAGCATTTACCTCAGGTCTGTCAGCTGGACTCACCTCTGGATTCTCCTCAGCCTTCCTCCTGGATCTTTGGATCTGTTCTCAGCCCAGAATGGATATTCTACTTCACCAACTACTTCAAATGACCAATTCCCCTGGAGGAAGGTTTGTCTGTCATTTAAAGTGATTGTAAACCAACCTATACACGCTTATTGGGATTATTTTTACCAAATATTTATAGCAAAATACTTATTGACCTAAATTGATGAAGACATTTTATTTTTTACATTTCTTTTATTGAATATGTTCTAACCACATAAGGACCAGGCCTATTTCTGATACTTGTTAAAATACTTTATGTCACACCGTATTTGTGCAGCTGTCTTACAAACAAATTTTTCTTTCTCTCTCTCTCCCTTTTTCTATTTCTTTCTTTCTCTCTCTCTCTCTCTCCCTCTCTCCACTCCTCTTTCTTTCCCCCTCTCTCTCTCTCCACTCCTCTTTCTTTCCCCCTCTCTCTCTCTTCATCCCTCTTTCTCTCCCTCCCTCCACTCCTTTTTATTTCCTTCTCTCTCTCTCTCTCCCCCTCCATCCCTCTTTCATTCCCTCTCTCTCTCTCTCTCTCCCTTCATCCCTCTTTCTTTCTTTCTTTCTTTCTTTCTTTCTTTCTTTCTTTCTTTCTTTCTTTCTTTCTTTCTTTCTTTCTTTCTTTCTTTCTTTCTTTCTTTCTTTCTTTCTTTCTCTCTCTCTCTGCCCCCCTCCATCCCTCTTTCTTTCTTTCTTTCTCTCTCTCTCTCTCTCTCTCTCTCTCTCTCTCTCTCTCTCTCTTTCTCTCTCTCTCTCCATCCCTCTTTCTTTCCCTCTCTCTCTCTCCCTCCATCCCTCTTTCTTTTCCTCTCTCCCTCTCTTCATCCCTCTTTATTTCCCCCTCTCTCTCTCCATCCCTCCTTCTTTCCCTCTCTCTCCAGCCCTCTTTCTTTCTCTCTCTCCCTCCATCCCTCTTTCTTTCCCTCTCTTGCTCTCTCTGTCTCTACCTCCATCCCTCTTTCTTTCCCTCTCTATCTCTCTCTCTTCATCCCTCTCTCTCTCTCTCTCTCCCTCCACTCTTTTTTCTTTCCTTCTCTATCTCTCTCTCCCTCCATCCCTCTTTCATTCCCTCTCTTGCTCTCTCTCTCTCTCTACCTCCATCCCTCTTTCATTCCCTCTCTTGCTCTCTCTCTCTCTACCTCCATCCCTCTTTCTTTCACTCGCTATCTCTCTCCCTTCATCCCTCTTTCTTTCTCTCTCTCTCTCTCCCTTCATCCCTCTTTCTTTCTCTCTCTCTTCATTCTTCTTTCTTTCCCTCTCTCCCTTCATCCCTCTTTCTTTCTTTCTTTCTTTCTTTCTTTCTCTTTCTTTCTTTCTTTCTTTCTTTCTTTCTTTCTTTCTTTCTTTCTTTCTTTCTTTCTTTCTTTCTTTCTTTCTTTCTTTCTTTCTTTCTTTCTTTCTTTCTTTCTCTCTCTCTGCCCCCCTCCATCCCTCTTTCTTTCACTCGCTATCTCTCTCCCTTCATCCCTCTTTCTTTCTCTCTCTCTCTCTCCCTTCATCCCTCTTTCTTTCTCTCTCTCTTCATTCTTCTTTCTTTCCCTCTCTCCCTTCATCCCTCCTTTCTTTCTTTCTTTCTTTCTTTCTTTCTTTCTTTCTTTCTTTCTTTCTTTCTTTCTTTCTTTCTTTCTTTCTTTCTCTCTCTCTGCCCCCCTCCATCCCTCTTTCTTTCACTCGCTATCTTCATTCTTCTTTCTTTCCCTCTCTCCCTTCATCCCTCTTTCTCTCTCTCTTTCTCTCTCTCCATCCCTCTTTCTAAACAGTGCTGCAGTAGGATTACTGTGAGCAGTCGGCAAGTGGTTAATCGATTTAAAAAAAAAAAAAAAACTCAAAGTGTGGTGTATAATTTAGTTATGTAAAGTTTAAAAAAAAAGTTAAAAAAAAAGTCAATTTATTCTTAAATATCTGATCTATGCAGTGGTAAATACCAGAGGTGGGGGACTTGAGTCACATGACTTGACTTAATTCAGACTAAGGCTCGGTTCACATATATGCGATGCTGGAAGGCTGCGAATTCGCAGCCTGTTCCCGCATCGCACACGCACCCCCGGCAGTTCACACTGCCATATGCGATACGCTGGGGGTGTGAATGTAATCTTAACGACACCCCCAGTTTGATCGCATATCGCAGTGCGATCGTGCAGCTCGCACAGGATCGGATCGCACAAGTGTGAACCGCTGTGCGATCCGATCCTGATGCGGCTAGAAAAAAGGGTCCTGTGCGTGTTTGGTGCGGCTGCGGTGCGAATTTAGCCATACAAACTGTATGGCTAAACTCGCACCGCACAGCCGATCGCATGTAATGTCGGAGCAGTGCGCTCCGATATTACATGCGAACCCCGCACACGCACAAGTGTGAACCGGGGGTTAAGTCACCAGTTTGAGGACTTGAGACTTGCTTGACTAAAATTAATAAAAGACTCGACTTGACTTTGGCTTGGTATTCATGACTTGAGACTTGACTTTGACTTGAGACATATGACTCCAAAGACTTAACTTTTTTAATTTTTAAAATATTAGCATTTTCTCAAAATGTGTTAAAGCAAAATTAATGTGCCTGTTATGTCTCTGACACCACAGTCACTTAAAACTCCTCAGTGTGTTCTGATTTTTAGGACACTGGCTGTTTAACAATGGAAATACTTAACATGTTTTTAGTGACTGTGGTGTTGAAACATGGCCGGACTAAGGATTGAGCTGTTTGGGCATTCAAAGTGTTTCTTTAACCACTTGCCGACCACCACACGACTATTTACTGCGGCAGTCAGCCCCCTACAGGCAAAGCGACATAGACCTATGTCGCTCACCCACGAGCCTGTAGGGGGCGAGTGCGCGCTCCCGCCCCCGCTCGTTTCCTGCCTAACCAGCGCGTGTGACCAGCGGCTCCGATGTCCGCCGGCCACACACGATCTCCCTCAGCAGAGGGAGGAAGACAGACGGCTGATGTAAACACAACCGTCTGTCATTCTCCCTGAAGCAATGACAGAGGCTATGCGATCCTGCTATATAGGATCACATGTCTCTGTGATTACTTCACTAGCCACGCCCCCTAACAGTTAGAATCACGCCCCTAGAGACACATTTAACCCCTTGATCACCAATAAAGTTAACCCCTTCCCTGCCAGTGTCATTTTTACAGGTACAGTGCATATTTATAGCACTGATTACTGCAGTAATGTCACTGGTACCCCCAAAAGTGTCAAAAATGTCAGTCAGGGGTCCGATCTGTCCGCCACAATGTCGCAGTCCCGCAAAAAAAATCGCAAATCGCCGCCATTACTAGTTTAAAAAAAACAATAAAAATGACAAATCTTTCCCGTAAGTAAACGCAATAACTTTTGCGCAAACCAATCAAAATACGCTTATTGAGATTTTTTTTACCAGAAATATGTAGCAGAAAACAAATTGGCCTAAAATGTTAAAAAAATATTGATTTTTTACATTTTTTTTGAGAATTTCATGTAAAAAATGTGAAAAATATTGTTATTTTTTCAAAATTAATGCTGTTTTTTTGTTTATAGCGCAAAAAATAAAAAATCGCACAAGTGATCAAATACCACCAAAAGAAAGCTCTGTTTGTGGGATAAAAAGGACGTCAATTTCATTTGGGTACAGCATCGCATGACCGCGCAATTGTCCGTTAAAATCACGCAGTGCCGAATAGCAAAATAGGGCCTGGTCATTGAGCAACCAAATCCTCTGGGGCTTGAGTGGTTAAGGCCCCGTTTCCACTAGTGCGACTTGTTGTGCATCTTGACACACGTCAAGTCGCATGACAAGTCAAAACCTATTATTTTCAATTAGGACCATTCTAACTGCTGCGACTCAAGACGCAGCGACTTGATAAAAGGTTTTTGCACTACTTTTGGACGACTTCAGTGCGACGTGTCCCTCATAGAAGGTAGTCGCACTGAAGTCCTCAGAAGTAGCCGCAAACAAGTCGCACTACGAAGTCGCGCTTGAAATCATTCGACTTTGTAGGCGCATTAGTGGAAACGTAGCCTAATATGCCAAGAAAAAAGCACCAAGCAGTTTTGTTAATGTTGAAAATAAAACAAAACCTTTCCTGACCAGTGAATTTTAAGCCCCCGTTCACACTGGGGCGACCTGTGAGGCGACCTGGTCGCCTCACACGTCGCCGTAGGTCGCCTGCCATACAGAAGCTATGGACCCGTTCTAATAGGAGCGACACAAGTCGCTCCGACTTAGAAAAAGGGTCCGGAGCTTCTTTGGGGTGACCCGGAGCGACCTGCATAGACTTCAATGTTATGAAGTCCGTGCCGGCGGCTCCGAGGTCGCAGGGCGAGCAGCGAGCCGCGACCTATGAGGTCGCCCGGCAAAGTCGGGTCGCTGCAATGTGAACGGGGCCTAACTGATTTAAAGGTGAAAATTGGGGTAGATCAGTATTTTGACTTGGTTTGTAAATTGACCAAAATAAATGACTTGACTTGCTTGACTTCTAGCAGGGACTCGACTTGACTTGCTTGCTTTTCGCCACAGTAACTTGGGACTTGCTTGAGACTTAGACCCCTTTCACACAGGTGGACCGTTCAGATCCGCCTGTCCGTTTATTTGGCGGATCTGAACGGTCCCCCCATGCATCTCTATGGGGGATCGGATGTCAGCGGAGACATGTCCGCTGACATCTGATCCGTCAAATCTGGAAGGATAGAAACCCTATTTTCCATCCGTCCAGCGGATCGGATCGGATGAGAACGGACCGACGGTCCGTTCCCATCCGATTTCCCCCATAGAGATGCATGGGGAACTGACAGCTGTGTTTACGCACACAGCGTGGAGACACAGCAGTCATCCTCCTGCTCAGCGGGGGATCGGCGGCTTGATCACCCGCTGAGAAAAACGGAATCTGTCCGACGGACTGATAGTGTGAAAGGGGCCTTAAAGGTATGGCCCCTTTTACACTATCTGTCCGTCGGACGGACTCCGTTTATCTCAGCGGGGGATCGATCCGCCGATCCCCCGCTAAACAGGAGAATGACAGCTGTTCTCCGCGCTGTGTGCGGAGATACAGATGTCAGTTCCCCATACATCTCTATGGGGGAATCGGATGGGAACAGACCATCGGACCGCTCTCATTCGATCCCATCCGATCCGCTGAACGGATGGAAAATAGGGTATCTATCCGTCCAGATTTGACGGATCGAATCAGATGTCTGCAGACATGTCTCCGCTGACATCCGATGCCCCATAGGGATGCATGGGGGGACCGTTCAGATCCGCTAAAAAAAACGTACAGGCTGATCTGAACGGTCCGCCTGTGTGAAAGAGCCCTAAGACTTGAGACTTGCTTGTGACTTGCACATGTGTGACTTTTACTCCCATGTCTGGTAAATACAAATAACCAGCTATATGGTGAGAAAAGATACACCTGAGCTCAAATCCCAATAGCTTGTACATGTATTTATACTATCAGGTGCTAAAAGGGTGTGACCACATATTAACACCACAAATTCTGGATGGACACTCTGCACACTGCTACACCCTTTCCAGCAAACTATGCAAAAAATAAATAAAACAGGGATATTTAGTTTGCACATATTGCAATACATGCTTAACCACTTAAGCCCCGGAGGATTTGGCTGCTGAAAGACCAGGGGGTATTTTGCAATTCGGCACTGTGTGACTTTAACGGACAATTGCGCGGTCGTGCGACGCTGTACCTAAACGAATTTGACGTCCTTTTTTTCCCACAAACAGAGCTTTCTTTTGGTGGTATTTGATCACCTGTGCCATTTTTTGATCATGCGCTATAAACAAAAAAAGAGCGTCAATTTTGCAAAAATAACAATATTTTTCACATTTTTTTATATGAAATTCCCCCCCAAAAAAAAGTAAAAATCTAAATTTTTTTACATTTTCGGCCATTTTGTTTTATGCTACATATGTTTGGTAAAAAAAATCGCAAAAAGCGTATTTTGATTGGTTTGCGCAAAAGTTATCGCGTTTACTAACAAAGGGAAAGATTTTTGTCATTTTTGTTGTTTTTTTTTTAACGCGTAATGGCGGTTGATCTGCGTTTTTTTTTTTGCGGTACTGCGACATTGCGGCGGACAGATCGGACCCTTGACTGACATTTTTGACACTTTTGGGGTTACCAGTGACATTTCTACAGTAATCAGTGCTATACATATGCACTGTTACTGTAAAATTACACTGGCAGTGAAGGGGTTAACTTTATTTGAGAGGGAGGGGCTGTGTGTGTCCCTAGGGGCGTGATTCTAACTGTGATTGGCTGTGGCTTGAGCTGTAGGAACAATGATCAACGGTCCTACATAGTAGAACCGTATGATCATTGTTTCTACACAGGGGATTATGACAGGCGGCTTGTTTACACTAGCCGCCTGCCTTTCTCCCTCTCCCCCGTCGATCGCTGAGTGACCGGCGGACATCGGGTCCGCCGGGCACACGCGCTTGCTCCCCAGAGCCTCACAGGCTAGTGACGTACCGATACGTCACTCTGCCTGTGAGGGGCTGACCGCCGCAGTATATGTACTTGCGGCGGTCGGCAAGTGGTTAAGCTGACCAATTGCTTTGCCACTGCAAATGCTACGGTGGACAATATGCCAACCTGGGGCATAAAGACACAAAATTGGGGAGAGCTACTAGGTTCAGGACTGGTCACTGCCCCTCCTTATAACAGAGAAAAGATACACCTGAGCTCAAATCCCAATAGCTTCTACATGTATTTATACTATCAGGTGCTAAAGGGGTGTGACCACATATTAACACTACAAATGCTGGATGGACTATATGTGAACTAAATATCCCTGTTTTTCATTGCAAGATTTGCTGGAACCGGTGCAGCAGTGTGTCCATCCAGAATTTGCAGCTATATGGTGAGGGAACAAAACATCTAATCTACTCTACAGACAGAAGAGATATACACTGCTCAAAAATATTAACCACTTTAAGACCAAGCCTATTTTTGACACTTAGGACTCTTTCACACGGGCGTTCCCTATGTCCGTATATCTCCCCATCCGTTGGCGAGTGATATACGGACATAATGCAGGTCAATGGGATTGCGGATGTCAGCGGATGAGCATCCGCTGACATCCGATTTACGTCCTTTCAGTTCTGTTCTGTTTTTTGGAAAGAAAACAGTAAAGTTAGCCCAATTTTTTTCCATAATGTGAAAGATAATGTTACACCGAGTAAATAGATACGGCTACACCCTTACCTGAAAGCCGATCTTCCGCCGTTGAAAAAAATATCGGGGTTATCTATCTGCTGCCATAACCCCAGTATTTAGCGTCAAAGGACCGACGTAAATCGACAGCGGGCGGTCGGTCGGTAAGTGGTTAAACAAAGGTGAACTGCACTTAAAAAGGGAAGTTCCGTTGATCCTCCTCCTTTGCCTGTATTGGAACTTTTTTTTTGTAGGGAGCGGATTCCTGGCTATAATATGTACCCGCTCCCACTTTCGTTCTTCTGACCTAGGTGAGAAATGCAGAAATTCGTCCCCCTCCCACAGTGGGGAGCCAACTGTGAAGCAGTGGGAAGTTACAGCCAGCTTCCCACAGCCAAGGCAGTAGGAACCAAAAGACTGGCAAATGACCAGCCCAAGTGAAGACAGCGCTGGCCTGTACTGCAGTGCACTGGTTGGTATCGCCACCCGGCGTCTAGCAACCAGTGAGGTCACCTGAGGAGGAGAGCGAGGCCCAGCATTCACTGCGGAGCCTCATTCCTCCTCTGCTGCGCGCTGAGTGGAGTGCTGGCTCCACCCACCTCCTCCCTCCAGCTACTCCAGCACAGCGCAGCACAGAACAGTGAGTTTAAGTGTCAGCCTAAAAAACGTGAGTAGGAGCAGTGGGATGGGGGGGGGGTGCTCTGTGGGGACCCTGATGTGGGGTGGGGGCTCTGTTGGGACCCTGATGTGGGGGGGCTCTGTGGGGACCCTGATGTGGGGTGGGGGCTCTGTGGGGACCCTGATGTGAGTGGGGGGGCTCTGTGGGGACCCTGATGTGAGTGGGGCTCTGTGGGAACCCTGATGTGAGTGGGGGGGCTCTCTGGGGACCCTGATGTAAGGAGGGGCTCTGTGGGAACCCTGATGTGAGTGGGGGGGCTCTTTGGGGACCCTTATTTAAGGAGGGGCTCTCTGCGGGCACTTATGTAAGGAGGGGGCTCCCTGGGGACCCTGATGTAAGGGGGGGCTCCCTGGGGACCCTGATGTAAGGCGGGGGCTCTCTGGGGACCCTGATGTGAGGGGGGCTCTCTAGGGACCCTGATGTAAGGAGGGGGCTCTCTGCGGGCCCTAATGTAAGGAAGGGGCTCTCTGGGGACCCTGATGTAAGGAGGGGTCTCTCTGGGGACCCTGATGTGAGGGAGGATCTCTGGGGACCCTGATATAATAAGCGGGGCTCTGGGGACCCTTATTTAAGTGGTTGGGCTCTCTGGGGACCCTGATGTAAGGGGGGCTCTCTGGGAACCCTGATGCAATAAGGGGGGCTCTAGGGACCATATGTAAGTGGGGGGCTCTCTGGGGACCCTGATGTAAGGAGAGGGGGCTATCTGGGGACCCTGATGTAACAAGGAGGGCGCTGGGTTCCCTGATGTAAGGAGGGGAGCTCTCTGGGGACTCTAATGTAACAAGGAGGGCTCTTGGGACCCTGATGTAAGGAGGGGGGCTCTCTAAGGACTCTGATGTAACAAAGAGCAACTCTGGGGACCCTGATGTAAGGAGGTGGGCTCTGGGGACACTGATGTAATGAGGGGGACTCTGAGGAACCTAATGTAATGAGGGGGGCTCTGTGGGCCTTGGTGCATGGGAGGGTGGCTCAGGGGACCCTAATGTAAGGGGGGGTGGCTCAGGGCACCTTAATGTAAAGTGGGTGGCTCTGGAGACCCTGGAGAAAGGGGGGAGGGTGACTCTGGGGACCCCGATGTAAGGGGGGGTGACTCTGGGGACATAAGGGGGAAGGTTCTTTGACGTAAGGGGGAGGACTCTGATAATCTGATAAAGAGGGGGATGAGGATTTATGATGTAAGGGGGGACATTCATGTAAACAAGGGGGCTTGTCCTGACTGCAGCACTCTATCTGTTGTTTTGGCTGGCTTCTGATAAACAGTCCTGCAGTATTCGGTCAGCACATGCAGCCAGTGACTGCAATGCTGATCAGTGAATTCTGACAGTGGGGGAATCCTGCTATCAGAATATACAGACACAACAGGGAGGATTTCCCCATTCACCTTGAATGTGTGGATGGGAAAATGCATTCAGTTTATTTTGTTCAGCTGGCTGAATGAAAAATCCTGAACCATGTATGGCAAGCTTTACTCATGGCCCCTGTACTCTATACATTACTCATGGCCCCTGTACTCTATACATTACTCATGGCCCCTGTACTCTATACATTACTCATGGCCCCTGTACTCTATACATTACTCATGGCCCCTGTACTCTATATATTACTCATGGCCCCTATACTCTATACATTACTCATGGCCCCTGTACTCTATACATTACTCATGGCCCCTGTACTCTATATATTACTCATGGCCCCTGTACTCTATACATTACTCATGGCCCCTGTACTCTATACATTACTCATGGCCCCTGTACTTTATACATTACTCATGGCCCCTATACTCTATACATTTCTCATGGCCCTTGTACTCTGTACATTACTCATGGCCCCTGTACTCTATATATTACTCATGGCCCCTGTACTCTATACATTACTCATGGCCCCTGTACTCTGTACATTACTCATGGCCCCTGTACTCTGTACATTACTCATGGCCCCTGTACTCTATATATTACTCATGGCCCCTATACTCTATACATTGCTCATGGCCCCTGTACTCTATACATTACTCATGGCCCCTGTACTCTGTACATTACTCATGGCCCCTGTACTCTGTACATTACTCATGGCCCCTGTACTCTATACATTACTCATGGCCCCTGTACTCTATACATTACTCATGGCCCCTGTACTCTATACATTACTCATGGCCCCTATACTCTATACATTACTCATGGCCCCTGTACTTTATACATTACTCATGGCCCCTGTACTTTATACATTACTCATGGCCCTTGTACTCTGTACATTACTCATGGCCCCTGTACTCTATACATTACTCATGGCCCCTGTACTCTGTACATTACTCATGGCCCCTGTACTCTATACATTACTCATGGCCCCTGTACTCTATACATTACTCATGGCCCCTATGCTCTATACATTACTCATGGCCCCTGTACTCTATACATTACGCATGGCCCCTATACTCTATACATTGCTCATGCCCCCTGTACTCTATACATTACTCATGGCCCCTGTACTCTATACATTACTCATGGCTCCTGTACTCTATACATTAAGCATGGCCCCTATACTCTATACATTACTCATGGCCCTTGTACTCTGTACATTACTCATGGCCCCTGTACTCTACACATTACTCATGGACCCTGTACTCTATACATTACTCATGGCCTTTATACTCTATACATTACTCATGGCCCTTGTACTCTGTACATTACTCATGGCACCTGTACTCTATACATTACTCATGGCCTTTATACTCTATACATTACTCATGGCCCTTGTACTCTATACATTACTCATGGTCCCTGTACTCTATACATTACTCATGGCCCCTGTACTCTATACATTACTCATGGCCCCTGTACTCTATATATTACTCATGGCCCCTGTACTCTATACATTACTCATGGCCCCTGTACTCTGTACATTACTCATGGCCCCTGTACTCTGTACATTACTCATGGCCCCTATACTCTATACATTACTCATGGCCCCTGTACTCTATACATTACTCATGGCCCCTGTACTCTGTACATTACTCATCGCCCCTGTACTCTATACATTACTCATGGCCCCTATACTCTACTCATGGACCCTGTACTCTATACATTACTCATGGCCTTTATACTCTATACATTACTCATGGCCCTTGTACTCTATACATTACTCATGGCCCCTGTACTCTATACATTACTCATGGCCCCTGTACTCTATACATTACTCATGGCCCCTGTACTCTACACATTACTCATGGCCCCTGTACTCTATACATTACTCATGGCCCCTGTACTCTATACATTACTCATGGCCCCTGTACTCTATACATTACCCATGGCCCCTGTACTCTATACATTACTCATGGCCCCTGTACTCTATATATTACTCATGGCCCCTGTACTCTATACATTACCCATGGCCCCTGTACTCTGTACATTACTCATGGCCCCTGTACTCTGTACATTACTCATGGCCCCTATACTCTATACATTACTCATGGCCCCTGTACTCTATACATTACTCATGGCCCCTGTACTCTGTACATTACTCATCGCCCCTGTACTCTATACATTACTCATGGCCCCTATACTCTACTCATGGCCCCTGTACTCTACACATTACTCATGGCCCCTGTACTCTATACATTACTCATGGCCCCTGTACTCTATACATTACTCATGGCCCCTATACTCTATACATTACTCATGGCCCCTGTACTCTATACATTACGCATGGCCCCTATACTCTATACATTACTCATGGCCCCTGTACTCTATACGTTACTCATGGCCCCTGTACTCTATACATTACTCATGGCTCCTGTACTCTATACATTACGCCTGGCCCCTATACTCTATACATTACTCATGGCCCCTGTACTCTATACATTACTCATGGCTCCTATACTCTATACATTACGCATGGCCCCTATACTCTATACATTACTCATGGCCCCTGTACTCTGTACATTACTCATGGCCCCTGTACTCTACACATTACTCATGGCCCCTGTACTCTATACATTACTCATGGCCCCTGTACTCTACACATTACTCATGGTCCCTGTACTCTATACATTACTCATGGCCTTTATACTCTATACATTACTCATGGCCCTTGTACTCTGTACATTATTCATGGCCCCTGTACTCTATACATTACTCATGGCCTTTATACTCTATACATTACTCATGGCCCTTGTACTCTATACATTACTCATGGCCCCTGTACTCTATACATTACTCATGGCCCCTGTACTCTATATATTACTCATGGCCCTTGTACTCTATACATTACTCATGGCCCCTGTACTCTGTACATTACTCATGGCCCCTGTACTCTACACATTACTCATGGCCCCTGTACTCTATACATTACTCATGGCCCCTGTACTCTACACATTACTCATGGCCCCTGTACTCTATACATTACTCATGGCCTTTATACTCTATACATTACTCATGGCCCTTGTACTCTATACATTACTCATGGCCCCTGTACTCTATACATTACTCATGGCCTTTATACTCTATACATTACTCATGGCCCTTGTACTCTATACATTACTCATGGCCCCTGTACTCTATACATTACTCATGGCCACTGTACTCTATACATTACTCATGGCCCCTGTACTCTACACCTTACTCATGGCCCCTGTACTCTATACATTACTCATGGCCCCTGTACTCTATACATTACTCATGGCCCCTGTACTCTATACATTACTCATGGCCCCTGTACTCTATACATTACTCATGGCCCCTGTACTCTGTACATTACTCATGGCCCCTGTACTCTGTACAATACTCATGGCCCCTGTACTCTGTACATTACTCATGGCCCCTGTACTCTGTACATTACTCATGGCCCCTGTACTCTGTACATTACTCATCGCCCCTGTACTCTATACATTGTGATGTTTTGTATGTTACTTACTCCTCCTGACCCCTGCACTCTACACAGTATGTTGTACATTACATAGCCCTGACCAAAGTGTTTATTATCCCAACAGTTGCAGGTTGTAATGAAGATCTTCTTTAGGGTCGGCTCAGTGATCAGTTTCTGTGTTTAGTAAAGCATATGTGATGGAAACGTTTAATTTTTTTAAAAATGATCATTCATTCTGAGGTTTATATGTGTCTATAAAACGGTTACCTGTGGCACAGTGTTCAGAAGTATTTTGTGATACAAGGATTGTGGTATGTGTGTGCAGTGTATACAGCGAGTAGGCACAGATTCTGTTTTATCGCCCCCTTTTAAGCCCTTTCCACTTTTAGCTGGGTACACACTTAAAGGAGAAGTACGGGGAAAGCTTGTTTGGCTGCACTTCTATGGATCACAGGAGTGCAGTTCATTTTGCAATACAGTTCTGTAAGCAACAACTTATTTTCTGGCAGTGCCCCTCCTGAGACTAGACTCTGGATCTGCCCCTGATCCCTGGGCTGCTACATGATAGTTTATTAACCACTTGTCGACCTCCGCACGACTATTTACTGCGGCAGTTAGCCGCTCCTGGGCAAACCAACGTAGTATAGTGGGCTTTGGCTGCCAAGCAGCAGGGCCATGATTTTCAGCTGGATTGTCATGTCTCCCAGGTGTGGCTGCTCAGAGGGGAGTCTCCCCACTGGCTCCATGAGAGGATGCTCATTGGGCAGTGGAGGAAACCCAATCGGTGGCCCATTCAGGTTTGTATCTACCCCAGAAGGCAGATTCTGCCGCAGAGGATTCTGGGACTTGGTATAAGTTTGAAGGGAACGCATTACGCGGCTTTTTTGGCGGGAAGCAGAGTACCAGGAAGGAGAGTACAGCTGTCTCTCCTCCTGTCAGAAGGATCGGGTGTCTCGGGTGGCTACCTGAGAATCCAGGAAGGAAAGCTGAGCTGCAGAGAGGATCTGGTGTGCCGAGGACCAGTGGAGGAAGAGGGGTTCAGTTCCAGGAAAGCATTCCAAGGTTGTGAGTACTGCGAACTGCCCCTGGCGTCTGCCTAGTGTAGAGGGGACCACTCCGGTGAAGGTCCCAAGGATCCTGGAGCCTGCAAGTGTCCAGGGATCCTGGAGCCTGCAAGTATCAAGGGAATTGCCTAGTGAGAGGACCCTAAAGTGTTAAGGGGGTTGCCTAGTGAGAGGACCCTGGAAGTGTAGAGAAGGCGCCAGCGGTTGGGTCCTGAAGAGTCAAGTGTACAGTGTTAAGAGTTGCAGCAGCACAAGCAGTTACAGGAAGCTACAGTCAGTGAAGGGCTGGAGGGAGCTAGACAGTGTCAAGAGTCAATGATTATTACAGTCCTGGATCTTCTGAGTTAACCACTTCAGCCCCAGAGGATTTGGCTGCTCAAAGACCAGGCCCTATTTTGCGATTCAGCACTGCGTGACTTTAACGGACAATTGCGGTCGTGCTACGCTATACCCAAATGAAATTGACGTTCTTTTTTTTCCCACAAACAGAGCTTTCTTTTGGTGGTATTTGATCACCTGTGCGATTTTTACTTTTTGCGCTATAAACAAAAAAAGAGCTTCAATTTTGCAAAAATAACAATATTTTTCACATTTTTTTATATGAAATTCCCGAAAAAAAAATGTAAAAATCAAAATTTTTTAACATTTTTGGCCAATTTGTTTTATGCTACATATGTTTGGTAAAAAAAATCGCAAAAAATGGATTTTTGTAAAATCTTACCGTAAAATCCTTTTCTCTTAGCTCATCGACAGACGTAGTCCTCGGTGATACACCACCTTCGGGTTATGTTACCTCCGCAGGAGCAGGACTAGACAGGAAATTAAAAAGCTCTGGCCACACCCTAGGGGCAGTCCCAGAGGGTATATCCTCTCTCTCTCTGCCTCAGCAAATCAGTTATGTGAAAAAGCAGTGCTTAGAGAATTTAACCCAACCCAACTCCAAAACAGAGGGGCGGGGACTACGTCTGTCGATGAGCTAAGAGAAAAGGATTTTACGGTAAGATTTTACAAAAATCCATTTTTCTCTAGCGCTCATCGACAGACGTAGTCCTCGGTGATACACCACCTTCGGGACGTCCCAGAGCAGTATCACAACTGAGGGGTGGGAAAATGGAAATCAAATCCCAATCTAGAAGGCCCAACCGGTGCCAACTAGAAGTTTACAATGCTCATCCTTAATGATGAGACTCAACAAAAAAATTTTCAAACAGAAAAAAACCCTCGAGGTAGACCACCGGTCTCCTCAAATTGCGGCCTGCAAAACCTTGCGGCCAAATGAGGCATCCGCCGATGCCGTCACATCAATTTTATAGAATTTTGTAAAGGTATGTACCGACGACCAGGTGGCCGCCTTACATACCTGGACCACTGACGCCTGATGGCGAAAGGCCCAGGAAGTACTGAGCGCTCGAGTGGAGTGCGCCCTAACAGGGAACGGAGGACTCTGACCCTTAATAGAATAAGCCTGTACCACCGTCTGTCTAATCCATTTGGCAATGGTTGCGGCAGATGCAGGCAAACCCTTTCTGGGGCCATCCGTGATCACAAAAAGTGAATCCGTCTTACGGAATGATTCCGTAGCTTTCAGGTATACCCTGATTGCCCGAACCACATCTAAGGAATGCAACGCATGTTCCCGATGATGCTTGGGCTGAGGACACAAGGAAGGTAGTACAATATCTTCATTCAGATGAAAATCTGAAACCACCTTAGGAAGAAAAGATGGCTTAGGATGAAGTACTACCTTATCCCTATGAATCACTAGGTATGGGGACTGGCATGATAATGCAGCCAGTTCTGACACCCTGCGAGCAGAAGTAATAGCCACCAAGAAGGCCACCTTCTGGGATAAAGTAAGCAAGGGAATCTCCCTGATGTTTTCAAAAGGAGGTTTCTGTAGAACCGACAAAACCAAATTAAGATCCCAGGGCGGTAAGGGCGCGCGGACTGGAGGAGCCAGGTGCCGCACCCCCTGGATGAAATTCCGCACCAAGGATTTGGTAGCTAACGGCTTCTGAAAGAAGATTGCTAATGCTGAAACTTGACCCTTGATGGTGCTCAAGGCTAGCTTCTGCTCAACCCCTTGTTGCAAAAAGGCCAATATTCGAGACACCGAATAGGTACGTGGAGGAAATCCTAAAGATTCGCACCACGCAATATAAGTCTTCCATGTGTGATAATAGACTTTGCTGGAAGTCGCTTTCCTTGCTTTAATAAGGGTAGGAATGACAGAAGTAGACAAACCTCTGTCCTTCAGTACTTGGGTCTCAATGGCCAGGCCATTAAAACCAGCGACTGTAAAGCACGAAGGTAACTTGGTCCTAGAGACCACAGACACTCCCTGAGACGAAGTTCCCACGGAACGTCTGCGACTAGCATGTCCAAGTCGGCCAGGCCGGCTTGAGGAGGCCAGCCTAGAATTTCTAGGACCACTGGCGCTGATTGGATCTGAACCAGGCGTCCCTAGATCTATCTGGCCCCGACCATCCGAGAAAGTCTGGTCGTTTTCTGTTTCCACACATTTATCAGATACCTGATAGTTATCAGGAAGGGTGATCTTTTCTGGTTGAACCTCAGGGACCGAAGTCACCCGACTAGAGGCTACTTGGCCTATCTGGTCAACCAGATCCGATTCCTGTGAGGTATCGGGACTAATCTTAGGAAAGGGTAAAGGAAAAGATCTATTCAGGGAACGGTAACTACCGCTTCCTGTGGTACTTAAATGTTGGAAGGGAAGAATCGCACCGGTAGTAGTGGTTGATGCTCGATCTGATGTCCTGAATACCGGTGAAAACGTCCCCCCCACCCTGAAACCGGGTGGGGGCGCACCTTCAGGCTGTGTACTCCTTTGCTTCGGGTTTGGCTGGGTTGGTCCTCTGCTTGTCCGACCAGCCCTTCTTGAATCCTCCTGGAGGAGTCTTGCCTTTCCCGCTAGTACCAGCCGGGCGCCCTTTATGGGCGGTAAAGAAAGGTCCTCGCTTGTTGCGAGGTCCCTTAGCTTTTGCAGCCTGTGGCAAGAAAGTGCTCTTGCCCCCAGTGGCATCCTTAATGATTTCATCTAGGTTGGCCCCAAATAGACGATTCCCCTGAAAAGGGAGATTGGTCAAGGTCTTTTTGGAACCTAGGTCAGCTGACCAGCATTTTAACCACAGCACACGTCTGAGGATCACTGCTAACTTAGATGCATGCCCTAATAAGGGAGTTGTGTCCAAGGCTGCGTCACAGATAAACCGTAGCCCTTGTATGATCTGTTCCATCAAATCAGATGTCTCCTGGGGAATATCTTTTCCCCTAAGATCTTGGCGTACCATTTTCGCCCATTCCGTAAGTGTCTGGGAAACTAGACCAATAACAATTACTGGTCTAAATGCTGACCCTATCAGAGAAAAGATAGTGCGGGACTCTGCTTCTATCTTTCGATCCACCGGATCCTTAAAGGACGAAGTGTCCTCCACTGGAATAACCGTGGCTTTATTCAGCCTGGAAATAGGCGGATCCACGACTGGTGGTACCGTCCATTTCTTAATGATGGATTCCTCAAATGGATAGCGTCTAGCAATACGCTTGGAAATAGTAAAGGTACGTTTAGAATGCTCCCATTCTCCTTTAATCTGATTACCAAAACATTTAGGTACCGGAAAAGCCTTCGCCATCTTGATGGGCTTATTAGTACCGAAAGGCCTCTCTGTTTCAGTTGCCTCTGCCGGTAAAGCCTCAAGTTTTAAGGTTTCTTGCACTGCCACAACTAGTGCGTCCACCAATGCTTCTTCCTGAATTATGGCAGGAGAAGAAGCGTCCTCCTCACTGTCTGAGGGGGCTTTACCTGGGATAACAGCCCTTGCAGAGGAACCTGCAACTGCCGTGACCATCTCTGAATCTGAGTCAGAGGTGTCAGATGGTATAGGGGTAGGCGGGGGTCGCTTCCTTGACCCCCGTCCCTGACAGGCCGCCTCCACCCGAGCCACCATAGACTCCAAAATTGCTGTAAATGATTCTATACTCTGTGCACCGGCGGGTCCCGAGGCCCCCTCGAGGGAAACAGGTGGGGGAATATGTGTGGCAGGGTCCATGATAACTCCAGTTACTTCCTGGATAATATAATTCAAAAGAAAAAAACTTTTTTTTTTTTTTTTTTTCTGACCCCCAGCGCCACAAAAAGCCCCTTAGTGTTACCTGCTAGGGATCCCTATTGATCGAGAGAGAGAGAGATAGACCCCCAGGCTCACCACTTGATGCTCAGAGTTAAACTGCAACAGCTTACAGCGCTGTCTTGACAAACAGGAAGTCTTTTGGCTGGCTGCCCAGGAAGAAGGGAGGCGGCTCCGCCCCTCTGCACGCCTTCCGGCGCCTCCCCCAAGCTCCACGAGGTGTAGGATCACCTCAAACATGGCCGCCCCCATGCTGGAGACACGAGGCTACGCCAAAATGGCGGCTCGTGCGATCCAGCAAAAAAAATGGCGGCGGCCTGTGCTGACTAGCGGTGTGCTGCAGGGCACACAACACTCTCTCTGCATGGGGATATGGCGTGGTTGGCGGTACCGGCCCTGGCGGACCGCATGGCCGTTCGGGAGGCCTGCTAATAGCTGGAGATCTGATTTGGAAGGCAGTCTACATGTCCGTGGCTTCTGACTGGTAGGTAGCTTATACTTAACCCATAAGATTCCCAGAATGCCACAGATTACATCTTTAAAACATGTATACAATAGATTGTTAGCTCCCAAACCAAGCCTCCTGGCTTTTTGCACACATAAAATCACACTCAAAGTAGGAGGATTTGTGACATGTTATAGGATAGAAAGAACTCTTTCTTACCATACAGAGAGGGGCCCGCGTTCACCACAAAACCCGTCAGGGAAAAAGGGGGAACATACTACTCACCATACCGGAACCAGGCGGGCACCAACTCCTGACAGTACCCCTCTCCACCGGGGCGGGAGGGCTGTCGACCGATACGGACGCCGTGACTCATGGTCTTTGGCGTTTCAGCGAGACGTTTAACTCGCGGGTTCAGTCCTTTTAATGGGACTTTGTCGCGGCCGACCCAGCGCGGAGCTATGGCCTGCACGCGCTCGTAGGCTGAACTGGGGTGACCACCGGATCTCAACATCCAGCCCGTCGCCCAGTTCAGCTTTCTTGCTTGAAGATCTCACAGGAACACTGGAGAAAAAAAGCTGTCTAAAAATCCTTTTAGAAAAAAATTCTTGCCAGGACCTAAGATCCCAGCAAGGTATCTAGGTCCTTACTCCTAACTAGACAGAAAATAACTGATTTGCTGAGGCAGAGAGAGAGAGGATATACCCTCTGGGACTGCCCCTAGGGTGTGGCCAGAGCTTTTTAATTTCCTGTCTAGTCCTGCTCCTGCGGAGGTAACATAACCCGAAGGTGGTGTATCACCGAGGACTACGTCTGTCGATGAGCGCTAGAGAAAAGCGTATTTTGATTGGTTTGCGCAAAAGTTATTGCGTTTACTAACTAAGGGAAAGATTTTTGTCATTTTTGGTGTTTTTTTTTAACGCATAATGGCGGCGATCTGCGGTTTTTTTTTTTTGCGGTACTGCGACATTGCGGCGGACATGTCGGACCCTTGACTGACATTTTTGACACTTTTGGGGCTACCAGTGACATTACTGCAGTAATCAGTGCTATATATATGCACTGTTACTGCAAAATGACACTGGCAGGGAAGGGGTTAACTTTATTGGGGAAGGAGGGGTTAAGTGTGTCCCTAGGGGCGTGCTTCTAACTGTGATTGGACATGGCTACTGGTGTAGGAACAGTGATCAACGGTCCTACATAGTAGAACCGTATGATCACTATTCCTACACAGGGGAGAATGACAGGCGGCTTGTTTACATCAGCCGCCTGCTTTTCTCCCTCTCCACCGACGAACGCCGAGTGACCGGCGGACCCGATGTCCGCCGGTCACACGCACGGACTTCCTAGGGAACGAGCCGGGGTGGGCGCGTGCCTCTGCGGGCGCCCGCTATTGGCTCACAAGCAAGTGACAGGCAAGTGACGTACCCATACGTCACTTTACCTGGCCGGGGCTGACCGCCGCTGTATATGTACTTGCGGCGGTTGGCAACCGGTTAAAGTCACACAGTGTCAAATCGCAAAATAGGGCCTGGTCTTTGAGCAGCCAAATCCTCCGGGGCTTAAGTGGTTAAGGGCCAATTTACACTAATGTGGTGACCGGCGCTTTTCCACACCTTAAAACGGCATTGACTAGGACACCCAGAAAATGATAGTTTGTGTTCTATTCACACTAAAATGCAGCCAGGAGCTGCACTGCACAGCGATAAAATGTAGACAAACTGCAATTTACCGCAGCACACTGGACAGGATCAGATGTTACTGTACAGCCGGACTTCCATCCATCTCTGGCCAACTTCAAGTGGGACCTAACCTAAAAACGTAAGTTGCGCTTTTGTGATGCAGGCATCTATTTCGCTGTGTGTTTGAATTCTGCCCCCCCCCCTCCCCAACCGAAAATATTAAATGATATTGTCACTAAACATACACTAGAATCATTATTAGTGGACACAAACATAACATAACTTACAAAATTCTTGCTAAATCTAAAGGATAAAACTGTATTACCCACTTCCTGCCTGCCAATCGCCAAAAGATGGCGGAGCGGTGCGGTACGATTCCTGTTCTGGGATGACGTCATATGACGGTGCCCCAGAACGGCCACTCTTGCGTGCCTGCGGGGGGTGTATAGAGCGGCAATCGTGGCAGCACTGTGTTCCTAGGACACGTCGTGACCCTGATCTTAGTAAAGAGCCAATGATGTGGCTCTTTACTCATGTGATCGACTGTGATTGGACACATGTATATGTGGAAGTGCCGTTTATCGGCGCTCCTCGCCTCACACTGTTAGAGTGTGTGATAAGGAGAGCCGATCAGCGGCTCCTCCTCGAAGGGGTGACCAGGACAGGTAATCAGGGCACTGATCATCAATGCCCTGATAACAGTAAAGCCCCAGCAGTGCCTATCAGTGACACCAATCAGTGCCCATCAGTGACCCCAATCAGTGCCCATTAGTGATGCCAGTCAGTGCCTGCTCATCTGTGCCACCTATCAGTGCCCATCAGTGCTGCCTATCAGTGCCGCCTATCAGTGCTCATCTGTGCTGCCCATCAGTGCCGCATATCAGTGCCACCTATCAGTGCGGCATATTAGTGCCTCCTCATCTGTGCCACCTAATCAGTTCCCTTCAGTGCTGCCTCATCAGCTCCCATCAATGCAGCCTATCAATGCCCATCAAAGCCACCTCATCAGTGAAGGAGAAAAATGACTTATTTACAAAATTTACCGACAGAAAGTAAAACAAACTTTTTTTTCGAACTCTTCAGTCTTTTTCCTTTTTTAATAAAAAATAAAAAAATAGTGGTGATTAAATACCACCAAAAGAAGGCTCTATTTGTGTGAAAAAAATGATAAGTGAATAATAGGCAAGGGGTTAAGTTAATAAATGAGGTTCTCTGTGTAATGGAGGTCATGGGGCTCATTCACATGGGGGGGGGGGGGCTGCTGTTAGAAATCACGAGCCCTGTATGGCTTGACAGGGCCCCTCAACCCCAAAAATAGTATAGCACTATTTTAACCACTTCAAGACCGGTCTAAAGTATTTCTGAAATTTGTTGCTCACAAATCTGTATTTTTAGATAGAAATATTTTTAGAACCCCACATTTCATATATATATATATATATATATATATATATATATATATATATATATATATATATATATTTATTTATTTGTTTACTTATTTAGCAGAAACCCTAGAGAATAAAATGGTGATCGTTGCAATATTTTATTTTACACAATATTTGCGTAGCGGTCTTTCAAACGCAATTATTAGGAAAAAATACACGTCAATTAATTAACTGCTTAGAGACCGCCCACCGCTTATTTAATGCAGCAGGCTGGCTCTCCTGTGCGAACCAACCTAGTCCTAGGTCGGTCGTGCGACTGCTGTTCTGTTGGGGGGGGGGGGCGAGTGGAGATGCCGATGCACGGGGCCAGTGGCCGCGATCACTCTCCGCTGAGAGAGAACGGTCAGCTGTTGTAAACACAGCTGACCGTTCTTCTCTCTGGAATGATCACAGAGCGCCTGTGATCCTGCTATATAGGATCACAGGTCTCTATGGTCATTTCGCAAGCCCCTCCCCCCACACACAGTTAGTAAACACTCCCCTAAGCTCACATTTAACCCTTTGATTACCACTAGATTAACCCTTTCCTTGCCAATGTCATTATTACAATAACAGTGCATATTTTTAGCACTGATTACTGTAGTAATGTCACTGGTCCCCCCAAAAGTGTAAAAAAAATCAGTTGGGGGCCTGATCTGTCCGCCGCAATGTCGCAGTCCCGCTAAAAATTGCAGATCGCCTCCATTACTAATAAAAAAATAAATAAATCAAAATGACATAAATCTTTCCCCTAGTTTGTAGATGCAATATCTTTTGCGCAAACTAATCAAAATACGCTTATTGCCATTATTTTTTTTTTTTTACCAAAAATATGTAGCAGAAAACAAATTGGCCTAAAATGATGAAAAAATTTTGATTTTTACATTTTTTTTCCGGAATGTTATATAGCAGAATGTGAAAAATATTGTTTTTTTTTTTTTTCAGAACTGTCGCTCTTTTTTTGTTTATAGCGCAAAAAATAAAAAAATCGCACAGGTGATGAAATACCACCAAAAGAAAGCTCTATTTGAGGGAATAAAAGGACATCTATTTTATTTCAGTACAGTGTCCTACAACCACGCAATTTTTCTGTTAAAGTAACGCAATACTGAATCGCAAAAAATGGCCTGGTCATTAAGGGGGCAAATCCTTCCGGTCCAGAAGTGGTTAAAAACAAACTAAACAGTAAAGTTAAATCAATTTTTTCATATAGTGTGAAAGATGATGTTACGCTGAGTAAATTGATACCTAACATGTCACGGATTAAAATTGCGCATAATCGTAGAATGGCGGCAAACTACGGCACCTATAAATTTCCATAGGTGATGCTTTAAAAAATGTTAACGGTTACCTGTTCAGAGTTGCAGATGTATTGCTCTTGCTCTAGCGATCGTGGCGATACCTCACATGTGTGATTTGAACACTGTTTATGTGTGCGGGCGTGACTTACGTATGCGTTTTATTTGGCGCACAAGCAAAGAGGAATGAGACACTTTAAAAATGTTTTTTTTACTTCTTATTTATATTATTTATTTTCACACTGTCCCTTTAAAAATAAATTTCCTGATCACTTTTATTGCCCTCACAAGCAATGTAAACATCTCATGTGACAGTAATAGGCAGTGACAGGTACTCTTTATGGAGGGATCTGGGGTCTATAAGACCCCAAACCCCTCCTCCCCACTTTAAAGTATTCAAAACTCCAAGATCGTCATTTTTGAACACTTAAAGTTTTTAAAACTGGAGCTATTGGCGGCTGAGTAAATCGAAAGTTATCACACGCATAATGGCGGAGCCCATGTGTCTCCAAGAAAATGGCGCATGTTTCTGCTATATAAAGGAATGGTAGCCCACCATCCAATCATACCCCTTTGATGAAGACACGTGGTCCCATGTGTCGTCACATGTAGGGGAGGGGCAAGGACGGACGGAACCTTACACTGAATTACTCGGTTAGGCTGTTGGCTGCTATACAGTGGATCGGGCGGCGGTTTCTCACCACGCCACCACGATTCAGTCCTGGAAGGGAGGCTGAGGCTTTTCACAGAGTGGTGCACTTGAAGCACCTTTTAAATGTGAGTGATTATTTTTATTTTCCTCTGTAGCAGGATTTCCAGGCATTGGGCCTGATGTGGGTCTGCCATGGTCACCGGTAACACCTTCAGCCCATTTAAGCTGAATACCAAAGTGTGAGATTTTAGTTACATAGTTACATAGTAGGTGAGGTTGAATAAAGACAATAGTCCATCCAGTTCAACCTGTGCAGGTGTGTGTGGCTGTAATCATCTCACATACTCCTGAATGTTCTGATCCTTGAGATGTAAGTCTAAGAGTCTTTTGAAAGCCACCATACTTCCCGCAGAAACCACCTCTTGTGGTAGAGAATTCCACAATCTTGTAGCGCTAACAGTAAAGAACCCCCTGCATTGCCTGAGGTTAAAACGCTTCTCCTCTAATCGCATTGTATGCCCTCGAGTCCTCATGCAATCCCTTTCGACTGAATAGCTTTTTTTATATGCTGAGATCGCCATTGAGATATTTATAAATTGCTATCATGTCCCCTCTCAGTCGTCTCTTCTCCAGGGAGAATAAATCAAGCGATTGCAGACGCTCTTCATAATTAAGGTCCTCCAATCCCCTAATTAGTTTAGTTGCCCTTCTCTGGATTCTCTCCAGCTCCAACACATCGCTCCTGAGGACTGGCGACCAGAACTGGACAGAATACTCCAGATGTGGTCGGACCAGAGTTTTATAAAGTGGAAGGATTATAGTCTTATCTCTGGAATACATCCCTTTCTTTATGCATGCTAATATTCTGATGGCTTTGGCAGCTGCCGCTTGACATTGCATGCTATTGCTTAGTCTATCCTCTACCAGGACTCCGAGATCTTTCTCCATTTTTGATTCCCCCAAGGGTTCCCCCCCTAACGTGTATTGTGCTTTTATGCTTTTAGTCCCCAAGTGCAAAACCTTACACTTCTCCACATTAAACCTCATTTGCCATGTCGTTGCCCACTCTGTTATTTTGTCCAGGTCATTCTGTAGGATATCTGCTTCATGCTGTGCAGTTATTGCCCTGCCCAATTTTGTGTCATCTGCAAAAACTGATATAGAACTACTGATCCCGTCCTCAATGCTGTTTATGAATAAATTGAACAAGGTTGGTCCCAGGACTGAGCCTTGGGGGACCCCACTTACCACCTTAGACCAGTCTGAGTATGCGCTGTTTATTACCACCCTTTGGACACGCCCTTTTAGCCAGTTCCATATCCAAGAGCAGACCTTGCGGTCGATACCCGCAGACCTTATTTTATAAATTAAGCGCTTGTGGGGAACTGTGTCAAACGCCTTAGCGAAATCCAGGTACACCACATCCACTGGTCTCCCCCTGTCTAGCTCAGTGTTAAGAGATTGGTTTGACAAGAACGCCCATTTGTAAACCCGTGCTGATTACTGCTGATAATGTTGTTGTCTTTAGCAAACTCTACGATATAGTCCCTTATCATCCCCTCCAGAAGTTTACATACTATCGATGTCAGACTGACAGGCCTATAACTTCTCGGGACATGCCTCTGGCCTTTTTTGAATATCGGTATCACGTTAGTTTTCCTCCAATCCCCTGGTACATTTCCTGTCATAATACTGTCAGCAAAGATCAGGAACAGTTGTCTAGATATAACCTTACTAAGTTCTTTGAGTACTCTCGGATGTACGCCATCCGGGCCTGGTGATTTATTTGTGTTCATTTTATCCAGCCTTTTCCTGATTTCACCCTCTGTTAGCCATAGCGGCAAGTCCTGTGTATTACTACTAACCATACAGTCATGATCAGTGTACCCCTCCTTTTCCTGTGTAAATACTGAGGAGAAAAAAGAATTCAGCACGGTTGCTTTTTCAGTGTCCTCTGTAACCATCCTCCCATGATCGTTAATTATGCGTGCAATATGCTCTGCCCTAGTTTTTTTGCTGTTGATTTATTTAAATATTTTTTTTGGGTTCTTTTTACTATCCTCCGCTATTTGTCTCTCAAAGTTGATTTTAGCTATTTTGATTTAGTATTTACATTTCTTATTTGCCTCCTTGTATTGCTCGAAAGCCAATACTGTGCCCTCTGATTTATATTTCTTGAAGAACATTTTTTCCCCCCTAATAAGTTTTTTAACATTACGGTTTAGCCAGCCAGGTTTGGCCTTGTCTCTTCTAAATTTATTTCCCATAGGAATGCACTGCAAGATGCATTTGTTTAATATGTTCATAAAGCATTCCCATTTCTCCTCCGTGGTCAGGGATCCCAGGGTTTGGTCCCAGTTTACCCTTTCCATCAATGAGCACAATTTTGGAAAGTTTGCCCTTCTGATGTTTAGGGTTCTTATGTTCCCCACTTGCCTTGTTATATCGTTATTTACGCTAAATGTGATCATCCTGTGATCGCTAGAGCCCAGGTTGTCCTGGACACCTACCTCCGAGATTAGGTCTGGGTCATTAGCAATCAATAGATCTGCATTTTCTCTAGTAGGAGAATCCACCAACTGTGACATGTAGTTGTCCTGTAAGGTTTCCATGAATAGACGGGCCTTCTGTGAGTTTGTAGTCCCCTCTTCCCAGTCAATGTCGGGATAATTGAAGTCCCCCAATATGATGACTAATCCCAGTTTTGCCACTTTTCCCAATAGTGATATAAATTCCAGCTCTACCTCCTCCCTTTGGTTGGGTGGCCTATAGCAAACCCCCACCATTACTTTTCCCTTTTCTTCTTCCCTATGGAGTTCTACCCACACGGATTCTAACTCCATACTAATCCCTTCCATAATATCATTCCTCTCTATCACCCTTACATTATTCTTGACATAGAGACATACCCCCTCCCGCTCTTTTTCCTACCCTGTCCTTCCGGTACACCGAATACCCTTGAATATTGGCAAGCCAGTCATGTGAGGGGTCGAACCAAGTTTCAGTTATTCCCACAAGGTCTATGTCTTCCTCATGTACTAACATTTCCAACTTATCCATTTAATTAGCTAGGCTCCTGGCATTTGCATATACCCCTCTTAGTTTTGTGGAAGTTGATCGTGAATGGTGATTATGTTTATTCATGTTTGGTCTGAGGTTTTCCCGCACAGACCCCCCAATTGACGTTATGGAACTACTGTCGCTGCTGACTCTACTACTGCCTTCTGTCCTTTGCTCCCTCCTCACTGACTCTACGTCTGAGCCCTCCCCCCGTCTCCTAGTTTAACCACTTTACCACCGGAGGATTTTGCAGCTTGAAGACCAGACCCCTTTTTTCAACTTGGCACTTCGTGACTTTAACTGATAATTGCGCAGTCATGCAATGCTGTACCTAAACGAAATTTACGTCCTTTTTTCCCCACAAACAGAGCTTTCTCTTGGTGGTATTTGATTGCCTCTGCGCTTTTTATTTTTTGCGATATTAATAAAAAAAGAGCAAAAATTTTGCAAAAAAATGACATTTTCAACTTTGTCTTTTAAAAAATATCCAATATACTCAGTTTATGTAATTTTTTTTGGCCAAAATATATTTAGCTACATGTCTTTGACAAAAAAAAAATCAATGAGCGTATTTTTATTGGTTTGTGCAAAAGTTATAGCGTCTACAAACTATGGTGTAAATACTGAAATTTACGCAGCTTTAATTTCTGACTGCCTATCTCATTTCATGAAGTGCTAAAATGGCAGGGCAGTAAAACCCCCCCCCCCCCCAAACTACCACTTTTTGGAAAGTAGACATCCTAAGGAATGTTCTGAGAGGCATGTTGAGCTCATTGAATATTTCATTTTTTTTGTCACAGGTGTTTGAAAAATGACTAAAAAAAAATTTATTTATTTTTTTACACAAAGTTGTCATTGAAATGATATATTGCTCACACATGCCATGGGTATATGTGTAATTACACCCAAAAATATATTCTGCTGCTTCTCCTGAGTACAGGGATACCACATATGTGAGACTTTTTGGGAGCCTAGCTGTGTACGGGAGCCCGAAAACAAATCACCACCATCAGAATTTCAAAGGGCGTACATCTTTCATTGCATTTTCAAACTACCTATAACGGTTTAGGAGGCCCTGAAATGTCAAGATATCACAAAACCCCCCCAAATGACCCCATTTTGGAAAGAAGACACCCCAAGCTGTTTGCTGAGAGGCATGGTGAGTCCATGGAATATTTTATATTTTGCCACAAGTTTTGGGAAAAATACAATTTTTTTTTTATTTTATTTTTTTTTACACAACGTTGTCACTAAAATATAAATTTCTCACACATGACATGGGTATATGTGGAATGACACCCCAAAATACATTCTGCCGCTTCTCCTGAGTATGGGGATACCCCATGTGTGAGACTTTTTGGGAGCCTAGCTGTGTACAGGACCGCAAAAGCCAATCAACACTCTCAGGTTTTCTAATGGAGTAAATTGTTCATGTCACCTCTGCACTACCTGTCACAGTTTCGGAGGCCCTAAAATTCCAAGATAGCACAAAACCCCCCCAAATGACCCCATTTTGGAAAGTAGACACCCCAAGCTATTTGCTGAGAGGCATGGTGAATCCATGGAATATTTTATATTTTGCCACAAGTTCCGGGAAATATATATATATATATTTTTTTTTTTTACACAAAGTTGTCAGTAAATGATATATTGCTCACACATGCCATGGGTATATGTGAAATGACACCCCAAAATACATTCTGCTGCTTCTCCTGAGTACAGGGATACCCCATGTGTGAGACTTTTTTGCAGTCTAGCCGAGTACAGGCCCCCGAAAACCAACCCCCACTTTCAGGCTTTCCAAGGGCCTAAATTGTTGATTTCACTCCTGACTACCTATCACAGTTTTGGAGGCCATGAAATGCCAAGACAGCACAACCCCCCCCCCCCCCCCAAATGACCCCTTTTTCGGAAAGTAGACACCCTAAGCTATTTGCAGAGAGGCATGTTGAGTGTTTTGCAGATCTCACTTTTTGTCACAAAGTTTTGGAAATTGAAAAAAGAGGAATAAAATGCATTTTCCTGTTTCTTCTTCATTTTCCGAAAAAAATGAGAGCTGCAAAATACTCACCATGCCTCTCAGCAAATAGATTGGAGTGTCTGCTTTGCAAAATGGGGTCATTTGGGGGGGGGGGGGTTGTGCCATCTTGGCTTTTTATGGACTTCAAAAGTGTGATAGGTAGTAAGGAGTGAGATCAACAATTTACGCCCTTAGAAAGCCAAAAGGTGCGGATTGGTTTTCCGGGTCCTGTATGCGGCTAGACAGACAAAAAGTCTCACACATGGGGTATCCTTGTACTCAGGAGAAACAGCAGAATGTATTTTGCGGTGTCATTTCACATATACCCATGTCATGTGTGAGCATTATATCATTTATTGACAACTTTGTGTAAAAAAAAAAAAAAATTTCCCGAAACTTGTGGCAAAATATAAACTATTCCATGGACTCACCATGCTTCTCAGCCAATAGCTTGGAGTGTCTACTTTGCAAAATGGGGTCATTTGGGGGAGTTTTGTGCTATCTTGAAATTTCAGGGCCTCTGAAACTGTGACAGGTAGTCAGGGGTAAAATCAGCAATTTACGCCATTAGAAAACCTGAAGATGTGGACTGGTTTTCGGGGTCGCGTACACAGCTAGGCTCCCAAAAAGTCTCACACATGTGGTATCCCTGTACTCAGGAGAAGCAAAAGAATGTATTTTGGGGTGTCATTTCACATATACCCATGGCATGCGTGAGCAATATATCATTTAGTGACAACTTTCTGTAAAAAAACAACAAAAAAAAAATAATAATAATTTTCCCGAAACTTGTGGCAAAATATAAAATACTCCATGAACTCACCATGCCTCTCAGAAAATAGCTTTGGGTGTCTAATTTTTAAAAAGGGGTCATTTGGGGGTGTTTGAACTGTCCCGGCATTTTATGCTCAATCTTATCCACACATCACCCACTCTTCTAACCACTTGAAAACAAAGCTTTTTCTGTTGTAAAAGGTAACTGATGCTAAAAAACGTCAACCACCCGCCCGGCGCTAAAATATATATATAAATCAGTGTAAGGTATAAAGAAATAAATATATCTACTCAAATCATGAATAAATAGTAAATAAAATCATGTAGATAAAATCATGTAAAACATGTCACTCTGTGCATCCTTTAAATGCACTAGCTGCCACTGTAAACGTAAAACTTGCAAAATCAAATGTATAATAATAGCCCAATCTGTGCGTCTCAGTTCGTTATATCATACATTCAGCGGCGCTTCAGCACACACAATGTATGTGTGCAAGTATATTAGTCAGTTCCTGCACTTCAACAGAGGACTCTAGTCGGTGTGGTGAAGGATTAGTGCTACTGTGTGTACAATCACTGGTGCTGAACATCAGAGGAGAAATCTTTTTGCTGGCTGTGACTGCACATCCTGTGGAGTTGGGACTAGTTTGCAATTGCAGGCTCTGAAGCACTGCAGGAACTGACTAATATACTTGCACACATACATTGTGTGTGCTGAAGCGCCGCTGAATGTATGATATAACGAACTGAGACGCACAGATTGGGCTATTATTATACATTTGATTTTGAAAGCTTTTTCTGTGCCTTTTTGTTTACATGAAAAAATATTTTTTTTTACTAGAAAATTACTTTGAACCCCCAAACATTATATATTTCTTTAAAGCAGAGGCCCTATAGAATAAAATAGTGGATGTTGCAAATTTTTTTGTCACACGGTATTTGCGCAGAGATTTTCCAAACGCAATTTTTGCAAAAAAAATACATTTTTTTAAATTTATTGCACAAATACACTATATAATTCCAATTCTTTTGGTAAAATTTAAAAGATGATCTTATGCCGAGTACATAGATACCAAACATGACATGCTTTAAAAATTGTGGACGCCTGCGCAGCGGCAACAACGTGCGTACATTTTTAAAACCTTTAAAAGTCTCTACATGTTACCACTTTAGACTTACAGAGGAGGTCTACTGCAAGAATTACTGCACTCGATCTGGCAATCGCGGCGATACCTCACATGCATGCTGCAATTGCGGTTTACATATGACACTAGACCAACGCTTGCGTGCGCCATTGCGCGCAAGCACGGGGGGAAAGGGGGGGGCTTGATTTTTTTTTTCTTTTGCTTTTTTATGTTATTTTGACACCTTTCCTTTAATTTTTTTTTAATCATTTTTATTGTTATCACAGTGAATTTAAATATCCCCTATGATAGCAATCTGTAGTGACAGGTACTCTTTTTTTTAAAAAATTGGGGTCTTTTAGACTCTAGATCTCTCCTCTGACCTTAACGCATCTGACCACACCAAAATTGGTGTGATAAAATACTTTCCCAATGGCCCTGTTTATTTCTGGCGAAACAGAAGTCATGAAATGCTCGTAGCTTTCGGTATCTTAGGCCATAGAGATGATTGGAGCCATTCTCATCTCCAATTAGCTCTATGGTTAGATAATTGAACCACCGGCTGCACTCTCGGGTTAACCGGTGGGACAGGAGAGCCCGAGAGAAACCACGGAAGGCTGCGGAAGCGTAAAAGCAGTCTAGCGGCAAATTACCTGCTAGGATTGCTTTTACATGTAAGCCGACCGCTGGTTGTAAAAAATGATACCAAGATGGTGCCTAAATCTGCAGGCATCATCCTGGTATAACCACTCAAAGTCCAGCAACGTACCAGTACATTGCTGGTCCTTGTTTGGCATATAGGTTTTTTTTTTTTCATGCAGCCTGTGGGCTGAACGAAAAAAAAGAGAACCTATCAGAAATCAGCACAGGAATAATGCGTAGTATTACTCATCATTAACCGCCCAAACAACCACCCACTGAATTTAATGATGGGTATACACGACACTATCCACATATACCAAAATAGGATTTTAACTGCAGTACTGAAATCAGAAAATCACCACAGCTGCTCCCAGCAAAGGTACCCATATATGCTGAGCGCAAACACTGTTTGTGTCAGAATATATAAAATCAATGTCATGGTAGCCGACGAGTACCTGCAAGAGAAACAGGTCACAAAAGAATGAAAAAACAAACAAAGGACTTTAAAAGTACAGTAGGAAGAGTAGAAGAACATGTAAAAGCAGTCTAGCGGCCAATTACCTGCTAGCATTGCTTTTACATGTAAGCCGACCGCTGGCTGTAAAAAACGATACTAAGATGATGCCTAAATCTGCAGGCATCATCCTGGTATAACCACTCAAAGTCCAGCAACGTACCAGTACATTGCTGGTCCTTGTTTGGCATATAGGTTTTTTTTTTTTCATGCAGCCTGTGGGCTGAACGAAAAAAAAGAGAACCTATCAGAAATCAGCACAGGAATAATGCGTAGTATTACTCATCATTAACCGCCCAAACAACCACCCACTGAATTTAATGATGGGTATACACGACACTATCCACGTATACCAAAATAGGATTTTAACTGCAGTGCTGAAATCAGAAAATCACCACAGCTGCTATCAGCAAAGGTATCCATATATGCTGAGCGCAAACACTGTTTGTGTCAGAATATATATGAAATCAATGTCATGGTAGCGGACGAGTACCTGCAAGAGAAACAGGTCACAAAAGAATGAAAAAACAAACAAAGGACATTAAAAGTACAGTAGGAAGAGTAGAAGAACATGTAAAAGCAGTCTAGCGGCCAATTACTTGCTAGGATTGCTTTTACATGTAAGCCGACTGCTGGCTGTAAAAAACGTTACCAAGATGATCCCTAAATCTGCAGGCATCATCCTGGTATAACCACTCAAAGTCCAGCAATGTACCAGTACATTGCTGGTCCTTGTTTGGCATATAGGTTTTTTTTTTCATGCAGCCTGTGGGCTGAACGAAAAAAAAGGGAACCTATCAGAAATCAGCACAGGAATAATGCGTAGTATTACTCATCATTTAACCGCCCAAACAACCACCCACTGAATTTAATGATGGGTATACACGACACTATCCACGTATACCAAAATAGGATTTTAACTGCAGTGCTGAAATCAGAAAATCACCACAGCTGCTATCAGCAAAGGTATCCATATATGCTGAGCGCAAACACTGCTTGTGTCAGAATATATAAAATCAATGTCATGGTAGCCGACGAGTACCTGCAAGAGAAACAGGTCACAAAAGAATGAAAAAACAAACAAAGGACATTAAAAGTACAATAGGAAGAGTAGAAGAACATGTAAAAGCAGTCTAGCGGCCAATTACCTGCTAGCTTTGCTTTTACATGTAAGCCGACCGCTGGCTGTAAAAAACGATACCAAGATGATGCCTAAATCTGCAGGCATCATCCTGGTATAACCACTCAAAGTCCAGCAACGTACCAGTACATTGCTGGTCCGTGTTTGGCACATAGGTTTTTTTTTTTTTCATGCAGCCTGTGGGCTGAACGAAAAAAAAGAGAACCTATCAGAAATCAGCACAGGAATAATGCGTAGTATTACTCATCATTAACCGCCCAAACAACCACCCACTGAATTTAATGATGGGTATACACGACACTATCCACGTATACCAAAATAGGATTTTAACTGCAGTGCTGAAATCAGAAAATCACCACAGCTGCTATCAGCAAAGGTATCCATATATGCTGAGCGCAAACACTGCTTGTGTCAGAATATATAAAATCAATGTCATGGTAGCCGACGAGTACCTGCAAGAGAAACAGGTCACAAAAGAATGAAAAAACAAACAAAGGACATTAAAATTACAATAGGAAGAGTAGAAGAACATGTAAAAGCAGTCTAGCGGCCAATTACCTGCTAGCTTTGCTTTTACATGTAAGCCGACCGCTGGCTGTAAAAAACGATACCAAGATGATGCCTAAATCTGCAGGCATCATCCTGGTATAACCACTCAAAGTCCAGCAACGTACCAGTACATTGCTGGTCCGTGTTTGGCACATAGGTTTTTTTTTTTTCATGCAGCCTGTGGGCTGAACGAAAAAAAAGAGAACCTATCAGAAATCAGCACAGGAATAATGCGTAGTATTACTCATCATTAACCGCCCAAACAACCACCCACTGAATTTAATGATGGGTATACACGATATTATCCACGTATACCAAAATAGGATTTTAACTGCAGTGCTGAAATCAGAAAATCACCACAGCTGCTATCAGCAAAGGTATCCATATATGCTGAGCGCAAACACTGTTTGTGTCAGAATATATAAAATCAATGTCATGGTAGCCGACGAGTACCTGCAAGAGAAACAGGTCACAAAAGAATGAAAAAACAAACAAAGGACATTAAAAGTACAGTAGAAAGAGTAGAAGAACATGTAAAAGCAGTCTAGCGGCCAATTACCTGCTAGGATTGCTTTTACATGTAAGCCGACCGCTGGCTGTAAAAAACGATACCAAGATGATGCCTAAATCTGCAGGCATCATCCTGGTATAACCACTCAAAGTCCAGCAACGTACCAGTACATTGCTGGTCCTTGTTTGGCATATAGGTTTTTTTTTTTTCATGCAGCTTGTGGGCTGAACGGAAAAAAAAGAGAACCTATCAGAAATCAGCACAGGAATAATGCGTAGTATTACTCATCATTAACCGCCCAAACAACCACCCACTGAATTTAATGATGGGTATACACGACACTATCCACGTATACCAAAATAGGATTTTAACTGCAGCGCTGAAATCAGAAAATCACCACAGCTGCTATCAGCAAAGGTATCCATATATGCTGAGCGCAAACACTGTTTGTGTCAGAATATATAAAATCAATGTCATGGTAGCCGACGAGTACCTGCAAGAGAAACAGGTCACAAAAGAATGAAAAAACAAACAAAGGACATTAAAAGTACAGTAGGAAGAGTAGAAGAACATGTAAAAGCAGTCTAGCGGCCAATTACCTGCTAGCATTGCTTTTACATGTAAGCCGACCGCTGGCTGTAAAAAACGATACCAAGATGATGCCTAAATCTGCAGGCATCATCCTGGTATAACCACTCAAAGTCCAGCAATGTACCAGTACATTGCTGGTCCTTGTTTGGCATATAGATTTTTTTTTTCATGCAGCCTGTGGGCTGAACGAAAAAAAGAGAACCTATCAGAAATCAACACAGGAATAATGCGTAGTATTACTCATCATTAACCGCCCAAACAACCACCCACTGAATTTAATGATGGGTATACACAACACTATCCACGTATACCAAAATAGGATTTTAACTGCAGTGCTGAAATCAGAAAATCACCACAGCTGCTATCAGCAATGGTATCCATATATGCTGAGCGCAAACACTGTTTGTGTCAGGATATATAAAATCAATGTCATGGTAGCCGACGAGTACCTGCAAGAGAAACAGGTCACAAAAGAATGAAAAAACAAACAAAGGACATTAAAAGTACAGTAGGAAGAGTAGAAGAACATGTAAAAGCAGTCTAGCGGCCAATTACCTGCTAGCATTGCTTTTACATGTAAGCCGACCGCTGGCTGTAAAAAACTATAACAAGATGATGCCTAAATCAGCAGGCATCATCCTGGTATAACCACTTAAAGTCCAGCAACGTACCAGTACATTGCTGGTCCTTGTTTGGCATATAGGTTTTTTTTTTTTTTCATGCAGCCTGTGGGCTGAACGAAAAAAAAGAGAACCTATCAGAAATCAGCACAGGAATAATGCGTAGTATTACTCATCATTAACCGCCCAAACAACCACCCACTGAATTTAATGATGGGTATACACGACACTATCCACGTATACCAAAATAGGATTTTAACTGCAGTGCTGAAATCAGAAAATCACCACAGCTGCTATCAGCAAAGGTATCCATATATGCTGAGCGCAAACACTGTTTGTGTCAGAATATATAAAATCAATGTCATGGTAGCCGACGAGTACCTGCAAGAGAAACAGGTCACAAAAGAATGAAAAAACAAACAAAGGACATTAAAAGTACAGTAGGAAGAGTAGAAGAACATGTAAAAGCAGTCTAGCGGCCAATTACCTGCTAGGATTGCTTTTACATGTAAGCCTACCGCTGGCTGTAAAAAACGTTACCAAGATGATGCCTAAATCTGCAGGCATCATCCTGGTATAACCACTCAAAGTCCAGCAATGTACCAGTACATTGCTGGTCCTTGTTTGGCATATAGGTTTTTTTTTTTTCATGCAGCCTGTGGGCTGAACGAAAAAAAAGAGAACCTATCAGAAATCAGCACAGGAATAATGCGTAGTATTACTCATCATTAACCGCCCAAACAACCACCCACTGAATTTAATGATGGGTATACACGACACTATCCACGTATACCAAAATAGGATTTTAACTGCAGTGCTGAAATCAGAAAATCACCATAGCTGCTATCAGCAAAGGTATCCATATATGCTGAGCGCAAACACTGTTTGTGTCAGAATATATAAAATCAATGTCATGGTAGCCGACGAGTACCTGAAAGAGAAACAGGTCACAAAAGAATGAAAAAACAAACAAAGGACATTAAAAGTACAGTAGGAAGAGTAGAAGAACATGTAAAAGCAGTCTAGCGGCCAATTACCTGCTAGGATTGCTTTTACATGTAAGCCGACCGCTGGCTGTAAAAAACGTTACCAAGATGATGCCTAAATCTGCAGGCATCATCCTGGTATAACCACTCAAAGTCCAGCAACGTACCAGTACATTGCTGGTCCTTGTTTGGCATATAGTTTTTTTTTTTTTTCATGCAGCCTGTGGGCTGAACGAAAAAAAAGAGAACCTATCAGAAATCAGCACAGGAATAATGCGTAGTATTACTCATCATTAACCGCCCAAACAACCACCCACTGAATTTAATGATGGGTATATACGACACTATCCACGTATACCAAAATAGGATTTTAACTGCAGTGCTGAAATCAGAAAATCACCACAGCTGCTATCAGAAAAGGTATCCATATATGCTGAGCGCAAACACTGTTTGTGTCAGAATATATAAAATCAATGTCATGGTAGCCGACGAGTACCTGCAAGAGAAACAGGTCACAAAAGAATGAAAAAACAAACAAAGGACATTAAAAGTACAGAAGGAAGAGTAGAAGAACATGTAAAAGCAGTCTAGCGGCCAATTACCTGCTAGGATTGCTTTTACATGTAAGCCTACCGCTGGCTGTAAAAAAAGGTTACCAAGATGATGCCTAAATCTGCAGGCATCATCCTGGTATAACCACTCAAAGTCCAGCAATGTACCAGTACATTGCTGGTCCTTGTTTGGCATATAGGTTTTTTTTTTTTTCATGCAGCCTGTGGGCTGAACGAAAAAAAAGAGAACCTATCAGAAATCAGCACAGGAATAATGCGTAGTATTACTCATCATTAACCGCCCAAACAACCACCCACTGAATTTAATGATGGGTATACACGACACTATCCACGTATACCAAAATAGGATTTTAACTGCAGTGCTGAAATCAGAAAATCACCACAGCTGCTATCAGCAAAGGTATCCATATATGCTGAGCGCAAACACTGTTTGTGTCAGAATATATAAAATCAATGTCATGGTAGCCGACAAGTACCTGCAAGAGAAACAGGTCACAAAAGAATGAAAAAACAAACAAAGGACATTAAAAGTACAGTAGGAAGAGTAGAAGAACATGTAAAAGCAGTCTAGCGGCCAATTACCTGTTAGGATTGCTTTTACATGTAAGCCGACCGCTGGCTGTAAAAAACGTTACCAAGATGATGCCTAAATCTGCAGGCATCATCCTGGTATAACCACTCAAAGTCCAGCAACGTACCAGTACATTGCTGGTCCTTGTTTGGCATATAGGTTTTTTTTTTTTTCATGCAGCCTGTGGGCTGAACGAAAAAAAAGAGAACCTATCAGAAATCAGCACAGGAATAATGCGTAGTATTACTCATCATTAACCGCCCAAACAACCACCCACTGAATTTAATGATGGGTATATACGACACTATCCACGTATACCAAAATAGGATTTTAACTGCAGTGCTGAAATCAGAAAATCACCACAGCTGCTATCAGCAAAGGTATCCATATATGCTGAGCGCAAACACTGTTTGTGTCAGAATATATAAAATCAATGTCATGGTAGCCGACGAGTACCTGCAAGAGAAACAGGTCACAAAAGAATGAAAAAACAAACAAAGGACATTAAAAGTACAGTAGGAAGAGTAGAAGAACATGTAAAAGCAGTCTAGTGGCCAATTACCTGCTAGCATTGCTTTTACATGTAAGCCGACCGCTGGCTGTAAAAAAACTATACCAAGATGATGCCTAAATCTGCAGGCATCATCCTGGTATAACCACTCAAAGTCCAGCAACGTACCAGTACATTGCTGGTCCTTGTTTGGCATATAGGTTTTTTTTTTTTCATGCAGCCTGTGGGCTGAACGGAAAAAAGAGAACCTATCAGAAATCAGCACAGGAATAATGCGTAGTATTACTCATCATTAACCGCCCAAACAACCACCCACTGAATTTAATGATGGGTATACACGACACTATCCACATATACCAAAATAGGATTTTAACTGCAGTGCTGAAATCAGAAAATCACCACAGCTGCTCCCAGCAAAGGTATCCATATATGCTGAGCGCAAACACTGTTTGTGTCCGAATATATAAAATCAATGTCATGGTAGCCGACAAGTACCTGCAAGAGAAACAGGTCACAAAAGAATGAAAAAACAAACAAAGGACTTTAAAAGTACACTAGGAAGAGTAGAAGAACATATAAAAGCAGTCTAGCGGCCAATTACCTGCTAGCATTGCTTTTACATGTAAGCCGACCGCTGGCTGTAAAAAACGATACCAAGATGATGCCTAAATCTGCAGGCATCATCCTGGTATAACCACTCAAAGTCCAGCAATGTACCAGTACATTGCTGGTCCTTGTTTGGCATATAGATTTTTTTTTTTCATGCAGCCTGTGGGCTGAACGAAAAAAAGAGAACCTATCAGAAATCAACACAGGAATAATGCGTAGTATTACTCATCATTAACCGCCCAAACAACCACCCACTGAATTTAATGATGGGTATACACAACACTATCCACGTATACCAAAATAGGATTTTAACTGCAGTGCTGAAATCAGAAAATCACCACAGCTGCTATCAGCAATGGTATCCATATATGCTGAGCGCAAACACTGTTTGTGTCAGAATATATAAAATCAATGTCATGGTAGCCGACGAGTACCTGCAAGAGAAACAGGTCACAAAAGAATGAAAAAACAAACAAAGGACATTAAAAGTACAGTAGGAAGAGTAGAAGAACATGTAAAAGCAGTCTAGCGGCCAATTACCTGCTAGGATTGCTTTTACATGTAAGCCGACCGCTGGCTGTAAAAAACGTTACCAAGATGATGCCTAAATCTGCAGGCATCATCCTGGTATAACCACTCAAAGTCCAGCAACGTACCAGTACATTGCTGGTCCTTGTTTGGCATATAGGTTTTTTTTTTTTTCATGCAGCCTGTGGGCTGAACGAAAAAAAAGAGAACCTATCAGAAATCAGCACAGGAATAATGCGTAGTATTACTCATCATTAACCGCCCAAACAACCACCCACTGAATTTAATGATGGGTATACACGACACTATCCACGTATACCAAAATAGGATTTTAACTGCAGTGCTGAAATCAGAAAATCACCACAGCTGCTATCAGCAAAGGTATCCATATATGCTGAGCGCAAACACTGTTTGTGTCAGAATATATAAAATCAATGTCATGGTAGCCGACGAGTACCTGCAAGAGAAACAGGTCACAAAAGAATGAAAAAACAAACAAAGGACATTAAAAGTACAGTAGGAAGAGTAGAAGAACATGTAAAAGCAGTCTAGCGGCCAATTACCTGCTAAGATTGCTTTTACATGTAAGCCTACCGCTGGCTGTAAAAAACGTTACCAAGATGATGCCTAAATCTGCAGGCATCATCCTGGTATAACCACTCAAAGTCCAGCAATGTACCAGTACATTGCTGGTCCTTGTTTGGCATATAGTTTTTTTTTTTTTTTCATGCAGCCTGTGGGCTGAACGAAAAAAAAGAGAACCTATCAGAAATCAGCACAGGAATAATGCGTAGTATTACTCATCATTAACCGCCCAAACAACCACCCACTGAATTTAATGATGGGTATATACGACACTATCCACGTATACCAAAATAGGATTTTAACTGCAGTGCTGAAATCAGAAAATCACCACAGCTGCTATCAGCAAAGGTATCCATATATGCTGAGCGCAAACACTGTTTGTGTCAGAATATATAAAATCAATGTCATGGTAGCCGACGAGTACCTGCAAGAGAAACAGGTCACAAAAGAATGAAAAAACAAACAAAGGACATTAAAAGTACAGTAGGAAGAGTAGAAGAACATGTAAAAGCAGTCTAGTGGCCAATTACCTGCTAGCATTGCTTTTACATGTAAGCCGACCGCTGGCTGTAAAAAAACTATACCAAGATGATGCCTAAATCTGCAGGCATCATCCTGGTATAACCACTCAAAGTCCAGCAACGTACCAGTACATTGCTGGTCCTTGTTTGGCATATAGGTTTTTTTTTTTTTCATGCAGCCTGTGGGCTGAACGGAAAAAAAGAGAACCTATCAGAAATCAGCACAGGAATAATGCGTAGTATTACTCATCATTAACCGCCCAAACAACCACCCACTGAATTTAATGATGGGTATACACGACACTATCCACATATACCAAAATAGGATTTTAACTGCAGTGCTGAAATCAGAAAATCACCACAGCTGCTCCCAGCAAAGGTATCCATATATGCTGAGCGCAAACACTGTTTGTGTCCGAATATATAAAATCAATGTCATGGTAGCCGACAAGTACCTGCAAGAGAAACAGGTCACAAAAGAATGAAAAAACAAACAAAGGACTTTAAAAGTACACTAGGAAGAGTAGAAGAACATATAAAAGCAGTCTAGCGGCCAATTACCTGCTAGCATTGCTTTTACATGTAAGCCGACCGCTGGCTGTAAAAAATGATACCAAGATGATGCCTAAATCTGCAGGCATCATCCTGGTATAACCACTTAAAGTCCAGCAACGTACCAGTACATTGCTGGTCCTTGTTTGGCATATAGGTTCTTTTTTTTTTTCCATGCAGCCTGTGGGCTGAACGAAAAAAAAGAGAACCTATCAGAAATCAGCACAGGAATAATGCGTAGTATTACTCATCATTAACCGCCCAAACAACCACCCACTGAATTTAATGATGGGTATACACGACACTATCCACGTATACCAAAATAGGATTTTAACTGCAGTGCTGAAATCAGAAAATCACCACAGCTGCTATCAGCAAAGGTATCCATATATGCTGAGCGCAAACACTGTTTGTGTCAGAATATATAAAATCAATGTCATGGTAGCCGACGAGTACCTGCAAGAGAAACAGGTCACAAAAGAATGAAAAAACAAACAAAGGACATTAAAAGTACAGTAGGAAGAGTAGAAGAACATGTAAAAGCAGTCTAGCGGCCAATTACCTGCTAGGATTGCTTTTACATGTAAGCCGACCGCTGGCTGTAAAAAACGTTACCAAGATGATGCCTAAATCTGCAGGCATCATCCTGGTATAACCACTCAAAGTCCAGCAACGTACCAGTACATTGCTGGTCCTTGTTTGGCATATAGGGTTTTTTTTTTTTTTTCATGCAGCCTGTGGGCTGAACGAAAAAAAAGAGAACCTATCAGAAATCAGCACAGGAATAATGCGTAGTATTACTCATCATTAACCGCCCAAACAACCACCCACTGAATTTAATGATGGGTATATACGACACTATCCACGTATACCAAAATAGGATTTTAACTGCAGTGCTGAAATCAGAAAATCACCACAGCTGCTATCAGCAAAGGTATCCATATATGCTGAGCGCAAACACTGTTTGTGTCAGAATATATAAAATCAATGTCATGGTAGCCGACGAGTACCTGCAAGAGAAACAGGTCACAAAAGAATGAAAACACAAACAAAGGACTTTAAAAGTACAGTAGGAAGAGTAGAAGAACATGTAAAAGCAGTCTAGCGGCCAATTACCTGCTAGCATTGCTTTTACATGTAAGCCGACCGCTGGCTGTAAAAAACGATACTAAGATGATGCCTAAATCTGCAGGCATCATCCTGGTATAACCACTCAAAGTCCAGCAACGTACCAGTACATTGCTGGTCCTTGTTTGGCATATAGGTTTTTTTTTTTTTCATGCAGCCTGTGGGCTGAACGAAAAAAAAGAGAACCTATCAGAAATCAGCACAGGAATAATGCGTAGTATTACTCATCATTAACCGCCCAAACAACCACCCACTGAATTTAATGATGGGTATACACGACACTATCCACGTATACCAAAATAGGATTTTAACTGCAGTGCTGAAATCAGAAAATCACCACAGCTGCTATCAGCAAAGGTATCCATATATGCTGAGCGCAAACACTGCTTGTGTCAGAATATATAAAATCAATGTCATGGTAGCCGACGAGTACCTGCAAGAGAAACAGGTCACAAAAGAATGAAAAAACAAACAAAGGACATTAAAAGTACAATAGGAAGAGTAGAAGAACATGTAAAAGCAGTCTAGCGGCCAATTACCTGCTAGCATTGCTTTTATATGTAAGCCGACCGCTGGCTGTAAAAAACGATACCAAGATGATGCCTAAATCTGCAGGCATCATCCTGGTATAACCACTCAAAGTCCAGCAACGTACCAGTACATTGCTGGTCCGTGTTTGGCATATAGGTTTTTTTTTTTTCATGCAGCCTGTGGGCTGAACGAAAAAAAAGAGAACCTATCAGAAATCAGCACAGGAATAATGCGTAGTATTACTCATCATTAACCGCCCAAACAACCACCCACTGAATTTAATGATGGGTATACACGATATTATCCACGTATACCAAAATAGGATTTTAACTGCAGTGCTGAAATCAGAAAATCACCACAGCTGCTATCAGCAAAGGTATCCATATATGCTGAGCGCAAACACTGTTTGTGTCAGAATATATAAAATCAATGTCATGGTAGCCGACGAGTACCTGCAAGAGAAACAGGTCACAAAAGAATGAAAAAACAAACAAAGGACATTAAAAGTACAGTAGAAAGAGTAGAAGAACATGTAAAAGCAGTCTAGCGGCCAATTACCTGCAAGCATTGCTTTTACATGTAAGCCGACCGCTGGCTGTAAAAAACGATACCAAGATGATGCCTAAATCTGCAGGCATCATCCTGGTATAACCACTCAAAGTCCAGCAATGTACCAGTACATTGCTGGTCCTTGTTTGGCATATAGATTTTTTTTTTCATGCAGCCTGTGGGCTGAACGAAAAAAAAGAGAACCTATCAGAAATCAGCACAGGAATAATGCGTAGTATTACTCATCATTAACCGCCCAAACAACCACCCACTGAATTTAATGATGGGTATACACAACACTATCCACGTATACCAAAATAGGATTTTAACTGCAGTGCTGAAATCAGAAAATCACCACAGCTGCTATCAGCAAAGGTATCCATATATGCTGAGCGCAAACACTGTTTGTGTCAGGATATATAAAATCAATGTCATGGTAGCCGACGAGTACCTGCAAGAGAAACAGGTCACAAAAGAATGAAAAAACAAACAAAGGACATTAAAAGTACAGTAGGAAGAGTAGAAGAACATGTAAAAGCAGTCCAGCGGCCAATTACCTGCTAGGATTGCTTTTACATGTAAGCCGACCGCTGGCTGTAAAAAACGTTACCAAGATGATGCCTAAATCTGCAGGCATCATCCTGGTATAACCACTCAAAGTCCAGCAATGTACCAGTACATTGCTGGTCCTTGTTTGGCATATAGGTTTTTTTTTTTTCATGCAGCCTGTGGGCTGAACGAAAAAAAAGAGAACCTATCAGAAATCAGCACAGGAATAATGCGTAGTATTACTCATCATTAACCGCCCAAACAACCACCCACTGAATTTAATGAAGGGTATACACGACACTATCCACGTATACCAAAATAGGATTTTAACTGCAGTGCTGAAATCAGAAAATCACCACAGCTGCTATCAGCAAAGGTATCCATATATGCTGAGCGCAAACACTATTTGTGTCAGGATATATAAAATCAATGTCATGGTAGCCGACGAGTACCTGCAAGAGAAACAGGTCACAAAAGAATGAAAAAACAAACAAAGGACATTAAAAGTACAGTAGGAAGAGTAGAAGAACATGTAAAAGCAGTCTAGCGGCCAATTACCTGCTAGCATTGCTTTTACATGTAAGCCGACCGCTGGCTGTAAAAAACTTTACCAAGATGATGCCTAAATCTGCAGGCATCATCCTGGTATAACCACTCAAAGTCCAGCAATGTACCAGTACATTGCTGGTCCTTGTTTGGCATATAGGTTTTTTTTTTTTCATGCAGCCTGTGGGCTGAACGAAAAAAAAGAGAACCTATCAGAAATCAGCACAGGAATAATGCGTAGTATTACTCATCATTAACCGCCCAAACAACCACCCACTGAATTTAATGATGGGTATACACGACACTATCCACGTATACCAAAATAGGATTTTAACTGCAGTGCTGAAATCAGAAAATCACCACAGCTGCTATCAGCAAAGGTATCCATATATGCTGAGCGCAAACACTGTTTGTGTCAGAATATATAAAATCAATGTCATGGTAGCCGACGAGTACCTGCAAGAGAAACAGGTCACAAAAGAATGAAAAAACAAACAAAGGACATTAAAAGTACAGTAGGAAGAGTAGAAGAACATGTAAAAGCAGTCTAGCGGCCAATTACCTGCTAGGATTGCTTTTACATGTAAGCCGACCGCTGGCTGTAAAAAACGTTACCAAGATGATGCCTAAATCTGCAGGCATCATCCTGGTATAACCACTCAAAGTCCAGCAACGTACCAGTACATTGCTGGTCCTTGTTTGGCATATAGGTTTTTTTTTTTTTCATGCAGCCTGTGGGCTGAACGAAAAAAAAGAGAACCTATCAGAAATCAGCACAGGAATAATGCGTAGTATTACTCATCATTAACCGCCCAAACAACCACCCACTCAATTTAATGATGGGTATATACGACACTATCCACGTATACCAAAATAGGATTTTAACTGCAGTACTGAAATCAGAAAATCACCACAGCTGCTATCAGCAAAGGTATCCATATATGCTGAGCGCAAACACTGTTTGTGTCAGAATATATAAAATCAATGTCATGGTAGCCGACGAGTACCTGCAAGAGAAACAGGTCACAAAAGAATGAAAAAACAAACAAAGGACATTAAAAGTACAGTAGGAAGAGTAGAAGAACATGTAAAAGCAGTCTAGTGGCCAATTACCTGCTAGGATTGCTTTTACATGTAAGCCGACCGCTGGCTGTAAAAAACTATACCAAGATGATGCCTAAATCTGCAGGCATCATCCTGGTATAACCACTCAAAGTCCAGCAACGTACCAGTACATTGCTGGTCCTTGTTTGGCATATAGGTTTTTGTTTTTTTTTCATGCAGCCTGTGGGCTGACCGAAAAAAAAGAGAACCTATCAGAAATCAGCACAGGAATAATGCGTAGTATTACTCATCATTAACCGCCCAAACAACCACCCACTGAATTTAATGATGGGTATACACGACACTATCCACGTATACCAAAATAGGATTTTAACTGCAGTGCTGAAATCAGAAAATCACCACAGCTGCTATCAGCAAAGGTATCCATATATGCTGAGCGCAAACACTGTTTGTGTCAGGATATATAAAATCAATGTCATGGTAGCCGACGAGTACCTGCAAGAGAAACAGGTCACAAAAGAATGAAAAAACAAACAAAGGACATTAAAAGTACAGTAGGAAGAGTAGAAGAACATGTAAAAGCAGTCTAGCGGCCAATTACCTGCTAGCATTGCTTTTACATGTAAGCCGACCGCTGGCTATAAAAAACTATACCAAGATGATGCCTAAATCTGCAGGCATCATCCTGGTATAACCACTTAAAGTCCAGCAACGTACCAGTACATTGCTGGTCCTTGTTTGGCATATAGGTTTTTTTTTTTTTTCATGCAGCCTGTGGGCTGAACGAAAAAAAAGAGAACCTATCAGAAATCAGCACAGGAATAATGCGTAGTATTACTCATCATTAACCGCCCCAAACAACCACCCACTGAATTTAATGATGGGTATACACGACACTATCCACGTATACCAAAATATAGGATTTTAACTGCAGTGCTGAAATCAGAAAATCACCACAGCTGCTATCAGCAAAGGTATCCATATATGCTGAGCGCAAACACTGTTTGTGTCAGGATATATAAAATCAATGTCATGGTAGCCGACGAGTACCTGCAAGAGAAACAGGTCACAAAAGAATGAAAAAACAAACAAAGGACATTAAAAGTACAGTAGGAAGAGTAGAAGAACATGTAAAAGCAGTCTAGCGGCCAATTACCTGCTAGCATTGCTTTTACATGTAAGCCGACCGCTGGCTGTAAAAAACTATACCAAGATGATGCCTAAATCTGCAGGCATCATCCTGGTATAACCACTTAAAGTCCAGCAACGTACCAGTACATTGCTGGTCCTTGTTTGGCATATAGTTTTTTTTTTTTTTTCATGCAGCCTGTGGGCTGAACGAAAAAAAAGAGAACCTATCAGAAATCAGCACAGGAATAATGCGTAGTATTACTCATCATTAACCGCCCAAACAACCACCCACTGAATTTAATGATGGGTATACACGACACTATCCACATATACCAAAATAGGATTTTAACTGCAGTGCTGAAATCAGAAAATCACCACAGCTATCAGCAAAGGTATCCATATATGCTGAGCGCAAACACTGTTTGTGTCAGAATATATAAAATCAATGTCATGGTAGCCGACGAGTACCTGCAAGAGAAACAGGTCACAAAAGAATGAAAAAACAAACAAAGGACATTAAAAGTACAGTAGGAAGAGTAGAAGAACATGTAAAAGCAGTCTAGCGGCCAATTACCTGCTATGATTGCTTTTACATGTAAGCCGACCGCTGGCTGTAAAAAACGATACCAAGATGATGCCTAAATCTGCAGGCATCATCCTCGTATAACCACTCAAAGTCCAGCAACGTACCAGTACATTGCTGGTCCTTGTTTGGCATATAGGTTTTTTTTTTTTCATGCAGCCTGTGGGCTGAACGAAAAAAAAGAGAACCTTTTAGAAATCAGCACAGGAATAATGCGTAGTATTACTCATCATTAACCGCCCAAACAACCACCCACTGAATTTAATGATGGGTATACACAACACTATCCACGTATACCAAAATAGGATTTTAACTGCAGTGCTGAAATCAGAAAATCACCACAGCTGCTATCAGCAAAGGTATCCATATATGCTGGGCGCAAACACTGTTTGTGTCAGAATATATAAAATCAATGTCATGGTAGCCGACGAGTACCTGCAAGAGAAACAGGTCACAAAAGAATGAAAAAACAAACAAAGGACATTAAAAGTACAGTAGGAAGAGTAGAAGAACATGTAAAAGCAGTCTAGCGGCCAATTACCTGCTAGCATTGCTTTTACATGTAAGCCGACCGCTGGCTGTAAAAAATGATACCAAGATGATGCCTAAATCTGCAGGCATCATCCTGGTATAACCACTCAAAGTCCAGCAACGTACCAGTACATTGCTGGTCCTTGTTTGGCATATAGGTGTTTTTTTTTTCATGCAGCCTGTGGGCTGAACGAAAAAAAAGAGAACCTATCAGAAATCAGCACAGGAATAATGCGTAGTATTACTCATCATTAACCGCCCAAACAACCACCCACTGAATTTAATGATGGGTATACACGACACTATCCACATATACCAAAATAGGATTTTAACTGCAGTGCTGAAATCAGAAAATCACCACAGCTATCAGCAAAGGTATCCATATATGCTGACGCAAACACTGTTTGTGTCAGAATATATAAAATCAATGTCATGGTAGCCGACGAGTACCTGCAAGAGAAACAGGTCACAAAAGAATGAAAAAACAAACAAAGGACATTAAAAGTACAGTAGGAAGAGTAGAAGAACATGTAAAAGCAGTCTAGCGGCCAATTACCTGCTAGGATTGCTTTTACATGTAAGCCGACCGCTGGCTGTAAAAAAACGATACCAAGATGATGCCTAAATCTGCAGGCATCATCCTCGTATAACCACTCAAAGTCCAGCAACGTACCAGTACATTGCTGGTCCTTGTTTGGCATATAGGTTTTTTTTTTTTCATGCAGCCTGTGGGCTGAACGAAAAAAAAGAGAACCTTTTAGAAATCAGCACAGGAATAATGCGTAGTATTACTCATCATTAACCGCCCAAACAACCACCCACTGAATTTAATGATGGGTATACACAACACTATCCACGTATACCAAAATAGGATTTTAACTGCAGTGCTGAAATCAGAAAATCACCACAGCTGCTATCAGCAAAGGTATCCATATATGCTGAGCGCAAACACTGTTTGTGTCAGAATATATAAAATCAATGTCATGGTAGCCGACGAGTACCTGCAAGAGAAACAGGTCACAAAAGAATGAAAAAACAAACAAAGGACATTAAAAGTACAGTAGGAAGAGTAGAAGAACATGTAAAAGCAGTCTAGCGGCCAATTACCTGCTAGGATTGCTTTTACATGTAAGCCGACCGCTGGCTGTAAAAAAACGATACCAAGATGATGCCTAAATCTGCAGGCATCATCCTGGTATAACCACTTAAAGTCCAGCAACGTACCAGTACATTGCTGGTCCTTGTTTGGCATATAGTTTTTTTTTTTTTTCATGCAGCCTGTGGGCTGACCAAAAAATATATAAGATTTGATCCATGGATGCAGTGGCGTAGCGTGGGTTGTCAGCGCCCCGGGGCAAGGTAAGCCATTTGTGCCCCATACACAAACCTACTATTCCATTACACAGACCACTACACTGACCTAGCTGACCACTACAGAGACCTACCTTATTCCTACATTGTTCTACCTGATTACTATACTGACACCTACACTGACCTACCTGCAGTGCTGTATTTTGGCCTAGGCCAACAAGGCCCAGGCCTAGGGCAGCACTTTGCAGGGGGGCAGCATAAAACCACCCCCCACCACTTGAGACTCTATTGGCCACTGGTTGCTAGAACCACCTCTCTCACCCCCTCTCTCTCTCTTACTCACCCCCCTTCTCACTCTCTAACCCCTCCTCTCTCCCTCCCTCTCACCTCCCTCTCTCTTTCTCACCCCCTCTCTCTCTATCATCCCCCTCTCTCTCTCGCTCTCATCTCCCTCTCTCTCTCATCCCTCTCACTCTCATCCCTCTCACTCTCATCCCCACTCTCTCTCTCTCATCCCCCCTCGCTCGCTCATCCCCCCTCTCTCACTCATCCCCCCTGTCTCTCTCTCATCCCCCCACTCTCTCATCCCCCCCACTCTCTTTTCCTCCCTCACCCAACCCCCCTCTCTCTCTCTCTCCCTCACCCAATCCCTCTCTCTCTCCCTCACCCAATCCCTCTCTCTCTCTCTCTTTCATCCCCCCCTCTCTCCCTCCCTCCCTCACCCAACCCCCCTCTCTCTCTCCCTCACCCAGTCTCTCTCCCCCACCCCCTCTCACCCCCCCTCTTATGAGATCTCAGGGGTTCATGCTGGGACTTGTAGTCCTTCAATTCTGGAGGAAGACAGCTACCTAATTATTATACTGACATCTACACTGACCACTACACAGATCTACTTGACCAATACACTGAGGATGTGCCCTTTGGCAGTACTTCTGTATAACCACCCCGTCTGGTTTTCTTCATTTGAGGTTATAGCTGGCAGTGCCCATTGTTGTATTCTAACATGGGGGAAGTCTCCCTTCTTTTTGCATCTTCTCGATCACGCCATCAAGAATTTGTTCCATTTCCTCTTCTGTTGGTTGGATAAAATTCTTCCTTTGCGCCTGCAATCTATTGTTTGTTGTAACAACGACCTCTGTCAGTTGCTCTATATGTTTCAATCGTCCTTTTTGTTTCCAGCTGCAAAAAGAAGAAAAACATTTTAGTGGACAATACAGAAAATGGGCAGCAACAAATACGGTGAGAAATAAACAGCAGGATAAACCTGGAAGCACTGTATCAGGGGCCCACATGGTGTCACAGGTTGTCACCAAGACAGGCCTGAAAGTACTGGATTAGAGATCCATGTGGTATGACAGGTCGTTACTGGCACAGACCTAGGAGTCCTAAATTTGGGCCTATGTGTATTGGATCAATGGCCCATGTCATACCACAGGTAGTCACCGGCAAATGCCTGGAAGTACAGGATCAATGGCCCATGTCATACCACAGGTAGTCAGGCTCCAGGCGTTGCTGTTTATATGTAAGATTATAGCAAAAAAAAACATGAATACTTACTAAGATATTGCTACACAGATGCAGATGGAGATCATCATGAAAAATATCCCACTCAGTACCACCGTCACGATAGCCAGGAGCCAAATAGGGACTTCTGCAAAAGAAAGAAAGAAGATGTTATTTTCACACATAAGGGCACATAAAAAGCACTTCTGAATGTATCTGGAAGATAACATGGCTAGGTAAAATTAATCATGTGGAACTCCAGGTGGGGAAAGTTAGAACATATTTTATGTCTCCTAACTTCCTCTCCTTGCGTCCTGGTGAACACACAGGAAGTAAGAAGAAATCTTCCCCACACAATATCAACTCAAAAAAGGAAGGTTTTGGCTGGAGCTCTGCTTTAAATCATCATTAATATTACACCAGCTGCATTAAGCCAATTATTATTTCAGAATATTTTACTTACGTTGCACCTGGATGTGATACCAAGCCCGGACATCTTCTGAGGAATCTTCTGAGGAATCTCGGCTTTCAGGTTCATCCAGCTTCCTCTCACCAGCCGGTAAATTGCCCATGTATTGATATTCTTCTCCCAGGAATGGAACATACTGGTAGTCTCTATCCGGTAAACCAATATACTGATAATCGGGTCCTAGAATCACAGAAAAGAAATAAAGATGTAAGTACATTTTTCAGGTACATCCTTGAGTTACATTATCTAAGAGCATACAAAATCACAAGCATGAATGGTATTTATACTATAAAAATATAATTTCTGTTTAAAAGTCCTTTGGGTTTTCCAGGTAATTAATTGTCAGCATAAGGACTGCTATTATTTCCCCACAGTGGCCAATCAGATTCCAGCCTGCCTTGGTTAACCACTTGCCGACCAGCCGCCGCAGATGTACGGCGGCAGGTCGGCTCTTCTAGGCAAAGTCCTGTACATGTACGGCGCTCGCCTGGGAGGAGCTGACAAGCGGGGAAAGCAATGCGTGTGACAGGTGACTCCGATGGCCGCCAGCCAACCGCGATCCCCGCTGACAGAGAAGGACGGGCGGCTAATGTAGACACAGCCTTCTGTCCCTCTCCCTGAGATGATCACAGAGACCATGCGATCCTGCTATATAGGATCGCATGTCTCTATGGTTATCTCACAAGCCCAACCCCCCCCCCCCACAGTTAGAATCACTCCCCTAGGCTTACATTTAACCCCTTGATCACCAATAGTATTAACCCCTTCCCTGCCAATGGCATTATTACAGTAACAGTGCATATATTTAGCACTGATTACTGTAGTAATGTCACTGGTACCTCCAAAAGTGTAAAAAATATCAGTTAGGGGTCCGATCTATCCGACAAAATGTTGCAGTCCCGCAAAAAAAAAAAAAATCGCAGATCGCCGAAATTACTAGTAGAAAAATAAAAAAAAAAACAGTAAAAGTGACATAAATCTCTCCTGTAGTTAGTAAACACAATAACTTTTGCGCAAACCAATCAAAATACGCTTATTGCAATTTTTTTGGCCAAAAATATGCAGCAGAAACAAATTGGCCTAAAATGTTAAAAAATTTTGACTTTTAAATTTTTTTGGGAATGTTCTATTGAAAAATTGTTTTTTTTTTTCAAAATGTTTTGTTTATAGCGCAAAAAAAAAAAAAAAATCGCACAGGTGAACAAATACCACCAAAAGAAAGCTCTACTTGTGGGAAAAAAGGACGTCAATTTCGTTTGGGTACAGCGTCGCACGACCGCCCAATTGTCCATTAAAGTAACGCAGTGCCGAATCGCAAAATAGGGCCTGGTCATTAAGCAGCAAAATCTTCCGGTCTTAAATTGGTTAACAGAAGCTGGACTGTTCTGATTGTGGCTGTGATAAAAGAAGTGTGAGAAAGCCCTGTTGGCAGTGAGCCAAAACCTATTCACCGAGGCACTGACCTAACAGAAGTGTGTGGTTCCTGAGTCAGGGGATGGTTACTTCCATTAGAGCCTTCTCACACAGGTGTTTTGCTTCATGACAAAGAATGTGTATAGAACTGATAATGGCCCTTCTTTTTTAGAACCCCAAATTTCATAATTGCTTTGACTAGTTAGTAGAACATTCATAAAATATACATGCAGGGACGGCACCAGAGGGGTGTATGGAAGTCCCCTAGCACCACCAAAAAATAAAAAGACTGGGCAAGCATCTATAAAAGTATGGACTCAGCAGCTGGTCGGTACACAGCACAGGCAAGCATAGGGAGGGAGGGTACTCTGTGTTCCAACTCCCACTGCCGGTCAGAATACCGCTACCAATCAGATTCTGCAACCGGAAGGGACGTTAGGACGGGAACAACTTACTGCATATGTGCCATGCGTTCCAACATGCCCGCTATTCCTTCCAATAGGTTTTCTAATGTGACAGAACACGAAGCAGCAGCGGAAATCTTACACCCACACAAGTCTTGAATTTTACATTTATTTTAGCAGTAAATCACCTAATATACTGAAATAGACTATTTCACCGCGACCGAGTGAAATAGTCTACCTCACTATATAATCAGTTTGTCACTGAGCGGTGCAGAGTGTACCAAGATGGCCATCGCCACCTACTTGCAGGTTTTTCGCTATATTTACTATATTACAATAATATAAATTAAATACTGTTATTCAGTCTATAAGGTGAGTTTACTGCTAAAATAAACGTAAAATTCAAGACTTGCGTGGGTGTAAGAAGAGGTCCACCGCTGCTTCGTGATCTGTCAGGAAAACCTATTGGAACGCATAGTGGCCTTGTTGGAATGCATGGCGCATGCGCAGTAAGTTGTTCTCGTCCAAACGTCACTTCCGGTTGCAGAATCTGATAGGTAGCGGTATTCTGATAGAACACCGTGTTGGCCTGGCCACATAGGATTTGGGAGAAAGGACAGGGTGTGAATGGAATTCAATCCCCTCGAAAGTCCCCTCAAATAGTTTTCCCGCCCACTGTGTAAGTCTTCCCTAATAGCAGCGTGGATGGAGGAATCTCTATTATATTCAGGCAGCCATGGCTACTGCTGCTGCCAAACAATAATTATATCTGATAGGAAGCAATCACTGTTTGCCTGATAATTGACCCCTTGGCTCAGTCGCATATTAAACAGACCTTTGCAGGGACGGGTGATGCTTGCAGAGCCACCTGTGGCTTGAATTTTGGCCATTTCAGTTCAACAGGAATAAAAATGTAAATCATTAAATCATATTGATTAGATGATCATTGACTTCAAATAATCACATTATATTCTCTTACCTGTACCCTTGGTGTCTGTGGGCTGAAACGTCACATCTGCCTTGGTATCTTCACCTGTGATCTCGGGCTCCACAGGTACATCTGTCTCATCTGCCTTGGTACCTTCACCTGTGATCTCGGGCTCCACAGGTACATCTGTCTTATCTGCCTTGGTACCTTCACCTGTGATCTCGGGCTCCACAGGTACATCTGTCTTATCTGCTTTGGTATCTTCGGGTGACAGCTTGGACTCCCCCTTGTCTGCCATCCTTCGCCTTCCACCTGTGAACACAGACTCTGCAGGTTCATATGGCGCATCCACATTCTGCTCCGCACCTGCGAGCTCGGACTCTTCATGTGCATACAGCACGCCCGCTTTGTGCTCCTCAGGTAGGAAGTCGGACCCTTCAGGTGCACAATCCACATCTGCTTTGTGCTCCTCAGGTTTGAGATCAGACTCTGCAGGTGCATATAGCACGCCTGCTTTGTTCTCCTCAGCTGTGAGCGCGGGCTCTGCAGTTACAGTCTTCTCATTTGCCTTGGTATGTTCACCTGTGAGCTTGGAATCTGCAGGTTCATTTGGTGCGTTCACAGTGTGCTCCTCAGGTTTGAGATCAGACTCAGCAGGTGCATATAGCACGCCCGCTTTGTGCTCCTCAGCTGTGAGCGGGGACTCTGCAGTTACAGTCTTCTCATTTGCCTTGGTGTGTTCACCTGTGAGCTTGGAATCTGCAGGTTCATTTGGTGCGTTCACAGTGTGCCCCTCAGGTTTGAGATCAGACTCTGCAGGTGCATATAGCACGCCCGCTTTGTGCTCCTCAGCTGTGAGCGGGGACTCTGCAGTTACAGTCTTCTCATTTGCCTTGGTGTGTTCACCTGTGAGCTTGGAATCTGCAGGTTCATTTGGTGCGTTCACAGTGTGCTCCTCACCTATGATCTCAGACTCAGCAGGTTTGTACACCTCCTCCAAAGGTGCAAATATTATATGTGCCATGTACTCATCGCCTGACGGCTCGGACATAGCAAGTTTATAACGATAATTTGGATCTATAATCAGAGAAAATAAAAGAAATAAAAATATTAATTACTCAGTTTTATTATTGAGTTATATTATCAAAAAAAGATAAGCACAATCTATTATATTATATTATATTCAGGTTTCCTTATTGTATGTCTAGCAGCCATACCCTGACCCATGTGCTGAATGCTATTTCTAGAGTGATTAGTGTAAAGTCTCGTACACACGATCAGATGATCGGATGAATATTTGTCCGTTTTTTGTTACATACATTCATGTGTGTTTTTGATACTTTGAAGTGCATTCAGGCACATGCATTTATGTGTGTTTGCAGTGCGTTTTAATGCAGAAAAATGCAGCATGCTGTATTGTTTTTTTTTAAATGAAGATAACACTGAAATGGTGTAAACTAATCTAGGCTCACTGAAATAAATCCATTTTTCTTCTATCTGCGTTTATGCTGTGTTTATAAACGCATCTCACTGCATCTGGTGTAAACAAGCCCTAAAGAGCAGACATTTATTATAATGCAAACAATTGATATGCATGTAAATATCTGTCACTCATTGCCTCCTGTTCTCTCATCAGCCACTTGTTACTTCTTTTTAAAAAGAAAATCTAGGACAAACTGGGAGGAGCCACACTGCTGTGCAGTAATAGTCTCCACCCCTTATGCAAATAAAGGAGCATAATGACATACTAAGATGGAGCTGTGAAAAGTCTATGAGCTCGGGGCTGTTATAAAGAAATGAAACATCGGGGGAAGGTTAATGTTTTGCAAAGTGACAGTTATTTTCTACTGAATCCTGAAAGAGTTAAAAATAACTGTCACCTGACATGGCTAAAGCAAAGATCCTTCTATTAACCACTTGCCGACCGCCGCACGACTATCTACGTCGGCGGTCAGCCCCTCACAGGCAAACTAACGTAGGGCTACGTTGCTTGCTTGTGAGGGTCTAGGGAGCGAGTGCGCGCCCCCGGAGGCGCGCTCACGCTCCCGCGTGGTCACGGACCCCCCCGCGTGTGTGACCAGCGGACCCGATGTCCGCCGGCCACTCTGCGATCGGCGGGGGAGAGGGAGAATGTCAGGCAGCTTGTGTAAACAAGCTGCCTGTCATTCTCCTCGCTGCAAAGACACTGATCACATGGATCTACTATGTAGATCCGTTGATCAGTGTCCTTACAGCTGAAGCCACAGCCAATCACAGTAGAAAGCACGCCCCTAGGGACACACACAGCCCCTCCCTCCCAAATAAAGTTAACCCCTTCACTACCAGTGTATTTTTACAGTAACAGTGCATATATATAGCACTGATTACTGTAGAAATGTCACTGGTAACCCCAAAAGTGTCAAAAATGTCAGTCAAGGGTCCGATCTGTCCGCCGCAATGTCGTAGTACCGCAAAAAAAATCGCAGATCGCCGCCATTACGCGTTTAAAAAAAAAACAACCAAAATGACAAAAATCTTTCCCTTTGTTAGTAAACGCGATAACTTTTGCGCAAACCAATCAAAATACGCTTTTTGCGATTTTTTTTACCAAACATATGTAGCATAAAACAAATTGGCCGAAAATGTTAAAAAATTTTGATTTTTACATTTTTTTTGGGGGAATTTCATATAAAAAAATGTGAAAAATATTGTTATTTTTGCAAAATTGACGCTCTTTTTTTGTTTATAGCGCATGATCAAAAAATCGCACAGGTGATCAAATACCACCAAAAGAAAGCTCTGTTTGTGGGAAAAAAAGGAAGCCAAATTCGTTTAGGTACAGCGTCGCACGACCGCGCAATTCTCCGTTAAAGTCACGCAGTGCCGAATCGCAAAATACCCCCTGGTCGGAATGGGGGTAAAATCTTCCGGGGCTTAAGTGGTTAAAGTGATGTGAACTGAGTGCAATGTGTATAATGGGGCTCCTTTTTCCTAAGAAAACTACAAATATAATAATGTGTGATAATTACCTCTTGATGGAATCGGAAATCCGGTGGTCATTGCAATTGGCATGGCCAACACAACAAGAAATAATAGTAATGAATTTGCCATTGTGACTTCTCTTGTCAGAGAGAAAGATAAACACATCCACACTCCTCAACCGCCTCGTGTTATCTGAGGCTGTAACTGCAGTGCACTAGAATTTATAGAGTGAGTCATGTGATCATGTGTGGTGGGCGGGGCTTAGAGCAGGACTGTTTTTTTTTTTTTTCTGTTTGTTTCTTGGCTTAGGGCTTGTTTATACCACAATCTCTATGTTCTCTGTGCATTTCTGCATCTGCGTTTACATACATTTTAGTGTGTTTACAGTGTGTTTAAATGCATTTGGAATGCTTTTTTATGAAATATTATTATTATTTTGTTTTTTTTAGATTTTTTTCTGTTTACGTGCATTTGCTTGCATTTATGTGCGTTTTTGATATGTTGACATGGATTCACATGCATTTGCGGTACATTTACATTAGGGCTGAAACAAATAATCGATTAATCGACCACTAATCGATTATGTAAATAGTTGTCAACTATTTTCTTAATCGATACGTTAGTCAGCTGATTGGTTGGCCTGTATACAGAATGGATAGGAGTAAAAGACTGCGCTAAACCCTGTATTGGAGGGCTGTATAACCCTACTGCATATGTTATGTGACAATAATCATGTATACACGAATTGCTGTATGTTTAAGGTATTGCTACCTTGTGCCCATATGATAAAATAATATTATAAAGGAAGTGTCACAGTTATAAATATGCTTGTAAAATATAAAAATATAAAAATATATAATAGCAACAGTATTTTTTACCATCAGTGTTCCAAATATTAAAGTGCAAAAACAAACCATCAAATTACTGACAAATGATCTCTGTGTAGATAAATAACATCCATAAAGTGCAGTGTGATGTGCTAGCAAATAATCATATACTAATCATCAAATAAGCAAATGAATAATGTCCATAAGGTGCAATGTAAAGGTGCATATGCTCATTTCAGCCGCTGCGTATTCGGAAAGGGCCAAAGACTTTTTTCAATGCAAAACGGTGCTTTTTCTGCCTTTTTGGTTCAATAGACTTCAATGCAGATGCTGCAGAAAAGCATGTAGAGTGTTTTTGCTGCGATCTGCATTTTTTAATCTGCCCATCCACAAAATGGGCATAAAAAAAGCATAAAAAATGCAAAACACAAATCGCTGCAAAGTCACGTGAGAAAAAAAGCACTGCAAAAATCACTGCAGAAACAAATAAAAAGCAAACTGCATAGGTGTGAACCAAGAGTTACACTGGCCATACACGTATCGATTGTTGAATGAGAATATTCATAGGAAAAATATTTGTATATTCGCTGAATGAAAGAATGTTGTTAGAAAATTTGACTTGCTTTTAACCACTTGCCGACCGCCGCACAACTATTTACTGCGGCGGTCAGCCCCGTACAGGCAAAGTGACGTAGGACTATGTCTCTAGCTTGTGAGCCTCTAGGGGGCGAGCGCGCGCCGCAGGAGGTGCGCTCCCGCCCCCGCTCGTTCCCTAACAAGTCCGCGCGTGTGACCGATGGACCCGATGTCCGCCGGCCACTCGCAATCTCCCCATGACAGCCGCCTGTCATTCTCCCTGATGTAAGAACAGAGATCATACGATCCTGCTATGTAGGATCGTAGGTCTCTGTGCTTACATCACTAGCCACACCCCTTTACAGTTAGAAGCACGCCCCTAGGGACACACTTAACCCCTGCATCACCAATAAAGTTAACCCCTTCCCTGCTAGTGTCATTTTTACAGTAACAGTGCATATGTATAGCACGGATTACTGTAGTAATGTCACTGGTACCCCCAAAAGTGTCAAAAATGTCAGTCAAGGGTACGATCTGTCCTCTGCAATGTCGCAGTCCCGCAAAAAAAAATAAAAAATTGCAGATTGCTGCCATTACTCGTTAAAAAAAAAAAAAACACCAGAAATGACAGAAATCTTTCCCTTAGTTAGTAAACGCAATAACTTTTGCACAAACCAATCAAAATACGCTTATTGCGATTTTTTTTTACCAAACATATGTAGCATAAAACAAATTGGCCAAAAATGTTAAAAAAAATTTGATTTTTAAATTTTTTTTGGGGGGGAATTTCATATAAAAAAATTAAAAAAATGTTGTTATTTTTGCAAAATTGTCGCTCTTTTTTTGTTTATAGCGCACGATCAAAAAATTGCACAGGTGATCAAATACCACCAAAAGAACGCTCTGTTTGTGGGAAAAAAAAGACATCAATTTCATTTGGGTACAGCGTCGCATGACCGCGCAATTGTCCGTTAAAGTCACGCAGTGCCGAATCGCAAAATACCCCCTGGTCAGGAAGGGGGTAAAATCTTCCGGGGCTCAAGTGGTTAACATTCAGTTTTAAAATGAATGTAATTTCTGAATGAAAACCACATACACTGTCTGATAATTCTTTCACCAAAAAGGTTTCTATTCTGCGCTTTAGAATTTTCCCATCACTGTGGCCGACAACGAACGTCGATTTGACCGCACTAAAGATTAGAAAATCGAACAAATGTTTTTGAAATGAAATTATTTTGAAGGAAGACGTTATTTTTGTATGGCCAACATAACTGACAGCAGGCGCAGGGAGATTTTATCAAGTCACCTGCCTATGACAAGAGAGTCTGTCATACATCATATATTACAGTTCTGTCTGAAAATCTGCAAAAAAACAGTCTCTCTTTCATTTTTTTTTAAATAAAAAATTTGATCTCGGAGTCTGATGATATTTACCAGATTCACCCTCTAGTAGTATATACAGTATATCTCCTCTGTCTGATATTCTCAGAGTGAAATAGAGATTTTCCTCCCTAACCATATAGCTGGTTATTTATATTTACCACTTCATATAGATATTTAAGAATAAATTGCCTTTTTCTTTAAATTTACATATTAACTAAATTATACACCACACTTTTTCTTAAGGTTATTATGTGATTATTCAAAACAATAATCGGCCAACTAATCAATTATGAAAACAATCCTTAGTTGCAGCCCTAATTTACATGCATTCCTGTGTGTTTTTGACACATCGGGGGAAGGGTGATGTTTTACAAAGTGACAGTTATTTTCAACTGAATCCTGAAAGAGCTAAAAATAACTGTCACCTGACATGGCTAAAGCAAAGATCCTTCTATTAAAGTGATGTGAACTGAGTGCAATGTGTATAATGGGGCTCCTTTTTCCTAAGAAAACTACAAATATAATAATGTGTGATAATTACCTCTTGATGGAATCGGAAATCCGGTGGTCATTGCAATTGGCATGGCCAACGCAACAAGAAATAATAGTAATGAATTTGCCATTGTGACTTCTCTTGTCAGAGAGAAAGATAAACACATCCACACTCCTCAACCGCCTCGTGTTATCTGAGGCTCTGCCTGCAGTGCACTCGAATTTATAGAGTGAGTCATGTGATCATGTGTGGTGGGCGGGGCTTAGAGCAGGACTGTTTTTTTTTTTTCTGTTTGTTTCTTGGCTTAGGGCTTTTTTTTTTACCACAATCTCTATGTTCTCTGTGCATTTCTGCATCTGCATTTACATGCATTTTAGTGTGTTTACAGTGTGTTTAAATGCATTTGGAATGCTTTTTTTGGAAATATAATTATTTTTATTTTTTTTTATTTTTTTTCTGTTTACATGCATTTGCTTGCATTTATGTGCGTTTTTGATATGTTGACGTGGATTCACATGCATTTGCGGTACATTTACATTAGCGCTGAAACAAATAATCGATTAATCGACCACTAATCGATTATGAAAATAGTTGTCAACTATTTTCTTAATCGATAAGTTAGTCAGCTGATTAGTTGGCCTGTATACAGAATGGATAGGAGTAAAAGACTGCGCTAAACCCTGTATTGGAGGGCTGTATAACCCTACTGCATATGTTATGTGACAATAATCATGTATACACGAATTGCTGTATGTTTAAGGTATTGCTACCTTGTGCCCATATGATAAAATAATATTATAAAGGAAGTGTCACAGTTATAAATATGCTTGTAAAATATAAAAATATAAAAATATATAATAGCAACAGCATTTTTTACCATAAGTGTTCCAAATATTAAAGTGCAAAATAAACCATCAAATTACTGACAAATGATCTCTGTGTAGATAAATAACATTCATAAAGTGCAGTGTGATGTGCTAGCAAATAATCATATACTAATCATCAAATAAGCAAATGAATAATGTCCATAAGGTGCAATGTAAAGGTGCATATGCTCATTTCAGCCGCTGCGTATTCGGAAAGGGCCAAAGACTTTTTTCAATGCAAAACGGTGCTTTTTTTGCCTTTTTGGTTCAATAGACTTCAATGCAGATGCTGCAGAAAAGCATGTAGAGTGTTTTTGCTGCGATCTGCATTTTTTAATCTGCCCGTCCACAAAATGGGCATAAAAAAAAGCATAAAAAATGCAAAACACAAATCGCTGCAAAGTCACGTGAGAAAAAAAGCACTGCAGAAACAAATCAAAATCAAACTGCATAGGTGTGAACCAAGAGTTACACTGGCCATACACGTATCGATTGTCGAATGAGAATATTCATAGGAAAAATATTTGTACATTCACTGAATGAAAGAATGTTGTTTGAAAATTTGACTTGCTTTTAACCACTTGCCGACCGCCGCACGACTATTTACTGCGGCGGTCAGCCCCGTACAGGCAAAGTGACGTAGGACTATGTCGCTAGCTTGTGAGCCTCTAGGGGGCGAGCGCGTGCCGCAGGAGGTGCGCTTCCGCTCGTTCCCTAACAAGTCCGCGCGTGTGACCGGTGGACCCGATGTCCGCCGGCCACTCGTGATCTCCCCATGGAGAGGGAGAAAAGCAGGCCGCTGATGTAAACAAAGCCGCCTGTCATTCTCCCTGATGTAAGAACAGAGATCATACGATCCTGCTATATAGGATCGTAGGTCTCTGTGCTTACATCACTAGCCACACCCCTTTACAGTTAGAAGCACGCCCCTAGGGACACACTTAACCCCTGCATCACCAATAAAGTTAACCCCTTCCCTGCTAGTGTCATTTTTACAGTAACAGTGCATATTTATAGCACGGATTAATGCAGTAATGTCACTGGTACCCCCAAAAGTGTCAAAAATGTCAGTCAAGGGTCCAATCTGTCCGCCGCAATGTCGCAGTCCCGCAAAAAAAAAAAAAATTGCAGATTGCTGCCATTACTCGTTAAAAAAAAAAAACACCAGAAATGACAGAAATCTTTCCCTTAGTTAGTAAACGCAATAACTTTTGCGCAAACCAATCAAAATACGCTTATTGTGATTTTTTTTTTACCAAACATATGTAGCATAAAACAAATTGGCCAAAAATGTTAAAAAAATTTAGATTTTTAAATTTTTTTTGGTGGGAGAAATTTCATATAAAAAAATGTGAAAAATGTTGTTATTTTTGCAAAATTGTCGCTCTTTTTTTGTTTATAGCGCATGATCAAAAAAATCGCACAGGTGATCAAATACCACCAAAAGAAAGCTCTGTTTGTGGGAAAAAAAGGACGTCAAATTAGTTTGGGTACAGCGTCGCATGACCGCGCAATTGTCCGTTAAAGTCACGCAGTGCCGAATCGCAAAATAGGCCCTGGTCAGGAAGGGGGTAAAATCTTCCGGGGCTTAAGTGGTTAAAATGAACGTAATTTTGGTGAAAGAATTATCAGACAGTGTATGTGGTTTTCATTCAGAAAAGTTTTCTATTCTGCCCTTTAGAATTTTCCCATCACTGTGGTCGACAACGAACGTCGATTTGACCGCACTAACGATTAAAAAATCGAACAAATGTTTTTAAAATGAAATTTTTTTGAAGGAAGACGTTATTTTTGTATGGCCAACATAACTGACAGCAGGCGCAGGGAACTTTTATCAAGTCACCTGCCTATGACATGGAGTCTGTCATACATCATATATTACAGTTCTGTCTGAAAATCATTTTTTTTTTTTTTTTGATCTTGGAGTCTGATGATATTTACCAGATTCACCCTCTAATAGTATATACAGTATATCTCCTCTGTCTGATATTCTCAGAGTGAAATAGAGATTTTCCTCCCTAACCATATAGCTGGTTATTTATATTTACCACTTCATATAGATATTTAAGAATAAATTGCCTTTTTCTTTAAATTTACATATTAACTAAATTATACACCACACTTTTTTTAAGGTTATTATCCGATTATTCAAAATAATAATCAGCCAACTAATCAATTATGAAAATAATTGTTAGTTGCAGCTCTAATTTACATGCATTCCTGTGTGTGTTTTTGACACATCGGGGGAAGGGTGATGTTTTACAAAGTGACAGTTATTTTCAACTGAATCCTGAAAGAGTTAAAAATAACTGTCACCTGACATGGCTAAAGCAAAGATCCTTCTATTAAAGTGATGTGAACTGAGTGCAATGTGTATAATGGGGCTCCTTTTTCCTAAGAAAACTACAAATATAATAATGTGTGATAATTACCTCTTGATGGAATCGGAAATCCGGTGGTCATTGCAATTGGCATGGCCAACGCAACAAGAAATAATAGTAATGAATTTGTCATTGTGACTTCTCTTGTCAGAGAGAAAGATAAACACATCCACACTCCTCAACCGCCTCGTGTTATCCAAGGCTCTAACTGCAGTGCACTCGAATTTATAGAGTGAGTCATGTGATCATGTGTGGTGGGCGGGGCTTAGAGCAGGACTGTTTTTTTTTTTTTTTCTGTTTGTTTCTTGGTTTAGGGCTTGTTTATACCACAATCTTTATGTTCTCTGTGCATTTCTGCATCTGCGTTTACATGCATTTTAGTGTGTTTACAGTGTGTTTAAATGCATTTGCAATGCTTTTTTATGAAATATTATTATTATTTTGTGTTTTTTAGATTTTTTTCTGTTTACGTGCATTTGCTTGCATTTATGTGCGTTTTTGATATGTTGACGTGGATTCACATGCATTTGGGGTACATTTACATTAGGGCTGAAACAAATAATCGATTAATCGACCACTAATCGATTATGAAAATAGTTGTCAACTATTTTCTTAATCGATAAGTTAGTCAGCTGATTGGTTGGCCTGTATACAGAATGGATAGGAGTAAAAGACTGCGCTAAACCCTGTATTGGAGGGCTGTATAACCCTACTGCATATGTTATGTGACAATAATCATGTATACACGAATTGCTGTATGTTTAAGGTATTGCTACCTTGTGCCCATATGATAAATTCATATTATAAAGGAAGTGTCACAGTTATAAATATGCTTGTAAAATATAAAAATATAAAAATATATAATAGCAACAACATTTTTTACCATAAGTGTTCCAAATATTAAAGTGCAAAACAAACCATCAAATTACTGACAAATGATCTCTGTGTAGATAAATAACATTCATAAAGTGCAGTGTGATGTGCTAGCAAATAATCATATACTAATCATCAAATAAGCAAATGAATAATGTCCATAAGGTGCAATGTAAAGGTGCATATGCTCATTTCAGCCGCTGCGTATTTGGAAAGGGCCAAAGACTTTTTTCAATGCAAAACGGTGCTTTTTCTGCCTTTTTGGTTCAATAGACTTCAATGCAGATGCTGCAGAAAAGCATGTAGAGTGTTTTTGCTGCAATCTGCATTTTTTAATCTGCCCATCCACAAAATGGGCATAAAAAAAGCATAAAAAATGCAAAACACAAATCGCTGCAAAGTCACGTGAGAAAAAAAGCACTGCAAAAATCACTGCAGAAACAAATAAAAAGCAAACTGCATAGGTGTGAACCAAGAGTTACACTGGCCATACACGTATCGATTGTTGAATGAGAATATTCATAGGAAAAATATTTGTATATTCGCTGAATGAAAGAATGTTGTTAGAAAATTTGACTTGCTTTTAACCACTTGCCGACCGCCGCACAACTATTTACTGCGGCGGTCAGCCCCGTACAGGCAAAGTGACGTAGGACTATGTCGCTAGCTTGTGAGCCTCTAGGGGGCGAGCGCGCGCCGCAGGAGGTGCGCTCCCGCCCCCGCTCGTTCCCTAACAAGTCCGCGCGTGTGACCGGTGGACCCGATGTCCGCCGGCCACTCGCGATCTCCCCATGGAGAGGGAGAAAAGCAGGCGGCTGATGTAAACAAAGCGGCCTGTCATTCTCCCTGATGTAAGAACAGAGATCATACGATCCTGCTATATAGGATCGTAGGTCTCTGTGCTTACATCACTAGCCACACCCCTTTACAGTTAGAAGCACGCCCCTAGGGACACACTTAACCCCTGCATCACCAATAAAGTTAACCCCTTCCCTGCTAGTGTCATTTTTACAGTAACAGTGCATATGTATAGCACGGATTACTGTAGTAATGTCACTGGTACCCCCAAAAGTGTCAAAAATGTCAGTCAAGGGTCCGATCTGTCCGCCGCAATGTCGCAGTCCCGCAAAAAAAAAAAAAAAATTGCAGATTGCTGCCATTACTCGTTAAAAAAAAAAAAACACCAGAAATGACAGAAATCTTTCCCTTAGTTAGTAAACGCAATAACTTTTGCGCAAACCAATCAAAATACGCTTATTGCGATTTTTTTTTACCAAACATATGTAGCATAAAACAAATTGGCCAAAAATGTTAAAAAAATTTTGATTTTTAAATTTTTTTGGGGGGGAATTTCATATAAAAAAATGTAAAAAATGTTGTTATTTTTGCAAAATTGTCGCTCTTTTTTTGTTTATAGCGCACGATCAAAAAATTGCACAGGTGATCAAATACCACCAAAAGAACGCTCTGTTTGTGGGAAAAAAAGGACATCAATTTCATTTGGGTACAGCGTCGCATGACCGCGCAATTGTCCGTTAAAGTCACGCAGTGCCGAATCGCAAAATACCCCCTGGTCAGGAAGGGGGTAAAATCTTCCGGGGCTTAAGTGGTTAACATTCAGTTTTAAAATGAATGTAATTTCTGAATGAAAACCACATACACTGTCTGATAATTCTTTCACCAAAAAGGTTTCTATTCCACGCTTTAGAATTTTCCCATCACTGTGGCCGACAACGAACGTCGATTTGACCGCACTAACGATTAGAAAATCGAACAAATGTTTTTGAAATGAAATTATTTTGAAGGAAGACGTTATTTTTGTATGGCCAACATAACTGACAGCAGGCGCAGGGAGCTTTTATCAAGTCACCTGCCTATGACAAGAGAGTCTGTCATACATCATATATTACAGTTCTGTCTGAAAATCAGCAAAAAACAGTCTTTCATTTTTTTTTTTTTTTTGATCTCGGAGTCTGATGATATTTACCAGATTCACCCTCTAATAGTATATACAGTATATCTCCTCTGTCTGATATTCTCAGAGTGAAATAGAGATTTTCCTCCCTAACCATATAGCTGGTTATTTATATTTACCACTTCATATAGATATTTAAGAATAAATTGCCTTTTTCTTTAAATTTACATATTAACTAAATTATACACCACACTTTTTCTTAAGGTTATTATCTGATTATTCAAAACAATAATCAGCCAACTAATCAATTATGAAAACAATCCTTAGTTGCAGCCCTAATTTACATGCATTCCTGTGTGTGTTTTTGATACATCGGGGGAAGGGTGATGTTTTACAAAGTGACAGTTATTTTCAACTGAATCCTGAAAGAGCTAAAAATAACTGTCACCTGACATGGCTAAAGCAAAGATCCTTCTATTAAAGTGATTTGAACTGAGTGCAATGTGTATAATGGGGCTCCTTTTTCCTAAGAAGACTACAAATATAATAATGTGTGATAATTACCTCTTGATGGAATCGGAAATCCGGTGGTCATTGCAATTGGCATGGCCAACGCAACAAGAAATAATAGTAATGAATTTGTCATTGTGACTTCTCTTGTCAGAGAGAAAGATAAACACATCCACACTCCTCAACCGCCTCGTGTTATCTGAGGCTCTGCCTGCAGTGCACTCGAATTTATAGAGTGAGTCATGTGATCATGTGTGGTGGGCGGGGCTTAGAGCTGGACCGTTTTTTTTTTTTTTTTTTCTGTTTGTTTCTTGGCTTAGGGCTTGTTTATACCACAATCTCTATGTTCTCTGTGCATTTCTGCATCTGCGTTTACATGCATTTTAGTGTGTTTACAGTGTGTTTAAATGCATTTGGAATGCTTTTTTTGGAAATATTATAATTATTTTGTTTTTTTTAGATTTTTTTTCTGTTTAAATGCATTTGCTTGCATTTATGTGCGTTCTTGATATGTTGATGTGGATTCACATGCATTTGCGGTACATTTACATTAGGGCTGAAACAAATAATCGATTAATCGACCACTAATCGATTATGAAAATAGCTGTCAACTATTTTCTTAATTGATAAGTTAGTCAGCTGATTAGTTGGCCTGTATACAGAATGGATAGGAGTAAAAGACTGCGCTAAACCCTGTATTGGAGGGCTGTATAACCCTACTGCATATGTTATGTGACAATAATCATGTATACACGAATTGCTGTATGTTTAAGGTATTGCTACCTTGTGCCCATATGATAAATTAATATTATAAAGGAAGTGTCACAGTTATAAATATGCTTGTAAAATATAAAAATATAAAAATATATAATAGCAACAACATTTTTTACCATCAGTGTTCCAAATATTAAAGTGCAAAAACAAACCATCAAATTACTGACAAATGATCTCTGTGTAGATAAATAACATCCATAAAGTGCAGTGTGATGTGCTAGCAAATAATCATATACTAATCATCAAATAAGCAAATGAATAATGTCCATAAGGTGCAATGTAAATTCACAGAGAGAAACAAAAAAAAAAAAAAAAAAACGCTTAGTCCGTAGTAGGATAGTGCTGAAAAGGAAAGTGCAAATAGTGCAAAAAGTCCTTTCAGTGCAGCTATAACGGGTACCAATAAAAGTGCATATGCTTGTACAGTAATGGTGTGACCCTCCACTTCACCTCCGGTGCTGAATGGTAAGATGGCCCACTTAACAGATCACATGGATTCCTGTTGGCGTACGCCAGCAGAAATCAATACAGGCTTGGTCTCAATACAGTGCCTTGCGAAAGTATTCGGCCCCCTTGAACTTTGCGACCTTTTGCCACATTTCAGGCTTCAAACATAAAGATATAAAACTGTAATTTTTTGTGAAGAATCAACAACAAGTGGGACACAATCATGAAGTGGAACGACATTTATTGGATATTTCAAACTTTGTTAACAAATAAAAAACTGAAAAATTGGGCGTGCAAAATTATTCAGCCCCTTTACTTTCAGCGCAGCAAACTCTCTCCAGAAGATCAGTGAGGATCTCTGAATGATCCAATGTTGACCTAAATGACTAATGATGATAAATAGAATCCACCTGTGTGTAATCAAGTCTCCGTATAAATGCAACTGCACTGTGATAGTCTCAGAGGTCCGTTTAAAGCGCAGAGAGCATCATGATGAACAAGGAACACACCAGGCAGGTCCAAGATACTGTTGTGGAGAAGTTTAAAGCCGGATTTGGATACAAAAAGATTTCCCAAGCTTTAAACATCCCAAGGAGCACCGTGCAAGTGATAATATTGAAATGGAAGGAGTATCAGACCACTGCAAATCTACGAAGACCTGGCCGTCCCTCTAAACTTTCAGCTCATACAAGGAGAAGACTGATCAGAGATGCAGCCAAGAGGCCCATGATCACTCTGGATGAACTGCAGAGATCTACAGCTGAGGTGGGAGACTCTGTCCATAGGACAACAATCAGTCGTATACTGCACAAATCTGGCCTTTATGGAAGAGTGGCAAGAAGAAAGCCATTTCTTAAAGATATCCATAAAAGTGTCGTTTAAAGTTTGCCACAAGCCACCTGGGAGACACACCAAACATGTGGAAGAAGGTGCTCTGGTCAGATGAAACCAAAATCAAACTTTTTGGCAACAATGCAAAACGTTATGTTTGGCGTAAAAGCAACACAGCTCATCACCCTGAACACACCATCCCCACTGTCAAACATGGTGGTGGCAGCATCATGGTTTGGGCCTGCTTTTCATCAGCAGGGACAGGGAAGATGGTTAAAATTGATGGGAAGATGGATGGAGACAAATACAGGACCATTCTGGAAGAAAACCTGATGGAGTCTGCAAAAGACCTGAGACTGGGACGGAGATTTGTCTTCCAACAAGACAATGATCCAAAACATAAAGCAAAATCTACAATGGAATGATTTACAAATAAACATATCCAGGTGTTAGAATGGCCAAGTCAAAGTCCAGACCTGAATCCAATCGAGAATCTGTGGAAAGAACTGAAAACTGCTGTTCACAAACAATCTCGATCCAACCTCACTGAGCTTGAGCGGTTTTGTAAGGAGGAATGGGCAAAAATTTCAGTCTCTCGATATGCAAAACTGATAGAGACATACCCCAAGTGAGTTACAGCTGTAATCGCAGCAAAAGGTAGCGCTACAAAGTATTAACTTAAGGGGGCTGAATAATTTTTCACGCCCGATTTTTTCAGTTTTTTATTTGTTAAAAAAGTTTGAAATATCCAATAAATTTCGTTCCACTTCATGACTATGTCCCACTTGTTGTTGATTCTTCACTAAAAATTACAATTTTATATCTTTATGTTTGAAGCCTGAAATGTGGCAAAAGGTCGCAAAGTTCAAGGGGGCAGAATACTTTCGCAGGGCACTGTATATCCGGATCCCTGGTGGTACATGGGGGTCCACGGGTTGCGCCTTTGTAAGCTCAGGATATAAAAGAAAAAAGGTTCCTCATCGTGCAGACGTTTAAAAGTCATAGAAATGTCATCGGATCTATGACGAAACGCGTCAAGTTGTAACACACGCTGCCTCGCTCTGGGCCCTCAGGTGAACCGCACGCCATCTCCTCACTTCTGGGTATGGCGCGAGTCTCACAAACAGACACCGAAGATAGCCGCAACGCGGGTTCAGGTCTGTAAGGGCGCCAGCTTATTTCTACTTTTTTAATTTCAGCATCTCTAACTTGTTTATGCGTGAAGTTTTTTATAATAAATAGGATCTTTTCAACGTCTGCACGATTTGCATTTTTTAATCTGCCCATCCACAAATTGGGCATAAAAAAAGCATAAAAAATGCAAAACACAAATCGCTGCAAAGTCACGTGAGCAAAACACGCAGCAAAAAGCACTACACAAACAAATCAAAAGCAAACTGCATAGGTGTGAACCGAGAGTTATGCTGGCCATACACGTATCGATTGTCGAATGAGAATATTCATACGAAAAATCTTTGTACATTCACTGAATGAAAGAATGTTGTCTGAAAATTTGACTTGCTTTTAACATTCAGTTTTAAAATGTTTTTAAAATTTAATTTTTTTGAAGGAAGACGTTATTTTTGTATGGCCAACAAAACTGACAGCAGGCGCAGGGAGCTTTTATCAAGTCACCTGCCTATGACAAGGGAGTCTGTCATACATCATATATTACAGTTCTGTCTGAAAATCGGCAAAAAACAGTCTTTCATTTTTTTATTTCTTTAAATAAAAAATTTGATCTCGGAGTCTGACGATATTTACCAGATTCACCCTCTAATAGTATATACAGTATATCTCCTCTGGCTCATATTCTCAGAGTGAAATAGATATTTTCCTCCCTAACCATATAGCTGGTTATTTATATTTACCACTTCATATAGATATTTAAGAATAAATTGCCTTTTTCTTCAAATTTACATATTAACTAAATTATACACCACACTTTTTTTAAGGTTATTATCCGATTATTCAAAACAATAATCAGCCAACTAATCAATTATGAAAACACCGCTTGCCAACCGCCGCACGACTATTCACTGCGGCGGTCAGCCCCGTACAGGCAAAGTGACGTAGGACTACGTCGCTAGCCTGCGAGCCTCTAGGGGCAAACGCACGCCGCCAGAGGCGTGCCCCCGCCCCTGCTTGTTCCCTAACAAGTCCTCGCGTGTGACCGGCGGACCCGATGTCCGCCGGCCACTCACGATCTCCCCATTGAGAGGGAGAAAGGCAGACGGCTGATGTAAACAAAGCCGCCTGTCATTCTTCCTGATGTAAGAACAGAGATCATACGATCCTGCTATATAGGATCGTAGGTCTCTGTGCTTACATCACTAGCCACCCCCCTTTACAGTTAGAAGAACGCCCCTAGGGACACACTTAACCCCTACGTCACCAATACAGTTAACCCCTTCCCTGCCAGTGTCATTTTTACAGTAACATTGCATATGTATAGCACTGATTACTGTAGTAATGTCACTGGTATAAAAAGAAATGGTGTGGACCAAATGAAACTGCGCAGATGAATAACTAAGTGATCATCTTGATCCCCTTATGACGTCAGCACGGGCTGACGAAACGTGCGTCGGGAGCATGAGACCGTAGACTTCCGGGTTGGTGGAACGCTGACGTGAAGCAGTGTTCATTTATCCAGCTACCGTGATTACCCATGACTGTACAAAGCGAATTTTCTTGGAATTGTAGTAAGTGCATTACCTTTTAATAAAAGTTTGATGGTATCAACATACTGCACCATGAGAGCTTTTCTTGCTTTCCTATATGTCCCCTACTGAGATCCTGTATCTGGTCTGAGTGTCCACCCCGTTTGGTGAGGGAATTTGGAGCGAAGGATCGTTATATTAATTGGATCATTATGCCTGTGTGACCCCCTATAATCAAGGGGTCATATACTTCTGGTAAGAAGTACCTTGTAAGAGCACTGGGTGAAAGTTTGGAGGTGGAGGCTCTTTATCACTTCTATCAAGTCTATGCTTTTATCAAAATTGTTGCTGCTGATTGCTGGACGTTTTTATTGATATTAAGCATTTTTCAGAGACTTTTTATACTCCTATTTATTTAATTATTTCGCACTAGCACTTTATTGATTAACACATATATGTTGAGCGCAATATACTCACCATAAATTATAAAATGTCACTGGTAACCCCAAAAGTGTCAAAATGTCAGTCAAGGGTCCGATCTGTCCGCCGCAATGTCGCAGTCCCGCAAAAAAAAAAAAACGCAGATCGCCACCATTACTCGTTAAAAAAAAAAAAAAAAACACCAAAAATGACAGAAATCTTTCCCTTAGTTAGTAAACACAATAACTTTTGCACAAACCAATCAAAATACGCTTATTGCGATTTTTTTTTTTTTACCAAACATATATGTAGCAGAAAACAAATTGACCTAAAATGTTAAACAATTTAGATTTTTACATTTTTTTGGGGAATTTCATATAAAAAAATGTGAAAAATATTGTTATTTTTTCAAAATTGTCGCTCTTTTTTTGTTTATAGCGCAAGAAGTAATAATCACACAGGTGATCAAATACCACCAAAAGAAAGCTCTGTTTGTGGGAAAAAAAAGGACATCAATTTAATTTGGGTACAACGTCGCACGACCGCGCAATTGTCCGTTAAAGTCACGCAGTGCCGAATCGCAAAATAGGGCCTGGTCAGGAAGGGGGTAAAATCTTCCTGGGCTCAAGTGGTTAACATTCAGTTTTAAAATGAATGTAATTTCTGAATGAAAACCACATACACTGTCTGATAATTCTTTCACCAAAAAGGTTTTCTATTCTGCGCTTTAGAATTTTCCCATCACTGTGGTCGACAACGAACGTCGATTTGACCGCACTAACAATTAGAAAATCGAACAAATGTTTTTGAAATGAAATTATTTTGAAGGAAGACGTTATTTTTGTATGGCCAACATAACTGACAGCAGGCGCAGGGAGCTTTTATCAAGTCACCTGCCTATGACATGGAGTCTGTCATACATCAAATATTACAGTTCTGTCTGAAAATCTGCAAAAAACAGTCTTTCTTTTTTTTTTTTTCTTTCTAGATTTCTTTCTTTTCAGATCTCGGAGTCTGATGATATTTACCAGATTCACCCTCTAGTAGTATATACAGTATATCTCCTCTGTCTGATATTCTCAGAGTGAAATAGAGATTTTCCTCCCTAACCATATAGCTGGTTATTTATATTTACCACTTCATATAGATATTTAAGAATAAATTGCCTTTTTCTTTAAATTTACATATTAACTAAATTATACACCACACTTTTTTTTAAGGTTATCCGATTATTCAAAACAATAATTGGCCAACTAATCGATTATGAAAATAATCGTTAGTTGCAGCTCTAATTTACATGCATTCCTGTGTGTGTTTTTGACACATCGGGGGAAGGGTGATGTTTTACAAAGTGACAGTTATTTTCAACTGAATCCTAAAAGAGTTAAAAATAACTGTCACCTGACATGGCTAAAGCAAAGATCCTTCTATTAAAGTGATGTGAACTGAGTGCAATGTGTATAATGGGGCTCCTTTTTCCTAAGAAAACTACAAATATAATAATGTGTGATAATTACCTCTTGATGGAATCGGAAATCCGGTGGTCATTGCAATTGGCATGGCCAACGCAACAAGAAATAATAGTAATGAATTTGTCATTGTGACTTCTCTTGTCAGAGAGAAAGATAAACACATCCACACTCCTCAACCGCCTCGTGTTATCCAAGGCTCTAACTGCAGTGCACTCGAATTTATAGAGTGAGTCATGTGATCATGTGTGGTGGGCGGGGCTTAGAGCAGGACTGTTTTTTTTTTTTTTTTTTTTTTTACCTGTTTGTTTCTGGGCTTAGGGCTTTTTTTTACCACAATCTCTATGTTCTCTGTGCATTTCTGCATCTGCATTTACATGCATTTTAGGTTTTTTTTTTGGTGCATTTAAATGCATTCGCAATGCATTTTTTTAAAGTTATTTTTTATTTTTTTATTTTTTATATGCGTTTGCTTGCATTTATGGGCATTTTTGAGATGTTGGTGTGCATTTTTGGTGCATTTACATGCGTTCATGTGCATTTTTTATATGTTAATGTGCATTTATGTGTGTTTGCAGTGCGTTTCAATGCAGAGAAATGAAGCATGCTATACTTTTTATTTATTTATTTATTTTTTTTTAATGAACATGAAAACACTGCAATGGGGTAACCAAGGCTCATTGGGAATAGATTGTTTTTTTTTTTTTAATCTGCATTTCTGCTGCGTTTAAAAACACACCTGACTGCATCTGGTGTAAAGAAGCCCTAAGCCCCGGTTCACACTGATGCGGTGCGAATTGACTGTGAATTGAAAGAAGTACACGGTGCGAATTCGCATTGCGATTTTTTATTTTTTATTTTTTTACATTGCAATGCAAATTCTGCTTAGCATGTGAGGTTTCCATGCAAATTCGGTGCTAATTTGTTAGAGGAGTGGTCACATCTGCGATTTTAATCTCTATAAAATCTAGGCAAAAAAAATTAATAAATTGCAGTGAACACTGGACTGGGAATTCAAAATGGTCCCATAGAAGTCTATGGAGCTGAAATTCCCACCGCACTAAACTCACACAGGACCCATTTTTGAACCGGATGAAATTTGCACTTCATATATGTGAACAGCCTTCATTATAAATAATGCTTTTTTACATGACATGCGAATCTAAGTTTTTCGGATTGCATCTGATCCGCATAGAATTCACATAAGTGTGAACCGGGCTTAGAGCCGACATTTATTAGAAGGCAAACAATTGACATACATGTAAATATCTGTCACTCATTGCCTCCTGTTCTATCAATGGATAAAAGCCGCTCAGGTGAATACAATGAGAGCCTTAAAGACGGCTGCACGTCCAGTCTGCGATCCAAGTAACAATGAGCATAGAAAATTGTCAACCGCACTCCAGCAAAGAAGGCAAAAAATATTTATTGAATAGGTTATGACTAAGCGAATTTATTCATGAAACGCGTTAACCGTTCCTTCCTGCCTGTCATATCTATGATGTCTGTTATATTGGATATTTTTATTTAATAAATATTTTTTTGCCTTCTTTGCCAGAGTGCGGTCGACAATTTTCTATGCTCCTGTTCTATCATCATCCACTTGTTACTTGTTTTTTAAATATATAAAGAAAACCTAGGCCAGGAGTGGGAGGCTAAATAAATGTGCAAAGGAGGTTGAGACAGCGCTACCTATAAGTGATCAAGTGTTTTAGTGTTTTATAAGTGCAATCATGTGCAAAAACCTCATAAATTAAATCTCATATCGAAAAGGGTGACACCCATAAAATATAATACCAAAGAAAAAAGTAAAACCACACTGTCTGTGTCAATCCAATCAAATCGGTTGGATCTCTTAGTGTATGGTGAAGTTTAATTGAAAGTGCTGAGGTGCAATGAATAAACAAATTTTCATACAGTGGTGAATTTATTCCAGTGTTTAAAGTAATACAGTGCAAAGGTTTAATCAAATAGTAATAAATAATATATAATGCTTGGTTGTTGTGGACAAGTCGTGCCAAAAAGGAAAATTCCTGGTGATAAAGTGGTGATAGTGGGGAGATAATTCCCAAAAGGTATATCCCAAAAAGATATTAGATGCTGCAATCACCTGAATGACCACTAGGTGTTGCACTACTTATACAACCTGTGGATGAAGTAGTCAGGCTGAAGTATATTCCGGGGTTCCTCTCCGCAGTCCAGCAAGGCACAGGCTGGCGGTTTCACATAGGGAAGAGAGAGGGGAGCCCCATAAAGCAGTACATTGTGAAGAATGCTGGTAAAGAATAGTATACACTCACGGTGAAGCTGCCTCGGATCAGTGTTGAGCTAACTCCGGGAAGCTTCCGCGTTCCACGGCTGCAAAGACCGAAACCGGAAGTGACGCTATGACGCAATGTACCGGCCAAGGAGTGGGAGGAGCCACACTGCTGTGCCCCATAGATCCCAATTGTTCCTCTTTGGAACCCAATCCGTCCCTTTTTTACTACTTCTTGATCTGATGTATGTGTGCCTTTATGCCATAGAGTTACCGTGGGCACCGACCGGCTAGGCCAGCCGTTGCCTCCATGGAGACCTATAACGTCAAGGTGCCCCGCCCTCTTCCTCTCCACCTATAGAGCATTGAGCGGAGGCTGCACAGTGGGAGGGGACGGGGCTGGACAGTTCAAACACCGGGAAGGGAACAAGGGAATGTGGAAAGACATTAACACCAGGGGACCAATGAAAGAAGGAGTGGGCAGGGCCAAGTAAGAAAACAGGAAGAAAGGAAAAGAAAAATAAACATTGGAAAAAGGGACACACTTAACCCCTGCATCACCAATAAAGTTAACCCCTTCCCTGCTAGTGTCATTTTTACAGTAACAGTGCATATGTATAGCACTGATTACTGTAGTAATGTCACTGGTACCCCCAAAAGTGTCAAAAATGTCAGTCAAGGGTCCGATCTGTCCGCCGCAATGTCGCAGTCCCACAAAAAAAAAAAAATTGCAGATTGCTGCCATTACTCGTTAAAAAAAAAAAAACACCAGAAATGACAGAAATCTTTCCCTTAGTAAACGCAATAACTTTTGCACAAACCAATCAAAATACGCTTATTGTGATTTTTTTTTTACCAAACATATGTAGCAGAAAACAAATTGGCCAAAAATGTTAAAAAAATTTTGATTTTTAAATTTTTTTTGGGGGGGGGGAATTTCATATAAAAAAATGTGAAAAATGTTGTTATTTTTGCAAAATTGTCGCTCTTTTTTTGTTTATAGCGCACGATCAAAAAATTGCACAGGTGATCAAATACCACCAAAAGAACGCTCTGTTTGTGGGAAAAAAAGGACATCAATTTCATTTGGGTACAGCGTCGCATGACCGCGCAATTGTCCGTTAAAGTCATGCAGTGCCGAATCACAAAATACCCCCTGGTCAGGAAGGGGGTAAAATCTTCCGGGGCTCAAGTGGCTAACATTCAGTTTTAAAATGAATGTAATTTCTGAATGAAAACCACATACACTGTCTGATAATTCTTTCACCAAAAAGGTTTCTATTCTGCGCTTTAGAATTTTTCCATCACTGTGGTCAACAACGAATGTCGATTTGACCGCACTAACAATTAGAAAATCGAACAAATGTTTTTGAAATGAAATTATTTTGAAGGAAGACGTTATTTTTGTATGGCCAACATAACTGACAGCAGGCGCAGGGAGTTTTTATCAAGTCACCTGCCTATGACAAGGGAGTCTGTCATACATCATATATTACAGTTCTGTCTGAAAATCTGCAACAAACAGTCTTTCTTTTTTTTTTTCTTTCTAGATTTCTTTCTTTTCAGATCTCGGAGTCTGATGATATTTACCAGATTCACCCTCTAATAGTATATACAGTATATCTCCTCTGTCTGATATTCTCAGAGTGAAATAGAGATTTTCCTCCCTAACCATATAGCTGGTTATTTATATTTACCACTTCATATAGATATTTAAGAATAAATTGCCTTTTTCTTTAAATTTACATATTAACTAAACTATACACCACACTTTTTTTTAAGGTTATCCGATTATTCAAAACAATAATTGGCCAACTAATCGATCTTGAAAATAATCGTTAGTTGCAGCTCTAATTTACATGCATTCCTGTGTGTGTTTTTGACACATCGGGGGAAGGGAGATGTTTTACAAAGTGACAGTTATTTTCAACTGAATCCTAAAAGAGTTAAAAATAACTGTCACCTGACATGGCTAAAGCAAAGATCCTTCTATTAAAGTGATGTGAACTGAGTGCAATGTGTATAATGGGGCTCCCTTTTCCTAAGAAGACTACAAATATAATAATGTGTGATAATTACCTCTTGATGGAATCGGAAATCCGGTGGTCATTGCAATTGGCATGGCCAACGCAACAAGAAATAATAGTAATGAATTTGTCATTGTGACTTCTCTTGTCAGAGAGAAAGATAAACACATCCACACTCCTCAACCGCCTCGTGTTATCCAAGGCTCTGCCTGCAGTGCACTAGAATTTATAGAGTGAGTCATGTGATCATGTGTGGTGGGCGGGGCTTAGAGCAGGACTGTTTTTTTTTTTTTTTTACCTGTTTGTTTCTGGGCTTAGGGCTTTTTTTTACCACAATCTCTATGTTCTCTGTGCATTTCTGCATCTGCATTTACATGCATTTTAGGTTTTTTTTGGTGCATTTAAATGCATTCGCAATGCATTTTTTTAAAGTTATTTTTTATTTTTTTATTTTTTATATGCGTTTGCTTGCATTTATGGGCATTTTTGAGATGTTGGTGTGCATTTTTGGTGCATTTACATGCGTTCATGTGCATTTTTTATATGTTAATGTGCATTTATGTGTGTTTGCAGTGCGTTTCAATGCAGAAAAATGAAGCATGCTATACTTTTTATTTATTTATTTATTTTTTTAATGAACATGAAAACACTGCAATGGTGTAACCAAGGCTCATTGGGAATAGATTGTTTTTTTTTTTTTTTATCTGCATTTCTGCTGCGTTTTAAAACACACCTGACTGCATCTGGTGTAAAGAAGCCCTAAGCCCCGGTTCACACTGATGCGGTGCGAATTGACTGTGAATTGAAAGAAGTGCACGGTGCGAATTCGCATTGCGATTTTTTATTTTTTTACATTGCAATGCAAATTCTGCTAAGCATGTGAGGTTTCCATGCAAATTCGGTGCTAATTTGTTAGAGGAGTGGTCACATCTGCGATTTTAATCTCTATAAAATCTAGGCAAAAAAAATTAATAAATTGCAGTGAACACTGGACTGGGAATTCAAAATGGTCCCATAGAAGTCTATGGAGCTGAAATTCCCACCGCACTAAACTCACACAGGACCCATTTTTGAACCGGATGAAATTTGCACTTCATATATGTGAACAGCCTTCATTATAAATAATGCTTTTTTACATGACATGCGAATCTAAGTTTTTCAGATTGCATCTGATCCGCATAGAATTCACATAAGTGTGAACCGGGGCTAAGAGCCGACATTTATTATAAGGCAAACAATTGACATGCATGTAAATATCTGTCACTCATTGCCTCCTGTTCTATCAATGGATAAAAGCCGCTCAGGTGAATGCAATGAGAGCATTAAAGACGGCTGTACGTCCAGTCTGCGATCCAAGAAACAATGAACATAGAAAATTGCCAACCGCACTCCGGCAAAGAAGGCAAAAAATATTTATTGAATTGGTTAAGACTAAGGGAATTTATTCATGAAACGCGTTAACCGTTCCTTCTTGCCTGTCATGTCTATGATGTCTGTTATATTGGATATTTTTATTTAATAAATATTTTTTTGCCTTCTTTGCTGGAGTGCGGTCGACAATTTTCTATGCTCCTGTTCTATCATCAGCCACTTGTTACTTGTTTTTTAAATACGTAAAGAAAACCTAGGCCAGGACTGGGAGGAGCCACACTGCTGTGCCCCATAGATCCCAATTGTTCCTCTTTGGACCCCAATCTGTCCCTTTTTTACTACTTCTTGATCTGATGTATGTGTGCCTTTATGCCATAGAGTTACCGTGGGCACCGACCGGCTAGGCCAGCTGCTGCCTCCATGAAAACCTATAACGTCAAGGTGTCCCGCCCTCTTCCTTTCCACCTATAGAGCATTGAGTGGAGGCTGCACAGTGGGAGGGGGCGGGGCTGGACAGTTCAAACACTGGGAAGGGAACAAGGGAATGTGGAAAGACATTAACACCAGGGGACCAATGAAAGAAGGAGTGGGCAGGGCCAAGTAAGAAAACAGGAAGAAGGGAAAAGAAAAATAAACAATGGAAAAATAAATGAAAATAAATAAAATAAAAATTGAAAAAAGAAAGCAGGACTGTTTTTTTTTCCCGTAAACATTTTGAAATAGACATTTCCTCTTATGGCAGCCACACCTGACAGCTGGGCGAGGCTTAGAGCAGAACTGTTTTTCCTGGCACCTCCATGGCAGCATACCTGTGATAGAGCTCCACCTCTACTCCACCTTCAGGACTAGTGAATAGCATAAAATAAAGACGCCCCCTACTCCCAGCATTCTCCTTTTTTTCCTCATACCTCTGGACTGGTGAAGAATAGCAGTATGTCCCTACCTCTGCTTCTGAGCAGCTTCCGGGTTAAGCCTCTCCCAAGCGCAGTCCTTGTACTCAGGCCGCTATTAGCGCTAAAAAATCTGGGAATGCCTTCTGCGGATCTTTTGGGGTATGCAGAGTTTCCTAATGAGGAACGCAGTTTGCCATAACTCTTTTGCATAAAGAGCTTTTTTGTGAATGGCATTGATGGCAGCAGCAGCAGGATCAGCATTCTTTGTTCATGTATCTAAGTTTATTTTCCGTCCTCTCTAGATGAGTTTGTTCCCTTTTGTTGTATCCCTCCTTACATAGTTACATAGTAGGTGAGGTTGAATAAAGACAATAGTCCATCCAGTTCAATCTGTGTAGGTGTGTGTGGCCGTAATCATCTCTCATACCCCTGAATGTTCTTCTCCTTGAGATGTAAGTCTAAGAGTCTTTTGAAAGCCACCATACTTCCCACAGAAACCACCTCTTGTGGTAGAGAATTCCACAATCTTGTAGTCCTAACAGTAAAGAACCCCCCACGTTGCCTGACGTTAAAACGCTTCTCCTCTAATCGCATTGTATGCCCTCGAGTCCTCATGCAATCCTTTCGACTGAATAGCTTTTTTTCTATGCTGAGATCACCATTGAGATATTTATAAATTGCTATCATGTCCCCTCTCAGGCGTCTTCTCCAGGGAGAATAAATCAAGCGATTGCAGACGCTCTTCATAATTAAGGTCCTCCAATCCCCTAATTAGTTTAGTTGCCTTACCCTGGACTCTCTCCATCTCCAACACATCCCTCCTGAGGACTGGCGACCAGAACTGGACAGAATACTCCAGATGTGGTTGGACCAGAGAGTTTTATAAAGTGGAAGGATTATAGTTTTATCTCTGGAATACATCCCTTTCTTTATGCATGCTAATATTCTGCCGGCTTTGGCAGCTGCTGCTTGACATTGCATGCTATTGCTTACTCTATATTCTACCAAGACTCCCAGATCTTTCTCCATTTTTGATTCCCCCAAGGGTTCCCCCCCTAAAGTGTATTGTGCTTTTATGTTTTTAGCCCCCAAGTGCAAAACCTTACACTTCTCCACATTAAACCTCATTTGCCATGTCGTTGCCCACTCCGTTATTTTGTCCAGGTCATTCTGTAGGATATCTGCTTCATGCTGTGCAGTTATTGCCCTGCCCAATTTTGTGTCGTCTGCAAAAACTGATATGGAGCTACTGATCCCGTCCTCAATGCTGTTTATGAATAAATTGAACAAGGTTGGTCCCAGGACTGATCCTTGGGGGACCCCAGTTACCACCTCAGACCAGTCTGAGTATGCGCTGTTTATTACCACCCTTTGGACACGCCCTTTTAGCCACTTCCGTATCCAAGAGCAAACCCTGCGGTCGATGCCTGCAGACCTTATTTTATAAATTAAGCGTTTGTGGGGAACTGTATCAAACGCCTTGGCGAAATCTAGGTACACCACATTCACTGGTCTCCCCCTATCTAGCTCACAGCTCACCTCCTCGTAGAATGTTAAGAGATTGGTTTGACAAGAACACTGTTCCCTTCCATCTGCTTAATTTTCCCCTTTCTCTTTACCAGCCAGCCAGGTGTTCCTTGGGATATAGATTTTCCTTTAGAGGCAGTGAAATCGGCCATCACATGGGAGGATGCCGGGGAGCCCCCCTCAAAGTCAAGAAGGTTCTTTCCACACTTAAAAAGGAAACAAGCAGTCTTTCCTTTGATGCCTGAGATAAAGGAGGTGATTGAGGAGGAGTGGAAGAAGACGGAAAATACGTTTTCACTTGAAAAGTTTGGGAAACTTTACCTTCTAGTTCCAGCTGATTCGGAGCCCCTGGATTCGATGGCAGCGGTGGATGCAGCAGTGACCCGACTAGCAAAGAATGTTACTCTTTCTATGGAAGATTCAGCATCCTTTAAAGGCCATTTAGAGCCGGTTCACACTACCAAGACCAGAAAGTCGCCCCGTGACTTGAAGAGACTTGTTTAGAGACTTGTTTAGAGACTTGTTTGGAGACTTGTTAGAGACTTGGAAGAGACTTGTTAGAGACTTGGAAGAGACTTGGAAGAGCCTTGGAAGAGACTTGTGCACTACTTTGAAGAGACAGGCGACTTTGTCTGTGGGGAATGCCTGGCTAATCTCTTTCTTCTTCCTGGAAAGTTTGATAACAAGTCGTGTCAATTAAGATAAGGAGGCGACTCCCATTGAAGTATATGGGACAGTCGGATCACAGGTCGCCTCAAAGTAGTACAGGACCCTTTTCAGAAGTCGGAGCGACTTCAGTAGTGCCAATTAAGACGGCACTGATTGATTAACATTGCTTTTGTTATGTCAAGCGACCTGGGGCTACACAAGTCGCCTCACAAGTCGTGCTAGTGTGAATGGGCTCTTAGAGAGACGTATGGATCTGGATCTCAAAAGGAGCTATTTAGTTTCAGGTGCAGCATGTAAGCCAGCAATCGCCCTTACATCAGTGTCCACAGCAATAAAAGCCTGGACAGAAAACATAAGAAACGGCTATCAGACGAGATGTGCCAAAGCAAGATATCATAAAAGGCACTGGACGAGCTGAAGATTTGGGCCGATTTTGTCAGAGAAGTAGCAATTGACACCATTTGCTGCTCAGCCAGAGCAATGTTGCATTCAGTCATGGCCATAAAGCCGTGGGCACCGGATATTGCTTCCAAACAGAACTGGTACAGAATTCCCTTTGATAGGAAGGTGCTGTTTGGGGAGAAATTGGACAAAGCAAATTCCAGAGTGACTGGTGGCAAGTCAAGATTACTTCCCCAAGACAGACATGACTGGGAGATCCAGAAACTTAACTTCTAGATTTCAGCAATCCAGGTAAAGAGATTTCAGACAGTCTCGCCAAGGGGAATGGAGAGCATCAGCTATGAGGAAAGACTACAAGCACTGAACTTATTCTCTCTGGAGAAGAGACGATTGAGGGGGGATATGATATCAATGTACAAATATTGTACTGGAAACCCTAGCATATGGAAAAACCTATTCAGAGACAGGAAATACAATAAGACACGTGGCCACTCACTAAAACTAGAGGAAAGGCGGTTTAACCTTAAAATACGCAGGGGGTTCTTCACTGTCAGCAGTAAGGATGTGGAATTCACTTCCGCAAACAGTTGTATCAGCAGGGAGCATTGATATTTTCAAAAAACTATTAATGGGCACCTTAAAGACCACAACATACAGGGGTATACAATGTACAACATACAGGGGTATACAATATGTGGTTAACAGTAGACACACACACACACATCATAGGTTGAACTTTTTCCAACCTCACTAACTATGTAAAAAAGAGATGGCCGGAAAACCTGGAGGGGTAGCCAGTCTTCCTTTCTGGGGACAAAAGTAAACCTTTCTCTGCTCCCCCCCCCCCCCCCCAGGATAAAACAACATATTTGATTCATCTAGGGCTGAAACAACTAATCAACTAAATCGATAATAATCGATAATGACAATCGTTGTCAACGATTGTCATTATTGATTAGTTGGTCTGCGTACAGGACTTTTCTCCCTGCCTGTCAGTGCCGGTGTTCCGTGAAAAAACCATACCCATAAAAAATCCATACCCTCGTCACTTCCGGTGCACCTACGTCAGCACCTACGTAATTAAGCAGCTGAGGAGCTTACTAGTGCGCATGCTCGGAGGGTATGGATTTTTCACGGTAGTGTGTGTAACGTTACACCGCCTCAGCTTTTGCGGCGGTTACATTAAAACAGCTCGGCTGCAACATGAGTCTTCTCCGCTCCTACCCCTGTCACTTCCCTGATCTCGGCTATTAAATATAAAAGCAGAGGCGGATGTATGAAAATATAAATCACGGAGCCGAGACCTCCGTCATTTAGATTTCATACACCCGCCGCCGCTTTTACATTTACTAGCCGAGATCAGGGAAGTGACAGGGATAGGAGCGGAGATGACTCATGTTGCAGCCGAGCTGTTTTAATGTACCCGCCGCAACAGCTGAGGCGGTGTAACGTTACACACACTACCGTGAAAAATCCATACCCTCCTAGCATGCGCACTTGTCAGCTCCTCAGCTGTTCAATGACGTATCCGGGGCTGTGAGCATGCGCACTGCTATGCTGCTCAGCTGTTCCTGACAGGAAGGGACGTGGGTATGGAATTTTAACGAGGTATGGTTTTCTAACGTTACACCGTCCCCTCTCACTGTATAAGCTGCTGTGTGAATACACTCACTGTGTTTCAGAGCGTCGCTCAGCACCCAAGTGACCGCCCCCTCCTTCGCCCTTTCCTCTCCGCCTTCTTCCTGAAGTCAGTGAGGGATTCTTAGCCCTGCAGTCAATCAGATCAAGGGAGGAGAGATGGGAGTGCGAGGAGAGAAGCAGCAGCTGATCACGTGAGTCCCGAGCTGCTCTATAATATACAGTATTAAATAAAGAGTGCCAAACAGCCTAAAGCCTCGTACACACGCATCGATAGTTAGCCGTGAATTTTCGGCCAACATCCGATCGGCCGATTTTCGGCTTGTTAGTATGATGCTTTCGACAACAGACTCCGACTTTTCGGCCGAACAAAATCTGGTGTGCAGGCTATAAAATGTTTGTTGGCCGTCAACAGAACGGCCGATTTTCCGTCAGTCAGTACAGATTTCGGCAGACAAAAATCTGATGAGCAAGACTGGGCATGCTCAGAGAAGAAAAAACACACGGAAAGTTAACCAGCACATGACATCACTTCTGAAGTTGGTTTTTGTTGGCCGAGAAAATTTGTGTGCAGTCTAGGCACATTCCAACCAACACAACAACACTGGACAAAAGTCGACCGATCGGTCGGCCGATAATATTTGCGTGTGTACGAGGCTTTAGAAATATGTGCTTATCCGGATAGTTAATAATCCTTATAAGGTGCAATATTATAATAGAAAAATAAGTGAATAAAAACATCAGCCAGAGATATGCAAAGGATGTGAAAAATTACAATAGTGCAATTCCACTAATAAAATGGGTCTTCACTCCATAATAATAGGGAGCATAGAAAGACCCACTATATGTGCTAGAAGGACATTTTTATTCACTTATTTTTCTATTATAATATTGCACCTTATAAGGAATATTATAAAAGAAAAATAAGTGAATAAAAACGTCCTTCTAGCACATATAGTGGGTCTTTCTATGCCCCCTTTTATTATGGAGTGAAGCCTCATTTTATTAGTAAAATTGCACTATTATAATTTTTCACATCCTTTGCATATCTCTGGCTGACGTTTTCATTCACTTGTTTTTCTATTATAATATTGCACCTTATAAGGAATAATAAATATTTTATCCGGATAAGCACATATTTCTTAGGCTTTTGGCTCTGCATTGATTCTTTGTTTAATTTTGGTTTATGGTTAGTGAAAGGCACTTTTTGTTTGCTTCCATTAGGATTTATTGTTATATTATACAGTATATAGCAGCATAATTAAAAAAAAAAAAGCAGTTAAGGCCCCTTTCACACTTGCGGACCGTTCAGATCTGCCTGTCAGTTTTTCAGGTGGATCTGAACGGATGCCTCAAGCATCTCTATGGGGCATCGGATTTCAGCGGAGACATGTCTGCTGACATCCCATCCGATCCTGTCCGTCAAATCCAGACTGATGGAAACCCTATTTTCCATCTGTCTGGCAGATCGGATCGGATCGGATGGGATCGCGTGAGAATGGACAGGAGGTCCGTTCTCATCCGATTCCCCCATAGAGAACAGCAGGGACCTGACAGCTCCGTCTCTGCACACAGCGCGGAGACAGAGCTGTCATCCGCCTACTCAGCGGGGATCAGCGAATCGATCCCCCCGTTGGGAAAAACGGAGTCCGCTGACAGAGCGGCAAGTGTGAAAGGGGCCTAAGGTATCAAAGTACTGGGAGCATTATGTGCCCTGCAAAAGTTAGTTTTTAATTATTTTATTCCCAAACGTGTTCAAGGATCATTCCAAAGCCTATGAAAATAGGGATTAGGATGGCTGTACAGGTTGATAGCTAAAATGTGTTTACAAGAGTCAGCAAAGAAAAAAAATAAAATAAATTTCAGCATTTGGAATAACAGAAGTGAAATATAGTGCCTCATCATTGGTGTTCCTAGGAGAATGGTGCCCAATCATTGGTGTTCCCAGGAGGAATGGTTCCACATCATTGGTGTTCCCGGGAGGATTAGTGCCCCGTCATTGGTGTTCCCGGGACGAATAGTGCCCCGTCATTGGTGTTCCCGGGACGAATAGTGCCCCATCATTTGTGTTCCCGGAACGAATAGTGCCCTGTCATTTGTGGTCCCGGGACGAATAGTGCCCCGTCATTGGTGTTCCCGGGACGAATAGTGCCCCATCATTTGTGTTCCCGGGACGAATAGTGCCCCGTCATTGGTGTTCCCGGGACGAATAGTGCCCCGTCATTTGTGTTCCCGGGATGAATAGTGCCCCGTCATTGGTGTTCCCGGGACGAATAGTGCACTGTCATTGGTGTTACCGGGACGAATAGTGCACCGTCATTGGTATCAATGGGAGAAATAGTGCCCCGTCATTGGTGTTGTCGGGGGGAACAGTGCCCCATCATTGCTGTTCCCGGGAGGAATAGTGCCCCGTCATTGGTATCAATGGGGAAATAGTGCCCCATCATTGGTGTTGCCGGGAGGAATAGTGCCCCATCATTGGTGTTGCCGGGGGGGGGGGGGGAAACGGCATATTGAGTTTTTTAATTATTTTATCCGATTAATCGAAACAATAATCGGCCAACTAATCGATTATGAAAATAATCGTTAGTTGCAGCCCTAGATTCATCCTCACCTTCAGTCTCCAATATTTTGGGGTTCCTACGGACTGGACTTGGCCTAGGTCTCAGTCATTAAAGGTCCAGGTGACTACATTCTCAGCGGCAACAAATTCAAGATCGGCGGTCAACACCCTCGTAATTACGTTCCTTAAAGTCACCCCCTCCGATCAGACGCACCTTTCCAATATGGGACCTAACGCTAATCCTGGAAGCCTTGGCAGAACATCCTTTTGCTCCTATGGAACAAAATATTGATTTTGGAACTTATCCTTGAAAACGGCCTTTCTTCTAGCCATTACATCTGGCAGGAGAATATCGGAGTTGAAAGCCCTGGGAATCGGAGAGGATCACGTTTCTTTTGTTCCAGACAGAGTGGAACTGCGACCTATTCAAGATTTCACCCCTAAAGTCGCTACTGCAAGTCACCTCAAGGAACCATGGGGCTTGCCAGTTTTTTTTCCAGTCAGAAATAGACCCAAGCTTGGACATATCGAAAGTCCTCAAGAAGTACCTCGAGGCTTCAGAAAAATTTAGTACATCTAACAGGCTGTTTGTTATCCCATGGGGAAAAAACAGAG